>NC_137889.1:2544344-3144344 GCF_963455335.1 Martes martes | reverse complement strand
CTCCCCGGTGCCACGTGCACGATGGCATGTTTGCGTGCTTCACACGCGCACGCACGCACGATTTTGCCTCACGCCCCAGCCCGCATCGCACTGCCAAAGCCCACCCTCAGCGCTCGACAAACACGGCTTAATTGTTTCTGCTGTGATTTCCGCTCACTCCGATCCATACTCCACACCGACGCGGATTGTTTCCTCGAAATGCTACGGATGTCTGTGCCGCTGCCTCGTGCAGACACCTGTTCCCCCCAACCCCCACTGCGTACTGAGTCAGTCTACACTCCGTAGGGCTGCAGGACTGCCCTCTCCTGATGCTCTCAATGAAGCATCTGTAAGATGCACACGCTATTGGAAATTATCCTGCCTCCCAGGATAAGCCATATTCCTCTGACCCCTCACATAATTGTGCAGATGTTTCTGGAGAGTTCTCCTCTGGTTCTAGAACCACCATTGCCTGCCGTCCTTCTAGATGATCTCAATTATACCTTTTCTGCAAAGCCGTGCCCAGCCTTCCTGCTTCCCTCTGTGCCTGTCTCAACCTTCCCAGGACACTGAGCTGTAGCGAGTACCATATTGTTTTTAAAATATTTATTTTCTTACCTGTGGAAGTAAGTAGACCATGGAAAAGAGGGCCCTGTTCCATGCCACTCTACTCATAGTACCTAACAAATTCCCTGTCTCATAAGTCACAGATCTGTTTTAAAACTTCAGATAATATGCTGATCATAAGTCCTTCCTACAGTGCATGAGTTAGAACACTGTTCACCAGTGGGATGCTTTTAAGAACCGATTGAGAGTAAAATGCTCTTGGCCTATCTGTCTCCATGCCCTGCTGTAGATGCTGACCTTGATTCTCCTCCAAGAGCTCCCAGCTGTCCGTTTTAAATACCCTCGGCGAGGACAGTTGGCGTGCAGTGTTAAACATGGGTGAGAGGAGGTGAACAAGTCAGATTCCTTCTCGAAGCCTCCCCAGAATGGATAGTAACACCTTGAACCACCGCATAGCTCTGTGCAAGGTCAGGGTAGAATTCACCTGAAATACTTATTTTGGGTGTATACAGTACATTTACAATTATGAGTTATTTCGAGATGGACTCCTGGAATTTTTAGCTTTACCTTGCTCTATAATGTCATAGTGACATAATTCGTGAGAACCAAGATGGTCCCAGAAAAGGAGGTGATGACTTTGGTCATCTGCTTTCTGTTCTGGACTCTACAGGCTTTTTGATATTTCAGTCTGGAGCTCAGGAGGTCGCCTTTCCGTTGAGATGGCATCACCATCCTGTTGAATAATGCTATTTGGGGTAAATTCAGAGTATCTTTCCACATAATCATGAAATAACAGCAATAATAAAATAATATTTGGGAAAATAAATAAGTGAGAAAAAAGTAGCTGATAATAAAAATCAATTTGAAACCAATAACAGCTACAGCTAAAATGCGACGTTGATGCATAATTTCATAAGTAATAATTTAAAACTCAAAGTCGAGCACACATGCTTCACCTAGAATTTCAATCCTAAATAATGAGAGCTGTGTTTAAAAAACAGGAATCAATCAAACATTTCAGGAAATTCAATTGTTAATGAACTTCACGTGTCTCGAGTCCACCACAATAACCAGAACCAGTGCTCCGATCCCAAACCACATTTCTTTCCAGAAAACTGCCAATCAAGGAGTGAATAAAAATATATGTAATTCAATATACTTCTTCCTACCGTGCGCAAATGTGAAAGCGTGTCTTCTTTGTGAGTGTGTGTGTGTGTGTGTGTGTGTGTTTGCTTTTGTTTTTTTCATATGAGAACCTTTTTTATATTACCAAGGAGATTTTACCAAAAAGTACATTATTCAAATTGAAATAAGTCTCAGGTAAAGTTATATGATAACAGGCTTCTATAAGCATTTGAAGGATTTTCAGTGGTTCACAGGAGAAGCTACCGGAGGTGCACAGACGGCAAGCACTCTCCTTGCTCAGTTGTCTTCTCCAAGCTCGCCTGCACACGAGTTCACCTTCTCAAGGGCTGCGCACACAGAGGCTGGCCGTGGGCTTCAGGGTCCAGCCTGGAGGCGTTAAATGGATTAGATCTAGAGCAGGTTCGTGTCTCACACAAGTGCTGTATTTGGAAAACAAGAACTGGACCAAATACTTGAGAGTTAAGTGAAAGGCTCTTAGAACACTAATATTTTGTTAGACGTTCAAGAGATATAGAATTTAATCCTTCAACAATACAGAGGCTGGGTAAATACTGCGGAAGACAGGGAGTCGTCGTTTTCATCAGCCTGATGTTTACAGCCTGTTTTCACGGGAACATTGAGTTCAAGGCGTCTTTGCTATTTATACAACTTCAGAAGAAATCACAGAAAAACAGAAAGAAATGGAATTGCTAAATAAATTCAATACAATTGCAACTCCTACTAGATAATGTTTTGAAACAAATAACTTGATTTAATCTTTTTTAAAGGTTCTGTGGCATAAAGAATATAGAGAAACAGCATTTACCGCACTGATTTCCTGCAAGCTGGTGGCTTCAAGATAAGAAAGCATATCTTCTCTGTATTTTTAAAGGCATTACTCTTCAGCAGTATTAAGACTGATTACTATGAAGTGTTTTAGATCCAGATTAAAATGGAAATATCTCTTCATTAGAGGAATATCTTTGTGGATCTAAAGATAAATCTTAAAAAGTATTTTGAGATATTTTTGATAAACCACAGGAAAATCCTTTCCTGAAACAGACATGGGGTTAACAACGGAGTTTTATTTGTGTGCTTCAGACGATCACGGTTACATGTCAATGAACTTATTTCACCCTGTTGAAAAGCAATATTGAAATGTTTAGGAGACAGTGATAGGACTTCTTCACCCCAAAGTGAGCAACACTTAGTCAAATGAGTCCCGTTTGATGTGTGGAGAGGAACAGGAGAGCAGGGCTCTCTCTGTTGTTTGTGGATAGACCGAGTTCCACACCAAACTGGAAGAGAAATTTTGGGTTTCTGATCTTTTTCTAGTTCTTTAAAGATATTAATCAATAGCACTTTCACTGTTTCCTCTAGGAATAAATGTCTATGGCTCCATCCATAACTGGAAATGAATTATTAAATCATGTGAGCAGCTTTGCGGGAACAAGGTTCTCTTCAGTGGAATGAAGATTGGAAAATTGGACGATCCAAATATCTTTAAACTTTCTGATAGGGACGAGGAATACATTTCATAGAATGAAATTGGGTTGGCCTGGAGGCTTTGGGTATTTAGGAATCAAGTGTAGAAATTTTTTCTAAGTAAGTTTCGTGATGCCATTGAAGACTTCAGTGAGCTTTTGAAAAAATAATAGAAGGCATCCTAAGAACGAGGGGACCACTAATATTAGAAAGAATAACTATCCTATCAGAAATAACTTGGCTTAACTTGTCTGTATGACAGAATGTGGTTTAAAAAAATCAAGATTAAATGATAGAAAAAGCTATAAAACAGATATTTCTCTAAAAACTCCAACCCAACTAAAGTTTGATGGTTATTTTTGTTGGTACCTCTTTGTTTTCTCGTTTGTCCTCATATGTGTGTGTGTGTGTATATATATATATATATATAAAACGTGTTGTCAGAATGGAAAGTCTTGGAGACACTAGACCATTTCATTGTCCAGACCTCAATTGCCCCCAGAAGATGTGTGTGTTTCAAAGCTAAGTTTAGAAGAATTAGGTGGAATCTGCCAACTTTTTGCCATCCATGAAAACCTTCACCTCCCTGACTCTCAGGGCCTGCTGTCTTACACAGGCTCTGCTCTTCGTGGGTGCGCCCGCACGGCCCAGTAGAACTTAAGGCTGTCCTGGCTCACGCGGCTTTCTTCACTTGCCCAGCATCCTGTCCCAAGGGTATGAACCATTGGGATAGGAACCTGGTTCTTCTTTCTAATTTGTGTGCCTGGATTTTGTTTGTCTACTGAATGTTTTCAATTTTATGTCTACTGAAAATGTTCCAATTTTAAGTATTTCAGATACTTAAATGTGACTTCAAAATAGTAAACATTTTGAGAAGTTGCCTCTAATGAGCGGGGCCCTCCTCAGGTGTGACCAGTGAAAGCTCTCGCCTCCTCGCCGGTGGCTCTGGTCCAGGCCGGGCGGGCCGGGCTTCCCAGTTCCCCGTACCCTAGCAGCTTTGCCTTGACACACTGCTCAGATGCCCTCACTGCCAGCCCAAGAACGACATAAAACAACAACAAAGACTTAGGTTCCTTTTCCCTTTGGTAGAAAGAGACGCTCAGGCTAATGCATCGATAAGGCCCTTGGCGACACTTACGGTCGTCCGTCCGATGGTTGCCCGCCAGACACAAATTCAACAGCTTACCGTCTTCCTTTCCGCCAGGAGTGTTGGCACTCTGTGGTCAGACTAGAGTAGTCAAAACCTGCACAAGCCTGAGACCCTTCCCCCTAAGGCCTGCCTCCCCTCCGTGGTGATTGAAAATAACCCTTTGTTTTGCACTGGTGTTGGTAGACTCTTATGTTCTTTCTTTCTGGGCATCCTGAATTAAAGTTACTTGTGTTTCTTAAATTGACCAGAATTATTGTAAAGGCATACTTGGTAAAGATGAACACTTTATAGAGGGAAACTTGGAAAGAGACTTGTCCTAGCAACTGGGTGCAAATAACCACATGTCCTTTTCACTCTCCTATACAAAGTCCCAGAACTCCATCTTGAATATGTAGAGAACACCAAGGTGTAGTGATATTGTGAGTTGATAGCTGTGTTGTCCTCCGCGGAAGCCGTCTCAAAATGCAAGTCGGAGAGGCATATTTCCAAAAAAATAAAAATAAAAATAATAATGTTCTTTTCTTTTCCTTTCCTTTCCTTTTCTTTGTTCTTCTTTTCTTTTCTTTTTTTCTTCCTTTCTTTCTTTCAGAACAGAAGAAGTCAAAGTTAGGTGGAAATAAATGTAAACAGACCCTATGGTACATCAGGTTTCCAGTTCTACTCTTTAGAAGGGCCCAAAGTTGCATCAGGATGTGAGGAGAGAAATGTTAGTGTAAGACTGTCTCCACAGATGGCCTTAAAATATTGCCTCACATAAAAGCAATATACCGCTCTGAGTTCTGCAGAAGCTAAATCTTCATTTCTGTCATCTATTCCTTTGAGTTTAAGAGCTAAGTTTGATGAAGTCATTAGAGTGATTCATCTCTGGGGTTTCCATCATGCATGGCGTTAGCTGCCCGTTCACCCCCTTCACTGTGCGCCGTAGGAGTGTGGCAGGTGGAAATCCACAAGCCCATCTTCTGTCAACAGGAACAACTTTTTAATTTCCTAGGAACCTCGAGATCTTGGAGATTTAGGGGGAGTAGGTGTGAAGGTGGGTGGCTCGTGACTGTAAGCTAGGGTGAGTGCTTGTGGCAAAGACTCTGCTGAGTGTCCTGGGGACAGGCGGGTGGTCCCCTCCTTCTGGAAGGTTTGGGCTTCACAGAGAGGGGCTGCAGAAGCAGGAAACGCAGCTCAGTGAGAGAAGGCTCCGAGGCTTACCGGAGAATCCAACACGCCAGCGGGCGATGCGGATTAGTAGAGGACAACTTGGGACTCTCAGAAATTAAGATTCTCCTTACCGTTACATGAGTAGATAAGAACAAATGAAACGATCCAGGCTCATGAAACAACACATGGTTAGCAAACAAACAAAATCCAGTCGAGACCCACATTTGGTTTTTCCCTTTTTGAATTCACAATCTTCTTCTTCTTCCCACGCTTCGAGGGGCACTCGACGACCTTCTCTATTTTGTCTTCACTCGTTACTTCCTACAGTTACTTCCACTCAGTCTCTCCCCTCCTTTCTCATAGGTTTTGACCTAGTCAAGTGTGAGGATCCAGGAGTCCCTAACTATGGCTATAGGATCCGAGACGAAGGCCACTTTACTGACACTGTGGTTCTGTACAGCTGCAACCCGGGCTACGCCATGCACGGCAGCGACACGCTGACCTGCCTCAGCGGGGACCGCAGAGTGTGGGACAAACCGCTGCCTTCCTGTGTCGGTGAGTTGGGCGGCCGGCTTGCAACAGGACACAAATGCACACCTAAGGGCAGGAGCTCCAGGTGCTTTGCGAGAGGGCAGGATGCTTCTGCACCTTCTCCAGTTCAGGATCTTTCTTCCAAGATATGCATGTTTTTTCTGGCTTTTGCTTTATGTATGAAAGAAAGATGTCCTGGTCCTATTTTACTGAGACTGTATGCACGGAATTATGAGAATTATAACTTGGGTGTTGCATTGTTTTATCGTCTCGACTTGAATTGCAGACTGGGCTATGTCTTTCCATCAGGATAGTGCTGGGGAACAAGGAAAGGAAAGGGATGATGGAGACAGACGAGTCTGGTTTTTTTTTTTTTTTTTTTTTTTGGCTAGGTGTATCATGTGGATGTGAGGGTTTGGGGTTTAGATTTTAAAATAGCTAAAGTGAAGCCTGTGGGGCCTGGAGTAAGTCTTCTCAAGGGTCTGTATCTCTTGCAGCCGAGTGTGGTGGCCAGATCCACGCGGCCACCTCCGGGCGGATCCTGTCACCCGGCTACCCGGCCCCCTATGACAACAACCTTCACTGCACCTGGATCATAGAGGCAGACCCGGGCAAGACCATCAGGTACCTGTGCTATTTTGGTTTCGAGGACTTTAGAACACGGGAATGTCCTCTATATTTTGCAGCGGAGGTCATAGCACCTCTGTTATTATCCATGATGGGTTTCACATCTGAGTCCAAGAAAAACATGCAAAGGTGTGCAGAAATTTTTTATTAGCTCACATATTTCCTTTGGAATTCCTCTGAGAACTGCTATTAAGCCGTCTATAAAAAAGAGAAAAATGAATTAAATGTATCAGTTAGCTTTTGCTGCATAACAAACTGGCCCCCAAAGCGTAGTTGCAGAAAGCAGTTCTGTATCTGCCATGACTGTGTGTACTGCCTGCGCAGGCCTGGGCTGGGCAGGCTTGTCAGGGTGAGGGTCCAGGATGGCCTCACTCGGGTGTGCAGACCTCAGCTGGACAGTCAGGAATGCTGGGGCATCTTCAGACCAGACTTCCGTTCCTTTAGCAAACTATTCATGGTGGAAGGTTTTTGGCAGCAAAAGATGACAGAATTTTCAAGCTTGGGTTTGCATTCATTTGCTAATGTGCCATTTTCCAAAAACAAAAACACAAGCCAAAAACACCCACAAAAAACTAAAAACAAACAAACCTCATCAGCAGGCAAGATAAGGTTTGAAGACATATACTCCATCCCCTACTGGAAAGAAAAACAAACACACCAGAAGGGGACATGCATACAGGGATGGAGGATATACGGCCATTTGTAATACACCAAAGGAAGTTTGAGGTAGACCAAGAAAGCATTTCAATCTAAAGTTGCATATGTAAAGGAAAATCATTTTTTTAAAGATTTTATTTATTTATTTGACAGACAGAAATCACAAGTAGGCAGAGAGACAGGCCGAGAGAGAGGAAGGGAAGCAGGCTCCCTGCCGAGCAGAGAGCCCGATGTGGGGCTCGATCCCAGGACCCTGGGATCATGACCTGAGCTGAACGCAGAGGCTTTAACCCACTGAGCCACCCAGGCGCCCCATAAAGGAAAATCGTTTAAAAAGTACAGGAAATTGTGCAAACATTTCTAAGGAAAGTGTTGTATTTCAATGGATGGTTCTCATTACTCCAGTAAAATTTTTATAGCAATAAATAAACCAACAAAAAGTAATCTTTTTAAGTAATTTTCCATGTTCTAGTCAGAAAGCTGTGTCAAAAACCACAGCACATAAATCAAAGAGTAATTTTAAATTAAGTTGTTTCTTGATTATAGTTCTTGACGAACTAGAAGAGGGCATACAGTCCTTGGCAGTGCCTTGTCAAATCGTTTTTCTATCTTCATTAATTTTTCCCTTTTGTTGTAGTTGCTCTGAAATATCTGTACAAAATTTATTGTTTAAAAATTCTGTCTCAACCCCAACAGTGCTAATCCCCAGGTCCCTGATACTTTCTCTCCACCTACGTGCCATTATGCCCATGAGAGACAAAATGGCCAATTCAGCCTCAAATACATGAAGTGGAAGCAAGTGGGAGGTCAAACCCAGCAGCCTCTTTCTGGGGCAAATGAATGGATAGATGTAGTGACAAACTACTGATTTTTTGTCCTTATTCACAAAAGGCACACTAGCAACCTTAGTGATGTGTGTAAAACAGACATAGACCCACCATACTGTGACTTTATAACTTAGTGACAGTGAAGTGGAAGGAAAGCCAAGGGGAGATGCGTATTGTGTCCCATGACACTCTGTCCCCTTCATATGACACTGGTCCTCTGAAATTCACCTGCTCTCTTTCACGTCACGACATGAACATCTTGCAGTCTAAACTAACATGGCACAGGCTAGTCCCACTTACATACCTGAAGAAAAATGGTTCTTATTAGTTAAGAGGAACAAGAGGAGCAACCCAAGTCATGTATATAATACGTCTTATTTTATAATAACTAATTTAAAAATAAATTTGTGTCCTTGGGGTGCCTGGGTAGCCCAGTCTTTTGAGCACCTAAGTGTTGATTTTAGCTAAGGTCTTGGCTCCCGTGCTCAGCATGGAGTCTGCTTCTCCCTCCCCCTCCCCCAGCCTGAGCCCTTGCTCGTGCTCCCTCTCTCTCACTAAAGTAAATAAATAAATAAATTCCTTTTTAAAAATAGATAAATAAATTTGTAGTCTTAATTAAGATAAATGATTAATTAGGTAATTATTGATTTATTGGGACAAAAATAAGGTATGTTTGAGTAACAATTTAAAATTCTGTATTCTTTATGGAAATCAATGCAGTTATTTTCCCATTGAACTAAATAAAACTAAAGATTAGGTGTTTTTTTTTTTTAATTTATTTATTTGTTAGAGAGAGAGAGAGTGCGTGAGCACAGGCAGACAGAGTGGTAGGCAGAGGCAGAGGGAGAAGCAGGCTCCCCGCCGAGCAAGGAGCCCGATGTGGGACTCAATCCCAGGATGCTGGGATCATGACCTGAGCCAAAGGCAGCCGCCCAACCAACTGAGCCACCCAGGCGTCCCTAAAGATTAGTTTTTAACCTTGAATTCCTGAATGCTTGATCTGAGTATTATAAAACCTACTACACTAGTTTTTATTTTAAAAAATTCCAGGAATTCTTTGGATTGACAAATTAACTTTACATAAACAGAATATATTTTCTTTTTGGAGGATTTCAAATTTCTGTATCTTTTTACAAGTTCTATCGTGTCTCATTTCCTGAGAAATAAAGTGAGCATTATTCCCCTAAATGCAACCCAAGTGAAGAATTCATTCTTTGCAGGTGAATCTAATACTTCATTAACATTTTAATAAGAAAAGAGAAAAGAAAGTAATAAAGAATGGCTTGAAGTAATAAAAAATGTACACCTTTTACATCATAAACTGGCTTTGACGTCCAACCACTAGTATTCTAGGGGGAAGAAAAAGACCTTGGATACTCAGTCTGTTCTGGGAATGTCTTAGGTCTCTTCCCTCTCTTTCCCATATGATAATTAGTCTTACCAAGTTTGTAAACAGATCTTTCCGATTTAAGCCATAAAGCCCTTCCTAAATAGGGAACGAGGAAGGAAGCATCAGTATTTGTAGTTAATTTACTCAACTTTGTCTCAAAATGTTTCTGGTAATTGCTCTTCATTAAGAAAATATGTATTATTGGGGTGCCTGGGTGGCTCAGTGGGTTAAAGCCTCTGCCTTCGGCTCAGGTCATGATCCCAGGGTCCTGGGATCGAGCCCTGCATCGGGCTCTCTGCTCAGCAGGGAGCCTGCTTCCCTCCTCCCTCTGCCTGTCTCTCTGCCTGCTTGTGATCTCTGTCTGTCAAATAAATAAATGAATAAAATCTTTAAAAAAAAAGAAAATATGTATTATTGTTAGCATGTTACTTTGAAAAAAATAAAACAACTTAGAAGTACATGAGGTACAGTTGTAGGCTTAACATAGAACTAATAATACTCAGAAAAATAGGGTCTAGTCTTAGCTTCGATATTGATTGGCTTGTTACAAAGTCTTAGTTTTTCCACTGGTAACACAGCCAATATTAACTACACCATTTACTTGATAATGAAGAAAACATCAGTTACAGAAACATGAGCCCAGGGATTAATTTAAGTATGAAAAAGTTCTTAATATAAATGGAATTCATTATTATGCATTCAGACTATAATTTCCTCAATGTAAGTGTTTTTCACTCTCAAAGAACGAATAAGCAGCAAGACCCCAGAAATTATAAAAGGGATGGTTTCTACACACCTCGGGGCCAATTCTTACTGGGCCTATTCTGATTCCGCTGGAGCCCAGAGCAATTTCTGATTGCATATTGCTATAACTTTTTGTTCAAGGTAATAGAAGAACCCTAAATAGTTGTCGTTATAGGGCACTTGGGTCTGGGAAAGGTTTGTAATTTTAACATATATTCGATAAAGCAGTTACCTGAGCCGAATTTAATTAAAAGTCTAATCACAAGACATTGTAGTAAATTTAGCCACATTTAGTGTTATATGTAAACATTTCTCTAAGAGACTTCCTGTATTTCATTGCAGAGCACAGCTATAATTTATATAATAAAGGTAACAGCACTATAAACGTCTTCAGCGAGCAACAGCAGAGGCCACATTTTACATAATCACATGTGTATATTGTTCCTTGGTTTTAATTGGTTTTCTGCATGTGTAATTGTCTGGAAAACTCACTTTGAAAGTATTTCTGTTCCTAATCATTCACAGGAAATTGCATTTGGAGGTATAGTTGAGGGGAATTCTTTTAGAAAAGCTCATGCACTATTAGAAACATCAGAGGTACATCAAAAATTTACCAAGATTGTCACATCTGTCCCTGTGCAGACTTTTACAGAAAGTGAAATGAGGGATGGTGGTCCTCATCTTACCCTGGTGTATCTTAGAGTTGTTTCCTGGTTGTGTTGGGCGGTGGAAAGAGTACAGTGAGATCTAGCTTTGAAATCTAGGGATATTTTAATTTATTTTTGACCAGACTTTAAGCTCCCCATGAGAAATAGAGTCAAGAGGAAAATGGCAAGCCAATAGCCTCTATTTATTAGACATTTATGTCCAATCTCAATGTTGAGCCTTGCTTAGCAAACAGGCTAGAAACCCAAGTTGGAGGCCTTTTGATGATAGCAGTTAAGCATAGGAGGCCAGAAATAAAACATCTGAAATTTCTCCTTTCTTATTTAGAACACCACAAGTTATACCTAACTTTTGGGGATAATATGAGGAAATAACCAGCCAAGAGAATTTCATCCAACAAAAGGGAAGAGATCGGTCGCACTACCAAGACTCCCATGTCTTGGGCTGGCTTCCAGTCCTTAGCATGGGGCCATGGAGACAGCCGCTGTGTTAGTGTACCTCCCCAGCCACTCAGGAGACAGAAAGTTAGAGGCAGGAGAGCTGCAGGCACTCCTCCCTTTGCAGGATCCTGACACACCCAATTTCAGGTGTGATTATTTAATTAACACCAGTCCTCCAACAACACAATTGAAATTCCAGTAGAAATGTTTGGACTGACTGGAAAAATTGCATAAAGAACAGACTTCTCTTTTTGCTGTTCTGTTCCTGTGTCACTACACAAATCACAGAGGCACATCACGATCCCTGGCTAATCAGGTCTTCCGTCAAAGTCCCTGGGTAGTCAGGCACTGAGCATCTGCTCTTCAGGTCATGCACAGACAGCAAAGCATGTTGTGTTGCAACCCCGTCTCCCGTGAGAAACCCACTTGACATTTCACATCAATAGATCATGAATAAGGTCATTGGCCAAAAAAAGAAGACAGTATGGGAAAAAAAATGAAAAGTGGTCACACTTCAAATTCGAGTTGAACGTAGATGGAATTTTGGAGGAGCTGGCAGTGGAAACATTGGTTTTCCCACTGCTTCAGAAAGGAGGAGCTCCCCACCGATAGACTCTAGACACCTCAACATCTGCCTTTACTACTGTCATTCCTGCTCTTATGATTCCTGCTTCTATATTCCCTGTTTCTCTTAATACGCACCTTCCTCCCGCTGGCTGGGGATTCTAATTTTCAATATGATCTTCTACTCTTCCTTATTTCTCCTTCCTTGGTCTCAATATTTCCCCAAATAGAAAATCCAAGATGTCAGTAGATGTCTCACAGCATTCTTCCAGTAATTATATTAAATGTCTTCATAATAAGCACTGAGAAAAAATTAGCTGCATATGGACCAAAGCCGTGTCATCTCTCCATTTGTTTATCTTTCTTTCTTGTTATCTGCCACTTCCAGTTCCTTACTTAACATGCTCATTACCTTTCTTATTTTAATCTTCTCCCAGCTGACCTTTCCAAAACCATGGTTTACTCTCCCCAATCTCTCAAATGCTCCCCTTGATGATCAGCACACATAAGCTCCTTAACCAGAGCGGTAATACCCTCTTTGATTTGGCTTACTGTGCCTTTACAAATTTATCTCTAACTACTCATATATTTGTTAGTCCCTAATCCCAGCCGTGCTATACCAGCTCTGTCTCTTGACCTACGCTCTCCCCAGTTATTCCTTGTTGCCGCATCTCCACATTCTTCCCATCTAGTAGGACCCAGTTAAAATGTCAACTCCTCCACAAAGCTTTCATTCCTATTACCCCATCTAAAAATAACCTAGTTTCTTCTCTGAACTCGGCATTTCTGTCCTATAGCCACCTTTCTTCAGACTTGTAGTCTGTTAGAGTCATAACCATGTATCCAAGGATGGAAGACAAAACTCTTCATATCACAAGCTTCTCTCCCACCCACACTCATGTGACCCTCACATCTCCTTAATTCCATGACTGAAGCTCCCAGATAGCACTTACCGACCCACAACTGCCTCTACTCCCCTTGTCCAGACCCTTGTAATGCATGGGACCTGTTATCTGACCATCCTGCAAAGGCTTTCTCTAGTCCATTGTTCTCATTCTAGGGAGCATGTTTTATTTTCTTTATTAACAATATTAGTTTATTATGGCTGAAAAATGAAGACATATAGAGACATTTTGAAAATTGTAAATAAAAAAAAAAAGATTCCCATTATCCCTATAACATACATGAGTGTTGGCACATGGACAATATCTTACATGTAACTAAGCATATTCTATAGTGTGAGTGTGTGCTGTTAAATATTGTCCCTCTTGTTGGTTATTTATATCATTTCTAATTTTCAATATTATATATAATCATACACCAAATAGTATTGCAAGTAAACCTTTGCTTTTATTTGTAATTAATACCTTAGAACCGACAACCACAGAAGTTTTTGCTGGCTCAAATAGTGGAAACATTTTTACATGTATTATTACAAATCTTTCTATGATACAAAACTGATCATTTCACCTACCCACTTAAAAAATTATTTTGTCTGCTTATTATATGCAGAATAAATTAAAGTCCATTGACTTACTATTAGAAGTATCTATTTTTTCCCTTATTTTTGAAATACTAGAAAAGTGTTACAGAAAAATAAGAAGCCTGAAAAGTAGTTTGCTGTCATCCTAGGTGTGAAATAACTACAGTTGGAAATTTGATCTGTATTTCTATAGTTTCTCTATGCAAACATGAATATATAAAATTCTATTTATTCATTTATCTATTTATTGAATTATTTTTATAAAAATAGTATCATGTCACATAGTATTCTGAGCATTTTTTCGGATAATAAATGTAGGTAAAGTTTTAGGTCCTTTCTAGTGATTCCAACTTATTCTCTCATGTCACTGCATGACATTGCGTTGCCTGAATGTGCCAGCATTTTTTAAACCACACCCTGTTGGGATATTTAGGTTATTGTAGAGTTTCCCCTGTTTACCACCATGGTGTGTGTGTGTGCTCATCTAAGTTCTGATGGCCATTACAAAATTGTTTTTAAAACGAATAAAAAAAATAAAAAGAGTAGATATCATCTCCAGCAGTGTATGGAAAGGAAGTCTCCACATTTTCACCGAAACCCAACAAAGTCTTTTAATCTTTGTCAATTTGTCAGGCAAAAAAAAAAAGTCTCTACAACATTTTATTTGTTATATTTATTGGCAGATTTTATTTTTTGACAGTTTGACGTATTTAGGTATTTATTTGTTTACCCATTTCTGTCTCTCTGCCTTTACTTGAATTTCCTTCCTTCCTTCTCTCTGCCTGACAAGACCCCTCGGAGACATCTTGAGGCAGAGTTGTACACATGTCCCTCTATGCTGACCAAAATCTTTATTCGTAATTGTGGACACTTGTGATGCTGTGCATTGCAGTGTGTATGGCTTTTTTGTTTTCTCACGTACCTGTGTCTGAAATAAGCCTGAGTTCTTTTGGGATGATACTATATTTTATTTGATTTTTAAATGTTCCCTGTCTAGTGGTGTAGTGTCTGGCATATTGACTTTTAGTATTTCTTTTATTTTAAATGGCTGTGAATTTATTTGCATTTAAATTGTGTTATATTGTATTTATTGTTGAAGTCATTAGACATTTTCCAAATTGGCAAATATCACAGCACCAAGGTGTCTGGTTGGTTGGTTGTGTGTGGAAGCTTCTCATTAACGCGCATGCCTAGAAGAACACAAACTACCAGTGTATGGCTTGTCCACACAATAGCACCCTGTGTAACCAGCAACCAGATAGAGAAATAGACTCACCAAGACACAGCATGTTCCCTTTGAGCTCCATGTGAATCATTCATTCTCAAGGATGATCACTGTGGCCTTCAGATGGTCTGGCCTAATTTGGACGTTGTATAAAATGGAATTATGCAGTGAGATTGGTATCGTATCTTCATTTCTGCAAACTTTACTCCCACTGATAGAGCTTGATTACGCCACCGCATGAATATACCATCACTTATTTATTCATCCTTGGTGTTGATGGACGTTGTTTTGTCTGGTTTGGGTTATCATGTTGTCTATGCTTTCATGTATTGTTTGGTGGGTGCACACATGTTTTTCTTTCAGATGCATACCTGGGACTAGATTGTCTAAGTAATGGTGAGTCCTATGCTCAGCCTTGGTAGATTCCACCAAATGATCTTCCAGAGTGGTCATACCTGCTCCCATCACGAGGCATGTAAGATTTCCAGGTTCTCTACCTTCCAACTACACTTGGCATTGACTATCTTTTTCATTTTAGTCATTCCAGTGGGTGTATAGGAGTTTTAATTTGCATTTTTCTGATCAAGTCTTAATTTGCATTCTCTGATTGGCCTTTAGAATATCCTCTTTAATGATTGCCAGTTGAACTCTCTTGCCCTTTTTATTTTCCTGGATCAGATTGCCTCTTTTACTTATTGATGTGTATATAGTTTTTATATATCCTGAATGCAATTATTTTCTAATTATATGTTTAACACTTACCTTTATACTCTATGGTCAGTCTTTTGGTATCATAATGTCTTTTGATAAACACAGGTTCTTAATTTCCATGAGTCAAATTTATTTTTTATTCATTCTTCTTTTATAATTAGTGGGTTTCTTACATGTATTTAAATTGCATTATGTCAAATGTTTTTTGGAGCTGTTAGTATTTGGGAGTCCAGATTAAGAAATTCTGCATCTCCAAAATTATAAAAATATTATCTGAGGTTTTCTTGCGGATTTATTTTACCTTCCACATTTATGTCTCTGTTTCATCTGGAATTGATTTTCGTGTATGTATGAAAAATATTCAAGTATTTTATTATTGTTGCTGTAGTCATTGGTGAAATTAAATTGGCCATTTGTTAAAAAGTCAATCTTTCTTCATTGCATGTTACAATGCAATCTTTATCATTAACCAGATCTATCTATCTATCTATCTATATATATATATGGTTAATATAGATTAACCAGATCTGTAGGTATTTTTCTATCTTAATTACTTAATTGTTTGTAATAAGTCTTGATAACCAGTGCTATCATCCTCCATCTTTGTTCTTTGTCATGTAGATTGCTATAACTATCTTGTCCTTTTGTATTTCCATATTTAGTTTAGAAAGATTTGTTACAGTCTACAAAATAAATTTGTAGGACTTTGATTAGAATCACATTATGTCCATAGATCAATTTAAGGAAAACTTACATCATTTACAGTGCTGAATTTTCTGATCCCTAACCTGGTGCTTGGAATATTTATTTAGATCTTATATAACTTGTTTTTTTTTCTTTTAAGATTTTATTTATTTATTTGACAGAGAAAGATCACAAGTAGGCAGAGAAGCAGGCAGAGAGAAAGAGAGAGAGAGAGAAGCAGGCTTCCCGCTAAGCAAAGAGCCCGGTGCGGAGCTTGATCCCAGGACCCTGAAATCATGACCTGAGCCATAGGCAGTGGCTTAACCCACTGAGCCACCCAGGCGCCCCTACTTGTTTTGATAATGCTTTGCAGTTTTCTGTGTGGAGGTCTTGCAGATCTTTTGTTGGAATTATTCCTACCTACAGGATTTTTTTATATTAATGTAAGTAGTATTTTTATGTCATTTTGCATTGGTGGCTGCTATATGAAAACAAAGTATATTTTATATTTATCTTTTATAAATTCTCTTATTAATTCTAAGCGTTTGTAGGTTTTCAAGTTTTCTCTATGCACACAGGCATGCTATCTACAATAAGAGTTTATTTTCTTTTTCCCAAGTCTTATGCTTTTGTTTGTCTTATTGCAATGGCTACAATCTCCAGAATAATGTTAATTAGAAGTGGTGATAGTGGACCTCACTGTTCTGTTCCCAATCACAGTGAGTAAACTCTTAACTACCCTTCAGTAAATACAGTTTAATTATACAAAATAACCCCTCCATAATGGAAAAAATAATAAATAATAATTTTTACCATCTAATGTTATAAAATTCTCCTAAAATCTGTAGGAAAATTATTTAAATTAATAAATAACATTATTTATACAAGACAATTAAACATCACAGTGTTCCATACTTCTTTTTTTTCACTTAGCTATATTTTACAGACTTCTCTCTAGATAGATAAGTAGGTAGATAGATAGATATATCAATATGTCAATATTTACTGGACTTTTAATTCCTTTGTTGTTGACCATTTATCTTATTTTCAATTTATCACCAATTTAAAAATATTTTGATAAATGTAGATATATATTTCTGTATGTTTGTCTATATTGAGCTCTTGGAGTCAACTTCAATAATCTGTATTTTCTAGAAAACAATTTCATGTGCAGTTCAAAGTGTATTGCCAGATTTATATACAGAGACATTACTTAGTTTCTTCCTTTTCTTCTTTAGGTTATTTTTTTTTAATTTTTATCAAAAATTACTACAAGCACACAGTATAAAAGTATATAGTCAGTTCTACAGCAGACAGTTATGTAAATAGCTCATAATTCTACAGCAATAGTTATTCCCTACATCATCTTAAATTCTGGAATTGATAGACAATATGAGTTTTGCAGTTAATAAGCCTAATATGTCCTGAGTAGCATGAGTGGAAATCAGTGACCACCTAGACACATTCTAGTAAGACTGAGAGACACCAAAGGCAAGGGGATCTAACAGACAGGCAAAGAAAGAAAGGCCTATATTAATTAGCCTGATAAAAGACATCTTAGCAATACAGACTAAAAGGAGATCTTTGAAGAACTAGAGGGAAATAACCATTGATCTGGAATTCTGTCCTCAAACTGTCATTCCTTACTAAAGCTCCCTGTTATGCAGTTATTAACACAAAAAATAGATCTAGATTTTGTTTAGGGTATGTATTCACTGGGAATATATGATAGTTAGGAACTTACCCTCAGCTAAGAACATAATTTAATATACACATGAGTGGATTATACGGAGACATTGGAAACGGCACAGTCCACTACTTAGAACTCTTTATGACCCATAGATCAAGCAGATAACAAATTAGTAAGTTTATAGAAGATCTGAACTATGCAATTATTGGACTTATTTTTAGAAGATATTCAATCCCCAGTAGAACCTGCACATTCCGTTCAAGTAAGTATGAAACAGACATAAACATGATCACATACTAGGAACAAACTGTAAGTAAATACACAGAATTATTATCTTTTATGCCCCATATGCTGACCAAAATGGGATAGAAATAGAAATCTACAGCAAAAAAGTAACATAGGGGATGAAAACACTCCCCGTCTTCCCTTGTAGCTTCTTGGGCTGTTCTAATAATGACACCGACATCAGGCTGATGAACAGGAGAAAAACCGAATTTCATTTACATGTATAGAAACCACATTGGAAACGTGAGACTCTAAGAACTAGCTAGAACAGACAGTTTTTACAGCTTTTATACAAGGGGATAATCCGTGAAGAATTGACAAGACAAAGGAGTTGGGACTTGGGGTTCGGTATGAGTGAGGAAGTCGCAGGTTTGGCTGCATAGCCTAGCCAGCCCTCGGTTCCCTCTCCCTGGTGGGAAGGATGTACGGGAGGGTACGTCTCACAGTGAACGTTTATCTCCTGCTTTTAGGGTGATGGGGGGATGAGAGTGTCCCTCTTGCATCATCTGTTTCTTAAGCAGCTTTAATTCAAAATAATCAATATTCTGTACTGTAAGGTGACTAACATAACACAATTAAAAAAAACACACACAATATTCCAATGTGTTGTATTGGGGTTGGCAGATTCTGCTCCTCTTCAGTAAGAAGAGGATTTAAATTTTCCATTTTGAAAATTTTAAAAAATGCATGATTAATAATTTCATACTTAATTTATAGCACTGGATGCACATATTAGAAAAATACGGGAACCTGAAAATCAACAAGTTTCTAGCTAATGGTGCATACAAAATAGTATCAGAGTAAATTCACAGAAGTAGAAATGGAAAAACAAGTAATGTGTAAGAAATTAATGAGAGAAGCAATAGAGGAAATTAATGAACCCACAAACTGGCTTTTGAAAAGGTATCATTGAGTAGACCGATAACCGAAGCGATTTATTAAGATAAAATATAGGAGACCCAAATAATTAACATTAGGAATGGAAATAAAAATATACCCATGTGGTAGAGATGAGTTTTTAGAAAATATAAGAAAATGATAGATTATAATAAATCAATATATTAGAAAAATTTCTGGTCAAAAGAAAAATAAGGCAATAGTTTGATTCACTCAATGAGGCTAAAAGAACCTTTGTGTCCAATGGCAAGAAAGCATAAGAAATAGAAATTAAGAGCTAACTCTGTAATTCATTCTATTATTTAAAAAATAACTATATGGTCTTACAAATAGATGTAGAAAAAAATAACTTAGCAGAATTTAATACTTTCTCTTTTTTAAAGATTTTATTTATTTGAGGTAGAGAGAGAACACGAGTGGGGTGGGGGGGGGGCAGAGAGAGAGGGGGAAGCAGGCTCTCTACCGAGCAGGGGGCCCGATGCAGGGCTCGATCCCAGGACCCTGGGATCATGACCTGAAATGAGGCAGAGACTTAACTGACAGAGCCCCCCCCGCCCCCGGTGTCCCTAGAATCTAATACTTCTTCATGATCAACTACAGAGCAAACTAAAACAGAACCCTCCTACCATGGTAAGCAGGAGAGATTTTTCCTAAAATGATAAACGTTTGTGATGAAATCTTTCAACAAATACTATACTATGCTATACTATACTATACTATACTATAATAATAAGAATGACAAAAGAGATAGCACGTTGCAAATGTGGGAAACCTGGATATTCAGGTAATTCAAAGCCTGGGTCTCTCCTTTCCTTCACCCACGTCCTTTGACAACCTCACCTAGTCTTGTCCTCTAACAACCGTTATGTGCTGAGGACACACACATTTCTTATTTCCATCCAGACTGCTTTTCAAAGCTCACGGTTCCTAGGAACAGCTCTCTCCTGACCGCCACTACTCATGCCCCTTTCGCATCTTGACCCCGACATGTGCAAAGCCCGTCCGCTGGGCTTCCCCGTCCCACAAAACCTTCCCCCTTACTTTTTCTCAGCTCACTTGATGGCGACGCTGCCTTTGTATTTTTTAAGAAGGAAACCTGGAGTGGCCTTGCTTTCTCTGTTTCCCGTATGTGCCTCACCCACTCCCGGTCCTCCTTCAGAAGGTGCCCGGAACGGGACCTCCGCTCAGTATCTCCGCGGTCAACTCACGTCACCCCGTGGGATTCTCCCGTCCTTCCCTCCCACCCCGGACGGCACAGCCGGTGCTCCTGACTCTGCTTTGACTTCTTCTCTCCCCACGTGCGTTTGCCACCCACAGACACACAGTCTGCCTCCGTCCGGTGCGGAGTCCTGGTTTTGGGTTATCGCGGGCTCCTCCCGTCACCGTCCCAGCGCCCCAACGGCAGGTTCTCTGTTTCATTCTCTGATGTATCCGAAATTTCTGGAAGAGTGCTGGGTACACAGCTGGTGATCAATACATATTTGTTGAAATGCTGAACCAGGCTGAAAGAGGGACGCCTTCGAGACACAATAATAGGTTCTACCTCATGAGAAATCAGGGAAATGGAATCTGCACAGGCCTCCATTCCTCAACCATCAGATGCTTGTGTTCCCGGCCGCTAGAGTGAGATAATGTCAGATATTGATAAAGATGGACCAGAACAAGGCTATGTGTGCATTACTGTGAGGCTAACGACCCACAGTCCCTGGGCAGAACAGCTCGTAGATTGTTTCTGAGCCTGGAAAGACCCTGGTGAGTCCCCAGGACTGCTTCTGGCAGCACCATTGCCTAGACTGAGATGTGCAAATGGGACTACTGTGGTGGCGAGCACAGTGTAGAGTGTAGACGTGTAGGAGCACGATGTAGAGTGTAGACATGGAGGAGCACGGTGTAGGGCATAGATATGTAGGATCACTGTGTTGTACACCCGAAGCTCATGTGATGCTGTGTGCCCACTACACCTCAACAAAAATAAACACACACACACACGCACACACCCAATACATAAAATGCAGAAGCGAACTCCTTTTCAGTCGATGACTAGAAAAATAAAGCACTTTTGCATGCTTGTAAAGTGGACTAAGAAAACCTGCATTTTCTGGGATAGAGAGAGAGGGGGCTTTCACGTAACGCTGACTGCAAAAAGCAGGTTGCAGGGGCACATACAACGCCAAAATGACATCTCTTACGCAGTCAGTGTTGAATGTACGAATTAGGACCCTATATTGCCTGGGGGTATATATGCACACCGCGGCAGCTGAAATGACCGAAACGTAAACGGAACACGGTCTGTGAGCGTTTCAGAACGGGGACTGAGAGGAAGAACAGATGCATTACTGGAAGGAAGGGCAGTGGGGCTGTGTCTACAGGGCTTTGTTTTTAAAGATCTGAAGCACGTCGGCAAGAGGTGAGCGCGGGGGCGGTGGGCACAGACGGTCTGCTGCCCTCCATACTTTCCTCTGTATTAAAATTATTTCATATGAAACGCCTTGAACATATGCCATGCGGCACGTACTTTCTACAAGTTGAGACAGACACTTTCTTTGAATATATAACATGCAGAGAAGAAATTATTGGGGTCCGTGTCCCGCTTCCCTTCTGTCATTTGTTGTGATGTTTATCGTCTCCCGGACGGTTTTGTGGAATAAGCAGTGAGGGGGGACTGGAAAGCGAGGCAGCCGGGAAACGCTGGTGGCTGAGCTCTCCCGCGGCTCTGCCGCCGTCTCCCCCGACCTCGGCCGCCGCTAGGAGCGAGCTTTCCAGACCCAGAGATGTTCCCCTCGCTCTGGGAAGGACCTCGGCATCTGGTCAAAGTGTATTAAAATGTTATCAAGAAAGGAGTTCCTATGACACATTCCTGCCTTTGTTTTGGTACTGCAAACGCTGGGTCTTTCTGAAAATGCACACTTGGTAGAGAGAATCCCGGTGGCAGGTGGGATGGTGAGGACACAAGGACCATGTCCTTGTGCGGAAACATCATCGCCGGTGTGTGTGCCTGGCACGCGCGCTGCCACGCAGTGGGGCATCTCGGGAACCACACGGACGCCCGTAAAAATCCTTGATTTGCTTAAAGCAAAGCAAAGTCAAACTCCCCGCTGATTTGGGAGGCTGAGAAAGCTTTGAATTACACAAAGAATGGGCAGTCTCGGGAGGAATTGTTTTGGTCGTTGAATACGTAGCTCAGCGTCGAGCCCGGCAGGCTCCGTGTGCTGCGCCTGCCCAGGTAACTGTCACTTGCCCCCGGGGACGTGTATGTCTGAGGCTTCTCAGGGTCAGGAGGCCGGAGGCACCTGTGGGGGGGCGGGGGGGTCCGGCCGGGTGAGCCCCTGCTCGTCCCGTCTGTGCCAGGGGCTCGGCGGCGCGGGGAGCCGTCCCGGCAGTAAGCACCGGCTCTGCTCTCTCCACAGCCTGCACTTCATCGTGTTCGACACGGAGACGGCCCACGACACCCTGAAGGTGTGGGACGGCCCGCGGGACAGCGACATCCTGCTCAAGGAGTGGAGCGGCTCCCTGCTCCCCGAGGACATCCACAGCACCTTCAGCGCGCTCACCCTGCAGTTCGACAGCGACTTCTTCATCAGCAAGTCGGGCTTCTCCATCCAGTTCTCAAGTAGGTGCCGGCCGCCCTCGCGTCTGCGCGCGGGCGCCCGTGTGCCGGGTCGCCAGACCTCGCTGCCCGTCCTCGGGCCTGCCCCCTCGT
The DNA here is from genome assembly GCF_963455335.1 of Martes martes. Classification (NCBI taxonomy): domain Eukaryota; kingdom Metazoa; phylum Chordata; class Mammalia; order Carnivora; family Mustelidae; genus Martes; species Martes martes. Next base: position 3,121,768 of record NC_137889.1, on the reverse strand, counting down.
GCAGGTCGCTTCTGTTGAGCGTCGCGATGTGACCTTCGGAAGGGGCAGGGGGAGAGAAAGGTTCGTTTTCAGACAAGCTGTCCCCGGCCAGGTAGGGCGAGCAGGGCATCTCCGTAGTTACAGGAAAACAGAGACGTGTCATTTTAAAGGCTTCGGATGACCGGCAGAATGGGGGCCCCGGACAGAGGCCGGTCTCTACCCGAATGGGGACTTGGCCTCGGGTGGCCCCGTAAACCTGCACCAACGCCAGGCCCCCCGGCTCCCCCCACTCTGTGCTGTGAAGTCTCCACGCAGTGCAGCTGCTCACCAGACCGGAGGGCCTGCCGTCCACTAACCAGACCGGAGGGCCTGCCGTCCACTCCTGCAGAGAAGGAGTTGCCCCTCCTCTGGGCCAGGGTTTCAGGTAGTTTGCGTGACGGAGTAATCCCAAGCAGATCGCCCACGGGACCCCTCACTTGCACACTGGAGCTCTTACCCCTGACGGACAGGTTCCTCCTTTGCTGTGTGGCCCATTTTTTAAGGAGTAGTTTCCCAAGAAGGAAGGGATGCGGGGGCTTCGTGGACGCGGACCCTCTGAGCACCCGTCACATCGCACCCTGTAGAGACGTCATGTACCTTGGTGGTGCGCAGGGTCGGCCATGAAACAGGTGAAATTCGCACATAAGCACGTTCCCATTCAGCTATCTCTTGGCAGGCCCCCGGTGAACCACTTCTAGGATTTACATAAGAAAGTGGACTTAGCTCAGTTTAATGCTTTAGAAGGTTGTTAATAAAAATGAAATTATCGTCTGCACAATTTTTAATCTCCGGTTTCACTGGGCTCCCAGTGCAGTGATTGGCAAACATGTGCTAAATTTTTCACCGGCCTGTTGTAAAAATATTTGAGGTAAGTTTGTTCCAGCCAACCTGGTTTAGGGAAAAACATTCCTTTATTCTAAGACTTTTGCTCTTTTTATCTTCAGAAATGGGGTGAGTCGATGGTGATGCGTGACTCATTGCCCTTCTCTGGCAAAACAAAAAAGTGGGCAACGCTATGAGGTGGTGTTTGTTTCTCTCTCCTACCCGTTCCGTCGTTACCTCGACTTTTTTAAATACATGATTATTTAGAGCACGTTTAGGTGCACAGCAAAATGGAAGGGAAGGTACAGAGGTTTCCCGTCTGTGCTCCCACCTCATGCACAGCCTCCCCTGTGATAATTGTTGGTGACATGTCATCACCCGCGGGTGTGCTTCCCATGGGGTTCACACTTGGTGGTTGACATTCTGTGGGTTTAGAAAAATGGATAACGACGTGTGCCCCCCATTATAGTACCACACAGAGTAGTCTCACTCCCTAAAAATCCTCTGTGTTCTGAGTACCCATCCCTCGCCGGCACCCTCCACCCCTGACAGTCCGTTTACGGTCTCCAGAGCTCTGGTTTTCCCAGAGCGTCCTGGAGTTGGAGTCATACAGTGTGTGGTCTCTCAGACGGGTTCTGTCACTTGGTGACGTGCAGTTAAGGTTCTTCCACGTCTTTTCACTTCTTTGTAGAGATGGGTAATTCATCCCTTTTTAGTGATGGAAAATATTTCATTGTCCGCATGGACCACAATTCATTCATCCACTCACCTACCAAAGAGCATCTCGGTCACTTACAGGTTCTGGCAACTGTGAATCGAGTGGCTCTGAACATTCTTGTGCAGGATTGTGTGTGGGTGCACGTTTTCTGTTCATTTTGGCAAATACCAAGGACTAGGACTGCTGGATTGTAGGGTAATGGGGTGTATGGTTTTGTTACTGGCCTTTTTAAAATCTTCCCTTTATTAAATTCTTACAGAACCCAGAAAACACTTATTTTCCTATGTTCCTTCATGATTTCCCTCTCTTCAAACTTCCTAGTTGTTTTTTAATAGGCCCTTTATTATAGTTATTTGAGAATCATAGATGTTTTGATTCTCCTTGCTAATTAATTAGTTAATTAATTAATATGTTGATGTTTAGGAAGTGATCAACATGAACACACCCGTTAAAATTCCTACAGAAATGAAACTTACTTATTTTTTTTTAAATTCAGTAATTTGAAATGTTCCAGTTTGAACCATGTGAAATTGTCATTTTGTAGATAAAAATGTTTGACAGTTGGCAATTTCATAAAGTTTGACAAGACCTGGCACAAGAACTTTCCCTCCCCAACTTCCCGCTGATGAGTCCGTGAGTCTGGCATGCTCTGGAAAATTCCATGTTAGGAGCAAAAATATACTGCTGACTCCGGGTCTTTTTTGTGAATGGATTTCTTCAAGGTTGTCTTTAAAACTCTATAAAAGGGGGAAAGAAATAAGACACACAAACTTTGGCATAATTTAGAAAAATTTATCTTGGACCCTAAGTAAGGACATGTGGGTTTCTGTCTTAACCTCTCAAGGTCCGTGACTGGCCTCCTGTCTCTGTCCTTATTGCTTTATTTGTGAATTGAAGATACTGAGCCGATTTCCGAGGACCCTTGCATTTCCAGGACTCTGTATTCTGTACCGTGCATCTTCCCTTTGCCGTATAGATTATTCCTTTCCATTTCTCAAGGTGCTCTCTGACCCTAGGAGTGAGCTAGTCTTCTGTACTGTTGGGATTCATCCAGTGGGGAGCTCTGGCAGGACGTGAGAGATACAAGGGAAAGAGAGGGGTCATGGTTCCCACACGCCCTGTTCCCTCCCTGCCGGTTTCCCGGGGTTGGCTCTGTCCCCCAGTCAGAGCTCAGTGCTTGTCTCAAGAAGCCATCCACGCTCTTTTCCAGTTCTTATAGCCAGTTCCCAGGAACCACACTTCTACCTGGGACTCACCTTTGAAAGAAACCCTTTCTAATTGTCCTATCAGAAGTGTGCAGTATGTTTTGTGTTGGATCCCGACAAATACAATCCTATGAGCAACATCGGCAAGTGCATGAAATGGCCAAGAGCGTGCTCCACTCTCCTGGTTATTAACACCAGTCCCGTTTCTCAGTTTTCTAAGTGAACTTCTATCCAGTTCAAGCTCCCATGTGCTAAGGTAGATGAGAAGCCCGATGTCAGCTGACTTCACAGAGCTCCCTCCCCATTCTGGTGCATGTGGGAAGCAAAGATGTATTCCTCGGGGTGCATAGGGGAGGACCAGGTCCTCTCTATCCTTGGCTGTTACTGCCACTCTTGTGTCCCCATATGGTCCTGGTCTGTCTGGGTGCCATTTCTCTTGGCGGCCACGCCGATCTGTCTCACGTGGGCTCTATCTGTAGACCACAGGCTGGAACACGGGCAGTTGTCTGGCCATCTCCACAGCCAAGATGCTCCATGAACCACACAGCAAAATCTGTCACTTCTGGAATGCCAGCGGGAGTGGGACACTGTGTGTCTGAGAACTTGATGAAAGTTGACTCTTACGCCTAAGGTTACTAACTTATCAGAGGACTTGCCTGACTTTAGCAAAAAAGTTCCTAAAACCCTTTGGTCAGATTATAAAACAGACACCCCCATGTTCCAGGAACTTCTTTCAGCCCCAGCAAACTGGGACAGCTGGTCACCCTACCCACACCCATGACCCATGGGCCACTGTCCATCTCTCCAGTTCCAGAGCCTTCCCTTCTCCACCGGAGGCTCCAGCAAGAAAACTAATTCAAGCTGGAGTCTTTCCAAACCAAAGGCTTAGTCTCTTCAAAATCTGCAAAAGAACCATTCAGACCCAAAGGGCGCTGCTCCTCTTCTCTATGGGGGAGAAGGAAAAGTCCACGTATGTGCACCTGTGATCTTGAGACAGAAAAAAAAAAAAAAGGTAAAAGAAGAAAGAAAACCTACTTTATGTATGTTACATCGTTTCACCACTCATAAGTCAAGCTAATGTTAAATTTGAAGTATGAGCACGGCACTGTGGGTTCGAAGTAAAATTTGAAACAATGGAACTGAAAAGGAGTGTTTTCCTCGTGGGATTGATATTTCAAGTATGACCGCTGTTGCCAGGCAAGAGTGCCATTTACCCACTGGTATTAAATTAGAGTTTTCTTGATGAACCATGTTGACTCGATAGTATGCCAATAGCGTGTGAGCAAAGAATTACAGGTGTCACTGAAATATCGGAGGGAAATATTTGTTTGGCCATTGGTTTTCTTAGGGACATTTGAATTACCAGATTTTAAATAAATTTGGGGCATAGGAATGGGACTTCAGTGCTGCCGTACCTCGCGGGCACATAACTCCATGGTAAGTTGGAGCTTTGTGATTTTATCGGATGGCGTCCCTGTCCCCACGACACCGTCGTCCACTGCTCCAGGCTTCCCTTTCTCTCTCAGTCCTCCTGAGTCTGGTGGCCTCCCTACTGTAGCCTTCTTCCTTCCCCCAAACTGTAAAGGCTGGATGTCCCCAGGGTGACATCGTGTGTTTCTTCTCTACCAGCATTCGGTCCTCAGGTTCTGTCAGCCACACTCCCATCACCCCACTTTCCCCGAGCGCTGTCTAGTCGGCCCCGCTGTCCGCGTTGACGCGAAGACACAGAGCAGGGAACTTGACCCACGACACTTGACCGTACTTCTCATCCAGTCCTGTCCTGAGCCTCATGCTCTTGAAGCCTTTCCTGTCACAGCGGATGCCAACCGCACTCTGATAGTTGCTCGGGGCAAAGCCTTTGTTTTTATAAATCTCTTTGTTTCACATCCCACGTATCGTCCAGCAACAAATTCAGTCGGGTCCGTATTCACAACCCCAGTTCCAACCAGTTGTCTAAGCCTGGACCCCTGCCACCTCGGTCTAAGTCGTCTGGGATCGGGCTGAGCTGTCATGGTCTACGAACTGGCTTCTCTCCTGTCCCTGCCCACTTCTCATTCACCTGAGCACGGGAAGCAGGGTGCGTCTTCAGTGGGACAACTCAGGTGACAACTCACTTTCAGCCAGAACTCTCCCTTTGTCTTCCCATCCCAGCAAGACACATTTCTGGTTCTTCCTACTGCCAACGTGAAGGCTCTGAAATCTCCCCGGCAAACGTCCCCTCCTCCACGTTTTCCATGTCGCCCACAGTCATTGCCCTCCATCCTGTCAAGCCCCTTGTACCGGGTGCTCCAGCCGGACAGCGCCCTCCCTCGGTATGCCCGCGTATACGGTGTATGTTCATTTTACCTACTTGCGTACAGACCCTCTCCTCTCTGCTGGCTTAGTGAACCCCAGTGTAGCCGCAGCCGCCTTTTAAGGTTGCCTTAGCAGAATGAGTTATTGGTCTCTTAACTGTCTCCAGCCCAACACCCACCTATCTGTCCCCGTGCTCACAGCGAGAAGTCTGTTTGCAGTCAGCAGACTGCGTTCTTGGAGGGCAGACTGTGTTTGTACTTGTGCAACATGATGGATAATTAGTGGCTAAAAAGTATTTGCTAATTGAATATGCTTGAAAATATTAGGGTGATTGTGATTGCTTGGCAAACACTAAGTGCCATCTACGGGTGATGTTGTCTTTTGCATTAACTTTAGCTTCATTCAAAGCTTCTAAAAGAAGATTTTAATAATGCATATTTAAATGCTGATTTTAATATTACAATTCTTTCACTTCTGGATTTGTTTTTACCCAATGTTGACAGTTAAGATAAATTATCTTCTCATAATGTTTATTATCAGGAGTTTAGTGGCCCGATATAGACTGCATTTTGACTAGTTAAGAACACATTATAAAAATGCAATAAAAGTCAGGCATTTTTGTTGACCATTTACATTTCGTAATTATTTAGAAAATTATTTATCCTTGATTCCTTAATGTCTTCATGCCATTTGGAAACAAGGCAGAACATTTTTATTTTATAAAGCTTAATACCCATTTTGAAAACGAATACGGTTTAATCTATCAATGGATAAATTTTGTTATTTCATTAAGGCATGATCATTTTTTCTGTGCACTTGAAATGATTTTGGGCCAGGAAGCAGTCATTGCTTATTGTCAACTCTGCGTGTCGGCATGTGTTTCATGACCACCGACGGAGTAGGGGAAGGATCGCTCGCGTCCCCATGTGTGTGTTTACTTCACCTGACCGTAAGGCAAGCCTTTCTGTGCTAGGAAATGAGCTGTTGATGCTCACGAGATAAGCAAACCCCATTAAAGGCCCCTTGTCCTGCCCGCTCGGCACAGCATGTAAACATGAGAACATGCACTGACTAGTGCAATTATGCTAATTGTAATCATCCTAACACTTTTCATTAAAGCTTAATTACCATTTAATCATGCATAAAATGCAAGAAAATGGAGTTCAGCACACAAAACTGACCTTTACTCTGAGGGTTAAATAAACTTCCAGCCGGCCCTCCGCGGTCCGGGCCGCCAGCGCCTCCGTCTCCGGGATCACAGCTCCGGAGCCACTTGGCATCTCAGATTTTCTGAGAATGATTTCTTCGTAAATCTCCACTGTAACGTAGTGGCTACATGACATCTCTTCCTAATTTGCTTTACTGAAAGATAATTTAATAGGTACACTTTTATGTTAAAAAAAACCTCATCTGTTGTTCATAATGGGAGAGGCCATGGGGGCTGCCAGGTGCAGATGGGCATGGGATTGTTTTATGGGAGAGACCCAGCCACGAGCCAGAACTCCAGGGTTCTGGGGGAGCAGCTGGAACCGCTCCTCCCCTCTGCCCTCCCGGAACCTTCCTCACGGGACCGATGGAGAACTGACTATCAATTTTTATCACTGGCCACTCCCATGCATGGACTGTGAACAGCTCAGGGTCGGAGAGCGCCACTCGGCGTTGATTACCAGCGCCTGCTCCTGGTGATGCGGCGCTGATGTCCTGAGTTGATGGCGCGTAAGATGCCAGTTTGGTCGAGACTTTAAATCCGGTAATTTCGTGGAGAGCGGGGATTTTAGCCGTGATCAGTTGTGTGATACCCTCAAGACGGGTAAGAAAAAGAAAGGAGAGAAACAGGACGTGTAAATGACACCTTTCCTGTTTGTGAAAATACATCTTTTTTTTTTTTTCCCCTCCAGGTTTATTGAAATATAATAAGGCAGTTGGATAAGTTTAAGGTGTACAACCTGGCAATTTGATACGTTTATATTTGGAAAAATGATTACCATCTTAGCTTTTGTAACACCTCCCTCACAACACATAATCACCGTTTCTTTCTAGTGGTGAGAACATGTAAACTCTACCCTCTCTGCAACTTTCAAGTTTACAATGCAGTATTTTTCACTATAATCACCACGCATTAGAGTCCTAGAATTCCTTTATTTTGTAACTAGAAGTTTGTACCATTTGACCAACATCTCCCCGTTTGCTGCATTCTCCAGCCATGGTTACAGACATTGCTACACTCCGGTTCTATTAATTTGTCTCTTTAAGATGCCAACTGTATGATATTATACAATATTTGTTTTTCTCTGTCAGATATATCTTTTTAAAAAAAATTTGTTAATTTATTTATGTTTTTAAAATTTCTTTTCAGTGTAACAGTATTCATTGTTTTTGCACCACACCCAGTGCTCCATGCAATCCGTGCCCTCCCTAATACCCTCCACCTGGCTCCCCCAACCTCCCACCCCGCGTCCCTTCAAAACCTTCAGGTTGTTTTTCAGAGTCCATAGTCTCTCATGGTTCACCTCCCTTCCAATTTCCCTCAACTCCCTTCTCTTCTCCATCTACCCTTGTCCTCCATATTATTTGTTATGCTCCACAAATAAGTGAAACCATATGATAATTGACTCTCTCTGCCTGACTTATTTCACTCAGCATCATCTCTTCCAGTCCCGTCCATGTTGCTACAAAAGTTGGGGATTCATCCTTTCTGATGGAGGCATAATACTCCATAGTGTATATGGACCACATCTTCCTTATCCATTTGTCCATTGAAGGGCATCTTGGTTCTTTCCACAGTTTGGCGACCGTGGCCATTGCTGCTATGAACATTGGGGTACAGATGGCCCTTCTTTTCACTCCGTCTGTATCTTTGGGGTAGATACCCAGTAGTGCAATTGCAGGGTCATAGGGAAGCTCTATTTTTAATTTCTTGAGGAATCTCCACACTGTTCTCCAAAGTGGCTGCACCAACTTGCATTCCCACCAACGGTGTAAGAGGGTTCCTCTTTCTCCACATCCTCTCCAACACACGTTGTTTCCTGTCTTGCTAATTTTGGCCATTCTAACTGGTGTAAGGTGGTATCTCTATGTGGTTTTAATTTGAATCTCCCTGATGGCTAGTGATGATGAACATTTTTTCATGTGTCTGATAGCCATTTGTATGTCTTCATTGGAGAAGCGTCTGTTCATTTTTTTAATTCCTTTTCATTGCTTCAGAATTCATTGTTTATGCACCACACCCAGTGCTCCATGCATATGTGCCCTCCTTAATACCCATCTGTCTGATGTATCTTGTTTAACGTAATACCCTCAATGTCATCTGTGTTGTCACAAGTGGCAGGATTTTTTTCTTTTTTTAAGACTGAATACTACCCCATTATGTATCTGTAGAGATGTAGATATGGATCGATGTGAAGATAAACACACACGATGGGAGTACGTCTTCTTCACCCACTCGTCTACTGCTGGACGTGCAGGTTGTTTCCATATCTTGGCTACTGTGAGCAACGCTGCAGTGGACATGGGGGTGAGGATATTTACTCAAGATCCTGTTTTAATTTTCTCTGGATTAACACCCTGTAGTGAGATTGCTGCGTCATCCCATAATTCTACTCTTTAATTTTCTGAGGAACCTCTGTACTGTTTCCCACAGTGGCTGCACCAATTTACATTCCCACCAACAGGGCACAATGGTTCCATTTTCTTGAGGATGTCTCTTTGATGCTTCACAATAAAAGAAGTTATCCACATTTTTCTATAGAACTACCAGTTGGACTATCATCTGTGACAGCATTTCTGCTGATATAAACCTTACCCAGGCTCGAAGCTCATGCATCAGACCTCAGGCAACTGTGATTTCTGTGGACGGTCACAGCATGCTGACCCTCTCCTATGACCTTGGACATAAAATGTCCCATGAATCTCAAACTCTAAATCAACTCATGTTGTATTAGGCAGACTTGAGCAACCTTATTTTAAGGAAAGGGCAATGCTCCCAGATTGAATAGACTGAATTCTCACAATGTCTTAAAAACATGACATTCAGAAATAAGTTGCGTCGGTAGTTGAGAGCACGGGGCATGCAAATCACTGTGATGATAGCACCTGAGGCCGACCCTCCAGCCGCACCCTGTCCAGAATAAGGGTGACCCTTAGCCTTGTAGTGTGTGTCATACCGTAACTGTAATAATTGGGCGGTAAGAAATTTAACCATTCCCTTCTTTACTCATGTATGAATGGCATTTGTTTACCAACAAATACTTGACCCCTTCCTGTTATGTTTCCGATGCGATGCTGCTACGGGAGACCCAGCGTGGCAGAAGGCAGGGATCGCCCCGGTCCTCAGCAGTGGTGGGGGGAGAGGCAACTGGACAATTACGTCTTTGGAGTGTACGGTGATGGCACCATCGGAACCGCATCTGTGCCGTTCAGAACCAATCCTCTGTGTCTCTCTGGTTCCTGTGGATCCTGTCCTGCCCTTCCCCGCCCTTGGATGACCAGTCCAGCTCTGGGCCTGTCAGCTCCTGTCCTCTACCCTTTGGTCTTCTCCACTGCACTTCCCTAACTAACCCCTCTTGGGATGTGCGCGCTCTATGCTTCCCCTAAAATGCTTGAAGAGTTACGTTCAAACATGTCTTTCTTCTACTCTTGTCTTGACACTCCTGTCCTCCCTCCCCACTTTTACTTGATTTCTTTGCTTTTCCTGGGCATGGAGGCTGTGGCTTCCTCCCTCTGAGTCCTTCCTCTTAATTCATGACTCTGCTTCCTCTCAGAGCAACGCCTCCACAGAATCACGTCCCTTACGAGGCGCTGCCCCCTTCTATCTTCTGGGCTCTCGGACATTGTCTCCTGCCCCCATTCTCATGCAGGCTGAGAGGGCTCCTGACAAGAACCACATGAGCCAGCAGCTTCTTCACTCTAAATGTTGGCCACCACCTGCGCAGGGCTCTCCTATGGTCATTTACTTGTCTGGTGAGCTCTTGTCCCCACTCACCGTATCATTTTCCATTCTTCACCACCTTCCTCAAATGATCAAACTTGTCATATCCTCTTTCACTTAGTAGATGACCTCAAGTCACACCTCAGCAAAGACAAAGCCATCAGAAGGGTGCCTTCTGCTTCCCTCCAACAGCCATATAGACCAACGGAAATGTCTGTTTCCTCCCTCCTGTTCCCTAGAATATCAGCTCCTTCTCGGGAGCAGGGCTCGCCCTAACGACGCAGCCACCGTGGGGACTTTGTTCTGTGTGTCGACCTCTCTCATGCTCCCTGATTCCTTTCTTCAGGTATGTAAGTGCTGTAAACACAATTAAAAATAAATACCTCTGACTACCATTGTCCACTTCTGGGATTCCTCTTGTTTCTCTGCTTTTGTAGAATCCTTGTCCCGACCCCACAGGCCACCCGCGGGTGATCTGCATGGGACCCTCATCACATATGCCACCAGACAGCTGGGTCGCTCAGATTCTGTTCATGGGGCCATTCGGAGCGGGGCGATTGTGCTGAACTTGGATGTGAGGAGCGCCACCTTGGCAGAGAGCAGATCTGACCACACTGAGCCCCTGCTTGAAAGCTACTCGAGTCTCTCGCTCTCGTTGGTATACAATCCGAGCTCTGTCACATGACCTCGAGTCGGTCACCGTCCATCTCCGGTCTGCCTCCATTCCCACTCGCTGCTTCTGCTCCCACTTCCGTCAGATCTTTTCTCGTGTGTGCAGACCTTCCCTGGGCTGCTCCCTTGGCTGAGGCCACCTCCCCCACCACAGTCTTCATTTTACCTTCGCAGTGAAATGCAGCCCCTTTTAGGAGATTCTCTGGATCCAAGAATAAGTAAGAACCCATTCTATCTAATTTTTACACTTCCCTTTCATAATATTCAACACCCGTTATTTTTTTTTATGACTTTCTCATTGTTACTGAAAGCCCAGTACTCAGAGGTCAAAGATGCTTTGCAGCAAGTACCGTATTTACTTTCTGCTTCACAGTGACACAAAGAACTTTGCCTTTCTGTATTCTGTCCTGTGTGTATGTCTGTATTTTCTGTATATTTCTTACTTTCTTAGTTGTTGGTTCTGGCAAGATTGAATTTTCTAAACAAATTATTTTCTAAAAATAGTTTTGCTCTAATATTCATCATCTCTAGGATGGTTCCAGATCTGCCCAGAAGATGTGTGTCACGTTCCACTCAAAGTAACTTCAAGTAGACTCCCCCCACCAGAAAGCTCAGACCCTAAACAGGGCAGGTGGAAACACGCATGGGGTGTGGACCAGAGTAACATACTTGGCAGCATGTATATTACTAAAAAGACTGTGGCTCTCCAGATGCCAGCAATCCCATCACTGAGCGTAAGGAGAGACCATATACATATGTCATTTCTATTATATATAGAGTCTTTATTTTATATTTATATATAAAAATGTGTATAACATAAGCTTAATTAGACTGATTCGAACTTTGACAAACATCATGACCTCAAATGTACACACACATAACACGCGCACACACACACACACACACACACATAATTTTTAGACTAGGAGACACAGAGGCATGGTTTTCCATACATGAGAGCATCTGACTAAGGGCTTGGCCCCATCCTGACCAGTGATGTAAACTTCAGCATGTGAGTCAAACCCGTTAGCGATAATTTCCATGGAAATTAGGTTAAATGAGGACGCAACACCGTGTCTACCGTGGCAGAGTTTAATGCGGACTATACGCAAAGGTACAGAAGGTAAAAGCACTTTGACTTATCAGTTTTCTCCAAATCTGAGGAATTGCTATTATGGATTCTCGGTTCTAGAAATAGACTCCAGGGAAGTATTACGTGATAAATGGTGTAGTCTGCAGTTTTCAAATTAGATTTTTCCCTCGCTTTGGCCTCCTGCTTCACACCACTCAATTCAAACTGACAGCAGGAAGGTTCTCCTGACTCATGCTTGGCCAGAAAGCTATAGATAATGTAGTTTTGACTTCAAAAGAGAAGATAGTAAAGAATTATAAATATCACTTTATCATGTTAATGATATGATACCAGATCTTTGCAGTGCTTCAGCCAGCTGAGGTTTCTACAACATATTGAAATTGTTCATCATGCCTTTGTAATCAATCCATAATAGGCGAATTTGCAAAACTTTTAATGAAAAACCTGATGGTGGTGATTTCCTCTCCTCCAGTCTGTTTTTTGTCAATACACAGATGTTCATTGTTCATATCAATTGGAAAGCAGATAATCAGTTTAATCGTGATGGCTTTTGTGAGTAGATATTTAGAGAAGGCTCTGTGGTGGATGAGGGTTGAAGTTTTTAATTTGATTTTGACTTCAGATATAAAGAAACTAAAATTGCGATGATTCACTGAGTGAGGGATCCTTCAGTGTTAGAAAGATGCAAAACACAGCCAGGCTTACACGGGGCATTCAAAATTAAAATATTTGTGTTGGTATTGGACATAAGGTGGTTTATAACTAACTAGGATCGTATTTCTAAGCCTCGAGGGACAAACATACTTGGTTCCTCCTAGGTTTCTGTATTTAGCAATAATGGAAGAAACACTGTTGATTAGTGTAATTGTCTCCGAGAACGCCCAATCCCTTCCCCGAGAGGAAATTTGCTTGCCTCACCACACAGTCCTAGCAAGTTAATTAAGACAAGTGAGTCGAATATTGGGAACACTATTACTCCATTATATTTTTAGGTCTTGTTATTAAAGAGTTTCAAAGTACATTTCTTTGCATGGTCTAAGTTTTACAACTACATGACATCCAGAATTCAAAAACACAGTTTCATGACTGAAAAGAGGTGTCGGAACATTTGTTTGCAAGAATTAGGAAAACCGTTTGATTTGTAGATATTGTCTACACTGGACATTTATTATATACCAGTAATATGGCCTTCCCAATGATTGTTTATAAGTATCTCTCTGAGCTCACTGACAAAGTTAATTTAAAATGATTTAAACAAGGTAGTTTTAAACAAATTCCAGTATTATAATATACCAACTGGAGAATCAGAATCCAACTATAAGACTTGACTGGGCAGGGGAAAAGGGAAAGTGAGTGAGGCCTGAATTAAAAAAGTAAATCTACGGGGTCGGGGATCGTGGCTTAGTTTAACAGTTGCCATATCAATAACACCTCTTGAATTATTATATTTTCATTTAGTTAGCATGAAACCTCTTTATGGGATTCAGACTGGGTTTGGCTTTAATGAAATACACATTCCTCTTTGTGCAAAAGGAAGGTGATTGATTTATTTCTGTTGCCTATGAAGTTGTTTTTAATTGTAGAATTCAATTTCTACTTGTGTTCAGTGGATATATTTGACATATTTCATAGTTATTCAGCACATGTCCTGTATAAAGCTCATAAGGCAAATTTTTCCACTTTTGAAATATTGTGACACAGAACTCCCAAGTGGCAGATCATCAAGGGTGTTTAATGTTTTCTCAGAATGTCACTCGTTCTGTCTACACATCTGTTTTAACACCTGTGTTTCCACTGACAGCCTACAACCTTCCATGCTTTTGGAGGTTTTAACGTGTCTGTCCATGGAATCCTTTCCCTCTGGTTCGTTATTCCTCCCTCCTAGATCTTGGTAACAACACTGATAGAGCCTCTGGGATTAGTAATTGTGTTCACTGGAAAGGACTTTTTGTTTGGTTTCATATTTTTTCCCCCCAAGAGAAATTGTCATTGTCCCCAGGAATAGGCAAAAATGACACCGTGTAGGGTCCATCTTCAGATTTGCCAATATAGACCAAGAATTTACAATCGTGAAACCTATATTGCTTTCCATCATGAAGGAACAATGAGAAATACATGATTTTTGTGTCAAGTCTGGATAAAATTTTAATCCCTTTCACTATGAATTGAAATGTTTATGCACATACTTTTATATGATACAAAATTTTTGTAAGTGAAATGGCTAATATTCATTATATGTAATTCAAATGAATGCTATAATTTATATATATATATAGTTTTTATATTTTTTACATTAAAAATTTTCTTTAGAAGTCATTATAAATTCACGTGCCCTTGTAAGAACTAAAACAGAGATCCTATGGATGCGTCACCCAGGTTCCCCCAATGACAACACCTTACAACGAGAGACTACGTATCCCAGCTGGGGTCTTGGCTTCAGTACACTCAATATACAGACCATTCATCAGCACAGGGAACCTCAGGTTGCACTTGAATGCCCACACCCACCTTCCTCCTGCACCCACTCCGTCTTAAACCCCACAACCATTAATCTGTTCTCCATCGCCATAACGTTGTAGTTTCCAGAATGTTCTGTGCAAGGAGTCACGGAACATGTCCTCTCCTGATGGACTTCTCACTCAGTGTAGTTCTGGGGAGACTGCAGCCACAATGTATCTCCTGACATTGCTGGAGAGTACTCCACGGATCGGATGTGCTAGCTCCTTTAATCACCCGACCACTGACGGCGATCTGGGCTTTCTAGTTTGGGGCTATTAGGAATACAGCTGCTCTACACATTCATGTACAGGTTTTCGTGCGAACATAACTTTTTGTTTCTCGGGGATAAATGCCCCGAAGTCTAATTTCTGGGTTGAATGATAATTGAATGATTAGGTTGTAATGGCCAAATGATTTTCCAGAGTAGCTGAACCATTTTATGTTTTCACCCATGATGCATAAGTGACCCATCCCCACCAGCATTTATGTTGTCCATGGGTATGCACGTAAACGTAATGATACATCATATTATTGGCTCTGCTCACAGACATTATGATATTTCTTAACGGCTAATGATTATGAACGTCTTTTTACGCCCTTATTTATCATCTGTATATTCTCTTCAGTGAGATGTTTCTTTATGCCTTTTGCCCATTTTTGGTTGGATTATTATTTTTCCCATCTTGAGCATTCTTTATGTATTTTAGATACTAGTCCTTTGTCAGATATATGGCTTTCAAACTTCTTCTCTCAGTATGTATCTCTTCTATTCAGCCACTTAACAAAATTTTTCAGAGGAAAGGCTTTAACTGTGATGACATCTAATTTATCAACATTTGCTTTTATGGATTGTACTTTTGTTTCCATGTCTAACTATGGACTCCTTGCCCTGCCCTAAAGCCCGAAGATTTTCTAAAGCTTTTAGAGTTTTATCTTTTATATGGAAAGCTGTGCTCTGTTGTGAAGTAATTTTCATATAAGATGAGACTTAGGTCAAGGCCCCATTTTTTTTTTTTAATCTCCTATGTATCGCTCCAGCTCCGTGTGCTCCTTTTGAAATACAGACGGAGAGACATTCATTCTCCTGTGCACTTGAGCAGTTATCACTCCCCTCTTTGAAGGGCGTTGATCTCGGTAGACTCCATGTCTCCAATTATTGAAGGACTTTGACATTTTCAGAAATTAAAGGAGGTATGTTGAGACTTAATTAGGTGACTCTTTGTAGAATTCAAACCACTCTCTTTAATTTAGAGTTCAGGCTTAAGTGGATGTGCCCCGACAGATGAATTAAGGTTTCTCTTTCCGTCTATTTTCTAAACCTTTTTCAGCCACTCATGCACTAACGGGCATGTAACAGAATTCTGACTGCTGGCTAGAGTCTGTCCTATGAAACATGACATCTGTGACCCTCAAGATTTCCCTATTCGTCACAAGGGTCAAACCTAAAAGAGAAACTTTCAGAAAGACGCTGACCTTATCATGTGCATGAAGAGTTGAATTCATAAAGAATTTAGATCATTTTTCTTAACTCAAGAACATAAGGATTAATGAGATAAAGTCTGTTACTTTCTTTTTTTTTTTTTTTAAAAGATTTTTTTATTTATTTATTTGACAGATAGAGATCACAAGCAGGCAGAGAGGCAGGCAGAGACAGAGAGGAGGAAGCAGGCTCCCTGCTGAGCAGAGAGCCGGATGTGGGGCTTGATCCCAGGACCCTGAGATCGTGACCTGAGCCAAAGGCAGAGAGGCTTAACCCACTGAGCCACCCAGGTGCCCCCAGTCTGTTACTTTCTTGATGACCAATAGAAGGGTAAGAAAAAGGCCACATGAATGCTAAGAGTTACTGTGTGACGGCCGTGCGTAGCTGCGGCCAGCAAACCCTCTCTGAAGGAGGGGATCACAAGTATTTCAGGCTTTGCCGGTCACAGGTAGTCCGTGCTGCGATCATTCAGCCCTCCTGTTGTGCTGTGAAAGCAGCCATAGACAGTACATAAATGAACCGTCATGGCCGTGTTACCGTAAAATTACATTCACGCACACTTGAACTTCATGAACACAATTTGAATTTCATGTGTCATGAAATAGTATTTTTTCTTTTGATATTTTTCAACCACTTAAAGATGTAAAAACCATTCTTACCTTGCCAACCCTAGCAGAACAGGTGTTGGGCCAGGTTTGGACCTCAGGCCATAGTTTGTCAACTCCTGTTGGAGATCATTAAAAGCAAAATCGATCAGTTGGTGCCTTTAAATCTGCATTAGGCTCCCCAGTTCCATAAATGTGGGGATGAGATGGAAACTCCAGTATCTCACTCACGTACACATTAAAGTTGCAGGTATGCTTTTATGATGATAAGGAGAAAAGACAAATTATGTTTAACTGATCCCTGTAATTGGTTTGTAAACTCATCAAAAAGTAACTAACCTTTTACAGATAGAGCAAATCTAATAGTATAATGCTGAGAAGTCAAATCCTAAATACATAAAAAACTATATTTATGTTGTTTATTAACATCATCAGTGGGGGGCGGGGATCTTCCAGCCTATTTAAAATCGCAGCCGAGCCCCTCCCTGCTGTTCTTCACCGGGCTCTCCCACGTACCAGTTCCCCAGCATTCTACATCTTTTACTTCACTTGTCTTATTATCAACTCCTCCCACAGCAGTCCGAGCTCTAAGGAGGAGGGGCCCTAACCAGCTTCTCTGCCCAGGTGGTCCCAGTGTGGAGAACATTACCTGACACAGCAGGCACTGGAGGGAATGTGAAGGAGGGAATAAATGAGCCAATGAAAATGCACCCCCACCCTGGTTTTTGTTGTTGTTTTCTTTTCTCTTAGCAATTTACTGGCTTTGGGGTAATGCAAACATGTTCTTACTTAATGTGCTATTTTTGCATTTTGAATTATTTGGCAGAGATAGAAGAAAACTCTACCATAATGTAACATTCTTGCGTAGGTAAAAAACAAAATAAAGTAATAATCCTGTCAACCCGGAAATTACTACGTGAAAAGATGCCTTTGATTAAATACGGCATCAGCCTGTCCTTTTCCTAAGATCGGCATCTCATCACACAGATGTGGGGTGCAGCGACGCCGGTGGCCGGAGGGTCGTGCTCCCGAAGGGTTCATGTTCACAGCACCAAGGTTGGGGATGAGGTCACCATGGAGAACAGGACCCTCCAGTGTCACCCATTCCTTGGGCTGTGGGCATGAATGACAAGAAGGAGATTAGAGGCACCTGGGTGGCTCAGTGGGTGAAAGCCTCTGCCTTCAGCTCAGGTCATGATCCCAGGGTCCTGGGATCGAGTCTTGCATGGGGCTCCTTGCTGACCGGGGAGGCTGCTTCTCCCTCTGCCTGCTGCTCCCCCTGCTTGTGCTCTGTCTCCCTCTCTCTCAAATGAATAAATTTGAAAAATATTTTTCAAACAGAGGGAGATTAAAGGTCTATTCAGTAGATGAGTTAAGGGTCTAAACAGAAGTCCTTTTACCCATGAGTGTGGCAGGTTAATCTAGAAATATCAAGAAGAAGAAAATGAGCCAACTCTCACCCAGGAGGGCTACACATCTAACACACGGGCCAATGTCTGCACAGTGTTATCATTGCACCAATTAATTTTTTATGTAAAAACTTGCACTTTTCCATTTGTAGTTTTTCATAATATGGCAGCTTTTACAATCAACTGTATTTTGTGTGTACTTTTTCTTAGTTTTTAATGTGGCTCATAAAAAATGGTAATTTTGCACTTTGCATTTATTCCCCTCCTGTCGGTTAGTCAGCTCTGCACAGTGTTTCTGCTGCCTTTCTGATCACGGAAACACAGCTCTGCGAACCACTTACAGAAATTAACATTATCGACTGAAAACTAAATTTCTGAATGTGAGGTACAGACCAGGAAGTAATTTAGGCTAAAAAAAACAAACACCTTATTTCCTTCATTCTTCTGGGTGACCGTTGTAAATTACTATTATTTTAAATTAAATATAAGCTTATGATACATGTTTCAACCCAGGTTTACAGTACATGTAACATATGTGTAAAAGTGCAAACTTGTTTTTTGAGAACTGATTATTTAACTTACTATGTTTATTTCACAAATAATTCACCTTCCTTCTGTAACATATCCTTTGTTATGTTAATGCTAGTAAGAGTTACTGTTTATCAAATACACCTTCTGGGCCAGGCTTCAGGCTAGGTGCTTTAAATTCTTGCTTGCCAGTTTTTATTGAGCGTCTACTGTATGTAAAGCAGTGTGCTGATAGCTTGGCTTATCAATGAGCAAGACAGACAGGGCTCTTGTCTCAGGAAATGTGCCCTCTGGTCAAGTACGCTCAGATCAATACTGCAGCCCCGTGGGACAAGTCCTCTGACTGGAGAGGGCCAGAGAGCAGTGAGAAGGGTGTCTCCCTTAAGGGTGAAGGAATGAAGGAAAGACTTCTGGAAAAGACTGTTTTAAGCTAAGACTGATAGGATAAGGGAGCAAGGGTGTGGGGGACTGTCTGTAGCAATGGGTACGTCTATTTGCAAAGGCCCAGAGATGAGAGAGAACTTTAAGATTATTTTGTCAAGGCCGTGTTAGGGGTGATGGATAGAAATCTACCAAACCAACTTCAGAAAACACTGTCATTGGCTCCTGGGAATGAGAAGGGTGAGGGGTGCACACCTGCACCCGGCACACCTGCCTGGACCCAGCCCTTCCGGTGGGGTCACTGGGAGCTCCCTGTCATGTGTCTCCTACCCTGTCCATCTCCCTCATCCCAGTTCAGGGGACCATCACAAGGAGGGTGACTATCATTTTTATTCAAAGTGGGATAGTTTTTCGAGCAAACCTGGGTGCTCTTAGTAGTTCTGCTGGGACAACAGGTGTCAGCTGGACCTGTCCTGAGCAAAGCTGAAGTCCTGTGTTGGGCTGGCCATCATGGGTCTCCACAGCCAAGACAGACGGGCTCCTTCTCTCAGAGCTGTCTGTCCCAGGCGAGACACAGCCATGTATAAATATGGCCGCTCGGGGAGATAGGGAAGAATGCCTGGGAAAGAGAGCTGGACAGTTTGATACATGACAGGGTCACTGAATGACTAGCTCCATGGTGACCCAGAAAAGTCTTTCTGAGAAGTTGACATTTAAACATGACCCAAATACCTTGACTTGCAAAGACCAGAAGAAGGAACATTTCAGAGGAAGGGAGTGGCCATTGGAAAGTCCAGTCGTGTGGAATGAGCCAGTGAATGTGGAGGAAGAACGAGGTGGTCAGCGTGGTGAGGCCTAGTGGGTGTGGGGGTGGTGGGCGGGGGGCCAGCTCCTGGGTTTTGAGAACTGCCCAGCTGTGGTCAGACTCTACCATAGACTTTATATAGGGACATTATAGGACCAATGTCATATGCAGGATGGGTTTCACCAGGAGACAAAGGAGAACTGAGGCCTGGCAACTGTGTTGGGGAAATAGAATTAAAAACACAACCTTCTGGGGCGCCTGGGTGGCTCAGTTGGTTAAACTTCTGCCTTCTGCTCAGGTCATGATCCTGGGGTTCTAGGATCGAGTCCCACATCAGGCTCCCCATTCAGTGTGGAGCCTACTTCTCCCTCTACCTTTTCTGCTCCCCCTGCATTTGCTCTTTGTCAAATGAATAAATAAAATCTTAAAAAAATAATAAAACCAGAAACTCTCTCCATGAAGGAAAAACAGACGGAAAATGATGATGTTATTAAATAAGCATTAAACCAGAATGTGATGTGCCTTCTGCTACAAGTTTGCAAAGACAGGAAAAAACTGTCTCCCTTTTATGTAACAAGATATAAGCCATTACGTGCATGTTCTCGGGATAGACCATGACCAGCGCTCAAGTAAGAGGACTTGGCAACACCATTTATGGTGACATAGTTCATCCTGTGCTAACTTGGTAGTTGGAGAGTTAGGGAGTTCATCTGCGTCAGTTAATTGGCCTTGTGTAAAGGAAAACCACACTTCTCACACCGTTGTGAAAGGAGGTGCGTGGTTTCCTACCTTGGCTCAGGTCTCCTTCCCTTGCAGACTACAGAAACACCAGCCTGCTGTTGAGACAGTCCAAGGGATGACTCCCAGCACCTTGAAAAACACTGTCTTTCGTCGTGAGGATGGCAAGTGGCCCTAAAAAATTAGCATCCCTTTCAGAGAGAGCAAATACGAATTGCAAGTTTTCCAAGTACATATTCTGGGAAGACAGGCAGAAGTCTCCTCCTTTGTTCTGAGCAGGGAGAAATGAGCTTGGACCTGGCCTTACAGGAATAACGAGGGGCTGGACCCGGTGTGCGGTTCACTGAGGACCAGCGGTCAACTGTGCTGCGCCGCCCAGATAGGGACAGGCTGGCAGAGCAAGTGTTCCTCCCGTGAACCGAGGACAGTGGTTAGACTGTCATTTTCTCTCTAACTCTGAATTCTTGGCTGAGACCTCCCCTAATTAAAGACAGATGAACAAGAAGAAAACAAACACGAGTTTGTTAACATGTATATGTCATGTGTGCCCGGGGATGCCCAGGGAGAGGGAGTGAGTCACCTGGTGCCCCAGACTCCTTCGTAAATGCTGTTCCTAACTAAAGGCAAAAGCAAAAAGGCGTGTGGCCAGGGCAGGCTCTTGTGGGGGTTTGGCAGGAAGAGCAGGGAAAGGACGGAGACGATGGTGATGTTAGCGTCTCCGAGGTCAGAGGATCGGAGCCTCCTGGGAGCTTTCCTCCTCGTCCTGGCTTGGAGAGGAGACTCTGAAGAGTGGAGATGTCCTTTCCTTTCTCTTACACAAGGGTGACTTCTACTCTGGTTTCAGAACTTCTCCTGCGTCTGCTGTTCTCTCAACAATCCCCTCGAAATAAACCTAGTCCAGAACGGGAGGCTTCCGGGTGGCTTATTCTCCTACCCTTCAATGACATTTACGAAGACGGGGAAATAATAAATGCGTAATGAGTTGATTAGTCAAACAATTCATCAGTGAAACGCATGCTCTGTTTCACAAAGTGGGCATGGTACTCACGTGCCCACTTGCCTCCCCAGATGATTTTCAGAAACACCTCTGGGCTCTTTATCAGCATCAAATCCAGAATCTCCCTCTGAGGGATTTTCAGCTCTCCCCTGAAATGTCCGGGAAATGAAGTGTGGGTCTCCACGTTGGGAAAATGACTTTTCTTACTTCTGAGCACCTGGGGTGGGCGGAGGTGAGAGTCTGTCCCTGGGACCTCTGGCGCTTGAAGCCACCTGGTAGCGCCTTCACGGAGGGACAGTTGAAAACCAGGCCCGCCTTCCTCCGTGGCTGCCGTGCTCTGAGCATGGCTAGAGCTCTCACGTCCTTCTTCTCTTGTCTTCCTCATGTCCTCTCTTCCTCCTTAATATCCTGGCACCAGCCTTTGGTCCCCAAACGGTCACTCATCAGTTCTCTCCTCTGGGTCCTAGAAGGCCCAGATCTCAGCCACTGTCCCTGCTGAATCCACTGTCCCCACAAATGCTTCTGCTCTGGCTGGCCTGCCTCCGTGATTTGCCTTTGGGGGGCTGACTTGGAGAAGCAGACAAAGTCTGAGCTCCTGGGCACACGTCCCTACAATGGGCTCTCTTCCACTTCGCTGGGAGTTTACCCCCCACCCCCACCCCCCACAAAGATGCTCTGAAAACTCACTGCCCCTCACCTCGGTGACCTACAGGTTATTGGGAAGGATCCTCCCATCCAAACAAAAGCTGGCTTCTCCCCCAGAGGATGGGAGAGGCCCTCCACATTTACAGGACTAAGAGGACCACCCAAGAGACCATCCCTCCTTCCAAAATTATTTCAGCTAATGCCTACAAATAAAAGAAGGAGATAGGCAGGCAGCCCCCTCCCCCCACCAAAAAAAAGCCTCACTGGGCACCCCCTATAGTCTCTGCCTAGCCAGTAGCCTATTACATACTGCAAAGGGCATTTCACATGCAGTAGCTTTCCTTAGTAAGTTTAACGATACGGGTTGTACTTAATGTGCACATTGTGTTTGTATTAGATACACCTCCTTCCATATATGGACTGCACTGGGGCTGCGGGGTGTACTTTCCTATCGTGTGCTAACCATTCTATCTATTGAGATGTGCTACAAAGGGGTATTTTAAAACAACATGTGTATGGTCAGCAAACTTATATAAACCAATAACTCGGTCAATGAACATGTTTAAGTGGTGTTTAAAAACATGCAAGGGGCACTTTATGCATTTAATAGTTCATGGCCCCATCCGTAATTTTTATTTTATTAGGGAATAACATAATTTTGTATATAATGTGTGTGTGTGTATATATATATATATATAATTCTAAATACACACACACGTATATGTATGTGTGTGTTGTATATATATAGATGTGTGTGTGTGTGTGTGTGTGTATAAAATAAGCTGTAGGGTATTTTTGTTAAAATATATACATATATAATTTTTTTTTAATTTTTTTTCAGGGTAACAGTATTCATTGTTTTTGCACCACACCCAGTGCTCCATGCAATCCGTGCCCTCCCTAATACCCACCACCTGGTTCCCCCAACCTCCCACCCCCTACCCCTTCAAAATCCTCAGGTTGTTTTTCAGAGTCCATAGTCTCTTATGGTTCACCTCCCCCTCCAATTTCCCTCAACTCCCTTCTCCTCTCCATCTCCCCATGTCCTCCATGTTATTTGTTATGCTCCACAAGTAAGTGAAACCATATGATACTTGACTCTCTCTGCTTGACTTATTTCACTCAGCATCATCTCTTCCAGTCCCGTCCATGTTGCTACAAAAGTTGGGGATTCATCCTTTCTGATGGAGGCATAATACTCCACAGTGTATATGGACCACATCTTCCTTATCCACTCGTCCATTGAAGAGCATCTTGGTTCTTTCCACAGTTTGGCGACCGTGGCCATTGCTGCTATGAACATTGGGGTACAGATGGCCGTTCTTTTCACTGCATCTGTACCTTTGGGGTAGATACCCAGTAGTGCAATTGCAGGGTCATAGGGAAGCTCTATTTTTAATTTCTTGAGGAATCTCCACACTGTTCTCCAAAGTGGCTGCACCAACTTGCATTCCCACCAACAGTGTAAGAGGGTTCCCCTTTCTCCACATCCTCTCCAACACGTTGTTTCCTGTCTTCCTAATTTTGGCCATTCTAACTGGTGTAAGGTGGTATCTCTATGTGGTTTTGATTTGAATCTCCCTGATGGCTAGTGATGATGAACATTTTTTCATGTGTCTGATAGCCATTTGTATGTCTTCATTGGAGAAGTGTCTGTTCATATCTTCTGCCCATTTTTTAATATGATTGTCTGTTTTGTGTGTGTTGAGTTTGAGGAGTTCTTTATAGATCCTGGATATCAACCTTTTGTCTGTAGTGTCATTTGCAAATATCTTCTCCCATTCCATGGGTTGCCTCTTTGTTTTGTTGACTGTTTCCTTTGCTGTGCAGAAGCTTTTGATCTTGATGAAGTCCCAAAAGTTCACTTTCGCTTTTGTTTCCTTCGTCTTTGGAGACATATCTTGAAAGAAGTTGCTGTGGCTGATATCGAACAGGTTACTGCCTATGTTCTCCTCGAGGATTCGGATGGATTCCTGTCTCACGTTGAGGTCTTTTATCCATTTCGACTTTATCTTTGTGTACGGTGTAAGAGAATGGTTGAGTTTCATTCTTCTACATATAGCTGTCCAGTTTTCCCAGAACCATTGATTGAAGAGACTGTCTTTTTTCCACTGGATATTTTTTCCTGCTTGGTCGAAGATTATTTGACCATAGAGTTGAGGGTCCATATCTGGGCTCTCCACTCTGTTCCACTGGTCTATGTGTCTGTTTTTATGCCAGTACCATGCTGTCTTGGTGATCACAGCTTTGTAGTAAAGCTTGAAATCAGGTAACATGATGCTGCCAGTTTTATTTTTGTTTTTCAACATTTCCTTAGCAATTCGGGGTCTCTTCTAATTCCATACAAATTTTAGGATTATTTGCTCCAGCTCTTTGAAAAATACCAGTGGGATTTTGATCGGAATGGCATTAAAAGTATAGATTGCTCTAGGCAGTATAGACATTTTAACAATGTTTATTCTTCTGATCCAAGAGCATGGAATGGTGTTTCATCTTTTTGTGTCTTGTTCAATTTCTTTCATGAGCATTCTGTAGTTCCTCAAGTATAGATCCTTTACCTCTTTGGTTAGGTTTATTCCCAGGTATCTTATGGTTCTTGGTGCTATAGTAAATGGAATCGATTCTCTAATTTCCCTTTCTGTATTTTCATTGTTAGTGTATAAGAAAGCCACTGCTTTCTGTACATTGACTTTGTATCCTGCCACTTTACTGAATTGCTGTATGCATTCTAGTAGTTTGGGGGTGGAGTCTTTCGGGTTTTCCATATAAAGAATCATGTCATCTGTGAAGAGAGAGAGTTTGACTCCTTCATTGCCAATTTGGATACCTTTTATTTCTCTTTGTTGTCTGATTGCTGTTGCTAGGACTTCTAATACTATGTTGAACAAGAGTGGTGAGAGTGGGCATCCTTGTCGTGTTCCTGATCTCAACGGGAAGGCTGCAAGTTTTTTCCCTTTGAGGATGATATTAGCTGTGGGTCTTTCATAGATAGATTTGATGAAGTTCAGGAATGTTCCCTCTATCCCTATACTTTGAAGCGTTTTAATCAGGAACGGATGCTGGATTTTGTCAAATGCTTTTTCTGCATCTATTGAGAGGACCATGTAGTTCTTCTCTCTTCTCTTATTGATTTGTTCTATCATATTGATTGATTTGCGAATGTTGAACCATCCTTGTAACCCAGGGATGAATCCCACCTGGTCATGGTGGATAATCTTTTTAATGTGCTGTTGGATCCTGTTCGCTAGGATCTTGTTGAGAATCTTAGCATCCATATTCATCAGTGATATTGGTCTGAAAATTTTCTTTTTGGTGTGGTCTTTGCCTGGTTTGGGGATCAGGGTAATGCTGGCTTTATAAAAAGAGTCTGGAAGTTTTCCTTCTGCTTCAATTTTTTGAAACAGCTTCAGGAGAACAGGTGTTATTTCTTCTTTGAAAGTTTGGTAGAATTCCCCAGGGAATCTGTCAGGTCCTGGGCTCTTGTTTTTTGGGAGGTTTTTGATCACTGCTTCAATTTCGTTACTAGATATTGGTCTATTCAGGTTGTAAATTTCTTCCTGGTTCAATTTTGGGAGTTTATAGTTTTCCAGGAATGCATCCATTTCATCTAGGTTGCTTAGCTTATTGGCATATAACTGTTGATAATAACTTCTGATTATTGTTTCTATTTCCTTGGTGTTAGTTGTGATCTCTCCCTTTTCATTCATAATTTTATTAATTTGAGCTTTCTCTCTTTCCTTTTGGATTAGTTTGGCCAATGGTTTATTGATCTTATTGATTCTTTCAAAAAACCAGCTTCTAGTTTCATTGATACGTTCTACTGTATCTCTAGTTTCTACCTCATTGATCTCTGCTCTAATCTTGATTATTTCCCTTCTTATATGTGGAGTTGGTTTGATTTGTTGTTGATTCTCTAGTTCTTTGAGGAGTAGAGACAGCTGGTGTATTCCGATTTTTCAGTTTTTTTGAGGGAGGCTTGGATGGCTATGTATTTCCCCCTTAGGACTGCCTTTGCTGTATCCCATAGGTTTTGGACCGAAGTGTCTTCATTCTTATTGGTTTCCATAAATAGTTTAAGTTCTTCTTTGATCTCCTGGTTGATCCAAGCATTCTTAAGCAAGGTGGTCTTTAGCTTCCAGGTGTTTGAGTTCCTTCTGAACTTTTCCTTGTGATTGAGCTCCAGTTTCAAAACACCGTGATCCGAGAATATGCAGGGAATAATTTCAGTCTTTTGGTATCGGTTGAGCCCTGATTTGTGACCCAGTATGTGGTCTATTCTGGAGAAGGTTCCATGTGCACTTGAGAAGAATGAGTATTCTGTTGTTTTAGGGTGGAATGTTCTGTATATATCTATGAGGTCCATCTGGTCCAATGTGTCATTCAATGCTCTTGTTTCTTTACTGATTTTCTGCTTCGATGATCTGTCTAGTACTGAGAGAGGCATGTTAAGATCTTCTACTATTAATGTATTCAAATCAATATGACTCTTTATCTTGATTAATAGTTTTCTTATGTAATTGGCTGCTCCCATATTGGGGGCGTAGATATTTACAATTGTTAGATCATCTTGATAAAATAAGCTGTAGGGTATTTTTGTTAAAATATGTACATATATAATATTTTATACAAAATATCATATTAATTTTCATGATAAAATATTAATTAATAAAATATTATTTTATAATATTTTGTATATAAAATATACATATGTATACATATATACATATAGGTCTGTAGGTTCTCAGTGTCAAAAATTACTTTATCTAATTGGAAGGAAATGTGGGCCCACTGCAGGTTCTTATTATGTAGTTGTTCTATTCTGTCTATACTATTAGAAACAAAAAGATGCATCTTTTTTTACATGAAGGGGAGCCCATGTTTTAGATCATTCAAGTTGACTGGAATGGTCCTGAATTCCTGTGGACGAGGACTGGAGATGTCCCTTAGATTCTGTGGGGCCTGTGGGAAGTGTCTTTATGACCTGAAGTATTCCAGAGAACCCCCTGGGAAATTGAAAAACTCAATATTCATCATCTCAGAAATGGTACCTTCTTTTCCTAAGGTAATAGAGGGATAAGGCTGATGTCACTATAAGTATTGTTTCTCTTTTTTCTAATGGTGAGAAACTAGTAAGATTCAGAGTCACCAATATCCCATTTGGAGAGAAAATATTTAAGAGAAAAATGAGTCAAAGGTGTGTTGTGGCACATAAAAGAACACAATCGTGAAAAAGAAATGAGCTCATGGTTTCATCAATAACTTTGTATGACCCAGAGAGTGGAGGAGCAATTTCTGACCCCATCACAATGTCTTTGGTTGAGGGCTTTCATTTTAGTTTCTGGATGAGTTTATTGCCTTTACCAGGAAACATCTTTCCACAATTCAGAACTAGAAGAAAATAAAATGGCATTTATTTCAAGGACCCAAACTATGTATTTCCTCTGCATTATTTAAAATTGTCATCTTTGTTTCACCTCAAGTGCTCTCATTGCTTTCTTAATCCAATCTAGATAACCGTAGCAACTTTTTATTTTTATGTCGTAATTCTAGAAGAAAAGAGTAAAGGTTTGGGGTTCATTTCAATTTGGCTAAGATGTCATGGTTGATTAACTGGTGATTTCAAATAATCTTTGAAAATGCACAAGCAGATATATGCACCTTTTCTAAGAACATAGGAAGAGCCATGTTATGACAACTCACATTTTCATATATTTAGCTAATTTTGTTAATGCAATATTTCTATTTATTAGACAACATGAAATCCACGAGTATTTAATTTTTAATGGTGTGCTCTAGTCTTACTCTAGATATTTCAAATGAAAATTTGGTTTAAAAGTAGAAAATGTAGGATGCCTCTGTGGCTCAGTTGGTTAATCTCCTTCCTTTGGCTCAGGTCATGATCCCAGGGTCCTGGGATCCAGCCCCAAGTTGGGCTCCCTGCTGAGCGGGGAACCTGCTTCTCCTTGTCCCTCTGCCTTTTCCCTCTGCTGGTTCTCTCTCTCTGCCTCTCTCAAATATATATATATATATATGTGGGATCAAGTCCCACATTGGGCTCTCTGCTCAGCAGGGAGCCTGCTCCTCCCTCTCCCTTCTTTCTCTCACTTTCAAATAAATAAATAAAATATTTTAAATATTTTAAAAAATAAAATAAAAAATTGCAATGAGACTCACCCATGATCTCCTTGATGTTCATATCATATAAACTGTGGCAGAAATTATCAGTTGGAATGTCATATGTAGTCATACATGCCACCATTTGCTTGAGGAGAAGATGAAGTTTCCTTTGAGGATGTGCAATTAAGTCCAAAAGAGAAGTTTGTAAATGTACAATAGAATTTGCTTATGCTTTTTGCTTGTTTGTATGTATGTTTGTTTTTTCCGAAGCTCAGCAAAATCTCAGAAAGGTGGAGGGCAAGTAGCTCTTAGGTTCTTTAGGAACATTACCTAAATAGTAAGCTCCACGTGGCTTCTAAAACACTAATTCAACGTGAGTACATTTTGTTGCCTAGAAGGCGACCACTATGGATGATGAGTCTGGTGACTGAATTCCATAATTGCTGTTCTGTATAATACAGTTGTGTGGCTTGCGCTCCTGACTTTCTCCCTAAAAGTTCTGCATCCTGAAGTCTATTCTGCATTCTGGTCTTCTTTCGGGGTGATGTGCTTGCTTTCTGCCCTGCCTTCTAACCTTTGTAGCTGATAGTGATATGGCATTTCCTGCTCTTTTCCCTTGGGAAAAATCTGTGAGGCTCAAACCCTTCCTCTCCTCTTAGTATCTACTGAGAACTGTACTTCCCAGTAAGATTTTATTCCCCTAAACACTAAAAGTGATAATAATGTGGAGGATGGCAGGCATGCTGTGCCAGACATCATGCTGTGGTACTGAGGTAGAACTATAATTGAGGGGCTTCAATATCTAGCATTAGAGTAAAATAGGTACTTTAGTAATGTATTACCTGGAAATACATTAATGATGTTGGATAAAATTGTTGTGAGTCTTTAAAAATGCATCACTAAGCCTGTAAGAAAATAAGAAATTCTCAGAGTTCCCAGAATCTTGTTAAACAGGGAGAAGTTAGGAAGCTCAGAACTGGACTTTGTCTTGACAGCAGCTGTCAGTCGATCCCAATGACCCTGAGCTTCCCTTTTGAGAGTCCAGTGAGCTGAGGGACTAGGAAACAAATTCTAAGATATATCTATTAGATACCCTCATGTATAGCTGGTACTCAAGGGGAGGGGGTTTACTGTGTGTGTAAGAGAGAATAGAGAGATTGTAAATAGATAGATACCAGATAGATAGATAGATAGATAGATGATAGATATTGATGCATAGATACATGGATACATGGATACGTGGGTATAGGCATAGATATAGATATGCATTATCTAGAACTCATAAGCAGAAGCAGGTATCAAACTAGCTTATAGGTGAATTCCTACCATGTCTATGGTCAAAAATGCATCACATTCCCATAAATGAAAATTTATTTTAAAGAGGTAGAAAGTTTTTAGTATTCCAGCCACATGGTAAAGTCAAATATGAATCCCACCTGCATGAAAATACCTTTAGAGTAGACCACAAAGAATTAGTACAGGTGAAGCCCCAAAAAACAGAAGTGCAAATTCAAAACTCAGAAGCACTATAGTTTCCATGAGGTATTGGAATTATCATCAGATCAGGAAGAGTGTAAAAAATAATAGAGAACCCATCTAGAGGTATCAAAATTCCAAGTTTCAAGATATGATACAAAGCTGTAGACATCAAGACAGTATGGTACTGACACAAAAATAGACACATATATCAATAGAACAATAGAAAACCCATTAAGAAACCCATAGATATATGGTCAAATAATCTTTTTTTAAGATTATATTTATTTCTTTGAGAGAGAGAATGAGCAGGGGGGAAGGGCAGAGGGAGAAGCCGACTCCCCACTGAGCAGGGATACCATCCCAGGACCCTGAGATTATGACCCCAGCTGAAGTCAGACGCTTGACTGAGCCACCCAGCTGCCTCTCAAATAATCTTTGACAAAGGAGTCAAGTATATACAATAAGGAAAAGACAGCCTTTCAATAAATGGTGCTGAGAAAACTGGACGGCCACATGCAGAAGAATGAAGCTGGACCACTTTCTGATTCACGCACAGAAATAAACTCCTCAAATAGACCTGAAACCATAACACTCCCAGAAAGAAAATAGGTGGTTATTTCTTGGACATTGGCCTTTGCAGCATTTTTCTAGATGTACCCCCTCAGACAAGGAAAACAAAGCAAAAGAAACTATTGAGACACAACAAAATAAAAAGCTTCAACACAGTGAAGGAGACCAACAACAAAATGAGAAGGCAGCCCACTGAAGGAGGGAGATACTTGCAAGTGGTATATCCTATAAGAGCTTAATATCCAAAATACATAAAGAATTTGTATAACTCAACACCAGAAAAAACAACCCAATTAAAAACTGTGCAGAGGAACTGAATAGATAATTTTCCAAAGAAGACATCCAGATGGCCAACAGACATGTGGAAAGATGTTCAGTATCACTAAACGTCAGGGAAATGTCAATGAAAACCCCAATGAGATATGACCTTACATCTGTCAGAATGGATAGAATCAAAAAGACAAGATATAACAACTGTTGGCAAGCATGTGGAGAAAAAGGCACCCTTCTCTATTGTTTGTGGGATTGTAAATGGTGCAGGCATTGTGGAAACACTTTGGAGGTTCCTCAAAAAGTTAACAATGGAAATACCATACAATCCAGTAATTCTACTACTGGGTATTTACCCAAAGAAAACAAAACAAAAAACCCCCACTAATTTGAAAACATATATGCACTCTATGTTTATTGTAGCATTATTTACAATATCCAAGATATGGAAGTAAGCCAAGTGTCCATTAATGGATAAGGAAGAAGTGGCATATATATATATATTTTATATATTTATATATATATTAGCCATAGAAAAAAATGAGATCTTGCCATATGTGACCACATGGGTGCATCTAGAGGGTATTAGGCCAACTGAAGTAAGCCAGACATCCAAAGATAGGTACTGTATGATTTCAGTTACATGTGGAAGCTAAAAACAGAACATACAAACAACAAAAAGGCCCATAAATCAGAGAAGAAATTGATAGTTGCCACAAGGGAGGGAGTGGGGGCTGTGGACAGAATGGGTGAAGGGGACTGGGAGGTACAGACTTCCGGTTATGGAATGAATAAGACATGGGAATAAAAGGTCCAGCATAGCGATCGCAGTCAGTGGTATTAAAATAATGTTATGTGGTGACAGATAGCGGGCACACTTGTGGAGAACAAGTATAGTGAGGGAAGTTGTCAAATCATTATGTAAAACACATGATAAAAACGAAAGAAAATATGAGTAAGTAACAATATACTGTATGAATAGCCACATATATTTGAAAACGAGTGATGACCAATCGAAAAGCACAATGATGGAATATTTAACTCGCTGCCGTTTTAAGATAATAAATCTGATGTAGACGCAGAGCATACAGCGGAAGGAAAACACTCCCCATGATTGTCCGGAAGAGAGAACAAAGTTTACAAAGATTGTAAAATGAGAGGAAGGTGAAGAGATGTGGGAGATGGAGGGATCTGTTCCATTTTAATTTGAGAAGCAGGGAAAGGAGATATTCCACAGGACAATGGCTTAATCCTCAGATTCAAAAGCTCCAATAAATTCCAAGCAGAGTTAATGAAAGGAAGATTATGGGTAGACACGATATGGTGAAAATGTGAATACCAAAAAGTGGAGTGGCATCTGATTGCAGTTTCAGACTGTGAGGTGACGTGAGAACGCTGGAAGCCAGAAGAACTAAAATAACGTCTTAACGGTATTGAGGGGGGAAAAATCACAGCCAGGTATTAACCCTGAGCTACAGGCTCAGTAAAAACATCCTTTAAGAGTAAAGGAGAATTTCAAATATTTTGAAAGCACTGAAGTATTTTTGGACAAAACACAGTTTACCACCGCAGGACTTGTCTCGGTCAGCTATTGCTGCGTAACAAAGAACCCCAAAGTATAAGCCCTGTGTAAGTCAGCTGGGGCGGCTCTTCTGTTTTCAGCTGTGGAGCAGGTTTGCTTCAAGGTCCCGATCCGCAGGCTGACGGGAAGTTTCGCCTCCTGTTGCTCTTAGTCTTCTAGGACTAACAGACGTGGCTTTTCATGGTCAGGGCAGAAGGGTAAGAGGGTACGCACCTTGAACCAGCGTAAGTGTTTGCTGATACATTAATGTAATAGAGAACCATATGTGATGGATATCAATAACCCAGAGCATCAGACCTAAGTGTGGATGACTCAGAAACATAATACCGGGCCAGAACGTCTCAGAAGAACCTGTAATGTGTGATTCCATTTATGTGAGTTCAGGCGGGAGGCTCCCCATGCAGCTACTGTTGGAATGCATACGTTTGTGCTAACTAGAGAGAAGCAAAGGAATGACAGCCGGGAAATTCCAAATAGTTACTTCATCGGGAGTGAAGGGAGGGCATGAGGTAAGGAAGTGCAGGCGTCAGAAGGTATCATCAATATTTCTGAGTGATAATAATCTATTTCTTAAATCTGAATGTTACTTAAATGTTGACTTTTTGTTGTTAGTAGTGCTCTAGATCCACATGATTGTATATTTCAATACGTGATAAAGCCAATTAGAGAACAGTAGTGAGTGGGTAAGGCAGCCCATTACCTTAGAGAACACCAGGGGGAGAGACAGGTTGGTGAGCTATCACACCTCCACAGTCACAACGGATTTGATCAGTTAGCATTTGTCCTGATTAGTTACCCAAAGGTTAGTGAGCTCAAGTGATCTGGATCCCATGGAGCAAGGCTGGGATCAGAAGCAAGTTGGACGGCTCTCAGGATCCTTGAAGCTCATCCTTTCCTTCCATCTGCGCCATTGAACCATTTCCTTTTGTCTTGGATTATTCGTTCAGCCATAAGTTAGTTAAAAATCCCTAGAGAACACAGAACAGGTCCTGCATTTTTGCATCTCCTATCTTTTATTTAAATTTTTTCTATCTTGCCGAATGCATAACAATGCCCCAGGATTTCCCAAACCAAACCAAATAAGAAACTCAAGACACAGACATCAAAGCGTGATGGACCTTAACATCTGCAAACATTGTGGACCTACATGCTGCAGACAGCATGGTCGCTTGCCATTGGGAGATAGCTGTTTTTCTTCTTTCTCTTTCAGCAACAAGTGTTACCTGCCCTGGAGCGTGCCGCAAGAAAAGCTAGCTTTCTATCACAGCCCCTTCAGCAGTGAAGAGGGACAGAGTTCACCATTGTAGTTGAAAATGAAAATGGAATATATATATATATATTTTTTTTTTTTCTTCTTCTTCTTGTAAGCTTTGGACCCTGATGTGCATCTTCCTAATTTTTAGTAGAACATCAAGTACGTAGCAGTTACAGAAATTGGATAAAATAGCCAGTACTTTCCCGGCCATTTCCTTTCAGTGCAATGTGGGAGTTAGAATTCTGGGCCAGAATCTGGGTAGGAAGGTACGCTCATTGAGTGGCTTCAAGCAGATCTGGTAGCTGCCTGTGTGACGTGACTCTGGGAATGTCTATTAGAATATGCACACCCGATGATTGCCAGAGGCTCACGTTCCAGTGCTCTAGCTGTCCCTCGAAAGCTCTCTTACAAGCTTGTTTGGAGATGCTGGCCTCTATTAAGCTCACTTGAAATTCCTAATACTTTAACTATTTTTTGACCCCAAAGTCATCATTTTTAGAGCTTCTGTTAAAGCCAGGATGACCATATAATTTATTGTTCAGGTTAGAAATTTTTTGAGAGTGAAATGGGGTTATTGGTCATTTTACCAAGAAATTAGCCCCTATGAGACTAAGGATACCCTGGTTTGAGCTGATGTGCACCTTCTCTTGGTGGTTCACATTCCAACGTCAATCCAGTCACCTTAGCTGGTTGTCACCTGGAAGGCACAGACCATAAATTTATCCTATTCTGTTTTACTCAAGGTTCTTTGAGATTGATGTACTTTAATGAAATATTTTAAATGTCATGAAAGTAATGTTAGCAAGAAAATCAGAGGGGAAGGTGTGTGTCCGCGTGTGTATTCAGTAAGGCATGATACAGTTCCTTGACGTATTCCGTCACTGTGTGCATTTTCAACAAATTTTGCCTGTACTTGTTCAAAGAAACCATTATCAAGATTGACGTTATGGAATGTATCCCTGGGAACAGAAACTTCTCATACATTCGCATGCGGACCCACGAGTCCTGACACCCGCCGGTCAAGAGGGCTTCTGTACCCAAGGGCTGCTACGCCTACGCAAGGGTGGGGACCCCGTTCCTGTGGCTTGACCTGCTCTTGTCTCTGCCTTGCAGCCTCAGTGGCGTCCACCTGCAACGATCCAGGAATGCCTCAGAACGGCACCCGCTACGGGGATAGCAGAGAGCCCGGCGATACCATCACCTTCCAGTGTGACCCTGGGTACCAGCTCCAAGGACAAGCGAAAATCACCTGTGTGCAGCTGAATAACCGATTCTTTTGGCAACCGGACCCTCCTACCTGCATAGGTATTGCACAACAGTCACTTTATAATTTGGAATGAATTCATGTCGTCATTAAAATTGCTCCATAAATGTGTTATTTCTCCAAAACGATGTCTCCAGAGTTTCATACATGCCCTGTAGTTCAGAGACTGTATGGAATTTTTAGTGTAAACCTTTAAACCTTATTTTATTAGGTGAAGTAAAGAAAGTAGTTTACTTAACATACAGTAATCGCCATTTATCTAACATTTCCTATCCTTAAAAAATCTTGTAAAAATATGGGTCAGTCAAATTACTGTAATTTAAAATTCTGGTGCCAGAACTTTCATAACCCTACTATTGGTATTCTCACTTTTAATATAGAAACATGCCCTTCAGCAAAACCAACTCAATAAAAAGCATTTTCTTTTTTTAGATGGTTCTTCTATAATATTGGTACATTTTAATAGAATCCTGAAAACCAGAAATTATACTGCTTTGGTCAAAATGAAGATAAAAGGAGAAATGTGCTTCTGAAATTCACTAGAATTTCATAGTTTGACCTTATTGAAAGGGTATCAGTTGGTTTTCCAGACTTCAGTTTGAGTAACTATCCAAGATATTCTATCAAAAGTATGGTTTTAGGGCACTATATAATTTTATATAAAATAGTAATTACATGCAGATTGTCCCCTCATTCAGTTAAATATTTCACCATAAATACCTATTTCATCTTATTTTTGAAAGAAACTCTGCTAAACTTTATTATTTTAATGAACCGTCACGGTTTAATTTGTACTTCTTTATGATCTGTTTGAAAAATGTAAAATTTAATTAATCTGTGGAGAGAGGAAGTGATAATGAAATGATATGCACATAGTTAATAGGCCATTTTGCATAGGGTGAACTTGAGGGGATTTTGTGATTGAAATGATTTTTATTGTCATATACACAGCGGTAGAGACATTCTCCGTGGTGCCGTGCAGCTGGGATACGCAGGTCGTAACTTCCCACTAAGTACTCCGAGTACTGGGAGGCTGCGTGAGGTCTGGTGGCTCCGCTCATCAGCGTGCTCAGCCTTGTCCGAGAGCGGCCCGTGTGCACTGGGTGCTTTGTGCCGAGTTTACGTTCTGTAAATCCAGGGCGCCGTCCTGCCTTTTACTTCAAGCCACGTCCTCTGGAGACTCGCAAGATTTCTGTGTGTTACTTTTTTAAAGTAGAGTGATTGCCTGTACATGCAACATCATTTTAAACCATCGCTCTGCTTTTAAATTGACAGAGACACCCCCTCCGCCCTCATTTTGCATGATTTCAAACGCATGGAGGTACTTTCCAGAACAACGCTGGTACCGTTAAACTCCAAAAGAGTGTATCTCAGTCCCCAAGATTTTAGACACTTGTAAAATGTGGCCATTTTCCCAACTAATCTATCATCTTTTGTTAGTTTATATCTTAGTTATATAATTTTGACCAATGACTAGATATTTTATGAGCTGAATAATCCAGTTCTCAATGGAGAATGTAGGCAGCGTTTCCTCTGCCTTGAGGATGGGCCCCAGGGACGGGCTGAACTCACTCGTAGGCAATTGAATATCAATTGTGCTGACAGCCCGGCCTACACGCATAGGCATTATGTAACAGAAAAATAGAAAATGTGTATTTGGGAATAAATTAATGTTATCTTTGCATTACATTGTAAACATTTCTTTTCCCCCAGAAATGAGGCTTATGTTCTCCGTAAGAAAGCCATCCATTAGGACGGCAGCTGATCATGTCTTAGCACCCCTATAAATTCTGCTCTGCTGACTTAAGACAGTTTTTAATTTTATGTTTTAAGCTTTTTCCTTATTAAAAAATAATACATGTTCAGTTAAGAGAAGAAAAGAGGAGAAAAAGCTGTCATCTTTTTACCCGGAGGCAAATACTGTTAACATAAACATGCATAAATAAGCATCATAATTGTTTTATGTATGTCTTATCTATTTTTAAAATGTTTATAAGTGACAGCATCCTGCTTATTTTGTAAATTGCACTTTGACTTACCGGTACTAAGGGAGGACCTCTTTGTGCTACTGTGTATTCTCTGCTGGTTTATAATGACTGCCCAGCATCTCTGTGGACTGGCCACTGCTGAACACACGATTCCTTCTTACTGTACACTTCGGTTGCTCTGTCCCTCCTCTACTATGAAGATTGCAGAATTGAACCCTCTTGTTGCAAAACCCATCTTTGCTTATTTACAAATGACATATTTCTACAAATTTATGTGTGTTTCCAGGGCCTTTTTTTTTTTTTTAAGATTTTTTTTTTATGTATTTGACAGAGATCACCAGCAGGCAGAGAGGCAGGCAGAGAGAGAGGAGGAAGCAGGCTCCCCGCTGAGCAGAGATCCCGATGCGGGGTTTGATCCCAGGACCCTGGGATCACGACCCGAGCCGAAGGCAGAGGCTTAACCCACTGAGCCACCCAGGCGCCCCTCCAGGGCTTTTAAAACGTTTTTCAAAACTCTTTTGGGATTGTATACCAATTTACATCACCAACGGAGCCATGGGTGTTAATTTTCCCCAAAGGAGGGGGGGAAAGCCCCATGTACATAGTTTTTAATCTCAAAATTTGATATGGGCAGAAAGTGATGATTCTTTGATGTTTTAAAAGGCATTTAAGTTAATAGTGAGGTTGAATGGTTTTTTATTTCATATTCTTCTCGGCCATTTGAATGTGTTCTTTCCCGACTGGCTGGCCTACTAATTTATCTTCCTCCTTTTATTATTAGTAGTCCTTTTCTTCCTGTTTTTGGTTCTTTCTCTCTCTTTTCTGAAATCTCTTAACCTTTCACCTGTTGGTATATTGTTCAGACTTCCAGAACCTTGTCATTTGCTGCTGATTTTTCTTGTGGATGGTTTGGATAGCTTCTTTCTTCACTTCCCAAAGGACTCTAATGGTGGAGGCACCTCCTTTTGGGGTTTTCAGCGGAGCCCAGAGGACTTGCCTCCAGACCAGAGGATGCTCACCGTTTTCTAGTTCTGAGTGATGGGTCCCTCAAAATCTCCGTATCCCTATTTTCTTATATAGCTTGCAATCCCTTTTGTCCAAGTCCAAGTTATTAAGAATTCTGAAATGCGAGAATTTGCCCTAAGTTTACAGAAATTCATTATGTGTCCACATCTAGCCCTGATCGGCAGGGAGGCTATTTCAAGACTAGTTATGTTGTTTAATGGCATCAACACGGCACCGGCTTGATGCGGGAATGTGGATGTGTCTCATTAAGGAGTGCTGCTTCACACAGTGAGGGATGGAGACGTCACTGGGTACAAGGAGTGGGGCTTAAGGATTTCAAACGAGGCGCCGAGGATTGATACAAATGTGTGGTTTTCATTTCTGTGTCCGTTCCCTCCGAAGAATTTCCTGGAGCGGCTGAGTCACATTTTGAATGCATTCCTCATGCTATCCAAAATATTTTGCAAGCTTTCAAATTAAAACCTAATGAAGCTAAAATGAAAAATGCCTGACCCAATGAGAGAGCAAACACGGGGAGACGGTGCTACTTACTCCCCCGGAAGCTTCCAAAATACCTCATTTAGAAATGCCTCCTTGAGTCTGTTCAGAATAAGACCAGGACACCCCTTTGTTTCGCTTAAGTCAGTACCTAGTGTCATCCCCAGATCCTTCCTGCTGGTGACACCCTGGAAGCCAGTGGCCTGAATCTGTCATTCTTCATCTTGCAAACCCTGCGTGCAGTGGAACGTCCCCAGACCCTGGGGTACCCGGTGCCTCACCTCTAAGTCACCTGCCACCATCCATGCCCCTGTTCTCCGCCTGATGCCATGAGAGGCAGCCTCCTGGGAGAGCTGATTAGTCAGTGGTCTCGGCGGAGTTTATTAAAATCAGACTGTGTGCCGGGGAAATGTGGGTTTAACCATTTTTGTGCAAATTGTATCATATTACTCTTGAGGGCATATCTGAATTCATTATAAGTATTTCCTATGATGCTATGTAGAGTTTGCCTTTAATGAGACTGAATTTTAATAGAAAGTATAAAACAAATTCTAGTACTTTCTAAAATATATATGGTATATAAAATATTCATATATAAAATATTTATTTATTGAAAACATTGTTTTCAGAAGCACTAAATGAGTATAGAAAGATATAGCCATCACAGAAATTTAGAACACACGTATCTTCATATAATTTCCAAAAATGTCATGTGTGTGTGTGTGTAGAAAAAAATTACCAATTAGGGTATTTCTTTCTCTACTTACCCTTTTTTCCCCCTAAATGCATACACAGTCAGTTATGTGAATACAATATCTCATTTAGATGAGCATTATAATTTAACTGGGCTGATTCCTTAAAGCAACTTGGTGACAAGCCGCAGTATTTAATATGAAGAACCATAAACTTAGCCCGTTCCTGAATGCATCTGAAATGTATATACTTGTGAATTTTGCAGTGTTTTCACACCTTCCACATGATGGAAGATTTAACAGAAATCCTACGTAGTAAGTGAAACCATCCTAAATGTTTTGAGGTTTAAGAATGAAAATTGTCTTGCCTATTAACATGGTTGAACTTCATAACTGTCATCTTCTTAATGTAAATGTAAACCCAGGTAACTAAAAAGTGACAGGTATAAAAAAAGATCAGCATCATTTAAAGTGCTTCTTTGGATGGTAGCATACTGAGTGTTGTGATCATATAATATTTTTAGGATTGATGTCCCAGCTTGCTCTCTTACTGGTTCCCTATCCCAGGATGTCACTTAAACTTTGATAGTTCTGTCATTTCTGAATTGTGTCCCAAACCATACACCTATCAGAGGATGGTGAGAAATATGTGGTCACAAATATTTCCTGAATACTTGATCAAAAACTGTGCGAGGCAAGCGTGAAACACAAGTGAACAGGAAGCATGCCTTCTAGAACAATCTGGCAATTACTTTGTGGACCAGAAAGGACAGAAGAATTAGCAGGACCATAAATGTTGTTCATGGGGATTTCATTCCCCTTCCCGTGTGTGTGTGTGTTTGCGCACGTGCGCGCACATTCTGGGAGCATGGATGAGTAGAGTAATCTGTAAAACTTAAAATTATAGCAAGTCAAGTTTATTTGTCAGCAGCTTAAAATCCTCCCTAAAAACATGGTGGGACATTATATAAAAATCATGAACAAGCCATGAAAAATGTACGGCCCTCCTAGGTCTTAAATTTTCACCTGGAAAATTGTTCAGTAACCCAACAGGCAGGGCATGTCCTTGTTGAATTCTGTGGTGTCTTATCTCTCACTGACCAGCATTGTTCCTCTTCCGTGACAGCTGCCTGTGGGGGGAACCTGACCGGCCCGGCAGGTGTCATTTTGTCACCTAACTACCCACAGCCCTATCCTCCTGGCAAAGAATGTGACTGGAGAATAAAAGTGAATCCCGACTTCGTCATTGCCTTGATATTCAAAAGGTACCATCTCTTGTAGAATCCCTGTTGACAGAACGTTAAGGGTCATGCCTAAAAATTGTGCTGCGCACCCCTTCGTGCAGTGCCCAGTTTTACCTGAGTGAAACCCCTCCATCTCGCTCTGAGAACTGCTACCTCGGGCTGCAAAAGGACGTAAATGGAAATAGATTACTTGGCTGCCGAGCGTTCTACGTGTCTTAGGACAGACAAGACATAGGAAGAATTACTGTTAAGTACTATCTTGCATGCGGTATGTTCCACATGAGAAGGCTTAATTTACAGAATCGTCAAGAAGAGTAATAAAACAGTGATAGAAATGGGCTTAGTCTAATGTCTCATCAGTGTCTCCTATTCCCCACACGCGTGATAACAAATTCACTCCCATCATACGTCTTGTCTGACATTCCCAAAGGTAGCCGCTTGTATTTGTGATACAATCTTTATTATCACTGAGATATCATCACTTGATAGAATTTTGAAAATGGAAGTTCCCCCAATG
This sequence comes from Martes martes, assembly GCF_963455335.1. Lineage (NCBI taxonomy): Eukaryota > Metazoa > Chordata > Mammalia > Carnivora > Mustelidae > Martes > Martes martes. The sequence goes on along the minus strand of NC_137889.1, from coordinate 3,081,450 downwards.
CGGTTGCTGTAAAGTCTGAATTAGTAGACATTACTCCTTAAAAAATGACTGCTGACTTACTCCTGCTAAACTTGATGATGAAGTTTCAAACATGCTGATTATCTTATAAATTCTGTAGGACTATCATATTACTTGTATCTGGTATATCATAATTGAATTTTTTTGCAAATCCCAAGACCTCCGCTTCTGCATTTTGAACTAAAAGAAGGGGCGTTTTAAAAAAATAAGTGGTTCTAAAGGTCGTGCTATGGACCTCTTACGTCTCCGGGGTGAAGTGGTCTAATTACATTTATTTGTCATTTGAACACATTTCCTTTTCTGATGTTTATGTTACCGTTCCAGGCCTGTTGGTGATTATCTTCCTTCACTTTCTCCTGATGGGATCTGAATCAGTGTAATTTTAAACGCCCGTGGTGCTCAATGTTAAGTAGTCTGATAAGCCATCGTGTCTTGAATTTACCCAAGCTGCTATAAATTTGCCTCTTGATGAATACTTAGTATGTCTCTCAGCTATTACACAAAACCACCGAATATTTGCAGCTATATTTTTGGACATCTTTGTGGGTTTTGTGAATGTTAACTTCTACCAGTGCCTTCCTTAAAACCAGGAGACGCCATTGGTACCAGGAGATGAAAAATAAATGAACAATTAAAAGCCTTTTAAAGAACACAGAGCCTTATAAATAGAGTCTCCTATCTTCCGATGTGTCACAGTGACTGATTATCAAGGTTCCCCAAGTGTAGTCCATGTGATAAGATAGAAGTTGTTTTTGTTTTGTTTTGTTCTTTTTTTTCCCCTACTTATTTTACACACCCCTCTGGAAAGAAAGTAAAAGTAGAAAATCTCCAACCCCTCTTCTACCTTTTAGATCCTTAAGTCCTTAGCAGACTCAATTTGATGGAAAATTCACACAGTCGGGAATGATCCTGAGACCTTCCAACCAGAGCGACTTAGTGGTTAGAGGGGGAACAGGAAGCAGTGGGTGGGGGACACGGATTTCGCCCCAGCCAAGGAGGGCTGACACTGACACGTGCTGCCCAGAGGCACGGTTTTCAGAACGTGAGTCAAGTCAAGTGTGTTTCTGTGAGGCTGGGCGGGTGGCCGCTGGCCTTACTACCAGCGAAGACAGCGAATTACTGGACCTAGAGCACTAGCTCTGAAGGTCCTCCTGGAACTGGGGATGACTGGGGAGGGATGGCTTCTCGCAGGCCTCTGTCACCTGTGAGCCCTGCGCTACTCACAGACTGGGACTCAGATTAAATTTGGCTTAACAGCTGGGCCAGACTTTGTTTCTTTTGTTGGGGTTCATGGATTGTGCAGCTAGCATAAGTAGAAATACGAATAGATTTTACAAGTGGAATCGTAATGAGTTACAAATTTCACTCCAGACTTTACGCATGGATTATGGTATATGCAGAGAAAGAGAGAGCAGTCAGAAGGCTTTGTGTCTGTGCCTCGTTGTATTTCCAGGGCTCAGAAATTATCGATCACGGTAATTACCTATGCCAGTTACTGGGGCACAGTGGGATCGGGTTCTAATAACATTCTTGTTAAGTATGACAAAAAAAGTTCTAATTATTCTAATTAAAGCCCACTTGGTTGATACAATTCCTGTTGGCGCCTTTATCCTTTCTCTTGCCAATCTTTTACTCCTTGTTCATTTCTGATTTCAAAGAATCTGTCAAATGATCAGACTAGGAGGCCTTTTACAACTTCCTTTAGTAAATATGTCCGGGGACCTCCCACGGGACCCAGTATAGCCTTGACGTAAGGTGGGACGGCACGATGCCAGGGGTCAGGATTAACGTTGGGTCCTCCATGGTGCCCTCTTTGTCACGTCCTTCAGAATGCGGTGGGCAATGTCTGAAGACAGCCGTAGTCCTTGTCATCCCTTGAATCTGCAGAAAAACAACGCCACCTTAACAAAGCCCATGTTGGTGATTGTTAAAGACTCCTGACTCTCCATCCCTATTGTCCACGGCCAGCTCAAAGGAGAGAGAGTAGAAGGTGCTCAGAATGAGTCCTTGCTACAGACTCAAAGGCCTGATTCAGAGATGGGGGGAAGTGGAACGCCAGCCAGAATATATTACTTAAACTCCTCTAATTTGTTGGCTTGTTCTGATCTCATCAAGATCTTATCCATCTGTACATTTAGTCTTTTACTGAGACTGTGTTCCTTTCTGAAGCTCCCAGATGATCATCAGCTTTCTCCTCAAAAATGGCAGAGACCTTGCAAGCCAAATCCCTCTTGAGAGCTTTGGGGATTACCAGGATATTTAATAGTAGAGAAGAAAGGGAGATAGAGGAGTGGAGACAGGGGAGGGGAATGGGAAAGGGATAATTGGCTGAAGTCAGCGATGGAGAAGCCTGGGCTGGAACAGGTGCCTCCCATACTCCGTGACGTCACAGCGATGACGTGCATCAGCCGATTTACCCAAGCAAGGAGAGGCGGCTACATTTTTAAAAGTACACAAAACAAAACAAAACAAACAAAAAGCTCACAAAAAAGGAATTTTTAATCCAAACTTTAGTAATTGTTTTTCAAACTAGAAGTATTCACATAAAAATCAAGTATCAGTGGGAATTCTTCCCTTTTAAGCCCATTTCATGCAAACCACATTTCATTAGCAGTTTCATGAGTGCGGGGAAGAGCCATTCAGTCCTCAGTATTAGGATCGGTCTTCCTGTAGGTAGCTTCCAGATCATACTATTTTGAATACAGTGGTCATCCCGTAGAATACTGACAGTGTTTCTCATGGATAGTTGTTATACCAATAGCTATTTTGACATGTAAATCGCTGTTACATTTCACTTTGGGGTTGTTCTAAAATTTAACAAGAGTTGCTTGGAAGCAAAGGGACTCACTGCGTGATCTCAGTAACGTTCTAGTTGGGGAGATGAGAGGCACGTCGTAGGTGTCTAACCCGATGAGTTCTCTTCCCTCTAGTTTCAACATGGAGCCCAGCTATGACTTCCTGCACATCTATGAAGGGGAGGACTCCAACAGACCTCTCCTTGGAAGCTTCCAGGGTTCTCAAGCCCCAGAAAGAATCGAGAGCAGTGGAAACAGTGTTTTCCTGGCATTTCGGAGTGACGCCTCTGTGGGCTTGTCGGGATTCGCGATTGAATTTAAAGGTACTGTGGCCAGTTTCATTGGCGCGCCAAATAATTTGTATCGGACGTTTCCATTGTAAGCATTTATTTCCGACACCTTGCCTGCCTGTTTAGTATGTAAAATGCTCACGTCTCTGTCATCTGTCTGGGGAGAGACAGATCGATCTTTCCAGTGCAGAAGAAAATGCAGAGACACAGTTCTACCTTAGCTAAAAGAAAAAACAAAACAAACAAAACTCTGAATAATTTCTTTTTCCCCAAATTTATGGCTGTGTAAAAATAAATTATGGTTTGTGTAATGAAGGATTTGATGACATAGAATTATTTTAAGATGTGTTTTAATATCTTCTAGTTTATTTCATCAGAATGACCAAGATTAAGTACATCAAAATAGCTTGGACTCATCCATGGTTTTCCATGTGTAATACCTGTGGCCCTTCCCCTGTCCTCCCACCTTTGGGCGCTGGTCCAATGAATCGTCCGGGGCAGGCAGAGGTTCCTGTGTGGTCACCGGACAGGTGACCCCTACATCGTTTGGGATCCACCATCCCCATTATCAAACATCCAGAAAAAACAGACAGAGACAAACTCACAAACAAAAACCACCCTAAACTATAGGTGGTTTTGCTATAGGCTCTGTGAAAATAATTACACACTTTTCAAATCCACTTCTCATGTGAACAAAGAAAATGCAGGATTTATTGCTAAGAATTAGAGAAAAGGATTTAACGGAATATCATTTCACAGTAGTGGGTGCTTTGTAAAAAAGTAATGAGAATACGTATATTTAAACTTTTGAGTTACTTATTACTAGTAATTAAATTGTCACATAAAGTGCAAAACACATTTCATCTCTGTTAACTCTTCACTGGGCATGTGTCTCCTTACATGGTTTTAAGTACAAAATTAATGTATTTCCCTCTAAACAGCAAAACCTACAAACTTACTAATTCTTCTTAAAATGTACAGCAGGAAAGAATTTGAACATTTCAGCAATCAGAGGAGTTCTTATGCTTTGGGGATGGGATCTGTTAATGTCTGTGAATAATTGAAAACAGTACTTTTAAGCATTTTCTGTATCGTCAGGTAGTTTCTGTATTAACAAGAACTCACAGAAACTCACTTCGCGGTGACAATGCGCAGTCGGTAATGAGTTTTCAAAAGACCACACTGCATCTAAATACAGGGGCGCACATTTGTCACTGCCTGCTTGGACGCGTGTACCCTCCAGGGCATTCTAGGGTAGATGATCAGTGAGCGAGTGAGTAAGCATGGGAGGAAAGCCCTGCCTCCTTTGTCTGGGTTCTTTGTGACCAGGCCAGCCATCTCTCTGGCGGCTGGAGCTCCTAAGGTCTGGAAAGCTCTCCAGTATAGGCGGTGGGAGGTACAACCAGCAGAAGACAGGGGAAGGCAGCAGTAGCTCGCACTGCCCCAGGGAGCGCCCCTGGAGGGCCAGCACGTGAGCGGTGGAGTCACGGGCAGCCTTGCTGAGCCTCCGTCTCTGGCCCCTGGCTAATCTCCCCGCGGGGCCCCGGGACTGGGGTGCTCAGGGGTGTCTCCTTAGGGAGAACAGATGTGAACTATGGCAAAACACAACACGTTATGAAGTCCTGACTTAGAAAATGGGACAAACTGTGAGCAAAAACAGTATCCATGATTTATCACGAAACACCCTGAACTGACAGCCGATGAATGGAACCAACAGATTAGACGCAGGACGTTTAGAGAAACGAAGATGACACTTGCCCTCAGAAATCCAAATTAGTGACACCGAGCGGATAATCGTGTAAGTGGCATTATCCAAATATTCAACTAAACTCAGAGAGACGTACAAGGACACATGACTGAAGAGACTGAGAAGACAACAGTCACGTGGGGTACACCCCTTCTCTGAGGTTTGCTACCCCCATCTTGGTCTGGGTGACAAGGTCCACCACGTCTGTCCTGAAGCAGATGCCCCTCCCCCAGCTATAGTCTCAGGGCCGCAGGTCGCCTGACGCTGTGTCCCCCGTCTGGGTCATTCTCCCTACTTCCCACATGGTGGGCATCTTGTCTTCGCGCATCATCACAGGAAGAGGGGCGAGGACAGGGCAGTGAGACATTTAGAGAGAGAGATGGAGAGACCACACTCACATAACTTTTATTATAGCATATGGTTATAATGATTTTATTTTGTGATTAGTTATTATCGCTCATCTCTTAGTGTGCCTAATTTATAAGCTGAACTGTTATGTATATGAATAGAACAAAATGAAGCATATTTAGGGCCTGGTGCTGTCTGCATTTTCAGCCATTCCTGGGGCCTCGGGACGCATCCTGAATGGGGGGCTGCTGTGTATGGAGAAGTGTCCATGCCTGGACCACTAGCTGCCCAGTATGCTCTGCAGGGCGCCGATGGGCAGCAGCCAGTGGAACGAGCCTTCCCGTGCCTCCAGTCCTATTTTTTCATTCCTGCTCTGCTTAAACTAAATGGTCTCTGCTCTAGATGGGATTTACGCAGCTGCAAAGAATTAACACAACGTCACCTGCCCTTCAAAATATCCAAATCGCTTTTCAATAAAATGATTAGAATGCTGGTCCCGACATAATACACAGGGACAAACTCCAGTAACAGCAGGACAAGGGCCTGCAAAAAGGTGTATTATTTTATATATGATAATATCTGTCATCAGTTATATGTTAACAGAAATTATATATTCATATAATATACATTTGTTTATATATATGTCTGCATACATTTACATGCTTTGGTTACAATGCAATATATGTAAAACATATATGACAATATAATAATACATTATAGTATGATAATACAATAATATATATTATAATGGTATAATATAATAAGGTATATAATAACATATTATTCAATTAATATATAATATATTATGTATTATATAATGATATATATTATAATATAATCTATAATATTTTTAATATATATTTCATTTTAGCCAAAGTATGTAAGTAAATGACATAATAGATTCTTATAGTTAAGAATTAAGTTTAACCTGCCACATCAGGATTGGGATCCGGTGCAGAGAGGCCCTCGTCCCGGAATTGTGCCCGGGAAGAGGGTCGCCCCCTCTACTGTCATGCAACGCCTGTTCCTGGGGAACCTGGTGCTAAACCATTTGTAGACGACCTGCTTCTGGGTTGGGGTTTCGTATGTATCAGAGCAAGCTCCCTTGCTGTGATCTATTGAAAAGTCGGCCCTGGACACAAGGGTTTGTACAAGAAAACAAAAAAAGAAGAAAGCAAATTAAAAAAAAAAAATTAAGTTTAAGTCAACAATTGCCAAAGAGATCTCTGTTTGGCTGATGTTGACACGTAGATCTTTACAAATATAATGGGAGATATGGAATAAATAAGTTAAACAAGTCTCCTTTTTTCCTGCAAAACTTCCCAAACTTTGTACCTTTATCCTCTTCTAAATATCATCCATTTCTAAGAGAATGTGTAATGCAAAGTTTTCAGAACTCATTTCATTCTTCATCTCTCATGACACATCTGCCGTCTCTCACGATGGTCTTCTCCGGAATTACTCATAAGGAACATGTAGACAATCAGTAAGAAAAAATTTAAATAGGGACCAATATGAATCCCAACCAAAAGAATTGAAGTCTATACTTTATAATTTTCAGAGATCTTTTGTATGTGTGATCAGCACTGGATTTTCTACAATGAATGAAGGGACTGACGTGTAAACTCAGTGGAAGAGATTGTCAAGCCAAAAGCAGAGAGCAAAAACATGTTTATTTTTTCCACTCAAGTTATCTTCGAGCCTGTTGACATTGGTGGCCCCAATCACTTTCTCTGTCTCTCACGCACACATAGAAGCCAAATTCTGTTTTTATACCTTTCAGCTAAAAAAGGAAGATGAAAATCTCAGGTAACTTCTATAGTGATCACTTGAAGATCTATAAGATTCAGTTCCTGAGGCTTCTGACATTACCAGGAGCTTTGATGATGGCATGAAGGCTGTTGACATGCATAAGCAAAAGGAAATTCAAATGATGAAATGATGTATAGCTATATACACATATATAAACATTTAATACACATAAACATATAAATATATATATACATATAAGCATATATATGCACAAACACACACATAACATATGTGTGTGTGTGTGTGTGTGTGTACATATATATATATTTCCATTTAGAGGTTTTTGGAAGATCTCTTGAATATAAAGACATTTAAAATATTAAGGTTACCAACAGTTAACTGGGATTAACCCTGTAGCTACAAGCTACAAAGACAGTTCTGTATTTATATTTAGGAAAAGACAGGTTTTTAGTGAAAGATTTTTAACTTTTCAAGCAGTAGGTTCAGATTCTCTGCGTTTAAACGGACTGGGGAGTGTCCTCGCAGAGGCGTGCTGAAGCACAGGGTTAAAGCCCGTCGTGCCCCCTGCTCAGTGCCTGGTACGAAACAGGCCTGGAACCATCTGGGCAGCTCCTGCCGTTAGGCTGGGTGTTGAGGGGTCAGTACAGGGCAGACACAACACTTGGCTTTCCTCCAACCATGCGTTCCCAGGAAGGTGTGCTCTGTGCCAGGAAGCTCGGTGGGCGCGTCCCTTCCCCGTCTTCCCAGCCGGGCTGCTGTCACCAGTATCTGAAAGTGCCTCAGCTTGCGTGAACCAGCCTTCCCGAGAAGCCCCGTCTTCTCGTTGCTCCTAATGCGTGCTGTGATTTCATGTTAGTAGGATTTAAGCACAGAGGTGGAAAATGACCTCAGCTTTTCCTGAGTCAGTGTCTTTGGTTCAGTACTATAATCCAGAGCAAAAAGATACATACAAAAATAATGCTGTATTTTTTAACATAAATGATAGTAATTCAATAGCAATTCTTCCATAAAATGTGGTTAAAAAAAGAAATATAATTTTATTAGATAGGAGTTTTTCCTATTTTTCTATAGTATTTTCTATAATATTTAACTGATAATTTTTAACTTGATAATCATTTTTATGGCATATCACTATTAATAGTAAGTTGATAATTAACAAATAACTCGGTCATTGCTCGGTCTGTGAGTACTGTCTGAGCCTTTCTTGCACACCAGGTGCCGTTCTAGGCACCAAATAAAAACGGTGAGCAACGCAAGGCACAGAAGCTTGAGACGGTGCCCTCATGCAGCTGACGTTTATTTCCTCCACAGAGAAGCCCCGGGAAGCCTGTTTTGACCCTGGAAATATAATGAACGGGACAAGAATTGGCACCGACTTCAAGCTTGGCTCAAGTGTCACTTACCAGTGTGACTCTGGCTACAAGATCGTGGACCCCTCGTCCATCACGTGTGTGATCGGAGCAGACGGAAAACCTGCCTGGAGCCAAGCCCTGCCTTCCTGCAACGGTACGCATGGATTCTAGGTTTCTCTGCAGTAAATCCTTCTTAGTGGGGAACGCCCGGTCTCACTTTAAAACCCTGCCACGCTTCACGGCTCTGTTCCTCTAGCAGGAGTCGGCGTCCGGTCGCACACAGCGCTAATGGGGACCAAGAACATCACATTCCGCCCTCATTTAGTGGAACTAGTGTATCGGCCATTGCCATGGGCTTCTGGAAGGGCTGGTATTTTTCCCTCAGATAATTTGACATTTTTAACTTCTGTGTTTGCATATTCCAGGCCCAAGGTACATAAGAGATACAGACGGACACTTGGTGTCTCGGTGCACTGTTTCTCTCTGGGTCTCTCTGCGTCTCTCCTTGTCTGTATGTCTCTCCATATATATATTTATGTGACATTTTCCCCCAAGATATCAATCATTGTAATTCTTTATATGGGCATTAAATGAATAAAGCTACGTATTATAAGTTACGGTGAACCTTCAGGGACAGAGCTCGCTGTGGTGAGAGCAGCCTGGGGGCTGGTGCCCTGGGCCCTGGAGGGACAGGAGGGGACATAGATTTCCTGGTCGGTGGCCACACTCTGTATGTGACTCTAGGCCGTGGTTGCATAGGAGTCTCCAGACAAAACTCCTCCAGCTGTAGACGGGTGACTTGTGTCCTCCCCTCTGAGAGTGACACACATTAAAAAGAAGATGGTAAAACCCCATGAGTTTTGGCAGAAAAAAAAAAAAAAAGGATTTACAAGTTACGTTGGCGTGAACTCAAAGACCAGTTTAGTTAGATTGAACTTACCCCAAACTTTCCACTCCCACCAGTTCAGCTCACAGAGTTACTAGTGCTTTCAGACCAAATAGGTGAAATTTGAAAGTCAGCACATAAAAATTAAAGCAAACAAAATAAACAACCAGCCTTTTGCCCTGAGTTACACCGCGCCTCTGGGTTTCGGTGTTTATGAACCTGGGAGCATTTCGGCTGAGGAGGCCTGCCGTGCCAGGATCCAGCTCCGGTTTCTGGCACACAGCAAGCCCTACGTAGAGGGTTCTAGAAGAAATGAATCAATCGGTGAATGGCCAAAAGTCATTTTTAATGGAAAAATCTGAAAAAAAGAAAAGAAAAGAAAGAATCTGCAACCTGTTGAAGCTAATCTTACACGTTTCAATAATAAAGATACACCCCTTGATGCTTCTCAGATCAGGGGGTCTGGAACAGCAGAGCGTGCTGAGAGGGGGAGTGAAAGCGCTGTGGTCCCCAAGCATGGTGCGTGTGTCCAAGACGATCTGAACGTGACCGATAAGCTTTGAGTCTGCTGCATTATTCGCTCGTGCTTGGAGCGGGAGAGACAGGGCCATCCGAATACAGTGCCTCCAAAGTATGTGTCAGGGCCCCGGGGGGGGGTTTCCTTGTTGCAAATCGACGGTCCCACGGCCTTTGCCCGGGGATGGGATAGTGGTGCGCTTGCCTGCAGGATCTCAGCCCAGAGGCAAAGCCACACACATGGAACCTACTTCCAGACCAATGGTCAAGACCCTGGTGAGGTAGGGAAGTGGCCCAGAGCCTGTGGACCTCCGCGTCCTCTCTACAGCGACGTGGTAACATGCCTAGCAGCCTCCACGGGTCACCCTAATGACCACATGGACATTTAGCTGTACAAGATAGACTTAAAAATCCACATACATGTATAGACTACATTTCACAGGAACTTAATACAAATTCTGTCTTATATTAATTACATTTAAAAGGCAAGTACCCCTTATACAATATAAATAATACCCAATATATAAAATAAAATGCCCAAGAGCCTCATAGATTTGAAAGGGCCCAAGAAATATCATTCCATCTCAAATTCTTAAAAAGTACTCTAAAATTTGCTTCAATGTTCACTGCTATTTTTTACATTTGAAAGTTTGAAAATCACTTGTTATATATGTGAATTATTCTTTATATATAAGCATTTACACACCAGGGGCCTGGGTGGCTCAGTGGGTTAAAGCCTCTGCCTTCAGCTCAGGTCATGATCCCAGGGTCCTGGGATCGAGCCCCATATCGGGCTCTCTGCTCAGCGGGGAGCCTGCTACCCTTCCTCTCTCTCTCTGTCTGCCTCTCTGCCTACATGTGATCTCTGTCTATCAAATAAATAAATAAAATCTTAATAAAAAAATCTTAAAAAAAAGAGAGAAATTTCAAATATAGAAAAAAAGCATATACACATCTATAACTATAAAAAGAAATAAACCTATAAACATATATTAAAAATATGTATTATTTATATTGTTAGTAATGCATAAACATATATATTAAATATATTATATTTAAATAAATACATTAGGAAAAAGTAAATATATTAGGTTAAATAAAAAATTAGATACATATTAAATTTAGATTGAATATATGTGTATCATGTACATGATATGTGTACATATATATGTAAATATAATATGCGTATATAAAAAACAATGTTATAAGGGAATTTTGTAGATTTTTATTTTTTATTTTTTTAAATATTTTATTTATTTATTTGACAGACAGAGATCACACATAGGCAGAGAGGCAGGTAGAGAGAGAGGAAGGGAAGCAGGCACCCCGCAGAGAGCCCAATGTGGGGCTCGATCCCAGGACCCTAGGATCATGACCTGAGCCGAAGGCAGAGGCTTTAACCCACTGAGCCACCCAGGCGCCCCGAATTTTGTAGATTTTTAGCTCTAGGCAACGTAAGTTAGTTCTGAATTTTAAATCATGATTAGAAAGGTTGGTTTATGAATCCATACTTTCCAAGGATCTATTTTCTTTTTAGGATTTCATTTATTTATTCAAGAGGGAGAGAGACAGAGACAGAGCATGAGCAGGGAGGAGAGGCAGAGGGAGAAGCAGACTCTGTGGCTGAGGAAGGAGCCCAGTGAGGGGCTCGAACCCAGGACCCTGGGATCATGACCTGAGCCAAAGGCAGACACTTCACCCACTGAGCCTCCTAGGTGCCCCTCCATTTAATGAAATGAAAACTCTTGAACAGCTACGTATTAAGTTACTGCGTGAGTTGGTTTGGAAGATTGAACAACGTAAAAGTCACAGGTCCTTCTTGCTAAGTTGACTAAATACTAGGAGAGGCTCCTGGGAGGTGAACACAGTGGCGGGCGCTGCAGGGCCTCTAGTTGGAACACACGGGAAGGGTAAGGTGTGAGCTCAGGCCCCTGTCAGGGAGTGGGTCCTGCTCATGGGGGCCCTGTGTCCTGTCCCTGTCCTGCAGGAGGGCCCCAGGGACATGGGTGTGGATCCCAGCTGGCCACCTTTTTCTGCCCTCACACTGATAACCACCAGCCTTGTAGCTCCTGAAAGGCCTGGGGAGTGCACAGCCACGGGCTGCCCGCCTGGGTCTTGCGGACCCTCATGGTTTGGGAAGGAGGTTCTCAGAGCGGGGCTAGAGCCGTGTCCCAGGGTTATCCATCTAGAGGCAGCCAAATCCTGGCTTCACTCTCCAGGGCTCAGAGAGCAAGAATCTCTACCTTACAGTGTTGGGAAGATTGAATGGGGTCCGCATAAGGCTCCCAAGCAAAGTAGATGCTCAACAAATAGAACATCTTGATTCTTTATGTACATTTTGTTCTATGCGTGCATTTTAATCTGTATGTAAATGGCACACATGATCATTTTCAGGTAACAAAAGGCAATGATCCCACACTCACATCCAGTCAGCATGTGACCGTCAAGTGTGCAATCCCGTTATCTCCAGTGCATTCACACACACTGAAATTCCCAGTAGATACACCCCATCCATGATGTACAAACACATCTAAAAAGATATAACTTCAGGTAAAAGTTGTAGTATCTGTTTTCTTGTATTCCATTAAATGATCTGTACCTCCCAGGTGTGTTCGAATCCCTCTCAGATATCTCAATAGAGATTATATACAGGGACCAAAGGAAAAATAAGAAAGAAGGTGAGTTTTAGACTTTGTTAAATAATAATGTTGGAGGAATTAAATTTGAAACTTAAGTACAATTTTAACTGATTGGGGAATGATAATAAATAGTTTAGCCATAGAATAAACATAAACAATGAAGTCACATCTGGACAATAGATATATAATCAAATTTTAAATTAGGAACTATTTCGTTTTCCATATTTGAAGACCTATAACATCGAGCACAGTTTCTATTTACCAGTCCTCAAAGTGCATAAAACATAAATTTTTATTAATGCTATTTATTTACATTTCAGTAAAACTCCATTCCCAAATCATTAAACCAGAAATTATCTCCCGCATAGTTTATTTCGGATCTATCATGGAGAAAAGCACATTTCGTGCATGAATCAATAACTGAGGGTTGTTCGGATGACTCACTAAATCAGGGGACTTCGGCTATATTTTAAACATTTCGATAGTTCATATATTATGGAATGCAGTCAGTGCATTTTGGACTAGTTTGTTTTAAATGTAGGATATGTTATTTTTTCTTGGTGATTCATCTGTTGCCTCCAATTTTTCTTCACTGAAATTTACTATAAAGTCAGAACTGAAATGGAAACACCCTAGATCCCTTTCATGGGGCAGGGTGTTTGCTGTGTTATTTCTGGTTTGCATTCAACCTGATGGTATTTTGTTGCTTTTACATATGAGACATGTATTCCAATTAACCAGAGGGATGAGTACATTTCTTTAGGCCATCCGTAATGATTCTGTTGCTACTCTATTCATTTGGGAAATGATCTGTTTAATACATTGATTACCAAAGAGTAAGCATATATCTATTTTTCTTTTATCACAGTATCATAATTTTTTATTTATGGAAAAGCCCACGCCCATATATTTCTTACATTAACACAGTCATATGGACAGAATAATTACTGAGAATGAAATGAAATTTCTCTACATTTTTAAAAAGATACTTTATTTTCTTTCTTTCTTTCTTTCTTTCTTTCTAATTAATTATTTTTATTAACATATAATATATTATTTGCCCCAGGGGTACAGGTCTGTGAATCATCAGATACACACTTCATAGCACTCACCATAGCATATACCCCCCGCAATGACCATCACCCAACCCACCCTCTCCCTACCCCCAACCCCCCAGCAACCCTCAGTTTATTTTGAGAAATTAAGAGTCTCTTATGGTTTTTCTCCCTTCTGGTCCCATATTTTTCATTTTTTCCTTCCCTACCCCCCAACCCCCCTGCCCTGCCTCTCAACTTCCTCATATCAGGGAGATCATATGATAATTATCTTTCTCTAATTGACTTATTTCACTCAGCATAATACCCTCTAGTTCTTTCCACGGCATTGCAAATGGCAAGATTTCATTTCTTTTGATGGCTGCATAGTATTCCATTGTGTATATATACCACTTCTTCTTTATCCATTCATCTGTGGGTGGACATCTGAGCTCTTTCCATAGTTTGGCTCTTGTGAACATTGCTGCTATAAACATTCGGGTGCCTGTGCCCCTTTGGATCACTACATGTCTATCTTTAGGGTAAATACCCAGTAGTGAAATTGCTGGGTCAGAGGGTAGCTCTATTTTCAACTTTTTGAGGAACCTCCATGTTGTTTTCCAGAGTGGCTGCACCAGCTTGCATTCCCACCAACAGTATAGGAGGCTTCCCTTTCTCTGCGTCCTCTCCAATATCTGACGTTTCCTGACTGGTTAATATTAGCCATTCTGACTGGTGTGAGGTGGGATCTCATTGTGGGTTTGATTTGTATTTCCCTGATGCCCAGTGATGTTGAGCACTTTTTCATGGGTCTGTTGACCATCTGGATGTCTTCTTTGCAGAAATGTCTGTTCATGTCTTCTGCCCATTTCTTGATTGGATTATTTGTTCTTTGGGTGTTGAGTTTGATAAGTTCTTTATAGATTTTGGATACTAGCCCTTTATCTGATAAGTCATTTGCAAATATCTTCTCCCATTTTGTCTGTTGTCTTTGGTTTTGTTGACTATTTCCTTTGCTCTGCAAAAGCTTTTGATCTTGATGAAGTCCCAATAGTTCATGTTTGCCCTTGCTTCCCTTGCCTTTGGCGATGTTTCTAGAAAGAAGTTGCTGTGGCTGAGGTCAAAGAAGTTGCTGCCTGTGTTCTCCTCAAGGATTTTGATGGATTCCTGTCTCACATTGAGGTCTTTCAACCATTTTGAGTCTATTTTTGTGTGTGGTGTAAGGAAATAGCCCAGTTTCATTCTTCTGCATGTGGCTGTCCAGTTTTCCCAACACCATTTGTTGAAGACTGTCTTTTTTCCATTGGACATTCTTTCCTACTTTGTAAAAGATTAGTTGACTATAGAGTTGAGGGTCCATTTCTAGTGTCTCTATTGTGTTCTGTATATCTGTGTGTCTGTTTTTGTGCCAGTACCATACTGTCTTGATGATGACAGCTTTGTAATAGACCTTGAAGTCTGTAATTGTGATGTCACCAACTTTGGTTATCTTTTTCAACATTCCTCTAGCTATTCAGGGTCTTTTCTGGTTCCATATAAATTTTAGGATTGTTTGTTCCATTTCTTTTTAAAAAATTCATGGTATTTTGATAGGGATTGCATTAAATGTGTAGATTGCTTTAGGTAGCATAGACATTTTTACAGTATTTGTTTTTCCAATCCATGAGCATGGAACATTTTTCAATTTCTTTGTGTCTTCCTCAATTTCTTTCATGAATACTTTATAGTTTTCTGAGTATAGAAAACTATATATTCTTTGCCTCTTTGATTAGGTTTATTCCTAGGTATCTTATGGTTTTGGGTACAGTTGTAAATGGGATAGACTCCTTAATTTCTCTCTCTTCTGTGTTGTTGTTGGTGTAGAGAAATGCAACTGATTTCTGTGCCTTGATTTTATATCCAGATACTTTACTGAATTGTATGAGTTCTAGCAGTTTTGGAGTGGAGTCTTTTGGGTTTTCCACACAGAGTATCATATCATCTGCAAAGAGTGAGAGTTTGACTTCTTCTTTGCTGATTCGGATGCCTTTTATTTATTTTTGTTGTTGTTGTCTGATTGCTGAGGCTAGGACTTCTAGTACTATGCTGAATAGCAGACATCCCTGCCATGTTCCTGACCTTAGGGAAATGCTCTCAATTTTTCCCCATTGAGAATGATATTTGCTTTGGGTTTTTCATAGATGGATTTGATGATATTGAGGTATATACCCTCTATCCCTATATTTGGAAGAGTTTTGATCAAGAAAGAATGCTGTACTTTGTCAAATGCTTTTCAACATCTATTGAGAGTATCAAATGTTTCTTGTTCTTTCTTCTATTAATATATTATAACACATTGATTGGTTTTCAGATGTTGAACCAAACTTGCAGCCCTGGAATAAATCCCACTTGGTGGTGGTGAATAATCCTTTTAATATACTGTTGGATCCTGTTGGCTAGCATTTTGGTGAGAATTTTCATACCTGTGTTCATCAAGGATATTGGTCTGTAATTCTCCTTTTTGGTGGGGTCTTTTTCTGGTTTTGGGATCAAGGTAATGCTGGCCTCATATAATGAGTTTGGTAGTTTTCCTTCCATTTCTTTTTTTTGGGAACAGTTTCAGTACCAATTCAGTTCAGTTTAATTATTCTTTCAATCATTGGTAGAATTCTCCTGGGAAGCTGTCTGGCCTGGGTTCTTGTTTGTTGGGAGGTTTTTGATGACTACTTCAATCTCCTTACTGGTTATGGGTCTGTTCAGTTTTCTATTTCTTCCTGGTTCAGTTTTGGTAGTTTATAGGTCTCTAGGAATGCATCCATTTCTTCCAGATTGTCAAAATTGCTGGTGTATAATTGCTCATAATATGTTCTTACAGTTTTTTTTGTATTTCTTTGATGTTGGTTGTGATCTCTCCTCTTTCATTCATGATTTTATTAATTTGGGCCCTTTCTCTTTTCTTTTTGAGAAGTCTGGCCAGGGATTTATCAATCTTATTAATTCTTTCAAAGAACCAGATCCTAGTTTCATTGATCTATTCTACTATTCTTTTGGTTTCTATTTCATTGATTTCTGCTCTGATCTTTATGATCTCTCTTCTCCTCCTGGGTTTGGGCTTTCTTTGTTGTTCTTTCTCCATCTCCTTTAGGTGAAGGGATAGGTACTTGAGACCTTGAGTACTTGAGACCTTGAGTACTTGAGTACTTGAGACCTTTCTTGTTTCTTGAGAAAGGCTTGTATTGGTATATACTTTCCTCTCAGGACTGCCTTTGCTGTGTCCCACAGATTTTGAATGGTTGTGTTTTCATTATCATTTTTTTCCATGAATTTTTTCAAATCTTTAATTTCCTGGTTGACCCATTCACTCTTTAGTAAGATTCTCTTTAGCCTCCATGTATTTGAGTTCTTCCCAACTTTCCTCTTGTGATTGAGTTCTAGCTTCAGAGCATTGTGGTCTGAAAATATTCAGGGAATGATCCCAATCTTTTGCTAGCGGTTGAGACCTGATTTGTGACCCAAGATGTAATCTATTCTGGACAATGTTCCATGTGCACTAGAGAGGAATGTGCATTCTGTTTCTTTGCAATGGAATGTTCTGAATTTATCTAATGTCCATCTGGTCCAGTGTGTCACTTAAGGCCTTTATTTCCTTGTTGATCTTTTGCTTGGATGATCTGTCCATTTCAGTGAGGGGGGTGCTAAAATTCCCTACTATTATTGTCGACAATAATACAATAATACTTATTTTTGTCATTAATTGGTTTATATAATTGGCTGCTTTCATGTTAGGGGCATAGATATTTCAAATTGTTAGATCTTCTTGTTGGACAAACCCTTTAAGTGTGATATAGTGTCCTTCCTCATCTCTTATTATAGTCTTTGGCTTAAAATCTAATTATCTGATATAAGGATTGCCACCCCAGCTTTCTTTTGATGTCCATTAGCATGGTAAATTGTTTTCCACCCCCTTACTTTAAATCTGGAGGTGTCTTTGGGTATAAAATGAGTTTCTTGTAGACAGCATATTGATGGATTTTGGTTTTTTATCCATTCTGATACCCTGTGTCTTTTTATTGGGGCATTTAGCCCATTTACATTCAGGGTAACTTTTGAGAGATATGAATTTATTGCCATTGTATTGCCTGTAAGGTGACTGTTACTGTATATTGTCTCTGTTCCTTTCTGGTCTACTACTTTTAGGCTCTCTCTTTGCTTAGAGGACCCCTTTCAATATTTCTTGTAGGGCTGGTTTGGTGTTTGCAAATTCTTTAATTTTTGTTTATCCTGGAACCTTTTAATCTCTCCTCCTATTTTCGATGATAGCCTAGCTCCATATAGTATTCCTGGCTGCATGTCTTTCTCATTTAGTGCTCTGAATATATCATGACAGTTCTTTCTGGTCTGCCAGGTCTCTGTGGAAAAGTCTGCTGCCAATCTAATATTTTCACCATTGTATGTTACAGACTTCTTGTCCCGAGTTGCTTTCAGGATTTTCTCTTTGTCACTAAGACTTGTAAGTTTTACTATTAGATGACAGGTTGTGGACCTATTTTTATTGATTTTGAGGGGGATTCTCTGCGCCTCCTGGATTTTGATGCTTGTTCCATTTGCCATATAAGGGAAATTCTCTACTATAATTCGCTCCCATATACCTTCTGCCCCACTCCTTCTTCTGGGATCCCAATTATTCTAATATTGTTTCATCTTATGGTATCACTTATCTCTTGAATTTTCCCCTCTTGGTCCAGTAGTTGTTTGTCTCTCTTTTGCTCAGCTTCTTGACTCTCCATCATTTGGTCTTCTATATCACTAATTCTCTCTTCTGCCTCATTTATCCTAGGAGTAAGAGCCTCCATTTTTTTATTGCATCTCATTAATAGCTTTTTTAAAATTTCAACTTGGTTAGATTTTAGTTCTTATATCTTCAGGAAGGGATTTTATTTCTCCAGAAAGGGTCTCTCTATTGTCTTTCATGCCTTTTTCGAGCCCAGCCAGCACCTTGAGCATCATTGTTCTGAACTCTAGTTCTGACATATAACCAATGTCCATACTGATTAGGTCCTTAGCCATTGGTACTGCCTCTTCTTCTTTTTTTGTGTATTGTTTTTTTCACCTTGTCATTTTATCTAGATAAGAATATCTGAACGAGAGAATAAAATACTAAAAGGGTGGCAAAACCCCAGAAAAATGTACACTAACCAAATCAGAAGAGATCCATAATTGTGGAAAGAAGAAAAGAGAAAAAAGAAATAAAAATTAAAAAATTTAAAATTAATCTATCTATCATCTATCTATCTATCTATCTATATATGACTGGTGAATAGAATAGAGTCACCCACTTGATTTTGGGTGTATTTTGGTTTCTTAGAAGAAATTACCTTCCAAAATTTTAAAGAAAGAAAAAATTATATGTATATACAAAAATAAGTCTAAGCACGATGAAGGGATGGAATATGACTGTAAAGATGAAAATTTTTAAAAAATCCTAGAAAGGGAATGGATAAGATAAGTTGGTCAGAAAAAGACAAAAAGAAAAAAGAGGAGGGAATGTGCTCAGGCTGGAGACTAGAACAAAGCCATGTGCTAGATTAGAGTATATTTTGATCTATTAGAAGAAATTGTATCCCAAAAATTTTTAGGGGAAAAAAAAAACCTATATGTATACAAAAATAAGTTTAAATACAATGAAGTGATAAAATATGACTATAACAATGAAGTTTGAAAAAGTTTTTTTTAGAAAGATATTGTTAAGATAAACTAGTTAAAAATGCTGGAAGTGGAAAGAGGATAAGTTAAAAAAATAGAATTAGGAAAAAATAAAATTAAAAAGAAATGTAACTCTGCAAGACTAAAGGATCTTGGGAAAAAAGCCATGAATTCTATGCGTTGCTTTCCCGGTGGAGTTCCTTTGTTCTCCTTGATCAGTGAGCTCAATATTGGCTGGATGGTCTTGCTGAATTTCTTGGGGGTGGTCCTGTTTCAGTGATTCTCAAATGTCTTTGCTTGAGGTGGAATTGCACTGCCCTTGCCGGGAGCCCGCCCCTCCCCCGCGATCTATCTTCCCGTTGCTTTGGATTCACAGTCTCCGCACATCCTACCTTCCAGAAAGTGGTCCCTTTTCTGTTCCTAGAATTGCTGCTCTTCTTCTCTTCTATCTCCTGTTGAGTTTGTAGGAGTTCGGAATGGTTTCATACCTATCTAGCTCAACTCCTGAGATATGATGTCGTTTTAGTCTTCTACTCCTCTGCCATCTTGCCTCTCCTCTCTACATATATTTTCATCAATTTCATGAATGTTTGATTGTGTTTGAAGTATACAGTTTGTGTGTTTATCTTTAGTGTCTGAGGAAGAACATGCAGGCATAGCACAATTTATCAAGGCAACAGTGGACTTAAAATAGTAGGTCAGTTTCATTTCATTTCGTCTTTTTTTTTTTGTCTTCTATTATCATAAAATCATACTCTTTCATCTCTTGAACAAAATAAATCTTTGTAGTTATTCTTTCACAAATTCGTCAGATGTTGTCCTGGATGAGACAGAAGACTGTCTGATAATTTGGGCATCCAGATGTTACCCCAGGGACGATTTACTTGAATTTTGTATTTATACTTGTGGCTTAAAATTTGAAATGGATGAATTTTCTAGATGGAAAAAAAAAGGATATTTGCACAATTATCTGCTTGAATTTTATGTGGCAAAAAGATGAAAATTTTCTATTTTTTAATTGGTACTTGTTTTTTAAATTTTGAACTTTAAGCTTTTAAGGAGAAAAAAAATGGTCTTGAAATAACCCAGTTAACACTTATGTGGATGAGGTGAAAAAAAAAATTTAATTGTTGTATCTAAACTAGTAGAATGCGTCACCAGCATTTCATGTAAAACTTGCAGCTTAGGAGTTTAACTTACAACCAGAAGTTAAAACAAAATGTTTCTATTTAGAATTGTAACAACACCAATGGAAATGCATTTAAATGATAGAACTATTCTGAATTAAGGCATCAGCACGAAGACCACACTTAGTATAGTTAAATAAAATCTCTGGGAGCTGATCACAAATAGATCAAAGCTATTGGATGCATAAGCTATTTCCCTTTGACACTTAAAATAAGATATTTAAAATAAGATATAAGTTTAGCACCCCATCGTAAGGTACAGCTTCGAAATCACGAATGGGTGCTTGGAAGTTAGGGTCCTTATATTCCCAGGAGCTTGAATCATTGTGGAGAATGCCCATCAATTAGGACTTCACATATCCTGATTAACATTTAAAAGAATCAATATATTATCTTGGTTTCTGCCTTCTTTTAGTGCTTGAAAACCCTCATATCAAGAAGAATGAGTTGTACAAATACAGACTTTGTCAAATGCTGAAAATGACTCTGACTTCAGGTCCAGGGCGGTGTATCTGAGATGAGGTGGTCAGACGGCAGGTGGTCCTCCATTCAGTGTCTCCCGTTCCTGGCGTGCTCCGCAGACTGGGAGCTCTTCTTACGTGAACGAAGAGGGACTGCAGTAGAGGCAGTTTAATTAAAACACTGGAAATCATGAGACTGGGATTCAACTGAATGTCTGTTTTTAGATGCTTACAGAGATTTTCTTAGCAAAAGCATTGCACAAGTGAAGAAAATCATCAGAAGGGAAGTAAAGACACACAGACCCCGAGCTCTGCGAGTAACACCCCATCTTCTATCTGCCCCGACTTCATAGTTAGGAATTAATTCGGTTTTAAGCCAAACTTACAGAAAAAGACTCCGGCACATAAGAATTCCTTCTGTTACTCTTGAACTGAACATGTGAGACCAAAAGTTAAAGCAACAACCCAAGGCTAAAAGTAAACATTATTTTTCCTAATATCCACAGTAACATAAAATCAGTAGAAAACTGAAATAATCCTTGTAGGTCTTAAATTAATCTGATGACCAGGACCGGCCAGAAAATTCTGGTGAGATTCGGTAATTCAAGAATTTGTCTGTATTGAACTTGTCATTGGGTTAGCGATGTTTTCATGATTATTTCAGCCCGTCTGAGAGAGGTCTGAAAATCAGCTAAGGTTGTCCTCCTAAGCTGAGTTCTCTTTATTCAGACCTGGAAACCCTCTGTGTTTCATTCTCTGTCACTCAGGACAGCAAGGTTAAGTAGTTTCTCACGTTGCTACTTTGTTACGTTTTTGTAACAACGGTGGCCCATGACCTTTGCTTGATTCCACCTGCAGCTCCCTGCGGAGGCCAGTACACGGGATCCGAAGGGGTTGTTTTGTCGCCCAACTACCCTCATAATTACACGGCCGGCCAGATATGCCTCTACTCCATCACGGTGCCCAAGGAGTTCGGTAAGTTGGCTTTTCAGCATTGTAGTTGTCATCCCATATCATATTGGTTTCATTGATGATTCTTCTGTCATTTTATAAGGAAGTACTTCAGCTCTCGATGTAATAAAATAATACACAAGAAGATGAGTTGTATTACAGCAATGGGTTTTCTGAATGTACAGAGTGTCTACTACAATTCTTTTATCAATGTGAAATAAAATGCTTAATGTTCTTATAAGATCGTGATCCAGAATAATCAGAGAACATGATTGGCTTTGCTCCTACTTTTGTTAGAACGCACTCCCCCCACCCCAAGGGAGGATCGCCAAGTAAGGTGGGCCAGGGGAACACTGTCTGGTAATTTGTACATACATTTTGTAATCAGATTATGATGGAAATCCCTGGATCACTGAAGTTACCTCTGAGTGATTAGTGATGCAGAAACAGGCTGAGCCCCCATCTGGTTCCTTCGTACATAACTTGTGAAGTCCCTCCTCATGCTTCCAACCTAAGCCAGCTTTCCGAGTGGGTTCATTTCTAGAAGGGCCCTCCTGGGCTGGGGGGTGGAGGTCTGCCCTCCGTCTACCCAAAGCTGGATTCCCACACCTCCAATCTCATTCTTGACGACAGATATTTCTTATGATTTGAGTTTTCTGGAATAAACTAGGTAAAAGCTTTTATAGCTTCATAGCCAAGGTTCTTTTTTTTCCCCTCCAATACTAAAATTTAAAACCTTACATAGTTGAGGTGGTTTTTGTTCTTTAGAGTCAAAATAGCAGCCACCTACTCATAGATATAAAGCAAAATTATAAAAATTCTAAGGGTAGAATCTGTTTGAGGGAAAACATTTTAAAAAGTGCCATTATATGACAGGAAAGTTAATTGCTGGTTAAGAAAATGGCATGTGGGAGACCAATGGTTTCTGTGAATTTCTGTTATTTACGATGCACAGGTCTGTTCAAGCTAATGAAAACCTCTGCCAGGCGCTTACATTAGCCTTGGGTAGTTTAGATCACGGGCCCTTCATGAACTGTGCGATATACCTTGCTTGGTCTCTGAAGCCCCAGCACTAGTGTCCACCCTGGGCCAGTTCTCAAGAGCGATGGGGTTTTCAGGTGGGGCCTTTCTCGTAGCATCTTGCTCGGTTAAGAGGAGATGGTGTTCTGAGCGTCAGCAATGATGGATGTGTTCCCGGAGACTGGGGCAGAGGGACCAGCTTCCCAAGGGCAAAGGGCAAGTCACTTACTCTGTGAATGAATAGCACCTCCTACTCTCATTTAAGAAAGTGAGAGGGCTTCAGAATGTTCACTTTTGTTATAATAAACAGACAAGAAAACTTAGAATAGCTCCTAATCCCCACTCTTTATGCCGGACCAATTCCTCTGATGTCACTTACTTGGTCCCAGTAAATCCATTTTTCCACCTAAGTGCCCCGCAACAGCCTCCAATTACTTTCCCGTGAATATTTCTCTTATTTTTGTTTATAGATACATGACAGACTGTATTTATCACAATGGAATATAGCAGCCGGAGTCTATGATTTGGGTTTGTTTCAAAGTTTATTGAATAGCCACAATTGTGCTTTTTTTAGCAGAAAAAAAAATGGTCAAACCTCTGTCTTAATCATTTAGCATTGTTTCCCAATCTGAAATGTGTAATGATATACATGTATCACATTGTATCCAGGCAGAAAATTTTAATTTGAAATTAAAATAGTTATACGGAGTATTTAATGAAAATTTATACTGTCTTATATCTTGTATTTTCTACTCTTCCTTACTCTTTCCTGGGAAATTAATTTGATAATTAACTCAATAATTGTCATAAGGGCCAAGGTGAATAAAATATAGTCTGTGTCTATGAAATGCCCAGTTTTTAAATCCCTCATCGACTCATGGGGTGAACCTTGCTAGGTAGGAAGAGACACAAGTGCAGTGAAAACGGGCTCCAATGGGAAGGACATTTAAGGTAGGTCTTCAGATACCCCAATCCTCTCCCTGTTTTCACTCAAAAGCATCACCAAAGTATCCTTTCTAAAACAAAGCTCTGATCATGGAAACACCGTGATCGACATCTTCACTCCCTTTTTTGCCCACAAGCAAACCCCACATATGTGGGGGTGGCCTTCCAGGCCCTGAAGTCTCAGGCTGCTGTGGCCTTTGCTGCCCAATCCCCTCCTCTCCTCCTTCCTCTTGGAACACTTGCCAAACCAGACCAATGACGACATTCCGTGGTCCCCTGCGGAGTTGTGCTGTGAATGGTCACAGGCTGAAAGGAGCGCCCTGTGTGTCATTCGTACGCACGAAGGGTTGTAGGCCTCCTGCTTTAAGACCAGCGAAGTTGCTCTCTCCCCAGCTGGACGTGGACTCCCCCACAGCTAGAAACAGCTGCCCTGTGGCTCACACCCTATGGCCCCATACTCGTTCCTGTCACAGTCATGTCTAGCTGCAGTGTCCACGGCACTGAGCACCGGTCACTCATGGCAGACATCTGCTCTTTGGGGCAGAACCAGTCAGGGGCCTGAACTCAGCCCCGGCAGCTCACCAAAGCAGCCTCAGGTCTGCTGACGTGCAGACCCTGACTCTCTATCCCTTGTGGGAGCACCGCCCATGTTGGCACGTGGCCAGCCCAGGACCTTGTTTCTAATCTCTGCCATCTTCAAATTCTGTTGTAAAGTGGATGCTTTCTAAAAGTCTCTTAAAGTAATGATTAATTGATTAATTAATTAAATCAAAGTTTCTTGAAATTATGGGCCTATGATTCACTTTTATACTATTGAAAAGACCCAAGCATCCTCCTGCAACATGATGAAGAATTGTTTTGGGGGGAGGGAGGTTTGAACAAAGGCATTGTATGAGCCAGAACCGTGTGGAAATCATAACGTTCTCTTCCTCTTTCTAATTCTTTGTTTGAGACTGTCTCATGCGCAGGGAAAGTCCTCCTTGCTCTCATGCTTCCTTAATTGCTTCTCTCCAGGAAATTATAAAGGAATTATAAAATCTTAAAGTATGTGTATATGGGTGTGCGTGGATTTGTTACCTGTTCACTACATGTGATGCATATTATACATGTGTGTATATATATATATATAATGCACACCTGTAATAGGATACATGGCGTATGTAGAACACACACACACACACACACACACACACACACACACACAAGCTGTTACAGTTAGAGCCCCTCCGTTCTGCCAACACTTACATTAATTCCCTCATTAAATTCTGACGTGTGTACCTGACATGCCTGTATCCATTTCTTACTCAGGATGATTTAGAATGATTCTAGTTTAAACCTTACACATAAATAAGAATCAGTTGGCCCTGGTTTACATGCCAGATCACAAGAGTTTCTAAATGTTGCAAAGGCCCTATTGTCAATTTGAGTACAAAATAATTTGTGAAGTTTAAAGTAGTGAAATGTGCAGCTGTGTTCTACTGGGAGGAGGTGTGTTCTTCTACTGATATGGCCTATCAGAAAATATCAGAAAATAAAGCTGTGCAGTGAAATGACAATAAATAATTTCTATAACATGTTGTTGGCTTGTGTATAAATTGCAATGAGTTCATAAGAATTTGGCCTTATAACAATCCTAAGTAAAGAATTTTAAATTCTTTTACAACTTGGCATGTTTTTAGTTTAATTTTTTGGGTTGATTTTAAAGCCAACAGGTGTCTCAATCCCTGTCCCCATAAAATGCCATTAACTGTTCGTAAATATGTGGTGGGCCTTGTGGCTGTTCTTCTACTATCCTAATGTAATGCTGAAAAGAATTAATATTATCATTCAATGAATTTTCAATTACTTCAATTAATTTTAATTAATATTCAAACTATATGGGGAAGTATTATTAAGTATGAAGTCATAAAGAAGCAAAATAAAATTATTTAAGCAACTAAAACATCTTAGAAAAAGAGAAAACCCAAAAAGAGAGAGAGAGAGAGAAAGAAAAGCAGTTAATCATTTTCTACAGGATTCTTAGGATCATGATCTTTGGAGAAACCAATAAATAAGTAGGACAACCACAATCTCCATGTCTTTATTTGCGAGACAGCACAACATGCCAACCCTACCCCTTTATTTTGCAGTGGTGTTTGGACAATTTGCCTACTTCCAGACGGCACTGAACGATTTGGCGGAATTATTTGATGGAACACACCCACAAGCCAGACTTCTCAGCTCGCTCTCTGGGTCACATTCAGGTAAACATTCAATGAATATTGTCTTGAATTTTATTTAGACAGCCAGAATGAGTCATTTTGAACTTGTTGCTTTTTTTTTCTTTTTAATGAAAGAAGAATGCAATCCTCTTCGAGTTTTCTTGCTTGTTTAACAAAACCTTATTCCTGATGGAAAATTTCAACTGTATTTTATCCCGTGTATAACCACTGACCATTATCATTTTACTTATTAACATTGTAGAAAATATAATATCCATCTCAATAACAAAGGCAAATATCAGGAAAAGAGGGGGTAACAAACTGTAATGTGTATTCTCTTTTCTCTTCTATGTCTCATGATCTTCCTGGAGATAAACAGTATCAACGTTTTGGTCTAAATCATTACCAGTCTTTAAATACACACATATAGGGAGGCATCACACTCATACATGCCTATGAGTACATATATGCACACACGGACATGAGCATGTGCACATGAATGCATGGAAACATATGTGGGTCTTTATAAAACATGGGATGTCATTTCACAACTCAGTCTTTTTGCCAAACTCTTGCATAAAAGCAAAAATGGAGTCTTCCCCTACCAAAAAATATAAATATACACCAAAAACAATTAGTTTTAGTGCTGATTAGTATTCACTTGGTCAGTGCAGCCTAATCTACATAGCCCCTCGTGGACTTGGACTTTGTGCAGACTCCAAGGTTTCTTCCGCTGGTGTGTTTTCATCGTTTACCAAAGCAGGGCACATCGGTGTATCACAAACTCTTGCCAACCAAAGTTAGGATTTGATTATTGCTTGTTTTCCCCTATTATTAACTGAGGGTCTTAAGATTATTATTTCCTGCCAACGTCCAATGATGCAATGTCTGGAAACGAATCAGAAGATACAAATTTAAAATATTGATACCTAGAGACAAATTCACCTCTGAAAAGCTAATGCCGTTCACCTGCCGTGTAACAGCATTTGAGAGAGACCATTCCTCTAGGGCAGGTGTACTTTAAAAGGTGGAAATGTGGGGTACCTGGGTGGCTCAGTGGGTTAAAGCCTCTGCCTTCGGCTCAGGTCATGATCCCAGGGTCCTGGGATTGAGCCCCACATCGGGCTCTCTGCTCGGCAGGGAGCCTGCTTCTCCCTCTCGCTTTGCCTGCCTCTCTGCCTACTTGTGATCTCTGTCTGTCAAATAGATAAATAAAATCTTTAAAAAAAAAAAAGGTGGAAATATGTTTTCAGAACTTTTTGTTTGTTCATTTTTTTTGTTTTCGTTTTCATTTTCTTTTTTTTTTTTTTTTTTGAATGCTTTAGTATTTTTAAAATCAGCTTTGGATTCAGATTTTCTTAATTTTCGTATTTAAAAAAAATCCCAGCAAGTCATTATCAAATGTAGTTGATTCTGAGTCAACAGTAAGTTGGACTCTTCAGTTTCCCACATTGTCCGCCGGCAGACCCATCACCAGGGCCCGCTTCATGAGGCGATCGCTAAAGCAACATTTGAACAGAACGAATGGATGAGAACAGTTTTGAAGTGTTGATAGATACGATCTGAGTCCTGACCCCAAAGGGAAATTTCACAGAAGTCTAACAGTTACATGAGAAATTCCAAGTTAATCATTACTTCCAAAACATTGTCCCCCGTGGTGCAGTGCCCCCCGTGGATCTCCTGTGTGGTCTCTGATTTTCCCTCAGGTGAAACATTGCCTTTGGCGACATCGAATCAGATTCTCCTGCGATTCAGCGCCAAGAGCGGAGCGTCCGCCCGGGGTTTCCACTTCGTTTACCAAGGTAAAGTTCACCTGGGCGCTGTCCCACGCTGCGCTCAGTTAAAGCACTAACAGTATCTGCGTTGCGTGGTTTTGTTTTATATTTAGGAAATTGAGGGTGTTCGTATATTTATACCCAAACGATTTAACAAGAACATCACAACTTTCCTTTTCGACGCTGAAATAGGAGATGGCTTCTACGAAGACACAGAAACAGCTCGTGGCTCGGGCACCGTCGGGGAACGCGCGGACCACCTCTCCTTTCACAGCTCCTCACATTTGCCAAGGGATTTCACATCCATCCCAGCATTTTATGTAATTAGGCAAAGTGTTTCATGAGAGTTTAGATTTTAGTAACTGCTTTAATAAAATACCTTCAAGCGCATTGTACAATTCCAGGTCTTCCTGTAAAAACTATTGAAAAGGCGACTTCACAAAATCACTCCAATCCCCAAATACTGCCCATGCACCCATCCCTCTAACTGCCTGTTTTATTTTGTTTGTGTTCTATTAACTTCTGACACTTTGAAACCTTTATATTTATTTTTTTTAATTGGAGAGTATTCAAAATGTCTGTTTGTGCAAAGATTCTTTAAAAATGAGGATTTTCCCTCTATTTCTAGTTTACCTTTATTTTGCATGTTCATTACATTAACTTGAGAAACCATACGTAAACTGTTTTTACACTTTCTGAAGACCAAAGCAGGCCTTTGGATGGAACTTGGAATTGCTGTGTAGCTTGATGTGGCAGAGATCACCATCTACAGAGATAAACTGTCTGTTCCAAAATAAGAAGAAATGCTTAGTTTTTCTAGGTTTCAGTTTTGCTTGAGGCTAGAGAGATTCCTCGCTGCTTTTAAATATTTTCTTCAGAAGTGGAGGAGGATCACTTACGAGCACTGGTTTCTTCCTTCAATAGAGACTTTTTCAGAAAACATACTAGGCGGCATCATCATGTTTATAAAAAAAAATTATGGAAAATGTGTCATTTCATTCATAACTCATCCTTAAGACTCTTACATGGCAAAATCCAAGCCCTCAAAATATTTTTATAAACTCTATAATTATAAAATAATTATTTTATAAATTACTGACTATTTTGCTATAAAACTTCTTCTGTGTTCAGCAGTAAGACAGTCTGAGAAAGAATGGAAAAGAAATGGGGAGGTATCTGGCACCAAGCAGCAGGGAAAGTATCTCTAACCCAGTGTAGGCAGTAATTGCTTCAATGACGTTTCTATTCAATTACAATCAGTTACATTGTTCTAAATTATACCTTTTCTTAAAATATAAACAATTAAACCAATATTTTTAATGGGCTTTATTGGACAGTGACCAATGTAGGCAACTCACCTCTTACTCCTAATTTTCTTTAAATAAATTATATTATTTTGCAGAAGCAAATTTACAAACCCAAATACGTTGGGGTAACATATAAAGATACCAAGGACCACTTGGTTTAAATACATATTTTATCCTGGAAAAATTCAAGTTGCTGGCATTGTCCATCTTGATAAGGGGAGTTCTTTGGATTTTTTTTATAAGATTAGAAAATCAATCAGATCATTGAATAAAATATCTGAGGCAATTGACCCTATGTCTATCCTATTTACAAATATTATCATCAGAAGTGATAATTTTAAAACATATTTCTTGGTTTAAAGTAACGTATTACCATTACAATGAATCAAAACAGAAAATTAGAAAGAAAATAATTTATAAGATGAATACATCCTCCTTGTCTTTATGAATATATAATGACTCTAACATCCTCAATATTTTATTATATTAAGTCTCAATACACCTCCTTTTCGTGCTTTGTGCCTACAGTGAGTTTATGCAAAAATTGATGTCTTTTTATCAAAGCTAAATCCTTTGGAAGTAAAGAACTAGAATCATGAACACAATTTATAAATCAGTCAAGAGCACCTGGGGAAGTTTTCAATGTATACATGAAGTTCAATTGAACATTGCCTTCTGCAAGATGGCAGTTCTATGGAAGCCAAGGAGTTATTTGCAATCTATGGTGTAAACTCTTTCTGAAAAGTTCTTTGGTATACCACTATGGCTTCATTCTTTCACAAGTTATTAAAGCCTGAAATTGCACAGGGACTTTGTGACGCCCGTGATGATAGGGTGTCTAACCCTGTTAACAGACAGTTGTGTTATACGGAGCTGTTAGAGACCTCTGTGGCCAACAAGGTGGCAGGACCACAGTGTGGAAGCCAGGATTGCTGTCTCTTGGCCTCCATGTCATCCTGGCTAATAAAGAGGCGTTAATAATGAGGAACTTTCTGTCTTTCTGATCTTGTGGAGAAATGGATGTGATAGAGGCTTTTTTACTTATTTATTTATTTATTTTTTACAAAGTGTCCTCATTGACTTATGCCTTTGCTGTTTTTCATTTGCTTTCCACGCTACTTCGAGGTAGAAGGGCATATTTGAAATAGAGTGAGTTAGGACCCATAAGCACCCCTAAGGAGGCTAATGGGGGCGGGGACCCTTCCTAATACTAGGCTTTAAATAGCTCTTCCACACTGGTTTAACTCAGCACCTGTGAAGAGCTTTGTTTGGCTGCTAGACGTTATGGGATTAAAGACTCAAGGACATTGTCTACACGGGATGGAGCGACCCATTCATGAGTCACTGGTCCTACAAGGATGGTGTGTGCTGGACAGAGACTGAGAAGAGAGAATGTGTTTCCGCGACCATTGAGCACCTTTTCGAAAAAGTGGCTCAGGCATCGGCCCTCCTTGGGCATCTGCCTCTGATTCAGCAGCTGCACACGTCAGCGGTGTGACCATCAAACAGAGTTTAGAAGAAAAAGATGCTGTGGGAACCCACCATGAGCAAACATCTAGGGATTCTACTGAAGTGTGAGCGTCTCTCTCTCACTGTTCCAGAATTCTGCACCAGCCTGGACCACTATAGTATTTGTCCTGCATAAACACACCCCATGAAGACAGGAGAGGAACACACCTGGCTTGTAAACACAAATACCTCCCAATGCTTTCTGGATTTCCTTTCAGGCATGCAGGAGAAGGTTTCCTCCCAGCCTTTGCCCAGCAACTAGGGATGCCTGAGCCCTTCTTCTTCTCCCACACCTAGACCCTGGCAGGACCCACAATCAGGAAATGTGGTTCTGCACATTTAGATAATCTTTGCCGCTGCACAAAAGAAATATATTACACCTAAAGTCAATGTATTCTTAGATCAATGAGAAAATCAGAATTCATGTCATCCTAAGAAAGCCTCCATGTGGGAGACTTACCTACTGTTTCTTAACAAATCGAGCACAGTCTGATTCCTCCGGGATGAGAGGAGTTCTCATCCATAGCTATTCTGTGAAGTGCTTACATTGCCTTTATAGACTTTTCATGGCCCCCAAAATACACACCTTATAGTATTAGAATCAACCTTAGCAATACTGGAAATGACACAGGAACCAGTCTGTGCGTCCACAGAGACCGACTAAGGCAGAGCAGACACTCTTCTCCTGTCCTGCTTGTTCCCAGGTTCATGATATATGACAGGATGGTTCAAAGCCACCTGCACTGCTCCCCATTCCTGCACTGCCCACCCCCTCCTTGCTCTGCCCACCACCTCCCTGCCCTGCCCACTCCCTCCCTGCTTTGCCTGTGCTCCAGACTGAATGTGTCTGACTAAACTTATGATTAGTGCCTGGTGGCTCAGTCAGTGAAATGTCCAATTCTTGATTCAGCTCAGGTCTTGATCTCAGGGTCATGAGTTCAAGCCTCACGTGGGGCTCCACGCTCACCATGGAGCCTACCTAAAATTAAACATGTTGGTTGCCGGTGTCCCTCATCAATAGAATACTATTTTGAACTGTCTTATGTTTACTCCTTGGCTGTTTCCGCATGTCAGTCATTTTTCTTATGTATTTCCATGTAGAATTCAACACCACCTTCTCTCGAAGTAAGTCACTCATGCCACACTTAGTAAACCAGGTAGGACTTACTGAGTATTTCAAGGGGAAAAGGAGGGCACATTTTTAGATCAAACCTCTGCACAGAGCCCAACTTAAAAATGTCAGCTGGCCCCAAATCCCTGTCTTTCTGAGGTGTATTAGCTGCATGGACAGCTCTAACCTAGATCCCCTCCCCCCAGCCTCACCTGAAAGGGCCTCTCGCCTCCCAGCCCAGATGCCCAGATTCACCAGCTCAGGGCTTCCCGGTCCAGGATCCTCTGATGGCAAGACTCACCCTCCTTAGCATTACAATAAGCAGAGGAACGATCTAGACACGTGGAAATGCACTTTCTGAGTTTGGGGAGGAAGAACTTGCACTAAAATTTCCTTTGCTCGAGGTCCTTCCACGGCACGTAAATGCATGACTTTATTGATTTTCACCAGGCTTCATCTCCTTTTAGATGGCATCAATTACAAGGTTTTCCACTTCAAAGAAATTCACATTTTGTATGAAAGTTTATAAAATACAGAGGTTTTCCAAGATGAATAAGCATAAATTTTGGTCGGGATTCAGTGACGCGTGTTTGAATTCGCTGACTAGTAATGGGTGCTCACGTCCGATTTTTCAGCGACTGGGACAGAATGATTTTGAGAAATAGACACATCCGCTGAAAAATAGATATAAATGAAACCAGAACGGCCGCCTCCCTTAGACTTCGCAAGTGACTGCTGCGTGCATTCGGAGTTGTTATTATTATGGCTGTTGTTGTCTTCTTGTTACACCTGCTCCGAAAGAGGGGCCGTGAAGACCCCGGAGGCACCGACCACCCTTCCCCTTTCTGCGCGTGCCCTGGAAGCTCGGGAGACCAGCCCCAGCTCCCGCCTGGGCGCAGCGCCGGAGCCCCCGGGATTTCTCTCCGATGCCGCCCGAAGCATCCAGGCGAGGGGCAGGAACCAGAGGACGTGTGGGGAGCAAAAGGTGCCGCCCACCGATTGTCCCCAGACCTTGCATGGACGTCCGGCGTCTCAGTCCCTGCTGGCTTCTGTCCCCCTCTGCAGAATCACAGCTGTTCTTCTCCTCACTTTGGGAATGTCTTCTTCTAAAAGCTGTCCTTCATAATCTCACCCAAATGCGGGTGTTTTTTGTTTATTGTTATTTTCCTTTAAAAAGCACAACGACGAAGTTCATAAAGAAAGGCTCAATAGTGGCTTGGGTCCGAATGACCTTGACGGTGTGTTTGTGCCTGACCATGGGACCCTGGCGTGGCTGTGCTACCCGGACAAACGGGGATGAGGCCACTTACATAGGCGTGGAGGATTTGCCATGAAGAACGGGGGGCTTTCCCTGTCGTTCAGGACAAGTAGAAAAGTGGCCCTTGGAGATATTTCTCCATTTGGGTTAAAAAAATTCTTGAGAATTGAAGCCTCCATGGGATATTTTTTATTCATTTCCTTTTTGCTCTCATGCTACTTGCTCAACTGTAACGAAATACTCAGATATAGAAATTCAACAAATAGGAGCTCTGAGCAATTTTTATTATAATACTGGAGTTATTCCGCATCCTGTCTTTAGTTACAAAAAACAGTCATTCTGATGTATCATTAATTGTTTCAGCTGGAGTTGTTAGTGTGTAATTTTACAAATCGCCTTCTGACGGGAAACACGTCAACACTGAACTCAAGCACAGTTTTGTCAGAATCACCTTCCGCCTTCCAGGCTCATAGAAGTGCTTGCTTAGCAGCCGTGACCCACGTGGCGCGTGGCGCGTGCCACCGCTCAGGTTCGGTTCCAAACATGAGGCCAGCCTGTTGGCAAAGCAGTGCAAAGAGCGAGGGTTGTTTTAAAGAAAACGAGTACACAAGCACATTCTCTCCGAGGCCTGCACCGTTGCATGAGGACACGCACAGTCTGAGAGAGAGGATCCTGGTGACGATAGAGACAGACTCACTTCTAGCGAACTGCGCAGAACAAAGACAGAATAACGCATTTTCGAGTGCCTGCCTCCAGGTCTGTGTCCCAAAGAGTTGGTTTGGCATAATTAACAGGCGTCATTGCCGAAGCACGTATTTTTCAAACTGGATCCCTGCCCCTTAGCATTAAGCAGAAGAATCTCTTACAGACGGAGAATCCCAATGGGCAAGGTAAATGGAGGCCTCACCCCACCCTTGAACGAGGCTCGCCTGCTCTCAGCTGCCACCAAGGACCATAAGCACACACCCGCAACCAAACAAGCCGCCTCAGTGAAGACCACACCCGGAGACTCTGAGGGTGTCTCATAAGAAAGTTCCAAGAGGGGCTGGTTATAGGATTGAGGTTCGTGCTCGGTGATCTGGGACAGGCTTGAAGGCAGCACGCTTTTGCTCTGAATCAGGTGTTGGCAGGGGAATCCGAGTAGTGTGGGGCATCTTGACTTTCATCAGGAGGCAGAAGGAGCGTCCATGTTGTTACAAATGGCAGAACCCTTTCTTTTTTAAGGCTAAATAATATTTCACTACATGGATATAACACATTCTCTACCCATTCATCCATCAGTGGACCCGCGTTTGTTTCCAGGCTTGTTTCCGTGGTGTGGCTCTCCTTCAGAGATGCGCTGAACAGGGGGGAGAGACATCTCTTTGAGATGCTGATGTGTGTACTGTTTGCATATGTAGACCCAGACGTGAGCTTGCTGGATCCTATGGGGGAGTTCTCTTTTTCTTTTGTTATTGCATCACGATGGCCATGTTATACTCACTAGGCTCTAAGGTCTTTGAGGATAAGAACAAGTTCTTAGTCACCTCATTATCATGAGCACGGTGATTTGGGTGCTTGATTAATTTTAATTGCCTGAATATCACTCAATTCTCCTAAGGCACTAATGCTCCTTATGCCACATTTTCCTCATCTGAAATGAGAATGTAAGGCAGTCCTCGGGGTTGGTAAGAGGATGAAATGCAGATGGGAAAGTGCTCCCCAAATCATTCCCTCTAGAAATTGTGGAAAGCGTTATTAATTCTTATGTTAACATAAATTCTCTCTGGACTCCTCTTAACTCTACTTCCAAGCAGTTATTTCGGCTTCCCGAGGAAGATACAGACGGCCGTGTTGTGTGTTTGCTTCTAGCTGTTCCTCGAACCAGTGATACCCAGTGCAGCTCTATCCCCGAGCCCAGATACGGACGGAGAATCGGCTCGGAGTTTTCGGCGGGTTCGATCGTCCGATTCGAGTGTAACCCAGGATACCTCCTTCAGGGCTCCACGGCCATCCGCTGTCAGTCCGTGCCCAATGCTCTAGCTCAGTGGAATGACACGATCCCGAGCTGCATAGGTAAGCCTGTGTCCAGAAGGCGGGATTCCTTGCGTAGGCTGCCCAGCCCAGCCTCACAGAGGGTTGAAGAGCTGTTTCCCAATGCTTATGTCCAGTCTCCAACATCTGGTCACTCTCCAGACCTGTCTAAAGACGACACATTTTATCTGACGTAATTGAGTAGCAGCTAAACCCTAAAGATTACCACGTTTCGTGAAACTACTCATTAGATAAAAGAGTATGAAACATGTTTTCTTTCTCAATACTTATTAAGTATGCCATTAACTCTCCAGCCGTGGGTATAGAATGTAATTTCATTTTGGGGAAGAATCATTATAATGGTGATTTGCTGTATTGTGTAATGTCCTTTTTAATAAATGTGTGCTGATGAAGGTTTAAAAAGTAATAGGTTAATGCGGCCCGAATAACAATGACATTGTTAGTTATAGTTTATTTGCTTCATTTGGTGTAAGAACCTCTAGGGCAGTCATGATTAGTTCTGAGTTCCCTTGCACATTCGCAGCGTCTCTTCTCCGCTCTGCTTTGCTCATAAATCCCATTAATATCCTTTGGAGTTTCAGGTCTGCCTCTAGGAGACAATACTCTGCAAAGCTCCTTATATCGTGTGGGTGAAAGTATTCTAAACAGAATTCCCTTCAGAGACACCAGTGTTAGGTACTACCCCTCTTAGAGAGCTTGAAGAAATTAACTTTTAGACACCAGATCTATAACCTGGTAATATGGTAGGTAATAATCAACGATGCTGTGAGTTTCTAGGAGAACAGACTCAATCTCACCCTGGCTACAAGTGCCGTTTACAGGACCACACTCCTGGGAAAGGCCTCTGACTACCTGATCACACGGCAAAGAATGGTGAAGCATCAAATTCATGCTTTCCTTCGCGGTCCTTATTTTTATGAGAGATGGTTTTGTCTTTTAGTCCCCTGCAGTGGCAATTTCACTCAGCGCAGAGGTACAATTTTGTCCCCTGGCTACCCGGAACCATATGGTAACAACTTAAACTGTATCTGGAAAATCATAGTTACAGAAGGATCAGGCATTCAGGTAAGCCCCTCATGCCCGGAACGCCTGAGCACACATGGTTTCGCCAGCTCTGTGCTTGCTTTCTGTGTCTATTTTCTGTTTTGCCTGGGTTATTTAATTTTATTCTATTTTATTATTTATTTCTGCATTGGTTATTTTATTTTATTTTTTGCATTGGTTTATTTTATTTTAGTTTTGTTTTGGTTATTTTATTTATTTTTGCATTGGTTTATTTATTTGTTTTGCAATGGCTATTTTAAATATTTAAACCATAGCCTGTCTCCCTTTTCTTACTGCTTCTGCAATATGTTTCTAATCGCATTTCTCTGTTTGGGATAACAACGATAGATTGTTAGGATAAAAGCAGTCAAAAGTATCATTTGTAGAAATTTTTGAATGTCTTTTCATGGTTTACTCTCCTAGGTTTCACGCTTCTCTTATGCATATATATTCAGTTTCATGGGAAACCCCACAGATCAGGCTCACTTCTTTAATCCAAGCACACACACTAACCGAAAACTGTTGTTTGCTAGATTCAAGTCATCAGTTTTGCCACCGAGCAGAACTGGGACTCTCTGGAGATCTACGATGGCGGTGACATGACGGCGCCCAGGCTGGGAAGTTTCTCAGGTAAGATGACACCAGCTCCCCAGACTTTGTTTGTGAATCATCAAACGCTAGCACAGGAACAACAGCAACAAAAAGATCGATGTAGACATTTTCCTACCAAACTCCTACAGACCCGTAATAGCGTGGCTAGTGTTGAAATCTTGGAGAAGCTCATCACACAACAGGTGAGCCAAGGGCCAGCTCTGTTCCCAGGGCAGGAGGGACAGGTACCGGCATGTTCGCAGGTGATGGGCTGAGGCCAGGGACAAGGGACCCAGAGAGAGTAACTAACGGGACATGGGGGCAGAGCGGAGAGTAGGTCATGGTTCTCCGGAGAAGACACGTCCTCCGAGATTAAGCAGTCCAGGAAAATGCAGTCTGCGGTCGGGACACTCGGGCCTGAGACTTGCACGTGTTTTGATCCATCCGCATCACAGGAAATCTCGACCCTTTGCTGCAGATGCCGTCTCACTCCTGAGCCTCCAGATGTGACCCAGGGCCGGCGGCCACGCAGCCCTTCCTTCCTCTTTCTCCCACCTGCAACTTCTGCACACATCGCTTCCACACTGGCTGGGGCAGCCCCCTCCCCGCCTTTGCCATACCCAGTGCCCTCGAGCTCGGCCCTTCCTTTCACCCTGGCAGGTTCTCCTGCCTCTTCCATCCTCCTCGGCACAGAAGCACCCACACTACCAACCCAGGAACCGTCATCAGCATCACCGTCATGCCCTTCACCCGCCTCACCATCAGTGATGCCCCTGAGCCCCGAGTGGCCAGGCTGAGTCCCACACCAGCACTCTGCACGCAGTACTACTGCTGCCTTGCATTACAAGTAACGAACAGAGCTGCACACACATTTCAGAATCATCCAGATTTGTACGGAGAAATAATAGCTTTTCTAGGAGTGTCCCCCAGCCCACAGATCATGCCTTGGGTTACCCAGGCTGGACGATGTTGCCGGCTTCTCTGTGCACACCTCCACACGTCTCTATTCTGCTGCTACTCGGGGGTTAGAAACGCCGGGGGACGGCGGCTGGCCGTGTGCAGTGCCCGCACCTTTCACTTAATCACCTCCTCTTAAATGACTCCCCAGATCTTGTCTCTGGATTTCAGCAAATAGAAACACATTTTTTACGAGGCCGCTTAAAGTCTGTACAATAAACACCACTCTGATGTGTAATTTCTCACACGCCATCTAATGTTTGTCTGTCTTGGCATCATGGATCTTTGGGGTTTTATCTCCCACCGTCCCCGGCAGCCCCCCAGTCCCTCGGGCTTCATCGCCCGTGCTCTCTCCCCACTCAGACTCATGCACTCCTGTCCACACAGCTCTTGTCACGGTTCAGCTTAGTGTGCGATGGCTGGAAGTACCTTCTCTGTGCATCAAGTACCCTGTGTGTTCTTAGGAATAAAAAAGAAAGTCTTTGATGCTAAAAATAGCAACAGCAACAGCATGATTTAAAATCTGTATCCAGACAGCAAAGCACAGTAATAGTTATAATAAGATATGTTTGAGTAATTCCTAAGAATAATAATAATGTAAATAATAATATCTGTAACTTCTGGCGAATATGCAGCACTCCAGGTAGGTGTGGGTATTAAAGGAGGTCCAAAGTAATATTTTTCTAGGATTTGGTAGAAAAATAAAAAATATGTGTGTCTTAACTGATGGCATAACATATCTCAGAAAAAGTATAGTATCTTAACGGATCAGAAGAATATAGGCAGATAAATCAAGGGGAGCAGAAATGTCCCAGGCAGTGGAACCGGGTGGTTCAGAGCCTGTGTCCGTTACACAGACGGCCCTATGCGTGCTTGGACCCCATAGATTCACTTACACGTGGATTTTTTTTCAACAAATAGAGTACAGTACTGTGGATATATTTTCTCTTCCTTATGCTTTTCTTAAATAAAACTTACAAAGCATGTGTTTTGCCATTTTTATCTGAAGTTCAAATTTTACTGTTCAGATTTATTTTTATTTATCAATTAATATACATCAGCCTGTATTAAACCTTCTCTTGAATAACGACTCGATGTGAACTTAGCTTTCAGATGTGTGATTTTGTATTTTCTCAGTTAATATTAGGACTAGGTTGACTTTTCAAAGAGAAGGTATAACGTCAAACTGATTTTTCCACCGGGTTTTCTCAGGCACGGGGGTGTTACTGAGCACTCTGAGACGCAGACGTTCACGTCACTGACGGGGAGCGGGGGCAGCCCCCGCAGACGGCTGCATGACTGACGGACTGAGGCCGGCAGGAATGACTTACTGAAAAATGATAACAACCATGAAAGAAGGAAACACATTGCCTACATATGCGGAAAAGAATAACAGTAGTAATTCACCTTCTCTTCCTTGTTTGAGTTTTTGGAAGTAGCCAGGAGAAAAGACCTTTTTTTTTTTTTCTGTTATTTCATATGTACAATTATAATTTATTGTCCATCAGCAGAATTGAAACTATAGAAGGCAACATGCATTTCTAAGTCAAAACTGGGCTCACTTTTAATAGTAAACAATGCCTCTAGCTAAATGTAGAGATCTTAGCTACATTTAAGTTTTTCTAAGTTTTTGTTTAAGTTTCAGTTTGTTAATTAACATACCATGTAATATTAGTTTCAGGTGGACCATTTAGTGATTCTTCAGTTCCAAACACACCTGATGCTCATCAGAAGTGCCCTCCTTCATCCCCATCTTTAAAAAAAATATTTGACATAAGTATCAGTATAATAGAATTCTCACCATAATCACCAGGAGTTAGCACACGCTTCGTGGCTTGAGGCATGGTTTTCCAACTCCCCTCTGATGCCCATCCCAAGCTCGGTGTCCCCAGGCCACCCACGCTTTGACCAATTGGCTAACAAATTGGGGGTTTATCTTAGTTTGCATAATTCTCTGCTATAACTCACAGAACATGAGAAAGCAATATGCTTATGAGTACCGTGTCTTATTAAGTAATCAGATTGGGAACAGCCGAATGAGGTGACTCATAGAGCATCATCTGGGAGGGTGTTGAACCTGAGGCTTCTGTGTCCTCAGGTTGTGTCACTTTCCAGGGACACATGCATCACCAGCAAAGAAGCTCGCCTGAACTTTGCTGTCTAGAGTTTTAACTGGGTTTTCACGATGTAGGCATCATTAATTCCATCACTAGATACAGATTGAACTCAATATTCAGCTCCTTCCCCTCCCAAAGGCTGGGAGGTCAGGCTGATGCCATCTGGCTCAGAGTCCCAAGCCTCTGAGTACATGATTGTCCTTCCCACAACCACCACCGTGAATTATCCTAAACGTAATCACCATCTTGGTGACCGTGAACTCAGGTGTGGTTGGAGGAGTCCACCGTGAATAACAAGGACGTTATTGCTCAGAATAGACCAAGGATTAAGAGTCTGGCTGACAATATGTTCTTCCAGGCACTCGGGTTGAATTTCTTTATACTTAAGTAGATTTCATTAAAAAGTGTACAGCATTGTCCCACATGCAAATCTATTATAATATCGCAATATTGCAAACATGCTTTTTTCTGAAGTTAAACAGACCACTTAGATTTTTTTAGTTTAATATTCAAAAATTTATATGTTTTTTGAGATGACCTGAAGATGTTCGATTTGTGGGAGATTTGCATTGTTTCTAGGACATTTCCACCCTCCCAGACAATAGTGGTTTTTTTGTTTGTTTGTTTTGGTTTTTTGTTTTTGTTTTTGTGAATGAGCCTAATCAACACATCATCCTCATCTGGGCTGTTTTCTGCCTTTGCTACATATGCACTCCATGGGGGAAAAAATGAGCGAGAGCCATGTTCACAAATTTGACTTTTTTTTTACAGTTGTAGCCCTTGTGAATACCAAAGGTATGTTCAATTGAAGAAATGATTCATGGTTCCATGTATATGTCCAACTGAAAAAATAATCAAGAAAATTGATAATTTATGCTCTACATATGTATATTAGTTCCCTCTTACCTGTAGTTTTGCTTTTCCGTGGTCTGAATTACCCACACACAACCGTCGGTGGCCCATCTGGAAGCAGAGGCCCCTCCTTCTGACATGTTGTCTGAAGTCAGTGGCAGCTTGACACTCTGTCACATGCTGGGGTCACTCACCTCCCTTCATGCTGTCCCACAGGCATTTCATCATCTCACACCATCACGAGAAGGCTGAGGACAGGACAGTAACATATTTTGAGAGAAAAAGAGACCACGTTCACAAAACTTTTATTATGGTACTTGTTGTAATTATTCTGTTGTACTTAGTTGTTCATCTCGTACTGTGCCTAATTTATAAATTACACTTCACAGGTGTGCACGTGTAGGAAAATACACGTAACATGTATAGGGTTTGGTGCATCCGTGGTTTCAGGCATTCACTGGGGTCTTAGCATATACCTCGTGTGGTTCAAAGGGACTGCTGTGTGACACTGTATGTAATACAGCGGCATCAGGGGAAGGGAGGCTTTATACCCTGCACCTCTCTCATAGTTCTACATGGAAACTTGAGGTTTCGATATCATTTTACTTACCCTCACCCAAGGGAAGAGCGATGGCTTTTCTGATGGTGAGAGCCTCTTGCTCTTGGGGTTGGGAACCTGATGACCCCCGCTGAGGAGAGGAATGCGACTACATTCATCATCATTGGTCTCTTTTTACTCATCCTCCTACTCATGGATCATTGGGGCCTGTCTGTCTCTTTCTTTCTCTAGGTTTTGGCTGAGACCAAGTATCTGAGGGGTCTCCTGTCTTCACCCCTGTAAGCTTTGGGGTAAATTATCTTAGGTTCTGGCTTCTAGCCCTCTGTGTCTCTCCATCTCTGTCTTTCTACATGTGTGCTGCACTGTGTGGGTCCCCAGCCAAACCTCGGCCTTGACCCGCATCCTTAACCCATGTAGGTTCTCGGAAGCCTTGCTCCCTCTTCTTTGGAGGGTTATGCTACATTTGTCCAAATTTAAAAAATGGAGCTTCATCTTACTTCTGGCTGTGGATCTCCTCTTTACTGCCTGCTGGACAGACTCACAAGGCTGTGAGGGAGAGTGGTTTCAAACCCAGGGGACATAACATGGCGTCTTCATAGTAGAACTTAATTTTGTGAGGGATGGCATGAGTTTTAAGATTTCATTTTGGCTGACTTTCTTTGTCCGTATACTTGTTGGGTGGGTTTGGTACAGTCTGGGACTACGCAAAGAGCGGCGGAACAAGCCAGCAGCTGGGAACATTGAAAGGCTGGGGGCATACACGGGAGCTGAGGATGTAAGTCATACTGAGAGTAGTGCAGGGTTCTCAGTGTTGGAGAAAGGAGTTAGAAAGATGGAAATGAGGAAAGCTGATTGGATTTGAAAGAGAGGTATCACGGTGAGCTTGTGGTTTTAATATGTATAGATGAAAATTAAAAAGTAAGTGTGCACATGTGCATATTTCTTACCTCTGTCTTTTGACAGATACAAAACAGCAGCCCAGCAGCAGTGAACCCCTCTAGTACCCAATCTGGGCTTCTAAATCATAATGTAATACCGTCTTCCCTAGAGGAGCCAAGTGTTCTTGCATAAAAGAAGATTCATTTCTCAAGGCTCTGGTAGGAAAAAAAAAATACACGATGGACCATTTTGTATAAAATAGAAATCTATGAGTCCATCCAGCTATAAGAGGGTACGTGCATCAATGAAATGAATGAAAAAGAGATTTCCCTTATAGAATGCCAACTAATAAATCTAGAAGGAGGCAGAATTAGAGCATCACCATTTGGCAACCGTTAAGATCGTTAATGATTCAGGCTGGAACATCAGTGGATGCTGGAACTGACTTGTAAAGTTCCAACGAGAAGTAGCATGTACGCAGTCACCGTGCGTGTCCCCACCTGATCTGTGCTCATCAAAAGCAGGGGAGTGGTAACTTCAGGGGGAGGAGCCTGGCAGACGCCACCTTCGCCAAGCGTGAACGTGAAGGTCACCAAGAACGCAGCAAGGTCCGCACTGGTGTGCTGGTGCCCCTGCTGTCCACACAGACGAACCAAAGAGCTCCACAGGTTGGTTGGTACACTCTCCCATCCTGGCTGGTTTAACAGCCGCCATGATGCCGTGTACGCAGGGCTGGGATGACACGCAGCCTTTCAGCCTGAACGAGCCAGCCCCCTCACACCCCAAGAGCGAGCGGGGAGCAGAGGAGACAACCCAGCAAGAATACAGCGTCGCCTTTTGACATTCTTGCCCAAAATGCAAAGACTGTCGGACATACTCAAATTGAAGAATATTCCACACAAAAAAATGTGCTTGTATTTTTCAAAAGTATCAAATCGAGGAAGGCATGGGAAAGACTAAGAAAGTCTTCCCGATGGAAGGAGACGAGGAGAATGGAAGATGGCACGTGCTGAGTGATTACGGACAGAGTCCCTTCGCTAGCAGAAAGAAGAGTCTTGGAAATTGAACAAGATCTGTATGTTACATCTCTGCCACATAAACTCATATGTTTGTTCGTTTTTTAGAGTTTGCCATGTTCTGTTGTAAGGAAACCATACTGAAATTTACAAGAAATAGGCCATCACATTTGCGACTTGCTCACAAATGGTTTAGGATAAGATAATTTTACATGTACACATAAATGATTGGGAGGTAGAGATAGACACAATTAGGATATGCTATGTGGAGAGACAGTGGATGTGTGGAAGCTTTTGTACTTTTTTTAAGGTAGAGATGATTTGAAATGTTTTAACAGGAGATTTAAAAAAAAACTTTCTATGGAAAAAATGACAAATCAGCCATAAAATTGAATATTTTTTGGAGCTATAATATATATATATATATATATATATATTTTATTTCTTTTCAATGCAACAGTAAGATTTTATTTATTTATGTGACAGAGATCACAAGTAGGCAGAGAGGCAGAGAGAGAGGGAGAAGAGGAAGCAGGCTCCCTGCTGAGCAGAGAGCCCGGTGCGGGGCTGGATCCCAGATCCTGGGATCATGACCCAAGCTGAAGGCAGAGGCTTTAACCCACCGAGCCACCCAGGCACCCAAATTTGAATATTTTAAAAAACATAATCAGTATTTAAACTTTTTCTGTTTCTATGGTACTTTTAAAAATATCTATGAAAGAATATCGAACCCAATTTGAAAGTTAGTGGTTGAGTACAAACAAACAAGAATGAGAAGTTGTTAGAGGTACATACTTCAGGAAAAACAGTAGACTGACTTCTTGAATAAATTCGTGTTTTTTAGAATTTTTATTTCTGTTTGAACAGCTCTGTATATGTAAGGCTTATGTTGTAAGCCATCTAAAATTATTTTTGAGAGTCGGCAGGTTATAAATTATAAATGAATAGAGTACATCAAAATTCATACCAATTTGTAGCTGACAATCTGTATTAAGGGTAAGCAAATATCTGTGGTGATG
Source organism: Martes martes (assembly GCF_963455335.1). Taxonomy (NCBI): domain Eukaryota; kingdom Metazoa; phylum Chordata; class Mammalia; order Carnivora; family Mustelidae; genus Martes; species Martes martes. The sequence continues at coordinate 3,037,577 of NC_137889.1, read as the reverse complement.
GTAGAATCAGTAGGGGCAGTAACATCCTTTCTCTGTTTTCTTTGTTGGGTGTTGCTCTATGTAGGTCACACTAAAACAATGTAATCACAAATATACTGCCTGTGGCAGCACTTAAAAAAAGATCTCCCAGCTGCATTTTGTGTGGTGGGAAAGTCGTCTTCTGCTGTCCCTCTCCAGGAGGAGCCTCAGGGGCCGCTCTGTGCAGCAGGTGCGGGGACCCGGTGCTCCCGGGCCAGCATCCTCCCAGCTTCTCCGGCTAACTGGCACGTGTGGGTTTTGTGTGTCACCTGAGGCATCAAAATACGGCAGCTTTTGCAGAAGAGCTGGTGATGAGCTCTCCGGATCAAGGTCTGAGCAAGGGCAGGGCATGGCTCAGGAATTGCTACAATTAGCAGTAGCGCGTAGAAGCAACGTGATTCCCAAAGCATCGCTCCATACACAGTCACGTACGACGCACGGGTCCGGGACTTAATATCGTCTTCACCTTCTAGAATTGGGAACGTGTTAGATGTTTTCAGTGACGGAACGGATCTGTGTCAGAGTGGGTGGGTGGGTGGGTGGGTGGGTGGATGTGAGTTTTCTGACCCCACTGTAACCCGGTCGACTGCAGACGAACAGACGAAAACGTCGAACAATGTGCAGTGGGTCCCGGGTGTGCAGATGTGGGGACCGGAGGCAGTGAAGTAGCTTCTGGAAAGTGTACGTTAGAGTCTCATCCCCCAAAGAGAGGCACGGAACTAGCAGGAAGCCCTTGGGACGTGTCGTCCTACATGTGCTTTCAGAGAAAAGCTGTGTCTCTACAGCCCTGGGTGGCCAGGGAGCCGTTTTTGGAGGACACGGGAGCCGGGTCGTTTTCTAGTCTTGGGTAGAAGACCCACGGGTGGGAAGCGAGGAGAGGTAGCTGTGCTTTAAAAAAGAGTTTTAGTTAATGAAGCGAAGTAACGTAATGGAGACAGTCACTGATCACCCCAATACGGGTAAAGCCAGGCAACGGGTCGTGCAGAGGCTGTCGTGAGAGCGAATCTGGTTAGATGAGTGAGATCTATTGCAACATTATTCTTTCTGCAAACTTTACCTAAATCTACAAAAACTGCTTGCGTGGGTAGCCCGGGTACTAAGACCCTTGCTGTGATGAGCGCTGAGGACTGTGCCAGGTTGTTCAGTCGCTACCTCGTGCACCCGAAGCCCCCACAACACTCTCTGTTAACTACCCTGGCTTTACAATTGTAAGAAGTTGGAAAACCACTGGAAAAAAAATTAAATTAAAAAAATAATGCCAGAGTGAGAAGACAGCAAGCATCATACACAATCAACAAAAGTGGGTAAAAATCAGTGTTTTTGGTGGGTGTGTCTTGAGCTGGGCCCACTTCCTGGCCTTCCTCCCTCCTCCCAGGTTCCTCTCGGAGGCCCTGGGCGTGCCCTCTTTGGCGGGGAGGAGAGACAGTGTTTCTCAGGATAATTACTTCTGTTTTTGGGAGCAGGCCAGGCTCCCCCTCCTTTTTTTAATTATGTTCATTTAGCCCCTGTGTAGCTGCATCACTCGCTTCTGACACGGTGTTCCCCAACTCCGCAGCTGCGTGTAGCGCCCAGTGCTCACCAGCACACGTGTGTTCCTCAATACCCACTTCTCCTGTCCCTCACCCGCTCCCTTCTGCAACCCTCCGTTTGTTTCCCAGGATCCAGAGTCTCTCATGGCTCGTCTCCTCTCTGATGTCTCCCCCTTCGGGTTTCCTCCCCTCCGCTCCGGCCCTCCATGCAAGTCCTCACGTGCCACATGGGAGTGAGACCCTATGACAGGGTCACCCCTCTTTGCAGCACCCCCTATCCGAACTCTCAGTTACTAGGTAGTTTCAACAAGAGTCTCTCTTTATAGGTTTGTGCTAACCAGCCGGGATGGGCTTACGGTTGAAAAACAACTTATGTGTCTGCCTATCTCTGTCTCAGACTGAGGTCACACAGCACCTGGGTTAAGCCTTCAAATCTCTTCTAAGTATCTCCCACGTGACACACGACGACGTGCTCTTACAGCGAATCGTGCTCTCACGCGTCAGGCCTGAAAAGGCATCACCTCTCAGAGTGGCCTGTCTCGACAGCCAGGAAGGTGTTTGGGACACAGACCCCACATCTGTCAGGGACTCCAACTTCCAGAGGAATTTACCCGCACACATACTTGTGAGTGTGCCCATGCACAGTCAGACCAGTGCACACAGTGTACTTGTGATTGTGCCCACGCACAGACAGACACTTGTGAGTGTGCCCGCACACAGACCAGTGCACACAGTGTACTTGTGATTGTGCCCGTGCACAGACACTTGTGAGTGTGCCCGCACACAGTCAGACCAGTGCACACAGTGTACTTGTGATTGTGCCCGTGCACAGACACTTGTGAGTGTGCCCGCACACAGTCAGACCAGTGCACACAGTGTACTTGTGATTGTGCCCGCGCACAGACACTTGTGAGTGTGCCCGCACACAGTCAGACCAGTGCACACAGTGTACTTGTGATTGTGCCCGCGCACAGACACTTGTGAGTGTGCCCGCGCACAGTCAGACCAGTGCACACAGTGTTTCCTATTCTTCCTTTTTCTCACTCTCCTCTTTCCAGCACAGGTGAGGAACGGTTTGGATTCTGACAGGCCAGAGATTCCGAGGCACATGCTCGATCTGAGTGTGACCCTTGGTAAATGCAGGGAAGGACTCTCAGTGCTAACCCAAGGTCGAAAGAAAGTCCGGAATGCATTTGCAGACTGGAGTCAACACGCTCATCTGCGCTTATGACAGGATATCTTATTGGCATGTTGTTTCTGTCTCCCTGCACGGGCATTCTTCCTGACCTCGAGCCAGGAGACGGCCTGGTTTTGCACTTGGTAGGGTCTAAAGACCTGGGTTCAAGCCTCTCCTGGCTCTGGACTTCCAAACCCACAGCTCCTGAAAGCAGAGAGGATGGCAAGGCTCAGGGTGCAAAGAGCGACATGGCCAGAAGGAGGGTGAGGGGCTCCCCAGCCTGCAAGCCCTCCGGGGACTCAAGTTATGGTGGACTCGCTCACGGGGCTGCGGGGAGGTGGCGGGGCCCGGGGCGTGCGGGTCCGACGCACTGACAGAGGCCGAGGGCAGTCTGCCGAAGGCCGGCTCTGCGCCTTGGAGCTGCTGCAAACCGAGGGACCCTGTGAGCTCGGGGAATGAGCAGATGGGATGTGAAGAGCAGGAGACCCGAGTGCTGGGGGCTGTTTACTCTGACCCCCAGTCAGGATGGGGATTGAATTCCCCCCCGGCCTACGGGATGAGCCCTCAGAGCACATTAAAAGAGTTTAAAAATGTCAGTGAAACGCTGTCTTTCATCCACGTCGGGAAATGAAATTGACCAGCAGTGTTGATTTGTGACAAGCGGCTTTGTGTGCGGGACGAGAAGGCGGACGAGGGTGTGGGAGCTCAACGGGGGCTCACTCCAGCGGCCAGGCGGGAGCTGAGAGCGACGACGGCTGCGGGCCACAGAGCAGAGGCTCCCACACTCCGTGGCTCGCGGGCGGGTCTCTCTGTCCCTTGTCGTCAGCGGCTGAACGACGCACCGGGCTCTGAGGCTCTGTGCTGAGCGGGGGAGGTTCTGCCTGGTGTGTAGCCAGGAAGTAACCGGTGTGCCTGGTGAGGGGGCTTCTGGGTTCATCAAGCTGACGGAGACGTGTTTACTGCGTGGGCAAGTGAGTGACTTAGTGTGAGAAGGGAGGGGAGATGGTTGAAGGAGTAGGACGAGGTAGGAGTCACTATTGCATCATGTTAGCTCAATTTTTAATTTTTGAGGAAACTCCATACTGTTTCCCAGAATGGTTGTGCCGGTTTGGATTCCCACGAGCAGTGTAAGAGGGTTCGTTCCCCTTCCTCTGCATCGTCGCCAACCCATGCTTGTGGCAGCGTGATGTACAACAGCCGAGATACGGAAGCAGCCTGTGTGCCCACTGATCGATGACTGGATAGAGAAGACATGGTGTGGACATACGATGGGATATTACTCACCATGAGAAAGAATGGCATCTCGCCATTTGCAACAACATGGATGGGGCTAGCGAGGGCTTTGCTAAGTGAAACAAGTCAGCCCGAGAAAGACAGTTATGATATGATTTCACTCATGTGTGGATTCTAAGAAGCAAAACAGATGAACAAATTAAAAAAGAGAGACAAACAAAAAACAGACTCTCGGATGTAGAAAACACACTGGTCGTCATCACGGTGGGGGTGGGTGGGGGCTGGGGAAATAGGTGTCGGGGATTAAGAATGCACTCGTCGGGACAAGCACTGAGTAACGCGTGAAAGTGTTGAGTCATATCGTACACCTGAAACTAATGTAACGCTGTACGTGAATTATAATTGAGTGTTAAAAAAAAGGTAAAATGGGTTGAAGAGAAACAGGCTACAATTATGGGGACACCTCGAACAGAAAAATCAGTTGTGAAAAAGCAGCTAGAAATACAGGCATTGGTTAGATCATGCAAGGTCTTTAGACCAAATCAAGGAGGCTGAAATTCCATTCTAAGATCATCATGAAACCAGAAAAGACCTCGAATAGCCAAAGGAATATTGAAAAAGAAAGCCAAAGTCGGTGGTATCACAATTCCAGACTTCAAGCTCTATTACAAAGCTGTCATCATCAAGACAGTATGGTACTGGCACAAAAACAGACATATAGACCAATGGAACAGAATAGAGAGCCCAGAAATAGACCCTCAACTCTATGGTCAACTAATCTTCGACAAAGCAGGAAAGAATATCCAATGGAAAAAAGACAGCCTCTTCAACAAATGGTGCTGGGAAAATTGGACAGCCACATGCAGAAAAATGAAATTGGACTATTTCCTTACACCACACACGAAAATAGACTCAAAGTGGATGAAGGACCTCAATGTGCGAAAGGAATCTATCAAAATCCTTGAGGACAATGCAGGCAGCAACCTCTTTGACCTCCACCGCAGCAACTTCTTCCTAGGAACATCGCCAAAGGCAACAGAAGCAAGGGCAAAAATGAACTATTGGGATTTCATCAAGATCAAAAGCTTTTGCACAGCAAAGGAAACAGTTAACAAAACCAAAAGACAACTGACAGAATGGGAGAAGATATTTGCAAACGACATATCAGATAAAGGGCTCGTATCCAAAATCTATAAAGAGCTTATCAAACTCAATACCCAAAGAACAAATAATCCAGTCAAGAAATGGGCAGAGGACATGAACAGACATTTCTGCAAGGAAGATATCCAGATGGCCAACAGACACATGAAAAAATGCTCCACATCACTCGGCATCAGGGAAATACAAATCAAAACCACAATGAGATACCACCTCACACCAGTCAGAATGGCTAAAATTAACAAGTCAAGAAATGACAGATGCTGGCGAGGATGCGGAGAGAGGGGAACCCTCCTACACTGTTGGTGGGAATGCAAGCTGGTGCAACCACTCTGGAAAACAGTGTGGAGGTTCCTCAAAAAACTGAAAATAGAGCTACCCTATGACCCAGCAATTGCACTCCTGGGTATATATCCTAAAGATACAAACGTGGTGCTCCGAAGGGGCACGTGCACCCGAATGTTTATAGCAGCAATGTCCACAATAGCCAAACTGTGGAAAGCGCCTAGATGTCCATCAACAGATGAATGGATAAAGAAGATGTGGTATATATACACAATGGAATACTATGCAGCCATCAAAAGACATGAAATCTTGCCATTTGCGACGACGTGGATGGAACTAGAGGGTATCATGCTTAGCGAAATAAGTCAATCGGAGAAATATAACTATCATATGATCTCTTTGATATGAGGAAGTGGAGATGCAAGGTGGGGGGGTTTGGGGGGAGGTAGGAAAAGAAAAAATGAAAAGATGGGATTGGGAGGGAGACAAACCATAAAAGACTCAATCTCAAGAAACAGACTGAGGGTTGCGGGGGGGAAGGGGGATGGGAGAGGGTGGTGGGGAAATGGACATTGGGGAGGGTATGTGCTATGATGAGTGCTGTGAAATGTGTAAACCAGACGATTCACAGACCTGTACCCCTGGGGATAAAAATACATTATATGTTTATTAAAATAAAAAAAAATTAAAAAAAAATAGAAAAAAAAATAAAAATAACCCATTCGCTGTCAAAAAAAAAAAAAAAAAAAAAAAAGATCATCATGATTTCATGAGAATTTTAGTATGAAATAATCATAAGTTTAAAAAAAAATTTCTTCCAACTCCTAGAGAATGAACTCTCTGGGGACAACAGTGGGTTCAGAAAACAGGCCAAGAGAGGGTTGTACTCCTTGAGCTCACGGGTGTAGGTGGAGGGCACTGGGGTGATGGCGGTGAAGGGGCAGGGGGAGGCGGGTGAGGTGGGGTCTGTGGGCAGGTTGCAGAGGAGTGCGGGGTCACAGAGAGAAGGAAGGCTCTGATGGGGGAGGGAGGAGGTGCTGACGGTGTTGTTGACCGGTGTGAGGAGTGCAGGAGGCTGGCCAGCGTTTGCAGGCTTGGATTATGAGTTAGGTTTGGCACACGCCATCTCCAAAGGTCCTTTGGACACCCAGGGATGTGAGGCCCACTGGAATCTCTCCCTGGAGCCGTTGACTTAGAGCTGGTAGAGGACACCAGGATCCCTGGAGAGGGAAGGATGATGGAGGAGCTTCCCTCTCTGACGATGTTCATCTGTCTTGGATAATTATGAGCTTATCTCCTTATTCTATTATTTAAAATAGTATTTCTTTCTTGACACAATAGGGTTATTTTCAGTGTAGCTCGGTCTAGTCATTTGCTCACACCATGGTGAGTTTGACCCGGCAGGTGTTTCCTCGACTCTCCTCAGTGCTGAGTACACATTTGAGAGAGCACGGCCGTGCAGGCAGCAAAGCGTGTGCACTCGTAGAACAGGGAATTTAGAGCGGCTTATCATTTCCCTATGGAATGCCTCCCGCCGGAATACTTTAAAATTCCTATTGATGGACATTCTTCTTCTTCTCAGCCCCTCCAGCATCACATGTCTTTGTCACTCTTGTCCTCAACGTCTGTACATCTCCTACTGACTTGTCGGTCGTCACAACACGGGCGGAACATTTTAAGTAAAGACATTATTTGTCACAAACCTGCCTTTTCCTTTTCACACGTGCTTCGTTGGAATCATGTGCCGATCTCAACGGGAACAGTAGTCAGCGCACACGAGGAGAGAAGAGAGAAAACATAGTCAAAAGCAGCATTTAATCAATAATATATTGGATCAGTCCCCCAGGCTAACGGTGCCCCTGTCTCCTCCCCCCGCCCCCGGGCCCCCATAAGACAGGCTCGTTTAAGTTTTGCCCCTTCTCTGTTCAAGCCAAAATAAGAAAAAAACAAAACGATTGTGCTGTTAAAGGAATGCAGTGTGAGGGGCACCTGGGTGGCTGGGCTGGTTACACGTCTGTCTTGGGTTCAGGTCTTGATCCGAGGACCCCGGAGGGAGCCCTGCATCAGGATCCCTGCTCAGTGGGGAGTCTGCTTCGCACTCTCCCTCTGCCCCCCCCCATGCTTGTGTGTGCACTCTTTCTCTCTCCCAAATAAATAAATATGATCTTAAAAAAAAGAAGAAGAATGCAATGTAAAAAGCCAGTGCATGGGGATATAGTAGAATTGGTGAGTTCGTGCACTGAGACAATAGATGTCATGTCGGCTTGAGGAGAACAGAGAACACGTGCCACTTTATGGTACGAGAACAAGAGAAAGGCTCAAAGTACAGAAGGATTAGAGCCAGTACACAGATTACACGGGTGGCCACCAGGCCATGGGGATTTGCAAACTGAAGCAGACACCACATCTGTGGTATAGACAGGAAAGCGAATGCATTTGTCAAATGAGTCCTCTTCTCCGTGTCTCCTGCAGGAACCACAGTCCCAGCCCTTCTGAACAGCACCTCCAACCAGCTCTACCTGCATTTCCAGTCCGATATCAGTGTGGCCGCTGCTGGCTTTCACCTGGAGTACAAAAGTAAGGTCAATTCTTTCTGCATCCGACTTCCCTTGTTTTACCGAGCGCCTTTCTGAACAAAACGGAAGTCCACGCCCTTACTACGCAGGAAAATAGTGTTGTTCTAAAACTACAAGTTGCATGAACGTGCATCGTATAAAATCTCTCTCAATGCAATATATGTTGTAAAAAGCAAAGGAATGAGGACATGCAGATGTTAGTATCTGGAGTAATTGTTGAAAAGCACAAAGCGACACTATTGGTGCAATTCCTGATTTTCTTGTGAGTGATAGCAGATGTTCATATTAATGTCCCGAAACGTCGCCTTTCCACTTGTAGCCTCCAAGGCTGTTAGCAGAGGCCCAGCACGGAACCACCACCGAGCCTGCCGCTTTGTGTATTATTCATTTTAATTGGGAGAAGGTATTGCGAAGGAGATGCTAACCTTTTAAAAATGAATGTGCAGATGAGTTAAGAGTCTGATAAATGGGTTGACAAAGGTCAAATTCGCAACTCTTCTTTGGCGTTTGATGTTGCAGGTAAACCTTGTAAAAATGAAATAAGAATTTCCAATGAGAGTCAGGTTTATTTTAGGACATGTTTTCAAGCACTGAAAATGCTTAATGTTGATATTCATCATCTTTAATAAGCAGTTGCAAATAAGCAAATACATGGATAAGTTTTAATAAGTGATCTTTTGAATTGAGATAAACAGTTTGCTGAGATGTAAATGCATGCATGTTTTTGAAAGGCCAGATTTCCAGCTGATGATAAATATTCTGAACCAGACACAAACCACGGGGCTGTTTCCCATTTCAGTTAAATTCCCCTACTTATTACAGGCATTTGTATGCAAGTTTATTCCAATTTATTTGAATAGGACTACTTTGGTGACAGTGTAAAATGATGGTGTGGATGTTATTTATGTAGGAAATGTCTGGGAAAAAATCTGTTACTTTGATACATTTTGTGAACATCTGTAGATGGGAAACTATCAGCCTTATTTATGATAGTGTTAATAAATTCACTAATGTTTTTAGCAACGTTAGAACTCAGGAATGCTCTTCTGTCTTTCTCGCAAACTCATCTCGTGGATTTGGGCTTTTCACTCACTTCTTATAAAAAGAGGTGCTCGTAAAATAATTCGTCCTCAGTTGCTATTGTGTACAATTACAGTGGCAACAATATAATTATCTACTTTCCACTTTATTCCTAACCAATATACTTCATTAAAAGAGAAAGACTGAGGTATTTACCACCAAATCCATCTTGCTTAAATATCCAAGGCCTTTTTCAAATACTTACCATATTTATTTTTTGGTTGCCCAGACTAATGCTACATTTTCATTTGCTAACCTTTGTTCTGAGGGATTGTTTTCTGGTGCTAACACCATTCTGAACCCCCCACCCCCACCCCGGTGTCATTTGTGTCCTCCCAACTTCCTGTATTATTTATAGGCACTCATTTCCTTCTGATTCCTTGGGCCAGAGTTGAAAATATGTGTCATTTTAAGGGTTTATAGAATTAATCTCATTGAGGCCAACCTCAAACAGTGTAAGGACTGTTGAATTAAGCTGCCAAAAGATTGTCACATATTTTTAATCTGTTGACATATTTCCATCTACTTAAAATATGTACCATCGATCTGCAAGCCTCTAAATTCAGATTTGTCACTAAAATTGATATTCATGAAATTATAAGAAAAACGACGAAAACACACACTCTGTGCTGGGTCCTGCTCTGAACATGTTACAGCTACTTATTCACTTGTCCTCCAAAAGCCCTGGTTTGAGGGATGCCCAGCACTTAAGGAAGGAAGGACACGGCCTGTAGTCGCACTGCTAGTGACGCATGGAACGTGAGACATTTTGTCACCAAGGCCCTTGACCGAACCCCGTGCGAGGATCCCAACGGTCCCATCAGAAAGGCAGCATGCACTGCTCTGTTTTACAAATGACAACCCCAAGGGTCATGAGCAGGTCGATGACCCAAGGAAGGTAGAGGAGCTTATGAATCGATTTGTCTTTCCCTAAAACCAGAGCTACCGTGGTGGGCCCCACCTGCTTCTGAATGAGGACTTTGAAGTAAGCATGAGGCCCGGGTAATTATCATAATCCGTCGTTCCAGATGGGCACTGACGGGAGCTTTCCAAACAGAAAACAAACATTATTATTTGAAGGGATGAATTATCAAATTTTACCGGTTGCAGAAGCGATTCCAAGAAGGCCTGATCCCGTGTGTATGACCTGGGTTCTCTCGTGTGATCTGAGTAACACTCGAAAGATCAGCATCGTTGAGTTCTTCCTGCGTTCGCCAGGTCAGCCGTCCTCCTGACCTGGATGGGAATTTTGACACGGTTCCACAGTAGGACACCCTTGTTCTAGGCTCTTTTCTTCAGAAAAACTACCAAAACAGAACAAAACAAATAAATTTCATGAAACCTTAAAGATGTATGTAGGCAATAATGATACTGGTGGATCCTGGAAATAAGAAAATCTGTGCTAAGGGTATGTAGCATATGAACTCGCTCCTTGGGAACAATATGGTGGCAGCTGTCCTTGAACTCAACACAAAAGAGCAGAGAATTTTTGTTTGTTTGTTTGTTTGTTTTTTGTTTTTTTGTTTTTTTTTAAAGATTTTATTTATTTATTTGACAGAGAGAGAGAGAGAGATCACAAGTAGGCAGGGAGGCAGGCAGAGAGAGGAGGAAGCAGGCTCTCTGCGGAGCAGAGAGCCCAATGCGGGGCTCGATCCCAAGACCCTGGGATCATGACCTGAGCCGAAGGCAGAGGCTTTAACCCACTGAGCCACCCAGGCACCCCCAGAGAATGTTTTCTATATAGGAATATCTCGTGTGTGTGTGTGTGTGTGTGTGTGTGTGTGTGTGTGTGTGTGTGTTTACACAATGTATATCAGTAGGTCAGTAACCAGGGTTTATTGGTTTCAGTGAGATCTGGTGGCAGAAGAGGTGGTAAGATTAAAGCCATATGGCATATTGGAACCTTTCTCTTTGTCTTACTTATATTTTGTTGATTCTCCCCTCTTTTCCTGCCAGCTTTTGGTTTAACTGAATATTTTTATTGCTTCAATTTATCTCCACTATGGGCTGATTAGATAAAACTTAAAAAATGTAATGATCTGCCTAGAGTTTAAAAGATACATCTTTATTATTTTAGCACAGCTTACCTTCAAGTGATATCATGCCCTTTCATGTAAAAGAGACTTACAAGGGTGTATTTCTAAGATCTGCTTTCCTTCCGTTATGTTATTCATTGCCTTACATTTTATTTTTACAGGCTATAAAGCCCACAAAATATTTTTACTACTTTGGTTTTTACATTTCTACTCCTTTATCACAACAGCGATCTTTTAGAGTAAATAGAAAATAAGAAAAATAAATATCTCATGTTTACCTTTGCTTTTGGCATCTCTGGAGCTCGTTCTGTCTCTGGGTCAACCCAAGTTTCTGTCTGAGGAGCGCTCCTTCATCTTTCTTATAGTGCGGGTCTGCTGACGACGAATTCTCCCAGCTTTTGCCCCCCCTTTTTTTTAAGTCATTATTTCACCTTCATTTTTGAAAGATACTTTCCAAGTACAGAAGTCTGGGTTGCAAGTTTCTTTGTTTTCAGTGTGTTAGATGTCATTCCCTTGTCTTCTCGTCTCTTAGTTGATGGTGGGAAGTAACTTCTTCCTTCCTGCGTCTGTAGACATGCGCGTGTTCTCACTCTCCGGCTTGCTGCAACCTTTTATCTTTTATGTTCTATTTTCATCACATTAATTACGATGTGTCTAGGGCGGAGCGTTAAGTGCGCTCTCAGTATTTGTCCTGACGTTCTTGACGTACTTGATCTACGCTCTGACATCGTCTGTTGGTCACAGACAAATCTCAGCCACGTTGTCCTCCCAGATGCTGCCTCCAGCCGGCCTCTTTCGGCTTCTGCTGCTGCTCCAGTACATGTGCGTCAGGCTGTTGGACGTTCGTTCACACTTTTTGGCCCTCACTTCTGCTTTATTCACCCTTTTCTCCTTGTGTCCTGGTTTGTGTGATTGCTCTTAACCCTTCTTCAGGTTCACTAAGTCCTTCCCAGCCGTGTCACATCTGCTAATGAGCCCGTTAGAAGCATTCTTCCTCTCTGATACTGTGGGCACTCCCCGACTAAAATGTTCACTTGACTTTCTCTATCCTTATCGTCTCTCTACAGGCATCACTCCAACTCTTCATGCATGCCTCCTGCCTCCCTAGATTTTTTAACAGATTTCTCATAGTTACTTTAATATTCCCATTTAATATCTCCTTTCGGGGCACCTGGGTGGCTCAGTGGGTTAAGCGTCTGCCTTCGGCTCAGGTCACGATCCCAGGGTCCTGGGATCGAGCCCCACATCGGGCTCCCTGCTCCGCGGGAAGCCTGCTTTTCCTCTCCCACTCTCCTGCTTGTGTTCCTGCTCTCCCTGTTTCTCTCTATCAAACAAATAAATAAAATATTTAAAAATAAATATCTCCACTCTGGGAGTATGTTCTGCATCTGGCTTTGTCGCTTTATCTCTGGACAAAGGGTTGCTTTGTCTTGCCTCTTTCTTGTGTGTCAAAATGCTTTACTAAACACGGACACCTTGAGGAGAATGGCGGAGATGCTTTTCATAATACGTATGCCTGGGAACGGGCGCACCGCTGCTGGTACGCTGCCGAGTCCCTTTGGGCCCCGGGTGAGCTCGTTTGCGTCCTCTTGCTCTGCTTGCGTTTGGGGCTCTTCAGGTCCCCCCGATGGGGAGCCGCCAGGCACCATGTGCTGAGCTCCAGAGATGTTCTCAGTGTTAGTCCTCCACCTTGGTCTCCTGTCATCTCTAAACAGATTTGCAGAAGATGTGATCTTCCTCCAAACTCTCTCCCTCCCCAGTAGTAGGCTGCCGTAACCTGTCACCCTGTGCTGGGTGCATGCCAGCCTCGGGCTCTGCTGCCGTTCTCCTCCAGGCAGTGCCAGACCCCAGGAGGCTACCCTTAGGGATGACATGTGCTCAGCATCCCCAGCCTCCCTCCCAAGGCCTCCAGTTCTACCTGTTGTCAGTCTTCCGGGGGGAACTTCCTGCTTGTCCCCAGGGCTAGGGGACCATAATCTTGGAATCCATAGAGGACATTAAGCCCATGCAGGTTCTCTGGCCACACCCTGGACACAGATCTTTTCCATCCACCCTTCTCCAGGCTACCGTGCCACTTTGCCTGTGCCCTGCAGGTTACATATTTTGCCGTCCCTTCCTCAGGACTTTAACGCTTGTATTGCCTACAAGTGATGGGTTCAGAGAAGCATGTGATGTTTCCTGCCTTTCTCTCCGTAGAAACACTGCGTGGCAGGCTGGGCGCAGGGTGGTCCCTCCAGGCTCTTGCTGTGCCCCCAACATTTCTCGAAATCACCTGTAGAAGGAACGGCAGACTCCCCTCCGTCTGGGTCCTTGAGCTGTTTCAGCCCTGTGGTTGGTCTTTGGTGGTTTGCCAAGAGGTTACCTGGTTTGTTTTGTTCTTTCCTAAGCATGAGTGTTGGTTGCCTTTGTCCTGTGTTCTGTCACAGAGATGGCTTCCATGTCCTGTGTCTCCTGGAACGGGCTCTTCTTTGGAATTGCTTTCAGCTAGCTCCCCACAACCTCGGCTCTGGGATGAGTTCAAGGGAAGTTATGACTTCACAGTTAAGATTTTCTCCTTGTTAAACTGAAAACAGCGGTTTACTGTTCAGATATCTATATTCCACGTGCAAGTGGAAATCATTTTATGGGTTTCCCCGTGTTCAAAGATAAATATATAAATACCAAAATTATTTTCTTTAGGTTAACCATGGAGAAGCATTTCTGGAATGCCCATTTTTAAAAGTAATTTTCTATCTATATCTATCATCCATGCAGCACACACATAATTGTAACATAGTGATAAAGGATTCATCCTAACTATGAAGAAATTCAAGGATATTTATAGATAAATTATATAATTAAATTTAATATTCATTTACATTACAGATAAATTAACAGAGTAAGTCCATCCAATTTAGAAGTGTTCCCCATTTAGAAATTTCTTGCATAGAAACTATTTATTCTGATTTTTACATATACCTCTGTTTACTTAACAATCCTAGTTTTCATGGTTAAAATCTCTATGAAGGGGCACCTGGGTGGCTCAGTCAGTTAAACCTCTGGCTCTTGATTCCAGCTCAGGTCATGATCTCAGGTCTGGGATTGAGCCCCACATCGGGCTCCACACTGAGCATAGAGTCTGCTTAAAGATTCTCTGTCCCTCTGTCCCTCCTCCCACTCATATGCAAGCACATTCTGTCTCATTCTCTTTCTCTGTCTAATAAATAAGTCTTTAAAAGGAAATCTTCTCTATTAATGAGACTATTATTGTGTCTCGGCTTATATGTACTTCTCTGTTGCCAAATTGGAAGGTATTTTATTTCTAATTCTGCATACAGCATCCCACTGAATGCATCTATCCCAAGTTAACCCGATAAACCCCTGATTGGATTTGCCATCCGGTGCAGGGTCGCTGCACTTACGCAAGCGTCCCCAGGGCTCATGCATGGCACTCAGTCAGAACAGCACCAAGATAACTGCCTGTGTAGAAGCTGATTTATTTCACTGTTTTTCTCAGGAGTTTGTGGGGTTTTTTGGTTTTGTTTTTTTGTTTTGTTTTTGTTTATCTTATCAGAACTCACTATTGGGAAGCACAGTGGCGTTAACAAAACATTCCTGAAGTCTGTAAGACCTGACACTTGGCCTCCAGGAGGCAGGGGAGACGGGGAAGCTACTGTGCGGTCTATGTTTCAGATATCTTACAACACGTACAGTAGGCCAGTCTTCTTTAAACAGTGACCCAGCTATGAGGAAAAAGAGAAAATTTCTAGAGAAGTGAATTTGCAACTCTTACATTGTTTGAGTTGAATGTGTCTCCTTTACAAGGCAGGACTAATTGGAGATTTCTTCTTTTTCTCAAATTTTACCCTGTTTTTTTCCTCATAATAACTACAAATCACTGGTTCAAACTCCAGTCTTTGTCAGAATAAATTTATTCTGAATGCGTTACTGCAACTTTTTTGTCTTACTCTCCGCCCTCCTTTTATGTGAGGCTGTTGTTATCATAGTGTGTATTTTCCTGGCTCTGGTCCATCGTAGACTTCTCTGTCTGTGGGCCAGAGCCCTAGACGTGGGACAATGGTTTCCACATTGGACCCCATCCATAGCTGGGTCACTATTCAAAGTGACCATAATTGATACAGTGTATCAATTGTCAGTTGAAGTGATTATTTACCATTATAAAATACACGTAAAATATTTTACTATTTACTTGATTTGGTTCATAGGTCAATAGTTTTGAAACAGTATTTTCTCTAGAGCACTCTGATATAGTATTATTATTTCAAGTGCGACAAGTTCAAAACTTATAGATGACTCGTGTTAAATCATTGGTAATTAAGTGTATAATGAAAAAAAAAGATTACAAATCATAAATGTATAAGACCTCATCAAAATATACATAGACAAATAATGTAAGACTGTCTGTTTTTTTAAATGACCTATCTGCCTTTCGGATATTTGATGCAATTTAAAAATATGTACACAAGAAGGAAATTAATAAAGAAATAAAATTTTAAACAACACCAAAACTAAGGAGGAAGTTATAAATGTACTGACCACCAAGAGTAAAATAGCTATCATTCCAACATTCAGTGTAGCTTTGAATTTGTGACAATACAAGCAAAAAGGAAATAGAATTTATTGGCATGATTTTCTTTGTAAAAAGGAAAATGTAGTAATTAATTAAAAGAGAAAAATTCCTTCATTCTGTATTCTAAAAGGTACTTAAAATTTGCAAGGGAAGTTGTCTTCAAAACTAGTACCCCGAAACAAAGAATACATTATAGGTTAATAAAAAAAGTAAAATATAAAATTTAAAAAATAGTTTACTGGACAATGTAGAAGTGATATTTACATTACAGTCCTATATCAGTTTTTGATAGAATGTTGAGAACATATATAGTTAAGTGCATTAATTTCCTTCATGCTTGTTTTCAGTAAGTACTATATTTTATTTCTTTCTCTATCCTTTTCAGAACAGGAATTAAGAAAGAACTATCTAAATAAAGACTAAAATTCAGGAAAATGCACTGAGCTTTTTGCAATCAAAAGTATTACGTACTTTTAATTGGATACTATCACAATTGAATATTGACAACTTTGATTAGCCCTCTGTGATTACAAAGATCCTTATAAATTTGTGAAAAGTATTGATGACTGTTTTAATGTCACTTTAATCTTACATTAACGCTAATAAGTTTTCTCAACTTGAATGGAGGACATGAGTGAAACTACAATAAATGAGAGATTGAACAAGACAGAGTGTTAGTTCTACCCTGGGTGTGTTTACAGAGATTTCTTTCTGCGTACCCACAGATTAGAGCTCACTGCTTCCCACCAAGTGAACGTCGTGTAAACCAGTACTCGTTCAATGTATAATGAAGTTGTCCTCTTAATTACTTCATGTTAAGCCCCCTTTTGTGTTTATTTCTATATTGATCACTTGTTGATCCATAATTTTTTTCTAAATGTTCTTACTCCATAGAATCTCCTGAGACCCTCAGTTAATTTTTAGTTTGGCAAACAAAGAATGCCTCCCTGAATCCTATAAGAACTGCTTTCAGTCACAGCAATTGATAATTATTCCTGTCTTCCCTGTTTTCTCTTAAGTTATAACTGGGCCAAGGAGCACAGAAGTATTCAAAGTACAGTTTAACCTTGAGCAATGTGGGGGTAGGGGTGCCAACCACTGAGTAGTTGAAACCTTTGTGTCACCTTCAACTCCCCCAACACTTAACTAATTGCCTACCGTTGACCAGAAACCTTACCAATAGCATACGCAGTCAATTCAGTCATCTTTTCCCTGTCATATGTATCATATGCTACATTGTTACAGTACAGTAAGCTAGAGAATAGAAGATGTTCTTTAAAAACTCATCAGGAAACAAATATATATTTCTAGTACTGTGCTGTATTTTTTTTTTTTTTAATCTTCATGTAAGGGGCGCCTGGGTGGCTCAGTGGGTTAAAGCCTCTGCCTTCGGCTCAGATCATGATCCCAGGGTCCTGGGATCGAGCCTTGGGCTCAGGTCATGATGCCAGGGTCCTGGGATCGAGCCCCACATCGGGCTCTCTGCTCGGCAGGGAGCCTGTTTCCCCCTCTCTCTCTGCCTGCCTCTCTGCCTACTTGTGATCTCCGTCTATCAAATGAATAAATAAAGTCTTTAAAAAAAATAAATCAATCAACAAATCTCCATGTAAGTAGATCCGCCTAGTTCAAACCCATGTCGTTCAAGGGTCAACTGTGTTATAAATTCTGGTTTTTATTTTACAACACTGAGAATTCCAGAGACCCCCCCTCCCAAAATTGAAATCTCTGTTAGGAGATTATTTCAGGCATGCAACATTACCCTATAACTTGATTTGGTGACAGGAGAATTCCAGCTTTATTTGGAGTTGAATGTAACACACACAAAACGGATAACAAGTGAATGCGTTCTTCCCACCTGTGATATGTGAGCATTTTTTGAGTATTACATTTAAGTAAAAGGCGCAACAGACTTGACTTAATCTCATGGTTCTTCGGTTGACACATCAGTGACTGAAAGCAAGTTTCCCTGTCGTCTTTGGAATCTCAGGCATTACATCTGTGAAGCAGTGGGTGGACGGCTAGGACGGAGGACGTATCCTGCAGTTACATGGGGAGCATCACCTGCTGTTCCCACGCGTCTTTAAGACGTGCATCTTTGCATGACGTGCATTGGTCAGCGGGCCTGCTGGTGGCTGCCTAAGAGACTCAGCAGTCACTAATCGACCAGGCTGCCACTCCTGCCGCTCATGACTAAGAGAGTTGCCCACACGGAAAGGAGCCTGGTTTCAAATTAACAGTTGTGATTTGGTGAATCTGCCCCTGTGACTCATTTGAGATTACTTTTAGGTTTGATGGTTCTCCACCCGGAGTGGCTTTCATAGAACATGCAGATTTGCCTTAATTTCATCTCTGGGGGATAATTGCCCTTCCCCCCCATCGTGTTCCTCCTAAAGTAGACGGTGGACATCCCAGCATCCATCATGAATTATTCCAGCATCTCTTAGATCCTCTGCTCTGTCCTCCAGGCATCGCAGACAGAGTCACGAGGAGGCGAGCAGACATGGTCTCTGCTCAGGTAGAATTTGCATTCTGGTGGTGGGCGTCGTGCACCAGAGAACCGGTGAGTCGGTGCTGGTTACAGACTGTGCTAAGCACCTCGGGGGAAATAAACAGAGTTCTGACGTGTTACATGACTTCGGTGGCGCTCTAGACTGAGAATATTTCTTGAAGGAAAGATGGAAGAGTGGGCGGGAGTCAGCCACAGAAGAACGCTGAAGGAGAAGCAGCGCAGTTACAGGAAACTGTCATGGCGGGGTCTGTTGGAGTGTGACCACTTTCATCAAGTCCTGTCCTGTTTAAGGGAGTCTGTGAGTGCCACGGAAAAGCAAATTGGTTGAGCCACAGTGGGTTTCTGAGTCCAACTCTAGGAACATTATGTGGGAAGCAGTTATCAGATATCAAACTAGCATTATGCCACATAATGGGTAAATCTAGACTTTTCATCCTTATAGAACAGATATTTCAATAGAGTCCCAGCTACAAACATACATTGCTTTGTTGAAAACTTGTGGCCACTTGAAAACTGTGAGTATTCTATTTTTTAATCATTCATTTGGCTTTAGGATCTTCTTACTCAAAGCTTAAAACTCAGGATGTTACATTATCAAACTCATCCCTTGGATGTAAAAACTTAAAAGAATTCTCTGTTCTATTGCCAGTCTTGCAAATTTTCCATGGTGAGTAACTGAGGAAGAAAGATGCTGGAATTTGAATAAGTAATGACTAGTGGCGCAGGGACTTAGCCAACCCTTGGCTAATCATTCATGAGAAGCCCAGTCCTGTCACATTTTGCAACAAAGCTCTAGACACAGGAGAGCCGACTTCAGTCGTGTAAGTGACTGAAGTGAGAAAAGTTCTGAATGTCAGAAAAAGAAGCAGTTTTGGGAGGGAAATGACATGAGGCTGTTTCTCACTCCCCAAACTATGAGATTCCCCCTACCTGTTCACCAGATTTGTCTATTCTTGATGTCCTGTTTAATAAATAAAAATGAAGCACAACTTCCTTTCTGAGCGGGCTTTCGTCAAGTTCCTCCATGGAGCCATGCATGACTTCGTACCAGATACATAATCAACAAGGAAGACTTACAGCCCTTCCTCCTCAGGTCGCTGATGTGTTTTCCGGTTAAAACCATGCATTTCTCTCAATCTTGACAATCCTCTCATGCTTCACATTGGTCACTTTCCACCGGTCCTTCCATTTCTGTTCCTTTCCAGCCCAGTGCCATCATGCTCAGGTTTACGCCCAAATGTCTCTTTGACCAACCCTTCACCGTGCGCCAAAAGTCCTTCAGCGGCTCGACATCTCCTCACTCTTTATAGAGGCATCTCTGCCTAATGCGTCAACTGGTTTTATCACCCACTGTTGTCCCTCAAGCCATTTCATTCGGCCAGTTACAGTCCAACAAACACGTTGTATAAATGATCATTTTTCCAGGAGTGTTTCCCCACTTCTCCTCCCCCACGACCTCTCCCCCACTTCTCTCTGCCTTTCTGAATCCCACCTGTCTTTCAGGAGCCGCTCAGCCTGCTGCCCACACACCGTGTCCATCCATGTTCATCTCTCTGACCTCTGTGTTCTATCAGCATTGATTATCCACATGCTTCAATTACAATGCATTTTTCTTTGTATTACTGGTCTTTATGGCCTTTAAACCCAATTAGACTGTTAGTTCTTTGGGATCCTGGGAAATATTACTCTTCTTCCACACCTCCTTTCTTTAATCTCTGCATAGAACTTAGTAAATTGTGTTGGCTCACTTGCTTGTTTTCACGAGATTTAATTATGAGGTGATAATGTCCAGTTAGGGGAAGAGAAAAAACTTAAAGAGATAAAGGATAGATCTGTGGCCATATCTGGTTTTTGATAGTCCTTTTGAAATGAAAATTATATAAATCACTCTTCTGTGTGAACAATTTTTCTTATCTTTACATATTTATGAAAGGTTTTGTATTTTCTACAGATGCACATGATGCATGGGTTTGTTAAAAATTCTGTTGAGTGAGGCCCTGCTGGTTCTTGGAGATACAGGTCACTCACTGTAAGGCGTCTTCCCAAAGAAGGAGAGGGTTGCAGACAAGGGTATTGAAACGCAGTGTAGGCCGTGCTGTGGGAGGGTAAGCTACAAGTTAGAGGGCATTGTCCATACCATGCTGTGTATCTCAGTCTAGACCTGACATACTTATCCCCACCCCTGCTTATTTTTTATTGTGGTAAAAAACACATACCCTTAAACTGACAATCTTCACCATTTTTAAATGTGTGGTTCCGTAGTGTTAAACAGATTCGCATTATTGTGCAACAGATCTCTAGGACTTTGTCATCTAGCAGATCTTATACGGTAAACACTAATTCCCCTTCTCCCCTCCCTCCAGCCCTTGGCAACCCCATTTCTATTTTCTGTTTCTGTGATTCTGACTGTTTAAAAATTTTTTTTAATATTTTATTTATTTGACAGAGAGAAATCACAACTAGGCAGAGAGGCAGGCAGAGAGAGAGGAGGAAGCAGGCTCCCCGCGGAGCAGAGAGCTCAATGCGGGGCTCGATCCCAGGACCCTGAGATCATGACCTGAGCCGAAGGCAGAGGCTTTAACCCACTGAGCCACCCAGGTGCCCCTCTGACTGTTTTAGATATAGCAGCATCATACATTATTTGTTGTTTTGTGACTGGCTTATTGTCTTCAAGGTTCCATCCATATTTCAGCCTGTGACGTGATTTCCTTTTGTTAAGGCTAAATGATACTTCATTTTATGTATACACTACACTTTCTCCTGTCGGTGGACAATTTGATTGTTTTCACTTTCTGGATATTGTGAATAATGCTGTAAGTGAGTGCACAAATATTTCTTTGAGTTTTTCTTTGAGATACTTTGGATATATACCCGAAAGTGAGGTTGCTTGACCATATAGCTCAGTTTGCTCTCTTTTTCTAGTTCCTTGAGGTGTAGAGTAAGATTATTTATTCAAGATCTTCCTTATTTTTTAAAGTAACTATTTACTGCTATAAATTTCCCTCTTAGTCCTGCTTTTACTGCATCCCAGAAGTTGTTGGTCTGTCACATTTTTGTTTTCATGCATCCAGATATTTTTTAAATTCTCTAGTTATTTGGCCTTTGTCCTATTGAATTTAAGATTTTGATTTATTTCCACAAATTTTTGGAAATTTCTGTTTTCCCTCTACTATTGATTTCCAGTTTCATTCAGTTATGGTCAGAGAAGATACTTTGTATGATTTCAATCTTTTTCAATATGGTTAAGATTTATTTTGCGACAGAACATTTGCCTTACCTTTGAAGATGTTCCTTATACACTTGAGATGAATTTGAATTCTGACTTTTTGGGTGGAGTATTCTGTAAATATCTGTGAGGCCTACTTGGTCTTTAGTGTTGTTCAGGTCTTTTCCTTCCTTATTGATCATCTGCCTGGTGGTTCTATCCCTAAGTTAAAATGGATATTGAAAGCTTTCGGTATTATTTTGCTGTGTCTGTTTCTTCCTTCCATTCTGTCAATGCTTGCTTCAAACATTTGGGAATCCTAATATATATATATATATATATATATATATATATATATATATATGTGTGTGTGTGTGTGTGTGTGTGTGTGTGTGTATAATCTCTCTCACGTATTAGGATTGATATAACATATGTATGTTATATATGTTATATAACATATATATATGCATACACACACACACATATATATGTATGTATATATATAACATTATATAATATATTACAATAATAATTATTATGTAATAATTATTATATCTTCTTGGTGAATTGATCCTTTTCTCATTATATAATGCCTATCTTTGTCTCTTATGCAATTTTTATCTCAAAATCTATCTTGTCTCTTGTAAGCATGGCCACTTTGATCTCTTTAGTTTCCTATTTTTATGGGATATCTTCTCATCCATTCACTTTTAGCTTATGCATGTTCTGAGATCTAAAGTGAGTATCTTGTTGACAGCTTATAATTGGGTCTTGTTTATTTTTTATCCATTTTTCTAATCTATGTCTTTTAATTGTTTTATTTAATTCATTTACATTATAGAGTAACCACTGATTAGGAACGGCTTGCTTTTGCTATTTTATTCATTTCTTTTCAAAATGTCTTATAGCTTTTGTGCCCTTCTTTTCCTTTCTTGTTGACATTTGTGTTTTGCTGATATTTTTGTAATGATATGTTATCATTTCTCATTTCAATTTGTGTGTATTATAAAGACACTTTCTTTGAATATACCATTGAATTTACATAAAACTTCTTAAATAATGTATTTTCAACTAATATTAACTTCCAAAACATAAAAAAATTCTATTCCTTTATATTTGTTCTTCTTGCCCTCTTTATTGATGACACAAATTTCCCTTTTATATTTCATATCCATTAACATAAATTTAAAATTACTTTCTATGTTTCTGTTTTAAAATTTTTTAAACAGATTTAAAAGTAATTTATGCAACTAGGTATCAATACTCCAGGATTCTCTAGTTTTTACATATTTACTTTTATCAGAGAGTTTTAAAATTTTGCATGGTTTTCTATACCATCTGATTCCATTTAATCTACAAGATTTCTGATGAGAAATCCACTGGCAGTCTGATAAGAGGTTCCTTGAACATTACTTTTTTTTTTTCTCTATTGCCATTTTCAAGAGAAAAAAAATGTCTTCTTTTTGCATTTTTATATGTGATGGTTTGATTATGGTGTGCCTCAATATAGGTTTCTTTAGATTTATCCTGGTTGGACTTCTTTGAGCTTCTTTAATTGGTATGTCCATTTCTTTCCTCAGTTTTGGGCAGTTTTCAGCCACTGTTTCTTCAAATAGACCCTCTGCCTTCCTTTCTCTTTTTTCTTCCTCTTGGATACCCATAAGGCATATATTGTTCTGCTGGGTTGTCTTCTGCAATTCCCTTAAGCTTTATCCATTTTTTTGCCTTTTATTCTCCACTGACTTGATAATTTCAAATAGCTGATCTTCTTCAAAGTTGCTGTTTCTTTCTTCTGCTGGATTAAGTCTAATGCTGGTCTTCTCTAATAGGTTTGTCAATTCAGTTATTGCATTTTTAGTTCAAAATTTCTGTTTGGTCCTTCTTCATGGTCTCTTTGTTGATGTTTTTACTTTGTTTGTGTATCCTTTTCTTGATTGAGGTGAGCAGTTTATCTGTTCTATAATTCATTGAGCAGTCCAATGAGAGTTATTTTGAATTCCTTGGTAATTCATATTTCCATTTTCTTAGGGTAGGTTTCTAAAGATTTAATTTGACCCTTTGATTGGGCCATTTCCCCCTATTTCTTTGTATGCTGTTTTACCTTCTTTTGCAACATTGGCTTTTTAAGCATCAGCCACCTCTCCCAGTCTCTACAGTTTGGTTTTACAGAGGGGAGACTTTCACCAGTTGGCCCAACTGGAGATTCTGTAGAATGCTCAAGCCTTTTCTGAGATTAAAACCTCTCTGGGCTTGTGCATGCATCAGAAGAGGTTTCCCAGTTGCTAATCAGGAGCTTCCCCTTAGATCTGCCTGTCGCTGTGGACTCTTTGTAGTTGAGCCCTCCTTTTGCTCCTGTCCGCCATATTGTAGATTCCAGTATAGGTCAGACCATGTTTACTACCTTTGTTCTGAGTCACCAACCTTACATCTCTTCCTAATAGGCCTTGGATTCAAGCAAGAGAGAGACCAGTCCCTTGGACAGCTCTCTAAAAAGTCAGAACATTGGATATATGTCCCACTGTTCTCTTTCCCTTCACAGGGAGAAATCAGGATTAGTGCCTACTGTGTTGTGGAGAGAATCTCTGGCCATGAATTTTCCAACCAACTTCAGTGCAGTTGGCTTTTGATTCCCTAGGGTTCAGGAACCTTTTAATTGGTTTCTATATTTCTTCTAAGGGCAATTTGTCTGTATTTTTGTTAAGTTGGTATCTCCATCAGGGAAGGAAGGTCTAGGGTTTCCTATTTTGCCATCTAGTGACATCACTCCTAGACTTGATGCATTTTTTTTTAGTAAGAGTTAAACAGTTCAAGGACTAGTTAAATCAACCCACATCATTCAAAGAGCAGAGAATATTTTTAAAAATATGTTCTTTTACTTTATTATTGTGCTACCAATTTCTTAGT
Organism: Martes martes; assembly: GCF_963455335.1. Lineage (NCBI taxonomy): Eukaryota > Metazoa > Chordata > Mammalia > Carnivora > Mustelidae > Martes > Martes martes. The sequence continues at coordinate 3,013,297 of NC_137889.1, read as the reverse complement.
CAGCTAACAAATAGCATGTTTGGCCTGAATGTTTGTACACAGTTGTAATTTTTTTGTTTTGTTTTCAAAGATACACTTAGATTTGAGTTTTTGAAACCATGCTAAAGTAAAATCCAACATATTAAATTATATCACATTTGTCATAATATGAATATTGTTTATTTGCAGACTTCTGGCAATACAGATATTTTATTATGTAAGAATGTTCATATTAGTCTGTAATGTTTCCTCAAGTCTCTATAATAATAAATACCACAAATTTATGTTTACAGTGATCAAATATCTTTATGAAAGTGTTTAGTATTATACCTTAAGGATACGATAGAATACTGTTAAACATGGTTTAGCAGTATCTTTTTGTTTAGGGCCAGAGAAAATATATTGAGCTTAAGGACTAAAGAAAGGAGTCAGTACAGAAAGAAATGACCATGTTTGCTAAATCATGTTATAAAACATCAAACCAAGAAAAAGATATTAAAATTATCAGTATATTTTACTAAAAATATATTTTTCATTAAAATTTTTCATTAAAATATTTTTCATTAAAATTATCAGTATATTTTACTAAAAATATATTTTTCATAAATTTCCTTGATTCAATCAGCTAAATGTGGTGATTTGGGCTATTAAATCTTAAGAATTTCAATTAAATCTGAATATTTTATATTTGCTTTTTTTAAAGAAAAGCAAAAACGTATGAACATAAATACATGTGTTACATATGCATATGTGTACATATAATCACATGTACAAATGCCTCTGTTATTTGATAAGTATTACCATTAGTCTATCTGATATATAAATTAAACAATCCAAGATACTTTAAGAAATTATTGTCATTGTTATAATTTTAAACACGTAATTGACCTTTTATTCAGAAGCCCTGGGAATGCTAATAAATGCACATACCATTACATTATGTTTGTGTAATTGAGGTTAAGTTCAAGTGTAAGGTTTGACATTTAAAAATTTCAACTACATTTAATGTTCTAAGTTTTCTGAGGTATATTTGTGTCTGGTACTTTTTTAAGTGGGAAAATTTTCTTTAATTTGTAGTAAATATCGCTCTGTCAAAGAAGCCAGGTACAGTCATGGCTTCAGTGATCGTTCTCATGAAGGAAAGGATAAAATTTCAGGCATATGCAAGTTACTGAGGTCCTATATAAGATAGGATGGTTCTCTTTTTACACCAGTGAGAGGAAGTTTAGCAATACGCCACTAGGAAGAGTTAACCTGTTCATTCTTATTTATGAGAGACAGGTAAATTGCAATCTGTTTCACAGCTTTGTCCTTTATTAATAGGAAATAAGAGAACACGTTATTTAGCAGCCAAAATATTTTTAGCTATTAATTGTGGTCATTTTGCCACAATTTGCTATCCTTTTATCCATTTATCAATTCGACATAAGTATCTATGCTTCTTCTAGGCCATGTGCTAGGTACGTGTGATGCACACACTCTCTTAGCTCTGGATGTTCAAGTAACAGAGATTTGCTTCTCACTGTTCTAGAGGGCGTGAGGTCCAAGATCCAGGTGCTGGCATATTTGGTTCCTGGTGGCAGTCTGCTTCCTGGCTTGTAGACAGCACCTTTTCAGTGTGCGCTCACATGGCCTTTCTTGGAGTATGTGTCTGGAGAGAGAGATATCTCGTTCCCTTCTCATAAGGACATTAATCCCATCATGAGGGTCTCACCCTCATAAATTGATGTAAACCTAATTATCTCCCAAAGACCTTGCCTCCAAAAACCACCTTGGGGACTAGAGCTTCAATATACGCATTTTTGGGGAAGGAGGGACACACAAGCATTCTGCCTATAGCACTGATGAAAGAGAAGGAACCGCTTTGTGTTCTCCTGGAGCCTGTAGTTTAAATAGGGAAACGGAGCAACGTGATGGTCCAGGAACAATTTTAACAGAGCTCTGCTGTGTGGCGGTGGGACGCATAATTCACTGATAGTCAGAAGGCAGAGTGGGTATAGCCTGGCCGTTTCCTGGTCTTGTGAACTTAGAGCAATTGCGTACCCTCTCCCCATGAATGAGGGTACTGGACAAGATCAGTGCTTCTCAGAGTGTTCTGCAGGACACTCCTGTCCTGTGTTATCCATGGGTAGGATGCAGACCAAAATGGTCTTGTAATACATTTTGGAAATCCTTCAAATAAAGTTGAAGAGGATTCATCTCTGTAGGATTTCTCTGTGCCTTTTATATGCTATAATACTTTCAAATCTCCAAGAGAGATATAATATTCTATTTCCCCCAAATTTATGCTATGACATCTCTTGACACTGGACACACAATCCCTTTTGCTTTGAAGATTCCTTATGATCTACTAAGTGGGAGGAATAAAGAAAGCACTTATTATGTGGACTTAACATGCCCACAGTTTACAGATGAAAGAAAGTATTTTTAGTTCCACATACATGCTGAATTCTTAGACACTGATTTATTTTATTTATTTTTTTAAGATTTTACTTATTTATTTGTCAGACAGAGAGAGTACAAGGAGGGGGAGCAGCAGGTAGACGGAGAAGCAGGCTCCCTGCTGAGCAAGGAGCCCGCCGTGGACTTGATCCCAGGACCCTGGAATCATGACCTGAGCCGAAAGCAGGCGCTTTAAACAGACTGAGCCACCCAGGCATCCCCACACAATGATTTAAAAAGCGGTTTCTTTTCTTTACTTCAGATGCTGTGTTATTAATTATGGAGGTTTCTCTATACACATTGTTGTCATGGAGATGTACGGACTCATAAAACAATGTAATCTAGAAGTCTGAGTGTACGGGCTGACACTTGTTATGTTTATGCCTGTGTGATCGTGACATCTGACATTTTGTTCCTGGACTGTCGACCTCCCATGGCATCTCCCTAAGTGAAATTGGGATGTCTTTATTCTCCTATTTTCCAACACAGTGTCTGACCTTTGATGCAAGTTTTGATTGATGGGTTTAGAGACTCAGCAACACGGCTGTGTTAAGGTATACCAAACCTGTCTGCATAGGAAGATTTTTATCTGCTAATTTTGTGTGAATGGATAGTTATTATTAATTAGTTACCAAAAAATCGGCTCAATACTTTTTTTTTTTTTTTCAAAATTAAGGAATAGCCTATGTGTCCCTATAGTGCTCATGATGACCTACCTCCCCATGTGTTTAATAAATTTAGCTCATGCATCTGCCAGTGTTCTTTGACCTCCGTGCCCTTGTGAGCTACCCCAGCTCTGGGGGTCTCACTATCCAGCTCTGCTTTCCTCTCTCTGTAGTTTTTATCTTGATTATTGTTTCGAGCAGTGCAGCTAGAATGACATTTTTTTTTCTTTTTTTGTTAATTTGTGGTCTTTGAAAAGCCTACATTATGCTAGTCAAAATGAGGACAATGCTAAGTTGACAAAAACTGCTCAGAGTTGTCTCATCTGTATCTACACAGGCTCACGTTTTCTGCTCCCAACATGGCATGTCTATCATGGATTTCAAAATTATTTTCTTTCTCAAGATTTAAGCAAACCATCTCTGAATTTTATCTAATGAATTTAGGATACTGACTGTAATACCTTCCAGAGAACTGATGAGGCTACTTGTTATAGTCTGGTTCATAATGTCACATTTGACGTTCAGTGGCAGGTAAAGCCATTAAGCTGTGGATTTGGTCAAACTAGGATTCTTGTCTTTTAATGGCTTTGTTTTATATTCTTCGCCTTCGCAGACTAGACTCATGGGGAAATAAAGACTTTTTTAGCTACCATCTAAATCTAATCCCAGCTTTATAAATCCACACATTTCAAAATGTCCAAATTTTTACATAAAATATTTATCCCTCTTTCATTACTTGTTTAGAACAATAGATCCAAATCTTCAGAACACTCAACAATTACCCTCTCATTATCACATTTAATCAGGATACCTCATGGTTCAGAATCAAGTGGCTTATGAGTCACCTTTTAAAGAAACCTAGCTGCGTACCATTTGCTGTATTGTCATCTGTAGTACAGAATGTAAATATGCCATACTTTGAAAAAATTAGAAATCTTTTCTATAAAAACTTCTGCTTACAATATGACAATATACTCTACCAGATGTCTGCCCTTTTGGAAAATTAATTTTGAATTTTTCTGCCAAATGGTTTTGTGTCACAGCTTGATTTTAGAGAAGTTCTTTTTTTTTTTTTTTTTTTGGTATGTCTTCCAACATGTCTCATTTTGTGTCTAAATCAGTATCTTTTAGTTGACTGGCTTAACGACTGTACCTGTCACTTATGAGATAGACCACCCATGATTTAACATTAAAAATCAGTTTTGCTCCAACAACATTCTTCTAAAGCTGTTATCTTTTTAGGTACTTTAAAAAGCAATGGACACATGTATGGACTTAAACTGATCTTCTTTCCAGCTCACGTTTATTTCCCTGCCTTTTTCTTCTCCTGTCTTCTTTATCTCATGCTTTGATTACCATAATGATTAAATGCAAATAGTCTGTCCTTTTTCTGTACCAAAAATTCTTCAGTTTACCTTCTCCTGTCCCCTGGTGCTCAAAAGTTCATTGTTCTACCTTGTAAGGTAGGACTTGTTACCTTACATCATTCCCAGCATTTCTGGGGCTGCCCTGTCTCCTTCCCGGTCTTCCTGTGTTGGGTCCATAATGCACTTGGTTGCCGTTTCTCTAAAGGGTGTTACCGGGATTCTGTAGATCACAGGAGATGGCTAGCCTCCGTGGTGCTCGCACTCATCCGTCTGGGGCAGCACTTCAAACCCAGCTGGTTTGGGGATCTGAATCTGCCACACTTAGCTCTCCCCTCTGCTAGAGTCATGGTTTTCTCAACCCAAAAATAAAAATCTTCCACTCATGGCCTAAATCCACTATTTTCACGGTGACTTAACTCAGTGTTGCTGGAGGCATTGCATGGTTAGGAGAGAGACGTGTTGTCTGGAACATACTTGGGCTCTGGTCCAGGATAGCTCAAAAAATATTCGTGGATGATCATATCAATCACATACTTACTTATCTCTGGGTAAATATATGTAGATGCTATTACTAGAAAATGTCCCTAGAGACACCAGATATCTTTGTGCCGTTAGCTCTTCCCATATACCAGATACCTAGTGACACTGAGAAGTGAGGGAACGATGTTTCTGTCTACACAAGTATCTGGGTTTGCATATAATGGCTTCCTGAGTCATCAGATCAAACACTGATTAAAATGACTTTATGTATGCTTTTAATTTATACAGAAAATGTATTATAATTCTTGTAGGTACAGGTAAATGCAAGTTATTTTTTTCCAGAGGATGAATGGGATTTGCACATAGAATTTAAGGAAGGAAAAAATTAAAATAAATTAACATATAATACATACATATCAATCACCATGTAGTAAATAAACACAGAAGGTAAAAGCCTATTATATCTGATTTGTAAAGGGATGGGTATTTCATAACTAGAATTTAATTTTGAATTACTTGTTGCATTTTTTTAAATTTCAAAATATGTTATCAGTTTTTTTTTAAACATTTTGGGGTTATTGATACTCTTTGGTCTCTGTGTGCACTTGAAGTATACCAAAATGATGATGTGATATCACCATAAACTAGCTTTTTAGTATTTCCAGTTGTAATTAAATTTGTATGAAAGGCAATTTAACTATTTTTTTCAGGGCCACATAAAAATGTAGTGACAGGTGGCAGGTGATCTTGCTACACTGTGATGGGAGAAAGGGTAACATTTAAATACAATACGTATTCTAGAGTTAAGAAAGAGATACATTAGACTTATGCCTTCAAAACAAGATAAAGTCCTAAGTGATTGTATTTTTCCATGATTTTATCATATAAATATAAAGCCCCAATTATCCTGAAATTCTGTGCTGGGAATAAAAAAAAAAAATTCCCACTTCATGCACATGGTGTTTTATACTTTTAAATAAATAGCCATTTAGGAAAGAAAGGGTCCCAATAGAAAAACTCTATGATACACTTCAAACCTGCTCATCCCAGATAACCATCAATGTGTTCCAAGGATTGAAATTGTCCAGCGGGGGGTAATGAGGACGGGGGGGGGGTGTCCATTCTGAGGCGGATTCTGTAGGATGGTGCTCACAGGTGAACAAGCTCACCGTGGATGAAAAAATAAAGATGTGTCTGTCTTGGCCTCATCTCAGCTTTGGGGGGGAGTGAGTCAAACTGGTGATTCTCAAACTGGAACGGCCAAGAGTCCTTCGCATGGCGTTCGCAGGGTCAGTCGGATTCCGCCGTTCCGAGCTGGGCCGCCCGTGTGTGTCTTGTCAGGCTCTCGCGCCCGGCTTCGGAGAGCGCGGAAGGGGAGCCGTCCCGGGCCAGGGGACCCTCCGGCCGTGGGCGCTGAGAGGGCGGCTTCCTTCGTGCGCGCCGGTCCCTGCGGAACGGGACCCGCCAGTGCACTGACCTCGTCCTCTCCCGAGGATCGGCTACGAGCAGTCGCGGCTGGTAGCGCGCGGCGCGGCTTGGAGCGGTACCGCGCGTCTCGTTTACTGACCCACGGTCGCGAGCATGTCTGGTCCCCCAAGAGCCGCCGGCCCGGGCTCCGGGCTCGGTCCGGAACCTGCGGCTGGGGCGCGCGGGCACCCCGCGGGGTCGCCCCGAGCCCTGCGCCCCGCCTCGGAGTTCCTGGGATTCCCACCGCTGACCCCGCGCTCTTCACGTGAATCGGACGGGACGAGGCGCTGTGCCCGCGCGCAGAGGAGGGGTGGCGCGCGCAGAGCCCGGCCGCGTGGATGCGGTCCGGGGCGCAGCGCGAGCATCCCGCGTCCTCGCCCTGCACGGGGACCCGCCCCCTGCGTAGCCATTTCCGGCCAGTTTTTGCCTCGGGTTTGACCAAAGACGACCCACGTCCCCGCCCCAGCCGTCTCTCTCGGAGGCTCCAGCCGCAATCAGCCCACTCCTCCGACCAGTTCATGTCTGTTACTGGGGTGACCGAGACCTGGAGTGGACCCCAAGGTCACACGAAGAACTGTAAGCTGCTCTGCTCTAGTGAATGTCCGTCCCCGTCTCTTACCCTGTAAAACGCGTCGGTCCTGTGTAACCAGGGGCGGGAGAAGACGCACCGCACGGATGAAAAGGGGTATTTGCGATCCCCACGTCTTTAACGCCATTTCAGAGGCATTTTTTTTATCCTATAAAATACCAGAGCTGCATATTTTGTCTATCTGTGCCATGGGGTTTAGAGAGAGAGGTTTCAGCACTAAATATTTAGGGTTAATTTTTCTATATTTTAGGTTGAATGCCGCTGTTATGCGATGTATTAAAAAAAAACAGTTAGTGTTCTAACTGAAGGCATTTCCATCTAGAAAAGTACGTGATTATAGTCTTGGGACCCATAAATAGTGGTCCTGTGTATCCGAGAACATACTGTTCGTAAGTTTTGTTGTTGTCTTTAAATGAGAGAGAGAATACAAAATATTTGTTCTCATATTATGTTTCTCTGGAAGGATAGAGTCCCCAGATTCCCACTTAAGTTTTTTCATAAAGATGGCCAACTATGCTTGAAAAACAAGAAAGCAAGAGAGGATTGTCATGGGTTTTGCATATTATAAGAAACATGATTTTAAAGGACCTTTTAAAAGGTGTATGTGTTGGAATTGGAGTGTGTAATAGGAAATGTGGAAGTAGCAAATTTTATTATTTAAGGAAAAGCTTGATTCACGGTAGGCTGAATAAGAAATGTTTTGACGAATTAGCTGAAGCTGATTTAAAGTTACCCGAAGTCTTCTTGGTAGAGTAACAAGAGAAAGGCTCAAGGTCTTTGTTCATTTCCTTAGGAGGAGAGCAACAAGGGAAAAAAGCTGTTTTGTTCTTCCCAAAATAAGAATGTTGTTTATAGTGCATACGTCCTAAGCATTTGTCCCTGCATTTCTACAGCTGTGGGTCTCGCCGCGTGCCAAGAACCAGCCCTTCCCAGCAACGGCATCAAAATAGGAGACCGGTATATGGTGAACGATGTCCTCTCCTTTCAGTGTGAACCTGGCTACACCTTGCAGGTATCCTCCTTTTGAGTGTTGGGAACAGAGGGGGTTAAGCCTAGGAGTCCCTGGCCAGCTCCTGAGGCCAGTGCCTGAGATTTGCTCTCCCAGAGAGCTAATTTAGTTTCTCACCCTTCGTTTGTAAATCAAAGTAGTCACGTTAAGCCATGCATGCTGGTAATCTTAATTATAATGTGGAAATAGCTTCTAATGATGATGATGCTCGCTTTCAAAGTTGAGCATCTTGTTTTTGTAATTATTTTATTTCAAAATGTATGTTCTCCCCATATGTATGCAGATAAAAGTCTAAGGGACAAAGTAGGGACAGAAGTCTCTTTCAGACTGTTACCCTGACGGCCCCTTTGCACACTGTTCTCATGGTCAGTTGGGCAAATCATCATTCCGTACCCGCTCTGTGCCAGGTACTGTGGCGCTCAGATAATAGCTTTCAATCATTCCCAAGAAACACTGAACCACCTTTATCATTTTTATAATGTTATATAAAAGTTCTCGTGCACTTTCATAACCTCATGTGTACCAGCATTCATTATTTTCTGTTGTTTTTTTCTGGTCTAACCACAAATAAGCTTACTCACAAAATAGTTTCTCTCTGTCACTTAGCATAATTTTTATAGGATTCTCCCTGCCAACAATGACTATTAATAATCGAAGCACGCTTATTACAAAGTCAAGTAGGAAAACTTAAGCCTAATTATGTGTCTCCTCTTGGGTTACTTTGGGTAATAGAGTACTTTTGGCTGTCTGCTTATTACCACACTGAAGCTGATCATATTTTAAGGGAAACTGTATTAGTTCTACTCTTTAAGTGACTTAAACAAATGAGCTTGAGGCAGCCTCAGAAAAGCGTCGCAAAGGTGCAGCTGGGAAGGGACGGCCGTGCGCAGAGCGGACGACACTCCGTGTGCTGCAGGAAACGCTGTAGGAAATGCCTCGCGGAGTCTTTCAGACAAGATGTCACCGCATTATAGTGTGAAGAATTCCAAGTCACGTCCCACGGGTTCCGTGGAGAGGGACACCACCGTATAGACTGAGAGGCCCTTATTATACCCTTTTTTTTTTTTGCCTGGTGTATAACCGAGCACGCGCTCCCACACGTGACTGCTTGCTTCGCTCCGGGACCATCACCTTCTCCCTACCGCTCTGTGATGTCGTTTTGCAGCTGCTGTGAGAATCTTTTTACACATGACGCCTCGGCAGCCCTCAGAGAAGAAAACAGGAAGGGGGTTCTGGAAGGACCTTGGTGACGATGGCTTGTTTACGGACCTGCTGGCACGTAGAGGCCTGCGGACACACAGGCGCAGAGCCCAGCCAGGCCTCTCACTCGGTCTGGTTTTCAAATGCAAACCAGCCTCTGGGTCTTGTTTAGTGCCTGGGCCAAGCTTCAACTTCACAAGCTGCTGTGTTTGTCCTTCACAGGAGTGAGAAAGGTTCCTTTTTTTTTTTTTTTTTTTTTTTTTTTTTGAGTTGCTGATAAGCAACACCACGTTTGCTAACACATTAACATAATCGCGGTATGCGCTATGACACATCCTTTATGAAGAGCCCTGTTCCTTGTCGTGTTCACACACAGACGTGCATGGCCCTGCCTAGGGAGCCTCCTGGACACGGTACAGAGGTGCTGTCCCCACAGCACAGAGAGAAGGCTGGACCTTTGTGCACTTTGGAATTTCCATCTTCTCCAGGCTTTTACAGGATGAAAAACTGAAAACAGAAAATTCTTATAATCTTAAAAGTGAACACATAGAGCCCTATCTTGTTTTGGGTCCATGATACACACTTCAGCTGGAATCACTAATATCAAATGTTTGTGCCAAAATCAGGAACAGGATATGGCCCAGATTGGTCATAAATGACTGTTTTATTGGTAGTCATTGATACGTGTCTTTAAAGGCCTTTGCACTTTACGTTTTCCATACAGGAAGGAATTTATTAAAGATAATTTACGGGTCAGAAAATGAGTGCACACACAGCATGAACCTCGGCAGGCACGGAAGGTCTTCTTTAAGGATAAGCAGCATCTCCTTTTGTGTAATGACTTTTTGACATATCAGACAGTGCGAGGAAATGAGTTCTGTGGCAGATGAATTGTGCAGGAAACGTTTCTGAGTTTAGGGAATCGGTTTGTCCTTACTAACTGCGTTAGTCCAGATTCCTGTGTGATGCATCCCCTGTGTGGCTAGGATCATGTAACATAAGTTAAAGGTTTGTCTTGGGTTGCCTCTGTGCCAACTGTGGACGGCAAATGGAAACTCGAGAGATCAGTACCACGGCTCATGAGACCACCGCGTCACAGGCAGGAAAAGAAATCAAGAAGAGCCGTCTGCCCCGCGGTGCCCGCTCACTGCCTTCTCTTAGTGTGAGAGACACTGCAGCCCGACACATTCAGAATTTAATCTGCGACCGTGTGGTTTTAAAACAGAAATAATAGGACACACCTTTCCGAAGGTGCAAAGTTGAAAACGTCATATATTTACAGGATAAAGAGACTGTGGGTGACCAGGATTAATTTGATTGTGGCCACAATTACTTGGCACTTTGTGAGCCTGTCTGGTAATAAAACGGATGTTAAGCCTCCTTTTTCTCCGATGAAGGAGGAACTGACCCAGTTTTTTGCGGGACCAGAAGGGGTGTGTGAGTTGTGTGTGAACTCTCAGCAGGCGGGGTGACCAGGACGGTGCCTTCTCAGAAGCCGATTACGTATTATTGAACTTCTGCCCTTCAAATTGATACCTAGCATTTTCTAATCAATCACAGACTCCCAGATCAAAAGCTGTAACTTCTGATGATTAAACAAAGAAAAAAAGCACAAAGAGGGGTCTTTTCCAAGCCATCCCGTTAAGCATCAGGGAAGGAGCACGTGGCGAACACACCCTTGAGAGGGACACTGCAGCATTTTGGTGTTAGTGAAAAGAAATACAGCGGTTACGGATTTTTTTTTTTTTTCCTATCTTGATTCCAAATATGTGATTTATTGGCAAACCCTCGCGTACTGCATTTCACGATCTGTGGTGGAGACACCAAAGGAAGTGCAGGTAGCCTCACACCGAGTCCTTAAAAGTCTGTCTCTGGTGACGTGAGCTTTATTTCCTTTTCTCTCCAACAGGGCCGGTCCCACATTTCTTGCATGCCGGGAACCGTCCGCCGCTGGAACTACCCGTCCCCGCTCTGCATTGGTACGGCCGCCCGCCCCGCCGCGTCCTCTCTGCGCGTCCTGCAGCAGTCACAGGGCAGCCGGCTCCCAGGGCTCCCGGCCCGGGCTTCAAATGACCCCCTTCTAATTTCCCTTCAAACGGTCGTTACTTCATAATCACATCATAATGCAGTAGAAGTGTAGCACAACCTGTCCCGCGGGAGGGGCTGGCTCGGCTTTCTCATCCTCTTAGGTCCAGCCTACACGGATTAGACGCGAGACGGCTGGCTCGCGGCTCGAAACTCAAGTCACATCCTATCGGAAGGCCAGTGGATTAATTAGGAGAAGGAAGGGACACAGCACGTCTGAAAGTCTGTGTAGCACTTTAGGCCTCAGGAAAATCAAGTTTCCAGAAACGAAATTCAGAAATAAAAATAAGTGATTTGAAGTTGGAGGGATCATATTTTTTAGGAGAAACAGGGAGATATGTTCGTTAGGACGGGGATCCAGCCCACCTCTTTAGGGAAAAACCTTCCAAACACGGCACGGCAAGAGGGAAATCTCATGCCCTGAGGTCCATTTGACGTTTTGCCCCGAGGACGTAGTCAGAGTGACTCCCGGGCAGAGCAGGGGGTTTTCGTTCACCTCCGTTATGGGAAGACCTTGAAGCGTAAGGCCCCGTAATCTTGGCCGGTCTTCGTCACTCAGGCCTCAAGCCTCGCCACCAGCCACCAGCCCGTCCGTCTGACTCGGAAACCGTCACTCACAGCTCAGGTGACCGTAGGACGTGGTCAGGGGCTGCCCGACCTGTGCAACTCAGTCTGCCTTCACTGCACACTTCCTGCCTTCCTCAAACCCTGCCCCACCTCCTGAACCCCCTTCCTGGGTGACCCCATCATCCGGATGTTGTCTCAGCTTCCATATCATCGACCAAGTACAGACAGAGCTCCTCCCCCCGCTGGCTTCCCCCCCGAATGGTCCCTAGTCGCGATGGTCACCTGTTAAGTCCTCGACCATAGGTTCTCAAAGCCTCTCTAGCTCCCGACGGACCCCTCCTGACTGCCGTCAGGGTCCTAACCTCCAGTCCCCAGTTTCGGGGATCCTCCTACTGTATCGGGGGAGGGAGTGTGTGTGATGCTCCTGGCCCTCCGGCTCTCCCGCTCACCCACGCTCCGCCCAGAATAGCATCGCCCAGCTTCATGGACTGGCCGGCAATTTGGCCCTGGCACCGCCTGCCCTACGACTCTCACTTCCCTGAAATGCCCGAGGCTGCCCCTTGAGTCCTCACCTCTGGGGCCAAAGCCCTTCCCGGTGTCCCACCTCCCGCGAGCTCTGTGCTGGCCCCCAGTGAGGGCCCCAGGCCAGCGGAGAAGGCAGCAGCAATCTGTCTTTATAGGAAATGTTGCTATGAAATGCTGCTATTTTGTTCATCACAGTTTTTTTTTTTCTTTTTCCCCCTTGCATTCCTTTGGATGTTTCCAAATTTTGCACCAACCTACTGATTGGGGGCCCAGGCCCCCTCCTGAAGTGTGCACCTGAGGCAGGTGCCTCGCTGGTCTGACCCTCACTAGGTTCCCAGCCTCAGCTCGGATCACAGCGATGACAGAAGGTCATTTCGACCCGAAGGTCATTTCGACCCCGTGGATGGCTCTACTTTTTCTCGTGGAGCTTGAGGTCCTGGAGCTCGGGTTAGTCTCCCTGTCCCACCCAGGACCTTGAAGACAGAGCCTGGGCCACTCAGCTCTCCCCTGTGAGCACGTGATAGGCTCTCAGTAAGTGGGATTCCTGAATGCCCAGCAGATGACAACGTGGGTCATTGTGACAGGGACCACGGACACCTGGTTCATAGTCTCTCTCTTGCTTCCCGCACGTGGATGCTGCCTGGGGCGCACTCGGAAACCCCCGTCTCTAGAACGCCACCTTGGAGCATCTCCACGTCGCACGAGGCGTTTCAGGAGAAAGCGGTCAGCTTTCCGGAATAAAGCACATGATTCTAAAGTCCACAGTAGAGCCCGGAAAGTGTCCTCTAAGCGACTCGCACGCTCTTCCGGGTCCATTTACAGAGGAGGATGACAGCCTAGGGTCCCTCGGGCCTCCACGGGGAAGCTAGAGACTGACTCGCCACTGCCTCCTCCTCTGAAAGCCTGACTTCCCCTGCCTCCCACAGATCCTAAGTATTAGATGTTTTTTAGTAATCTACACCTTCATGACCTTGATCAGGAAACAGACGGAGTTATAGACAGAGGACGATCAACCCAATCCCAGCCTTTAACACAGAGCTGGTCTCGCGCAGGAAACAGTGCCGTTCCCTGTAATGTTCGTCATAGTGTATTTGCTCACAAGCGAAAGTGTCCCTACTGACCAGTATCTGTTTTCCTGAAAGTGATTTCTTGGTAAAAGTAAGTGTCTAGGCTACCCCATCCCCTAAAACATTGGGGATAGAGATTTGAAATCCCAGCTGTGACCTGGAAGGGAACACAGAGCTATGGGGGCCAGGCTCAGGGTCCTGCCTCCTCCCTCCCTGCCTTTTACTTATAGAACATCCGTTTTCCTATTTGTTTTTTCAATGTAGAACCTTCCCTAGAGCTTGGGAATTGAGATATTTTTAACTTTGAAATGAAATCAGCTCCCCATGGGTGTTTAATCAAAGGGTGTGTCATTGCCGGCACTCTGTATTATGGGAGGATATGTTTTACTCAAATAGTTAACCTATAGTAGCCAGTTATAATTGATTTTTATCTTTTATTTTGCTCGCCTCCTATATTCGCAAATGTCGAAGATACATTAACTTCTGTAACACCGGCTCACTCCTAACTTTTTATAGGCTGTAGAGAAAGGTTTTTCACTGGAAACAATGAAAAACAACCCATGATAAGTCTCCAAGTCTGATCTGAGATATTGAAAAGCTTTTTTTTTGGGGGGGGGGTTGTTTCTTTTTTGTTTTTTGTTTAGCTGTTAGCTTCAAATTAATACAAGCTGGGGAATTTTAAGACTGGAAATCTGTAGAGAGAGAATCTTTTTGGTATTAGCTTTTAGAAATTTCAAGTCCTAAGGAAGACAATTCATATCAAAATGTTCCTCTGCGGGTTATAGTGTCAAGCCCATTCTCAGAGCTTAAACCAATATTAACCATTTCAAACATCACAACAAACCCCAGAGCGGCCACACAGTTTGCCAGACCCGTCTACCCCGCTGGCATTCCCTATACCATGGGGTCTCTCCCGAGGACATGCCCTGTGCCCTGAAGTAAAATTTCCACATATCGTCACAAAAAAATCAGGAAATCTGCACAAAAGAAGATAAATGAATCCAGTAAGATGTAAGATCCCCAGCTATTTGGTAGTAATCAGTACCTCGTCTTTCGGAGACAACATATGCCTCATTAACCCTCTGCATGGGGTACCTCGTTGCAAGAAGGGGTCTGGGATGGAGGGAGTCTGTCCAGCAGGAAGCAGGAGGGCAGTTTACTAAATGGTGGTGGCCCGGTAAGGCCTGGGAAGGAGGCTGAAACTTGCTTGTAGCATTGAACAAATATACAGTAAGACAAGTCCTTTGGTAGAGATTTTACGTCTCACAAAGGAAAAAAAGAGGGATGCCCATCCTTCGGGAGCTCTGTCGGTACGCCCGCCCAGTGATGTTTGTGTTTTAGGTAAATTAAAATAGGATTACACTCTGTGATGACCAAGTACTGGACGAATTAGGTTATGCCTGTCCGTGTGAAAGGAGATCTAGCCCAAGCCGAGGCTCTGTCTCACGACACCCACAGTTGGTCCGTGTGACCCGAGATGTCACTATCGACGAGGACTCCGTCATCCAGCCACACGGCCAGCTCCTCATGCCACACGGTCCCACTCCTTGACTGAAGCAGTACATAGATGCTTCTGTTTTATAGTTCCCAATCTTTTCCTCTTCTTTTTCATAAAAATTGTGTTCAAAATCAAAAGGCCCTCTTTAAAAATGTCACCTTTACTTCACTTTTGTCGTCATACTGCTGTCACTGATCTGGCGTTTTCACGCCCAGCTGCCCTGTGGCTGGATGGACAGACTTGCCCTCACTGCCAGACTGTACTTAGGGATGCCGCTTCGATCCACCAGCTGCCGTCAGCGGAACGGACAGACTCGCGGATGAAGTGCATCCCAGAGCCAGTGTTTCCACATTCCCTGGTTTTCCCACAGAGAAGACACCCGAGAGGTCATACACAAACAACCAAGTTCACATTCAGAGTTTTACTGGAATTATTCACTCATCCCACAAAACTACTTTTTAAATTTTTTTAAACCTATATCTTTAATAACTTATACAGTGTCAAACCCAGATTAGGATTCCCTAGTTTGGGCCATTACCATATTCACCAGACTTGATTTTTTAAGACTAGTTAGATTTTTCCCATATCAAATGTGCCCTTGACAGGTAAAGTTTTTCTACATTGGTGATTAAAAAGAAGAAGAAAAAAAAAAAAAAAAAAAGAGTCCACTGTAGGCTTGGAGGTGTCTAACAGAGGTTCCTTCCAAAATGGAGTTTGCCTGATAAGAACGTTGTTAGAATAGCAATAAAGCCTTTTAATGTGACTTCCTGCAAAGATGTGACAGCATTTGCATTATTACTTTGAAATATAAGAAATTGCCATTTAATAGGTCACAGCTGGTCAAGGGTCAGAAAATCCTCTGCTTCCACATATATTATTTGACAAGTGTGTTATAAATTCGGTTGTTTCTTTCTAGTCAAACCTCAGCTACCATAGACATAAACTGACCTGGGTGACCCAGGTCAGGCTTAGTGGAGGCTTAGTTCAAGCGCTGTCACAGGCGTGAGTGTAGGTGTTGGAGAGCTGCACTCCAAAGCCGAAAAGAGCTCCAGCAGTAATCATCCTGCTAAAAAGATCGGTCCTGGAAACCAACAGAGCTGGCGCCATATTCTAGTTGTGTTGTTCAGGCAAATTACTTCATCTGTTCAGGCTCGGTTTCTTAATCTGTAAAAGGGGTAAGAGTAACACCAACTGTTTTAGGGTTTTATAAAAATTAAGTCATGCAATGTGTTTACTCAGCCTGGTAGGCAGCACATGGTTACCAGGGAATAAATAGAAGCTAATACTTCCACTCAGTACATCGCCACCCATCACCTGAAAGTCCTGGGGATGCCTCACAAATGTGTTATACTGACTCGCCTTCCCTCAGTCTCTGGGTACCAGAAGTAGACACATTTTGACAAACGGTCTTTGTTCTTACGTGGTTGACATGGGAGAGGGAAGAACCAGACCCGTAAATATAACGAGGCGTTGCATGGTCTGTATAACTAGTCACTGGGTCATGTATGGTCACATATAGCTAGCCACGTGTGCCGTGTGTCCTCATTAAGGGCAAATCCACTTCTGCAGACTTGCTTTTATGCAGCACAGTAAAACAGAGCAGGTGGAATTAAATCCCCGTGCTAGAAAGCAACGGCCCCCAGCACTAAGCATGCTTGTCCACTTCACAGCAACCTGCGGAGGGACGCTGAGCAGCATGGGGGGTGTGATCTTGAGCCCAGGGTTTCCAGGCGCTTACCCCAACAACCTAGACTGCACGTGGAAAATCGAGCTGCCCGTTGGCTATGGTAAGTGAAAGCATTTTTTTTTTTAATTCCTAAAAATTCAACTTTTTAATTTCTATCTTGGAAAGAATTCAGCTGAATGAAAAACACACCTTACTCTGTTGATGTAACTGTCTTTAATTGAAAGTGGCTTAGAAATTTAAATAACGCTTTGCTTCAAGAACAGATAGTTATTAAAAAATCAATTCAGCCATGCAGCTCTTTTCAAGGCAAATTAAATTAGATGGATGATGATAGAGTAGGCACATGAAGTATAAAATGCAGCATCCCTAATTCAGTTATCCATCTCTTTATTTATAGTACCACCTTTTATAGTCTATTTCTGGGATGTAATAATGGTTGTTGTTTCTTTGGAATGATTTTGAAGGCTTTTTCAAGTTATGACACATTTTAGGACTGTTCTATAAATTTTTGTAATTATATATTGCATTGATTTAGGTTCACGAAAATGGCTTTTTATACTATTTACTTAGGAACTTTCAGGTTCTCTACCTTAAATAATGGATAATTTAAATCATTATGAACACTAAAATTTCATTATGGCCTTTTCCAGAAATTCATAGTCTTTGTGGAATTTTGATTCCCTCTCATGCCTTTCTTTGTCTGCGTCATGATTTCCTTCATGTTTGAGTTCATTAATTTGGGTTTTCCCCACTTGTGAATTTCTCCAAAGCCCACACTGGTAGGTGTACCAAGTTAGGTCCTCACCGGGTGTCCTAGGATATGGTGATTGAGAACTCATCTGCTAGATGGAATGTCAGTTGAATGATGAATGAACTTAAGCCCAAGTGGAAATCCCTGCCCTAGAAGATCATATGGGTCATTAGGTTTTCAAAGCTTTGCCTTAAGAACTTGTTCCAGGAATGGTAACGGCACCAGGAGCATCCACTTGCTCAGCCGAGAGCAACCAAGAGGCACCGTGGGCAGGAGGGCTTGGTGGACGTCAGTCAGGTGCGCGAGCACAGACATGCTGTGGACAGACATGGAGTTTTACACAGGGAAACGGGGAGCGTGGAAGGGGAGACCTCATGGGAGGTTCATGTCCATTGAGCTCTTTAGGGGGCCAGCCAGAGGGTGAGTGGGAAGAGGAAAGTGAGCAACCACAAAAGGACTATAGAGGCTCTCTACTTCTTCCAGGTTTTTTAGTGTAGTTTTGTTTTTCGATCATCAGCTCCGAGTGGTGGGGAAGTAGTTCTGCCCCATGTTCAATCAACATTAGCTCATCTCTTTTCAAGCGCCATCTGTGTCCCTTCCATGGGGATCTGAGATATGGATGTGGTGGATGCAGTTGTTGAACCAGGCAGTGGGTTTGGATCGGACATGCCTGTGACCCCGTATTCCAGCAGTGTCTGAAGGCCGTCGAGGTCACGGGTTTATTAGACAAATGACCACAGTAGTTAAAAGCAGAGATTCAGAGAAACACAGCCCCACTGCAGCGCTGACTGCTGACTGCTGGGGTGTGGTCTACTGAAATGGGAAATGTGCTTTTCTCATCTGAAAAACCAAAAGAGCCACATAGGGTTATGGCGAAGACTAACTAAAACAATTCAAGAGGCGTTCAGCACAGGGCTTGGCATTGTAAACAGCAAAAACAGAGAGGAAAGAACTCAGCGGGTTTATTATTATTATTGTTGTTATTATTCCAACTATGTCCCACTTCCCTTCCAAATCTCATGAGAAATATATTATTCATGAGTAGATATAAATATTTCATTATCTTATTTTTTCAACTTGACCATTCTGTGACGGAGAAGGTTATTGTCTGGCATTTTTCCTCATGTTGCTTACCCATAAGCCAATATGAAAGATAATAATTCAGGGGGGAAGATCAGCCAAGTTATCTTAGGGTCATGACCTATGAACTCAAACAAAATATTTATTTGAAGAAATGCCAAAATGAAAGAAAAGATTTATGAAATGTTACAATTAAAATGATATAAGTCTTTAAATATTTGATATTGCATGCTGTTGGGTTTTGAAAGCATCTTGAAGAAAAGGCAAAAAGAAACTTTATGTCTTAAATCCTAAATATGTATAAAATAGTATCACTATCCCTACCTTTTTAGAATAAATGTAGTTATGCTTCAGAATACAGTTGAATACAGAATACCGTTGAGCCAACAATCTGGGGTTTGGGGTGCTGACCCAGCATAGTCAAAGATTGAAGCATAACTTTTGATTCCAAAACAATTTAATTAATAATAACCTACTGGTGATCAGAAGCCTTATCGATAACACGAACAGTCGATGAACACACGTCGTGTGTTGTATTTTCATTATGTACTGTATTCTTACAATAAAGCGAGCTAGAGAAAAGAAAATGTTTATAAGAAAATCTTAAGGAAGAGAAAATACATTTATAGTTCTGTGCTGTAAAAAATCTGCGTTGTTCAAGAATCAACTGTAATATTACAGATTCAATGTCAGGCACCGGGTTTGCTTGTGATAAATTTTATAACCTATAAATATCCTTCTAAACATGAAGTTACAAATGAGGGAGAAGGCGTGTAAGTGGTAGAGGTCCCTCGACACGGTGAATATTTGGGGTTTTTTCATCCCTGCTAAGAAAGCTTTCTGAGGTTTAAAAAATTACAGAGCATTTTGCTGATGTCGAGAAAACTTTACATCCTAACTTTCAACCCCCCATGAGATTTTTGAAACTCTTCAGTCAATTTAACTTATCCATCTCTGCCATTTCTGCCTTATAATAACATGACTCAAAACACCACCTCTCGCCTTGCTCTCAAACACACACATTTGAGCTCCCCATTTTCAGCTGCCTGTGATGTCTTTTCATCTGGGGCACCCAAAGGTGTCACAGACGCCATTCAAATTCAGATTCATCACTTTCTTCTTCTCTTTTCCTCAGTCTGTCCCGCGGTGGATTCGCCTATTTCACGCCATCTCTGTATCTCCAGCACTACTGTTCTCCTCGCGGCTTCCCTTTCCCTCAACCTTATCTTGGCCACAGGTTCCCCTATACCCACCCAAGTCATAGGCAGACATCAGATCCCTGCCCTGGAAGTTTTGAGAAAGGAAGTTTGGCTTTGGAACCCAGGAATCTGAAAGCTTAAGTTAAACACTCCGGAAGTTTCTTATCACAGAAACAAACAGCGGCATAGCAGAGATGAGCATCATGGGCCTTAATGATAATTTCTTCCCTCTCTGATCTCCCATATTGTGTCCTATGAGCACCAAGCCTTAGGGTGATTCTGGAACATCTCCTGTATTTACCCCCCAGGACGGGGCTTCTGTTTTTCCGGTGGGGCAGATAAGGAGATTGGGAAGATGTATTTCTAGGGAAGTCACTGCAGATGTTTAACCTGGAAAATTCCTGCTGTTAGGATGATTTTGGTAAGCAAGTTGGAAAGCATTTCCTCCTTCAACGCATAACGTGACGGATATTTTACAATAAAAATGCGGTAGAGCTAATCAGCTCTTCCAAGTGAACATGGGCATTGACACGTTGCTGTCGCTACTCACCGCCTGCCCCTGTTCTAGTTCACCCGCGCGTGTGTGTGTGTGTGTGTGTGTGTGTGTATCTGTCGGGGCAGGGATCTCCTAACAGCCCTTTCTCTGTCTGAGGTTTGGGAAACCATTTTAAACAATGTATGTTGTAGTATCTCTGGGAAGTTCATCAAGGAGTGGGTGCGGTGGGGAACTTGCTTACATAAGGCACAAAGAGAAGATCAGGTTATTGTGAATAGGTACTTAAACTTGAAACACTAAGTACCAAAGGAAACGATCGCTTAGCCCAGTGGTTCTCAGATTTGGCTGCGTACAAGGATCATTGGCAGGAAGGGGTCCAGTAGTTACAGTGAAATTCCTGTGGCTGCCCCCTCCATGCTCTCTCTCAGCACTGCTGGCCAGACAGGGAAAGGGGATCCAGAGTTTTCTTAAAAATAAATTTCATTTCAATATTTTTGCAGTTAGTTTTCTCATTTCTTCAAATGCTGGGTATCTGCACGTGCATTCCTGGGTTCTTGATTTTCAGGTGTGGTTTTTGGTCGCTCGGCGCATTGGTGACTATTGTACTGGTGAGCCCAGATGCTTTCAGCTCCCCCAGCTACCTGAACGACACACTCATGCAGAACATGGTATCACTGCCTTTCTTGATGTTTTTCAGTCATGAAGGACTTTCCTCAGGGTCATTTGAGTCTTTCCGTGCAACTACATCGTGTGGGACTGCCCGAGAGCTTCTCCAGTCCGTTAGTTAAGCCGCTACAAGCTTAGAGAAATAATCTTTTGATTATCTCATTCTCTCCCATGCCCACGGATTAGCTGATAGTTTAAACAGGCAAAAGGAATAGTTGCTTTGGCAATATGTGCAAACCTCCTTTGTCTCCCATTGCTAATTATTTGTTCCAGTGGTAACTATTTCCCGCATCCTGTCTCAGGCAGAGAACTCGGCTTTCCGAGTGATGGGGGGACTTCGAGCCAAAGGGGTGGACAGCAGGTATCCTGAGTGCTCATGTCTGGGGGCTCTGAGTTGAGTAGAAAGCTTAGCACTATCAGTCACTGTGCTATGAATTTGCACAAGTTACCACAATGGTTTTGAACCTCATTTCCTTATCTTTAAATTAAATATCATTGGGGCGCCTGGGTAGCTCTCTTGGTGAAGCGTCTGCCTTCAGCTCAGGTCACGATCTCAGGGTCCTGGGATCGAGCCCCGTGTCTGGCTCCCTGCTCAACGGAGAGTCTGCTTCTCCCTCTCCCTCTGCCCTGCTCCGTCTCCCTCCCTCTCGCTCTGTTGCTCTCTCTCATGTGTGCTCTCTCTCTAATGAATAAATACAATCTTTAAAAATAATAATAAATCAAAAATGAATAGAATAAGTAAATATCATAAAGCATGATTCTCACAGGGCTTTTCCGAAACAATGTAACGCCTGATATGGGGAAGGGGCTATTGGGTTGTTGGCTGCTTTTTGTTGCTACACCAGATTCTCTAATGATTTTTACGTCATTTTCTTTCCTTTCCACAGATTTGGGTTGCTGTTTTGTGTTGCTTTGGCAAGCCTCAGCGACACAGAATGTCTGTCTCCATTTTCTCGAATTTTTTTAAAGTCACAGTCAGCAGACATGCAACCTTGTTTTTTGTTTGTTTTTGCTTTATCGTTGCCTTTCATATTTAAAAACCAGCCCACCAGCTCTGCATGCCCTCCTGTCCAAACTGACCTTGTCTTCGGCCAT
This sequence comes from Martes martes, assembly GCF_963455335.1. NCBI lineage: Eukaryota > Metazoa > Chordata > Mammalia > Carnivora > Mustelidae > Martes > Martes martes. The sequence goes on along the minus strand of NC_137889.1, from coordinate 2,991,383 downwards.
CTCGGGCATATGCAGGGAGGCTGTGAGCTGCTTTGCTGGGAGTTCATGACGCACCGGAGGTGTTTACTAGAGCACTTCATATTCACAAGGTCTATCGACTAAAACACGAGGTTTAACTCAGAAGTCACGGCCACATTACTGTGTAAAGTTTTGTCAAATCCAAAGTAAAGAACCCTTTGTGTGGGTGACTTTTACTGACACTTGGTTTTCAGCGTGAACGATAATCAGACGAGCACAGCGATAACGCGCTATGTCAGGTCCGCCAAATGGACATTCAGACGGATTCTTGTTGCAGTGACACATTTTTACAGCGTTTGGAGAGATAATAAGAGGATAGCTAAGGAATGCTTCTGTCAATCCCTTCATTCTGGCTTCAAGATGCCAAACTCGACACAAGTCACTGAAATTCAGATAGCGGAATAATTCCATTTTAAACCAGATTAATGCTGGGCCCTATTCTGTTCATTTCCTGATGTGTATTAGGAGGTTTGAAATGTGGCTGGGTACTTTATCCTGCTTAAAATGCTAATTTTTCTCCTAAAATCGTAATTGTCATTATTCTATTTCCACGTCAAGTTTAATCCCAAATCAGTGAAGACCACTCTTACCGTTTCCGTCCCTTTGAGATTTTGTCCGTCTTTGACTGCCTCGCCCCTGACCTGCTTGCTGCCTTACGTTTCTTCCCCGACTATGTCACTCCGTGAATTTCAAAATGTATCTCTGGACAAACACATCCGAGGTCTGCGTGTGCATATCTGAAATGAGCCGATTTGAAGCCATTTCCCTGCTCTTTGATTTGATTTGATCCCCAAATTGTGAATGTGTTCTGTGAGTGTCTGGTCTCGCGCTAATTCCCCATGGTCGCCGCACTTCGGGGCATGGACAGAAATGTCAGTAATTCAAGGGTTGTTTGTGGTTGCTCCCGTGTCCGCGTTATGCCTCACGGTGACAAATGTGGTGGGTGTCCCTGAAACTCTAGACCACAGGGCTCAGCAGCCCTGACCTAGGCACAGACTCACTCAAAAAAAGGACAGGTTATTAGTCATAAGCTCTCTTACCAGATCTCTGGGCCCTGCTACAAAAGGAAACCTTGTTTCTAATTCAACAGTGGGTGAGGGAATAAATCCAGTGCATGTGCAGGTTGCTAAGTGGTCCAGGAGCTCAGCTGCCTGAGTGTGGATGGGGCCTTCGGAGCCCAGAGATCCCCCCTTCCTCCCTCCCTTCTCCTCCCTCCCCCTCCTCCCCTCCTCCTTTTGTCCCCTCCTCCCTCTGTAAATGTCTTGGTTCTCTCCTCCCTCCTCCCTCTTCCCCTCCTCCTTCCACCCACCTTCCCTTCCCCCTCCTCTCTCCTCCAGTCCTGTCCTTCCCTCCTTCTCTCCTTCCTCCCTCAATCCCCCCCCCTTTTTTTCTGCTTCCAAATTTGAACCAACATATTTGTTGAAATTTAGGGAAAAAAACGAACACTTCATTGATGGTTCTTCAACAAAGTGAATTACTTAACATTTTTAAAATATTTGCAGACATGTTTTAAAGTTGTAGCGTTACTGCCTACTCCTATATTGTATGTAACACTGGGGTGGCCAAGACCAGGGCAGACCAGGATCCCTCCTCCCCGATGGCTCGGGTGTTGCTAGTGTCACAGGAATTTAATTGCTCATTCTAAAATGATTCTAAGTGTTGGGTGACTGGTTAAAGATCTTTCCCTCACGCCAGGTTTTTTTCCTGCTTCTTGCTTCCTTGGTCCCTTCCTAAGTTTCCCATGCTCTTTTATTTTATCTTATTTTCAGTAATCTCTACCCCCAAGGCAAGGCTTGGACTCCCGGCTCTGAGATCAAGGGTCACGTCCTTTTCCAACTGAGCCAGCCTGAGGTTTCCCCCATTCTATCCCGGCCGTCCTTCCTCTCGCTGTCGTGGTTGAACAGACTTAACACAAGCAGTCTTCTCCACTCAGAACTGGAATATCTCCGGCGTCTTGAGGTTGTTCGCTCTCGCATAGCCCGTTTGTAAACCAGGAACGTGAGCGTTTCGCCAGCCGGACTCAGGTGTGAATCCAGCTCGGCGTGTCCTTTGCTGCCCTGGACATAACACCCAGCACCCCAGGGCCGTCGCTTGCTGGCCGGTCGAATTGTGATGGTACTGATAAGGACTTTGCTGGGTAATTGCGAGAAAAGTGTTTGCTCGGTGGTTGGCCTCACAGTTGTGCCCGGACACAAAGGGCCACTGCTTATCCCTCAGTGCTTCCTCACGAAGTTCTCTCCATCATCGATAGAACCGTTCTTCCGGGATCACGATCCGTGTCCTGAGTGCCTGTGTTTCTCTTTCCTACTCTACTTGGACATTTCTTCCTCCTTTTGCACTGAATGCTGCTCGTGATAACTGTATTCCCCATCAGTACCTAAGTAGAAACGTTTATTTTCATTTTTCTCCTCGCGTACACTTACGTGAGGCAACCCGTGTGAGCATTATCTTCGGTTTTCCAGACCTAGCAAGCATGTGTCAAATATATTAGATGAGAAGTAAAAATAAAGCTTCTCTTAGTGATCAAGGGAGAGAATAACACAGAGTAACGCGTTTCTCATGGATTGGGAGAATAATTGGTAATGGCGATTGGAATTCTCCGTTTAGGCTTTACAAACCTAAATTAGTTGCATGGATTTATGTAAAAACAAATGCCTTTCGAGCCCTCTGTCAACTATTTAAGTGACTTAAAATATTTTAGCCACAGTAGTCAAATAAATTTTCAAAAAATGCCACGAAGTTGTAACAAATAACCAAATGATTCTAATTTTGATTTCCTCTAAATCTGATATTCTTCTAAATTATCAAGAGGAATGTCCTCTAAATGCTTCTAAATTATCCTCTAAGATGAATATGATACCAGGGACGCTGGTCATTTGGACAGTCTTTCGGTGTGTGACCGTGCCAGGCTCTTGACTGAAGTGTGTAAATTACAGAGGGTTTTTTTGGATCGGGTTTCTTGCAAACATCCATAATGTGCTTCGTGTGCATGACACAATTGAAATGATCACTTGTCAAACTAGCAAGTCTCTCATGTGGCGGAACGACCATCCATTTAAAGGCCACTTGGAAAGGCTTACGCATCTTCTTAGACCCATTTTGGCTTCTTTCTCGATAAAGTTGTAAATGAGCGCACAGATGATTAGACACAGAATTACAACCTTGTGTTTACGGCTGTAATAATGTAACAGAGCTGGACAAAATCATTGCCAGATGCGAGTGCCAGTCATTATTCTAAGTATCGTACCCGAATGTCTCTGGGATGTACTCCTGGTAATCACACTGGACCAAGCAGCTGACTTTAGGAACATTAATTACGCGGACAAAGGTCACAGCACCAATGCGTGGCACAGGCAAAACGGAACCGAGGTGTGTTGTGGCCGGAGCTGTGTGCTGTCTGGCACCCAGACTGAGCTGTTCTGCCTCCTCGAGAATTTGTGCGGGGAGACCAAGAGAGCTTGAATCACTTTGGATAAGCATTGATCTTACACATTTTGATAGTCACTTCCATTAATTTTGTGTGTTTTTTCCCAGGTGCGCATATTCAGTTTCTGAATTTTTCTACCGAAGCTAATCACGACTACCTGGAAATACAAAATGGACCCTACCACACGAGCCCCATGATCGGGCAGTTCAGTGGTCCGGACCCCCCCTCTGCCCTGCTCAGTACAACGCATGAAACGCTCATCCACTTCTACAGCGACCACTCCCAGAACCGGCAAGGGTTTAAGCTCGCTTACCAAGGTAAGGGATCCACGGAAGTGCAGACATACCTCTTCCCTTGAGACGGTATTGAAATACAGACCTCCTTGTTTGGAGAAAACTGTGTGCGGCTGGGCCCGGGGCTTCCTGCCACGTCCCAGAGCCCATGCTGTCCGTGTCCGCACGAACGGAGGCACGGACGGGGAGCACGGCCCGCCTGCCCGGCTGTCACCCCAGCCTCACGTTCAAGCCTTGCCGGCGGTCACTGCCTCCGCACGGCCGACATCACACTCCTGAGTCACCCACTCAGCATCACACCTCCTCCCACTTGTCACTGTCCTCTGAGCCACGGGTCCATCGTGTCCTTTCCAGACCAAGGAGCAGAGAGTCCACTTCCAGTGGTAGTGGGGCCGGCAGCGTCCCTCATACTTTGGACCTTGTCTCAGCTCAAAAGAGCGTCTAAAGGTATTATTCAAGCCGTTCCACATGACGTCAGAAAATCAGTCCAGTGCCTGGACTTCATCTTTTTTCAAACCATCTAAATATAAGACTCTTAGACAAGTCTGAACCCAGCATTATCGAGCCATTTCTGACATGGGAGAAAGTTCGACATTTTCCTCTCGTACCCAATAATTTGGGTGGCCTTTCTTGAATATTGTTAAGTCAAATGAAGCTGAGAATGTCAATAGGGCTTTTTTTCTTGTTTTTCAACGTGGTTAAATCCTTGCTTTCTTCAATTCCGTAGACTGTCTTTGAAATTAAGGGCTTTACTATTTTCTTACTAAAAGGTGATGGCATTTTATGTTGAAGTTTCAAACATTGTTACTTAAGTCATTAATTAAATATGAAATATACATTTAGATTTCTAAACTTGGGGTCTCTTAAAATACAAAGTCCAGGTGGGAGGCCAAAACAGGGGAATGAAGGCGGGGCCAGTGAGGAATAGGGCAGGAGGCGTGACCGACCCTCGACCTCCTCCCCTCGCCCCTTAGGAAAGTGTCGCCTCCTGCTTGGGAGGTGCACGTGCACACACACACACTCAGGTGCACACACATACGTAGGTGCACATACACAGGTGTGTGCCTACACATAGAAGCGAACAAACATATGCATATATTCAAAGGGACACACACACAAGTGCACACAGAGACACACAGCTGCACACACATACACGGAGTGCATACACAGGCATGTGCACACACACAGGTGTGAACAGACACATGTACACACACAGACTCATGCACACACAGGGCCACACACACACATAGGCATGCAAACGTACACATGTGCACACAGAGACACCCGCACACACATACAGAAGCACACACACACAGATGGGTCCACACACATCTAGTTACATGTAATTTTTAGTGTATCTTTGACTCGCGTTTCTTCAGCTTCCCCTTTCCGGGGACATGTTTTGAGCCGTCGTGTCCAGCAGCTTTCTCAGTTCCCATCCCTTCCCACCTTGTCTCTCCTGTGCTTATTCAGCCTTTGACCCACCGTCGCGCCCCCACGGCACCCCCATGTGCTCACCCCCACAGGCGTCCTGTCCTGTGCTCCTCGGTGGCGTTGCGCGCCTCCCCCCTGCTGGCTCGGTGCCCCGCTCCCCTGCTCTGCGGGACAACACATCTCCTTTGGTGATTCCTGTCCACCAGGCTTCCTTCTTCTTTGCTCTCGGACTCACAACTTCCATGCAGGGCTCCCTCGGAGCCCCCTATTTTCATTGTTCACTTCCCCTGAGTGTCCTCAACCCTGCTGGATTCAAAGGCGGTGGCCTCGATGAGCAGTGGGTAGATCTCCTGCTAATCTCACCCGTTCAAGTTCCACGCGCCCTAGAACCAGCTGTCTGTCTGCTGCTGCCCCGACCCCGGGCTTCATGCCGGCGTTGGAACCCTGTGTGCAGCACTGAGCACACGCTTCGCTTTCCTGGGTCGGCTCATCTTCCCGTCTTCCCCAGCCCTCTGAGTAAACAGGGCACATTTTAGACAGTTGTCTGGGCTGTAAACCCGGGACTACTCGTGACTCCTTGCCCCCTCTGCTGCCCCAGATGCTGCGCATTCATCCCTGCCCCAGCTCCGCTCTCTCTCTTGGGTCCCGGCAGGTCCCTCCATCTACATGACACGCCTCCTCCTAACCAGCCTCATCTTTCTCCTAGAAAACTGTCAGACGCTTAAAACTCTTTAACACATTGATTCTTCTTACTTGAGAGGCAAAGGCATGAACACCCCTGGTATCTACAATTAAATGCCAAGCAACCTGAGGCTTAGTAGGGAGATGTTATGGGCAGGCATTGTTTATGGCCCTGGGGGAAGAGGTCTATTGCAATAGAAAGAACGACGCTCTAGCCATCAGACCAGCACAGGGCTTCAGGGTTAGGCAAAAGGGGTCTTCCTCTACAGAGAGGAGGGGCAAGCCTATGGGCACTGGGGGAGGGGAAGCCGGAGAGGCCATGGTGGGTGGTGGGCTGGAGAAATTCTTACCCAGAGGCAGACTGCTCTCGAGAGCACTGGCTGCTAGCTCTGGCAGAGGGTGCCAAGGGAGGGGACCCGTGGAGGGAGACATGGGCCGAGTCAGCGTGCGTTTGTTCTGACCCATCAGCTGAACAAGCAGCTCAGCTAACCATTTCCCAGACCAAGAACGAGAATTTGGAAGGTTTATGCCTCATCAGGTCCTAGGCAAACACAGGTGCTCCTGAGTCTTACCTAAGCTGTAGGGTAGAGGAAGGTCGCGGAATGAAGGCATTTCTGGGAACGGAGAACGGAGAGAGGGTGTGTGTGTGTGTGTGTGTGTGTGTGTGTGTGTGTGTGTGTCTTGGGGAGGCTTCCCTCCCCTTTCCTGGTGAGAAGGCTTCTGCCGGTGTCTGAGAGAGATGTGCGTTTCACTTTGACACATCTCCCTTTGTTGTGTCCCCTTCATCTGTCCGTGTGGCTGAACTTAAAACTTGAACAATATTTATGATGAATTCATGCCTCTCTTTCCTATTTTTATGTATCTGGTCTCTCGACCCTTTAGCTGTTTCTATTGAAGCATATTCTATTGAAGTATGAACATTGCGTTCATGATCATCATTTTAAACTTGGATCTTAAAAGGTGCCATCCGTTACTCAATTGGCAAGATCTTGATGTATGAGTCAATAAGAAAGATGTGCGTAATTACAGTTTCTTCCATAAACTTCCAATTAAGTGATTTATCTCCGTTGATCTCAAGAACTTTTGAAAAGTCTTCTCCATTTTATTTATTTATTTATTTTTTAAAAAAATATTCTATTTATTTATTTGACAGACAGAGATCACAAGTAGGCAGAGAGGCAGGCAGAGAGAGAGGAGGAAGCAGGCTCTCCACAGAGCAGAGAGTCCAATGCGGGGCTCGATCCCAGGACCCTGGGATCATGACCTGAGCCGAAGGCAGAGGATTTAACCCACTGAGCCACCCAGGCGCCCCAAGTCTTCTCCATTTTAAATATTTTAAATACTGAATTCAAAATTTAACTTTTCTTTCCTTTTTGGCCTCCAAAAATCAAATACAAATTCCCATGAATTTATGTGAAAGTTTGGGAACTATACTTTAGTATAGTTTTGAAACTACATTTTATCTTACATAACACTAACCTCCAGAGTTCAAAAATATTTTTTGTTTTATTTCTTTTGATATTTTCCAGGTAGGATGATTTAGGCCATATCTACCCATTTCTAAAGCTTTCAATTACTTGAATCCAAAAAGAATGGTTTAAAATACATACATACACACACACAGAGTCTAAATAGAAATTATCTAGACAAGAGGTCATATGTTGCTGCCGTTGGCTAACACAATATCATTATATATATTTTCTCTAAGGATTTCATTTATATATTTGACAGAGAGAGACATAGCGAGAGAGAGCACAAGCAGGGAGAGCAGCAGAGGGAGAAGCAGGCTTCCTGCTGAGCTGGGAGCCCAATGCAGAGCTCGATCCCAGGACCCTAGGACCATGACCTGATCTGAAGGCAGACGCTAAAAGACTGTGCCACCCAGGCGCCCCAAAATATTATTTTTTAAATTTAACTTTTAAATATTTAGAATCAGATTTCATACGATTTGTAAAATATCCATAGATCTACTTTCCTGTATCTTGCAGTGACAGAATATGCAAACTTTCGGTCCGTGTTCGCACAGAGGAACAGCCCCCTCAGGTGTCCTAGTGACGGCCACCACGGAGGGGAAAGGCATAGATTTCAAAAGTTTCCTTTAGTCCCTGCAAGCTTTTATCGCTGATGCTGTCTCTGTCGCCTTTAAACGTTTTGTTTGGTGAATTCTCATCTAGGCCAAACATCTGGTTGCCTGAGCCAATGTTTTATTTACTTGATGCCTGACTCTAAGTATCCACGTCAAAAAATAAATAAATAAACAAATAATTCCTAAGCAAGATATCCTTTTCTTGTAGGCAATTAATTTCCTATAAATTAGAGCCGTAAACATAAGTTAAATAAAACGAATGGGAACATGAATTTGAGGTGTTCCAAATTCTTGAAGGGTATCATATCTGACAGGGATGACAATTAGGGAGTTTATCAGTGTTTCTCATTTTATAAAATTTATAAATGGCAAAATGACACAGTTCTGACTTGTATGTCACATCAAAATTCCTAGGTCCTACTTGAGATTTATAAGTTAAGCTTATAATTAATAACTCATACGAAGATACATAAGTCATGCAGATAAAACTTGTCATTCTCAACGATGTCTCTGCCATATCCCTTGTTCTGAAACCCTGTCATTTATTTATGGCCGTGGAAAGGTCAAAAATGGCACATTGGATGTAGCTGTCCAGAAGTTAAATGACTTATACAGAACTTGAGATATGGAAGGTGAAGAGGGGTGTTGAATAAAATTGAGTTCATGTGCCCTATTTCTAAGTCAAAGGCTGAAAACAGAAGGGTAGCGTGACGATATTTATCAATTCTTTCGATTTTGGAAAATACAGCAGACATCCGAAAGACCACAGCATGATTCCACTGGCACTCCTATTGCGCACCTGTGATTAGATACATGAGGCCGCGTTGCTGGAGATTGATAGATGTAGATAATAGTTATTTTCCTAGACCCGAAGGATTCCCTCTGGAAGATAAAATCCAGTGTGTTTTCTTCCTCTTTTAATATGGGTGTGGGCTTATTGGTACTGAGGTTGTCATAATGTTTGTGAAATTTGGGGTCATTAAGAATTTTAGTGACTCTCCTTTGCTTTCGGTTTTTGTAAGTCAACATTCGGAGAAGTTGAATATTCTTCTCTCTCTGTGTCTCTTTCTTACATTAGCGTGTAATAATGTCATGCCAAAAAAGAACTAGGTCATTTTAATTACTTTAGCACTAGGGAGTAAACATGCCTTCTTTCTTCAAAGATCTACTCTTCTTCATGTTCCTTTTGCTCTAGGTACTAAGCACCTTTATTTTTTTATTTATTCACTTATTGAATCCTGAAACTGTGGAATTTGAGTGAATTGACTCTGAGAAAAGACATGTTGATTTGTCGAAGCGGATTTTTCCCCTTTAGGAGGAAAGGCAATTGCCCTGCCTCTGCGTGCAGTGAGCAGCCGACGGTCCCTCCGAGCGGTCCGTGCAGGTGCACTAACTGCCTGGTCGACCCCCGGCACGTTTCTGCGTGAAATTCCCCTGCTTCTAAGAGTTACTCTCCTTGCTTTCACCGTGGCATTCGGAGCCGCCCTGGGTTAACAAGAAGAGCGAGGTTGGGGGTCCACTCTGTCCTTCTCCCCCACCTACATGTGCGAGTCAAGCTCTCAACAGGCAGCTCTTTATACGGAAGATTATCTCACATTTTAAAAAATGCTTAAAACCGTGGACAGCAGGTAGCTGCATCCATTCTCATCCCCTCTCGGGCATCCTAGTTCAAGAGGCAGAACGTGCCACCCGCAGTGGTGGTCCGCCTTGTAAGCTGACCCGCCTTCTCCCTGCAGATGGTGCCGATTTGCTTTTCCTTTTGCGGGTTGGCCGAAAGGAGAGGTGAGGATCTCAGTCGGCTCCTCCCTTCGGAGACCGTCCGTCTGCACCCAGACGCGCTGGACAGTGCATGTCAGCTGTGTCTCCTGGGTGACGGCTCCTTCAGGAGCCCACATCTCTGGTGAGATTTGCTGCGTGCCCCCTCGTCGGTCCTCCCCAAGCTTCCGAGGTAGTCGAGGAAGTGGATTCTCAGGACAGTGTGTCGTCTCTGGGACTCCCAACAGTTCCTTTTGATTAAAATCAGACATTTCTCCACGAGAAAAGTCGAGTGAGCCCTCCTCCTTGGTCGCTCAAAGCGCGAGACACGATCGTAGTCGTCGCAGTCGGGAGCAGGCAGCTTGGCTTCCCACCCCAGCCGGGGCTTCGGGCTGCCCCAAAAGCACGGGATCGGCTGCGACCTTAGCGACAGTGGAGGCCGGTTTCGCCGGGAGGGACTGGGGTCACGGAGCTTACATAACCGGGAAGGAGCCCAGGGGGCGTAATCAGACTTCCAAGTGAGAGTCAGGGTCGTTACCTTGTTACTGGGGGAGAGAGCTCTGCCGTCCCAGCCGCCCTAACGGCCGGTCTAGGACACAGGGAGTCATGTTCGGTGCCCGCGGGAAATCGTACCAGCTGCCATGTGGCGTAGGTGCTGCTGGGCCCCAACCTGGGCTTTTTCACGGGGAGGGAAGTCGCTCACCTGACGGAGGCTTCAGAGTCGCGCTCCGTGTAGAGGTGGGTGCGTCTGCCACCTTCCCTCGTGTCGCGGGCTGTGGCTGCGAGCGAACACGTGTGAGTCTGCGTGCACGTGGGTTACCCGCTCCTTCACGTGACAAATCATTGGGAGTCTCTAGTAACTGTTTCCTTGTTGGTAACATATTGTGATAATTGAAGCCTGTGTCGGTGTCCCAGGGGCACTGCCGAATGTGAATAGGAACTTCCAGTGAGGAGGTGCCGTGCGGGACGAAGTTTTATTCGATCCTTCCCACGCGGTACCCGCCATCCATTGAACACGTGTGTGCGTGTCTGTGGGTTTATTAGCAGCTGTGCCATGTGTCAGAACATGCATTTCTCCAACAGAGTTTATTATATTTCAAGCAAAACAAGAGTGAGAACAAACTGCTGATCTCATTCTGAAAGACTCTAATAAAAAAGGAAATCGGCTGCTCGTTGAGACAGAGTATGGGATCCTGTTCTTTTCGTGAACGTGGGTCTACAAAGTAAATGTAGACCCAAAGAACAAGATTGCAAGCAGGCATGTCACACACCGCGGGTATTTGCTGAGCCATCTGGCCCTGGCTTTCAGGAAAAGGGTGTTTGCACGGCTTTCAGTGTGGGGTGGCCCTCGGCAGCGGCGGGCAGCCTCGCTGGGTGTTGGCCAAGTTTTTGCGGGGAGGAAGGGGCACAGTAAGGGGAAGGGAAAAGGAGTGTGTGTTTGTGTGCACGTGTGTGAGTGAACACGTATGGATCTGCCAGTGTGTGTGTGAACGTGTGTGGGGGGTGCTTGTGTGCAGGTGTGTACGTGTGCACGTGCATGTGTGTGTGTGTATAGCTTGTGCACGTGTGGTGTGCGCTTCTGTGTGTTCATGCGTATGTCGTAGAAAGAGAGGGAGACACGCTGATTTGGGTTGGTTTTCGGTCCGACCGGTCCCTATCTTCATACTCACTGCATAGTTCTCTAAGCTTCTAGTTTTCAAGTAGGAGGGGATGATTTTATAAAGCAATTGATAATGACAGACATGCCTCTAGTCCGTGAGGTATGTTTCTTCAAGGCAAATTTTTTTTTGTATAGGTTAGAATGCTCTTTTCTTTTGGACAGCTCTAGATTTTTTTCTCTTGAAGTCTGGTACTTTGTAGGAGATTTCCACAGTCAAATATTGTAGTTTATAAGATGAAGAAAAATAAAATTAGATAACACCTTTGTAGGCGGAGCAGCTATTGTCTTGATGCTAGATTGCAAATCCCAAATTTGTGAGCTAAAAGCCCTTTTTCTTTTGCAAACAATTATTAGAGCTTTGAATTTCATTAATAATTGTGATTACAGTGCTGGAAGAAGTCCTTAACTAGGTAATTTCTCCTTCTCATGGTCTTAGGAATTCTGTGTTATAATGTAGCCTCACCAAAAAGCAGCCCCAGAAAACTCATTATATTATTGGCAAATTTTTGATTTTGGTTAAAGGAAAGTTTTATCTCCATACTGAGTTCTAAAACCTCCATTCAAAAGAGGATGGTGAGTTAAGAATCCTCCAGCAACTTCTTTCCTCTTAGTATCCCTATATCGTGCGTGTAATTCCCTATTAATAACCAGATGTGCTACAAATAAAATGGAATAGATTTTTAGCACACAGCAGTTTATAAAGCCCCCTGCCTGGACCACCCTATGTGATTTCCACTCTGACCTTGTAGAGCAGACAGCCCTCCCTCCTCCTGTGCTAGTCCAGGGGACATCTGAGCAGACTGTGGGACAGGTGGATTCCTGCATGGCCCCCTGGGGGGACTTTGTCTCCCCCCAGGTTATTCCTTGTTCCACACCCTGGGGGAGCCAGTGCTGGCATTATCTCCAGCTGCTGGAAGACCTTTGCATTGATGCCTCTCCTGATTTTTGCTTCCTGCTTGTAGTCACGCCTGAGCTGTTTATCTGACTCTTGTCCGGACACATATAATTGCAAATATCAAAATAAGTAATGAAATGAAATTAAGGATTTTTTTAATCTGCGAACTACAGAGAGGGTTTAACTATACTGTTACAATTTAAAATGTGTTTCACGATTCTGGAATTTGCAGAGACACTGTGTGTCAACTGCACAGGATCTTCATTATATTGAAGATGTAAATATGATTTATTGCGTAAACTATTTTATGAAAAAGATTGTACTGATAGTAATTGCTAGCACAGTAATTGCTAGCACAGAACTTTAAAAAGTTCTATAGGAACTTTTTTAAAAAATTAGAAAATAGATTTTTAAAATTTTTTTTTAAAAATTAGAAAATGGAATAGATTTTTTAAATTTTATTTGTGATGAACAATTAATTAACAAATCAAAACATAAGAACCACATTATTTCTTAGTCAACAACACTTAGACTGGAGTGCTAGTATAATTCTCTTTTAAATTAGAAGGAAATTAGGTCCACATTCACCTGACATTCTTTATAGGCAATTTTTACTATCATTTGTTTTACTGTTTTAAAAAAGTCAATTCACACCATCTACTTTTCTTCCAAGGTAAATCACCATCAAATGTATTGTTGGTATGTGCTTTCCAGCTTCTAAAGCACGCAGTTAGCTACTTATTAATTGGAAGTTGTTATAATTCTGTTACTACTAATAATTAGCTGTTTTACTTAGGATAGTGAGTGGCAACTTGGAGAAGATACGTTTTATTTTTTTTTTTTAAAGATTTTATTTTTATTTATTTTACAGACAGAGATCACAAGTAGACAGGGAGGCAGGCAGTGAGAGAGAGGAGGGAAGCAGGCTCCACGCTGAGCAGAGAGCCCAATGCGGGGCTCGATCCCAGGACCCTGGGATCATGACCTGAGCCGAAGGCAGAGGCTTTAAGCCACTGAGCCACCCAGGCACCCCTAGAAGATACGTTTTAAAACTTACTGAAGGGGCACCTGGATGGCTCAGTGGGTTAAAGCCTCTGCCTTCTGCTCAGGTCATGAATCAGGGTCCTGGGATCGAGCCCCGCATCGGGCTCTCTGCTCAAGCAGGGAACCTGCTTCCTCCTCTCTCTCTCTCCGCCTGCCTCTCTGCCTACTTGTGATCTCTGTCTGTCAAATAAATAAATAAAATCTTAAAAAAAAAAAAAAAACTTACTGAAAATGTCCATTTAAGAAACCGTATGTGATCACAGCCTTCTGAATCCCAGACTAACTTAACGTCTTACACGTGAGCTTCATTCTGTCTGTTCCAGCCTACGAGCTCCAGAACTGCCCAGACCCACCTCCGTTTCAGAACGGTTATATGGTCAACTCGGACTACAGCGTGGGACAGTCCATCTCTTTCGAGTGCTACCCTGGGTACATTTTGCTCGGCCACCCAGTCCTTACCTGTCAGCACGGGATCAACAGAAACTGGAATTATCCCTTTCCGAGATGTGACGGTAGGCTAATCGTTCTTGGCAACAATTTAATTTCTCATGTATATAGTAGTGCATTAATTATTAAATGGAGATATTTAAAAATCCTTTCATTTACTCAACAAATATTGATTAGGAATCTATTACATTAAACTCATTCTACTTATTACTGCAGGAATATATCATATGCCAGTAAATTAAAAATATGCATAAAGAGGCCTTGCCCTCATGGAAATTGCAAAGAAAACAATGTAATAAATGCAAATATGTATAACACAAACCAGACCCAAGGACACTGTCTGGATGAATTGCGTGGAAAAGGATGGCATTGGTTTGCGAAGTGACCAGGGACATCTTTATGATGGGGTAGTATTTAGAATTACAGTCATCCCACCAAATTATGGGATTAGTGGAGGAAAGGATGCTTATCAATTTTACCCCTGATTGTTTTTTCCATTTTTTATTGTTAAACTTTTATAATAAACATATATTGCTTTTGAATTTAAGAAAACTGATATTTTCGTGGTGGGCCTTGAAGTATATATACTATTTTTCTTCTCAGAGATGGAGTATCCGGGGTAGAAAAAATAGTGGAAGCAAAGACAGGGTGTAGACACAGTCTTAGGAAAAAAATAGTGCAGTTCAATAGTGCGTGATGGTCAGGGTTTCTCAGGAGACGTGGGGATCAGGTGGTGACGGAGGGAACTCTGGATTCATCAAATATCCCTAGTCTAAGCAAGAATCACTTCTTTGAAGCTTCTCTGTGACTACCTGATATTTTAGATGATTTTGAAATTTTGGTAATATCAAGTTGAAATTAATAGACCAAATACTTTATTTATGAGACAAGCATATGAAACAGAAAAGTTCCTGTAAACCTAATATTAGAACATTTAATACAGAAACCTTTGAGTGAAAAAATAATGAAGGGGCACCTGGGTGTCTCAGTGGGGTAAGCCTCTGCCTTTGGCTCAGGTTATGATCCTAGGGTCCTGGGATTGAGCCCCGCATCAGGCTCTCTGCTCAGCGGGGAGTCTGCTTCTCCTTCTCTCTCTCTCTCTCTCTCTCTCTCTCTCTGCTTCTCTGCCTGCTTGTGATCTCTATCAAATAAATAAATAAAGTCTTAAAAAACAAAAAGAAAAAATAATGAAATTATCAACTCTGTGGTCCTCTGAAATGCTAAACACATATCCCACCAGGAATATAGGAAAGGCAACTTGGCTGTGTTTGAATTTCTTCTGAAAAAGTAAAAACAAAACAAAACCACTGTTGGACTTTTTAAATAATATTTTTCACCTGTATTTTTCCATTCTATATTATTATAAAAAAAACTATGAAAAAAGAACTTTAGCTGTATTTTAATTCCTTATCTTAAAAAAAGAAATAAAAATTAAATTGCCCCAGTCTAATGCAAATTTAATAACATATAAAACAACATTTAAAAAATTACTTTATGACACTAATATAGCAGCAGTATATCTACTGCTTTTTATTAAAACACTTAAAAACCTCTTTTTACTACGCTCCATTTAAAAATTCATTTATTTGCATATCTATAAAATACTTTGAATTATCACAATTAAACCCTTTTCTTATTTGTAATTTTCACCTGAGTTCTTTGTATTTATATGCACATGGAAGACAGCTTGGCTTGATATTAAAAAGTAGAATTAAACATTTAAAAAGGCTTCATCACTTTGTCAAGGTCTGTTTTCAAATATAGAAATAGCTGCTGGCTTAGAATTATTCTGTGAGCGTGAAAGTAACAAAGTGTATTGTTCGTGATGTAGCCCAAAGGGGGTGCGCCTTGTATAATGACGTCGTGATGTGTCACACGACCCAGAGTTGGCTAGACTGAAGCTGAGGTCCTGCCGACACCAGCTGAAGGACTGAGAGCCGCCCCAGACCATCCTGAGGTTGGGCGACTCACTAAGACTGCTCACAGAACTCACTAAGCTAGTGGACTCTGCTTGTGGTTTGTAAGAAGGAAGGGACACGTGAAAATCCTGGGGAAAGATGCCCAGGTTAGAATCTGGGAGGCTGCATCACTCTCAGGGACCAAGGGGTGACAGTGTGCCCCAGTATGGCCAACCTGAGAAGCTCCCTGGGTCTTAGTTCTGGGGGGTTTTAACTGGGGCTCCCTGAGGCAGGTATGACTGATGGATGGATGACCTGGTGGTTGATGTCAGCTTCCGACCACCTGATATCCTGTAACTCAAAGACAGCACCTTAGAGTCCATGACTGACTGGTCTTTCCGGCAGTCAGCCCATCCTGAAACTACCGGGTATGGCCAGCCCACGTGAGATAAAGATACGGCCACCAGGTGTGTTCTTAACTCCCTCCCAACCCACAACCCCCAGAATAGAGGCCTAGACCTCTCTATAGACAAGGTCAAATTCTTTACTACCCAAGTATTTTTACCATCATATCTCTCTTCATATCTATAATGTCATAGACAAAATAAAAAATGAAACAAAACATAAAATTCAAATAAAATTATATCATAAAGTGAATTTTCTAGGCACCAGCCAATGTGTGTTGAATATCCTCTCCATATTGGATAAAACACACACAAAAAATAAGCGGAGGGTATTGTTATATAACAAAAGTTATTTTATCTGATTTATTTCATATATATATATATATATATATATATTTAACATATAATGCATTATTAGCCCCAGGGGTACAGGTCTGTGAATCGTCAGGCTTACACACTCACAGCACGCACCATAGCGCACACCCTCCCCAGTGTCTTTGTCGCTGACAATGGTGGGCTGTAAAGATGTCCATTCGTTGGTTACGCTCCTCATAAGACACGGGCAAACTGCTGATTATCGGGGATGCTCACCTGAAGTGTATATTATTAATTCACATTGGATTTCCAGTTGAGACTTATTCTTGATGTATAGGACAAATGTACTGTAAAACAATCTTCAAAGTTCCAACCCTGTAAACCTCAGAAGAATCTCAGAATAAATGAGAGATACTCAGGGGGTGGGGGGGGAACCATAGAAACTTTGAATAGCTTCTGGCATCTTTAGTAAAAAGTGAACAATTCAGGCAATCAAGAGTCAAGAATTCTGAATCTTAAGGCATCCGTCTTCATAAGCATATTCATAGGTACCAATTCATAGGCACGTGACAATTTTACTATGTTTATTGTGTAAGGATTTATTATGTAAAATTGGTGTATTCTAAATTTATCCTGAAAACTATCTGAACTAAAAGTATGTTATCTATTAAAAGAAAAAAGAAAAAATAGGTCTCAAAATGACTTGAGAAATTAAAACATTATTTTTGCCAATAGCATAATTATATAGAAGTCTCAGTTTAAAAGATGGGATATAATTGTTAAAATATGGTTAAAAAGACTTATTAGTTTACTAAATGTAATTTGACAATTAAAGATGCATCTCTACTTACAAATACAGTTTAAAAAATTAGATTTTTTTTTGTTGACCTAATGTTTTATCACTGAAATATTTATGTGGCTATACATTTAAGATTTTTTTTTTTTTTAAGTTAAGCACTGCCCTAATGTTCAACTTAAAATGTAGTAATAACTGGTGGGAAATATGTGGACAGAGATAATTAGTAGGATAACTTAATACGTTGCAATTAGCTTGTTAGCAACTTCTTTCAGATTGACAGATTTTGTAAGCAGAACGCTATTTGATTGAATAATTGACATGAGAAATTCAACCAACCAAAGAATGTTATTATATACATAATTTTTAAAATTAAGGTTTACCAAGTTGATTGATGAATAATCTTTCATAATAGTTTCGAATAAAAATGACATCCTAAAGAATACACTTTTTACTTATATTTATAAATATTTATAGCATTTATATATATTATAATATGTTATATATTGTATATACTATTTATGATATGTATATAAAATATTTATCTTATAAATATTATTTTAAATATTTCCATTATGAAACACTCCCTAAGATAGAGTACATTATGTCCCTCTATCTTAAAAGCATCATAAGGAAACCAAAGTTATTGAAGGAAAAAAAAAAATAGGTAAAAAATACCTGTAGAGCTCCACACACCCGGTGAGATCAGGCGTTCAGGTCCTGGTTATGTTAACAGTCAAGAGTTTAAAATTCGTAAACACTCATGCCAAATGTAGGTCCTTGTTGTTCAGTACTCTAGGCTTTTCTTCAGCCTCCTGTTAGAGGGTAGGCAGAAATCTTAATATAATCCTAGAGAAAACCATGTGTAAATTATTTGTAACTGTCCTAGTGATATTTAGGGCTTTTAAAATTTAATTTCTGATTGAAATCACTTAAGCTCTTTCTATCCTTCTCAATTCAGAGACAGTCACTTTGTACACGTTTAAGTGGAGGAAAATCCCAATAAAGACATGTCTTGGCACCCCTTGACTTTTCCCAAGTCTAGCCCCAGGTGGAATGAAGTAATGGTGAGTCTCCACCTCCCTGTGCTGAGGTCCACCCTGCCCACCAGCTCATCTTCCAATATCTTCTGGCCCTGGCTTCCCATGGGCAGGAATGGGTGAGACACACCCATCACTTTTTGTATGAGCCGCCTAAAAGCTCACGTCCTCAAACAACGGTGAGGTGAACAGAATCCACAGTGATATGGCAGCAACGCCCTGTCCAGTGGAGTGGGGTAGGCAGTGAGGATGAGGTAGAGGACATTTTACATTAAAGTAGGCACTGAACAAACTCCACATTCAGGTAAGACATCACCTCCGTCATAGTCAGCATACCTAATGCTGGCTCTAGAATTTGCTACAAGTGGACAACTTAACCATCTTCATGTACATATTTTTCCCTGGAGAATTGCATGCAGAAATAACCTGAGAACTCTTTCTCATTAACCGGACCTCACACAGCGGTCCTTTCTCCCAACCTATTCTTAACACACGTGCGTGTCGAGAGTCGTAGACAGCGCTCCCTCTGACCCTCCTGGCCGCCACGCCAGTGGGTGCCACTGCTGGATATTCTCCCCGAGGAGAGCTTCTGATCCCACCAGGGAAAATCCCAGTCCCACAAGGTTGCCCCTGCCCTGCCCCAGTTTGGATGCTAGTCCCAAGTCCGGATTGTCACTGGTGCCCCTCATTGACTGGCTGTAATTCAGAAGGTCTCCATGACTCCCTCCTCCTACTGCATGAGTTTACTAGAGCAACTCACAGAACCCAGGAAAATGTTGAACGTACAAGATTGCAGATCAGGGGCACCTGGGTGGCTCAGTTGTTAGGCCTCTGCTTTCAGCTCGGGTCATGATTCCAGGGTCCCGGGATGGAGCCCCACATCGGGCTCCTGCTGGATGGGGAAACTGCCTCTCCCTCTCCCACTCCCCCTGCTTCTTTTTCCTCTGTCTCTCTCTGTCAAATAAATGAATAAATAAAATCTTAAAAAAAAAAAAAAAAGGTTACAGATCAGTACAGAGGCTATAACTCAGAAACAGCCAGATGGAGGAGGTGCAGAGGACGAGGTGGGCTGGAAGGGGAGCAGAACGTCATATTCTCTCCAGGAGAACCATCCTCCCAGCTGCCCAAGTGTTCACCAAGCCAGAAGTTCTCCAGACCCCAAACTTTGGGGTTTTTATGGAGTCTTCATTACAGATGTATGATGATTAAATCGCTGGCCAGTGGGAATTAAGTTGACCTCCAGCTCCTCAGTTCTGTGAAGGTTAATGATGGGGCTGAGATTTCCCATCCTCTCATTACTTGCCTGGTTCCCCGGCAACTAGCGCCATCCCTGGGTGCTTTCCTAGTCACCTTATTAACAGCTCAGGTGTGATCGAAAGGGTCTTGTTATGAATAATGAAGGATGCCTTTATGTGTTTTATCCCTAAGCTTTTATCCAACGTTTGCAGAGCCCAGAGCGTATGCCAAGAGCAGGGAGGAAGACTGAATATTTGTTTCTTACTAGAAATCACAACATCACAGTGTGCACTCCCAAATACAAGAACGGCTGTGTGTCTAGTGACTCTTCAGCTCCTGGGGTGGGGGACAGTCTGACACCCACGTCACGTCTGATTGTGAAGCGTAGCGCCTAGTATGCCGATGTGCTCTGTCCGGCCAGCTGGCGGCCTCCCTTGTCGCTCTGTGGCCAGGCTCCCAGCTGGCAGTGAGGGGCTTCGAGGTGCCCGGCTTGGCTGGGCTGTGCCGATCCTCCGGTGACCAGGTGCCCCTCACAGCGGCTTAATGACTGATCACCTCAGGATTCACGCCACCTTAGATCCCACATCCTCTGTCCCTGTGGACTTCGGGTGGCTTTCCGCCCAGACGTGGAAATCTAAATATGCCTTTGGGGCCATGGCAGGGAGGGTAAAACCTTCTCTGAGCACAGACCGCTCAGGGGAAGTGAAGGAAACTTCCCCTCATGTTTCTTAGGATCCTCTTTTCTCCTCTCCAGAGTCCACAGCAGCGTTTGCCTCCAGGAATGTTACGTGCATTCATGGAACGTTATTAGCTCACGTGACAAGTAGGGCTTGTTCTTTCCCTCATCGGACTTGCACAAGTAGACTTTTGTACTCAGCATTTGCTCGATAGCTTCTCCATCACTTCCTTCTCCTCTCTGTCCCCCGCTCTAACCCCACACGTCCTGGTCCGTGATACACTCTCAGCAAATACTCCTCGAATACGTGAATGGTGGACTTGTTATTTGACTACCGCACAAAAATCATGGCAAGGATATCTTTGTTCAACGTCCTACAGCTATTAAGTGACATAAAGAACACCAGAAGCCAGAAATGTGTCCTCCCAAGGGAATCACCGTATTGTTTCTTTTGCCCTTCGAAAGGTTTTATCCTTTACGTTTGTTTTGTCGTGTGTTTTTTCACCATTGGGAAGGGTGCGCCTATGTTGAATGCGGTTATACGAGTATAAGATTCACCCTGAAAGGTCAAAATGCACTTGGGAAGCCTTGGAGATTACAGATTGTCAGTCAGGAGCAGGTGCAGACCCTCACGTCCACAGGAGGCATGCCGGCCCCGCCCGTCAGTGCACTCGGTACTGAAATCCTCTCTGGGGACTGTCTCACCCCGTGTCAGCCTATCCGCTCTTTACTGTCTCTTATTTATTGTGATATGAGCTCGGCCCTGGGGAGTCCTGGGAGTGGACTGTGGGTAAGGGTGAAAAGGACCACCGTCCCTGACTTCTAGCCGCTGACCCGCGGGTGGTGAGAGCAGATAGCCCCATGACAGCGGAACAAACGTGGCCGGCCAGAGCCAAGCTGCCTTCAAGGAGGAAGGACATTGGAGTCGAGCTTAGAAGAAGTGGACCGGCTCAGCCGGGAAGCAGAGTAGGAGGAAAGCCTTTGAACGTTTCATACAGAGTGAACACTTGCATGAAGTTTGGAGGTGAGACACAGTATGACATCTTCTGGGGACACTGACTAGCTCCTGATGACCCCAGACTAGATCACGGCCCCATTTCACAAATTATAGCTGTCCCTGTGCTTCGCTTTGCTAGTTTACAAAGCAAGGTTTGGGGCCTGCCTCCAAACCCACTTATCAATATTCATGCCGTAACAATTCTAAAATGTTCTCCACGGCGCCTTCTCCTGATGACTCTGTCTAAAATCTGGGGCAGATTCAATGTATTTTCCACTGGAACATTCCCCAACCCCTTAGACATACCTATGCCTCTGTGTGATGAACACAGCAGCGTACCATGTACCGCCTCGTGCCATGTCATCGCTCACTGTTTTCTACTGAAGGTTCGTTTCTCTCGTTTTACTATGTACTTTGGCCAGTTTTGCCACCTAAATTCGGCACCTTTCATAACAAGTCTTCGAAAGCCCCTGAAGATTCGTGCTGGTGGCAGGCACCCCGACCCCCTCTAGCAGAGTTTGGTTGATTAAAAAGTCTACTTCGTTTGTGACTTTGATGCATCATCCCGCTCTCCGAGTGTTGTAATGTGTCTCAGATTATGCTGCTAATATGTAGTCACTTCATTTTCCCCTAGATAAGACAAAATAATTGCCATGGCAACAGAAAATACCAATTCATTAAGTAAAATAAAATAGGCTGATTAGGGATTGTGAGTCTTGGCAGAGAGGAAAGCTGGTGAGAGGAGGAAACGCTTCAAGAAAACACCACGTATATCATTTTCTCTCGTTTCTTCAGGGATAGATCTGCCAAGAATTGATAATTTTTTTATTTAGGCAGATAGACTTGGATACCACCCTTTTAGGCAGTTAAATATGTTTTAGAAATCTCACTTAAAACAACAACACAATTTCCATGATTTATTTACACATCATTTCCATGTAATTCCTCATATCACATAGCACAATGGATCATTAGCTTGGTCACAGAAGATAACTGAGTGACCGAGTAAGGGCTTTTTTTTTTTTTTTTTTTTTTTTAATTACATGGGAATGACTTTATCTTGAAAGGATTTTGAGTGTTTGGAGAATATATTAAATGGAACTTAGATAACTTAGTTTAGAAGTATAATTCTTCTAAGGTTTTAAGACTTTAGGGGAATTACTTTGCCAAAGTAGCTACTGAGAAATATTTCACCATTATTTCTCATAAGGAAAATTTTGGCAAAGGGACTTTAGAGACTTAGAAATGTTTAAGTGTGTCCTTTCTAAAGTTGACTGTATTGGGGCTTAATTTTCTTTGCTTCCTTTTCAGCTCCTTGTGGATATAATGTAACATCTCAGAATGGTACCATTTATTCCCCTGGATTTCCAGACGAGTACCCAATCCTGAAGGACTGCATTTGGCTGATCACCGTCCCTCCCGGCCACGGGGTCTACATCAACTTCACGTTGCTACAGACGGAAGCCGTGAATGATTACATTGCTGTCTGGTAGGGGAGCCTTTCCGTGTGAACTCATCTGTGATTGTGTCAAACCGTTCTTGCAACCACGGACATGGGGCTTTGATGTCAGATTACACATTAAGAAGTGAAGTTTTTAGGTAGATATTGGAAAGGATATTTACCAAGGAAATCAAGTGATATAGAGAATAAATGTCACGTGACATGTTTGCATTTTGTTAATTCAGGATTCCTCTGAATACAGATTACCCCAACGTAATTGGATTATACATTTTTTTTTTAAGTGCGATTTTTCTTTTTTTATAAAAGAAAAGTTGGTTAGGAATCTTTGCCATGATAAGAATTCGGTGCTCCTGGAAATATTGAAGAGATAATTACACACAGCCCTCCCGCCATCCTCTGTACACACGGCAGGACTGCCCGTCCATATGATGTGCGGGAAGTGACACTGAGCCAGCTCAGGCCTGGGGCTTTGGGTTCTGGTTCTCTTTCCAAGGAGTCATGTGGTCTTGGTTAAGTTACTTACCTGAACCTTGGCTACATTTTCACATCCTTGGGAATGACTACCCTACCTTTGCTTTTGGAAGTGAGAGGTTATAGGGGACACAGAGATTGACAAGTCCTCTGTGATACTACAATGGGAGAAGGAGGGAGGACCAGTGGGGTGTGAGGAGGTGAGCTTGACCCAGGCTTGAAAAGCAGGATGTGCTGCCAGAAAATATTTCCATGAAAACTACGGATTTATGGGAGGTAACAATGTGGTATGCATGTGTGTGTGCCTCGGAGGCTGGTGTAGAAAGTTGGTGTAAATGGTAAGGGTTATCGTGGATATTGGAAAACCTGTACAGCGAGGGGACAGGTGACTTCTGGGTACTGGAAGGTGTCAGGAATGGGTTTTATGGGGTCCAAGTGAGCAGGACAGAGAGTACAGGAACTTATAAATCACATGGAAGATCCCAGGCTTAGTTCTAAGAAAGATGAGGATTTGCTAGGGTTTTAGGAAGGGGAGTCACTGGCTGCAGAATTCCCAGTCTTGTTTTGTGGGAAATGTATCAAGTGAGGGCAAGAAGGGAGGCCGGCTTCAGAGGCTCTAGAAGTAACTCTTGCAGGGAGGAGAGATTGGCAGAACCAGCGGCCAAGGGATGAGGAGGAGTGGGGAACCTGAAATATTAAATTGGTTTTGTGGAGCTGCTCTTCCGAGAGCAAGGCAGACCAAGAACCACAACGTCATACCACCAGCCCTTTCACCTGGATGAACCGATAGAGTCAGCAGGTAGAAGCAAGAGCTCCTCATAATCAACCAAGTGAAGTGTCCATTGTCAGAGCCCTAATGAGAAAGAGGCCAAGGAGGCTGGTGAACTTTGTGACATTAAACACTCGCTGTTTCTAAACACAGTGTCCACACGACGGTAGTATTTTATTCAGTTTGTTAAAAACACAAAAGTTCAACTGAGTAAATTTGAAGATCTAATTGGCTTTATTTATCGATTCCTGAATCAGGTTAGCCCTCCACCGGGCAGGAGAGAGGCGCTCAGAGGAGTTAGGTGTACACAATGGAAGATTCTTATAGGAAGAAGGTGGGGCAAGACGTTATTAGCAGGAGAAAGGATTGTTTCAGGCAAGGTCACCTTCCCTGAGGGGGAGGGGCTGGCGGTCTCATCATGCAGATTACGTCATCTTGGTGGGGGGTGGGGGGGGCTGGGCACTGATGGAGACCTTCCGTGGGACCTTATTGATGCTGAATATTTCTGAATGATTGGCTTAAACATTGACTCCAAGAGTAGCGGAAAGTGCAATTAAGTGTTGCTTTGCTATCCTGGGGCAAGTAACTGGACCTTCACACTGTCATTTCCTTTTTAACAAAGTCTTAAAAACTTTGTACTTCAGTAGAAAGATCTCCATAAATTTCACCCATCGTTAAAGAGACACCACGGAATTGAGACTTTCAAACATGGATGTTTGAAAGGCAGCTGATACATGGTATTACAGTCACTAGAGGCAGTAACGTGTCTCTGTTAGGGCTCTGAAAAGGTCTGCAGTGGGGTGAGCAAAGTCAGCCCCAGGATCTCCAGGTGTGAGCACCAGCTCCGTCCCCTGGAGCCCAGGCTCAGACCAAGCTGCTTGGGCCAGGATGGAAGCCACGTGTTGAAAGAAAATGGTTGTTGGTTTCAGCTGTGATTAGGAACTTTCTCCTCGAACTTCTCTCTTTCCTAGGGATGGGCCCGACCAGAACTCACCTCAGCTGGGAGTTTTCAGTGGCAACACAGCCCTGGAAACGGCATACAGCTCCACCAACCAGGTCCTGCTCAAGTTCCACAGCGACTTTTCCAACGGAGGCTTCTTTGTTCTCAATTTTCACGGTCAGTGCATTCTCACCTTGTCGATTAAGGCGAAGAATTCCATTTGGTTCTCCTGGTAGTGTTGACATATGGCTCCTTACCAGCTAGAGTTCTTTGATCTTGCCAAGCGAGAGCCTTCTGGGACTTTCTTGCTTTCGGTGCCAGAGGTCCCTGTGACCCTCTTTTGCTTCATGCTGTTTGTAGATGGCACATCGGGTGTGTGGTAAGCTTGGACTCATTCCAAGAGAAGCGTATTGCTGGTGAGACTCAGATATGGAGACCCTTGAAATCAATTTAGTACCTTTCCTAGATTTCCTGTGTCTGCCTGCAGAGGAGTCAAGGTAGCAAATG
Source organism: Martes martes (assembly GCF_963455335.1). Lineage (NCBI taxonomy): Eukaryota > Metazoa > Chordata > Mammalia > Carnivora > Mustelidae > Martes > Martes martes. The sequence continues at coordinate 2,966,132 of NC_137889.1, read as the reverse complement.
CCACGGAGTTATGGATGAGGCAACAGGGAATTAAATGATTTTGAAAACCAATAATTTGGAGAAAAGCGTTATCAATCCCTTATATCTCCTGAGGACTGCACCCATGGACGTCGTCAGCGTGGGGTTCCAAGAGGGACCTTAGCAAATGTAAATGTGGAGCTGGCACCAGGCCATGGGCGAACCATTTCCTTCCAGAATCCCCAAAATTATGTAAAGTGGCTTATTTAAATGCCCGAATTTTTAAAACTGTACCCTTTTCCCCTTTGACTTTACATATCCATGGGCATGAAATAATCCTGTAAGCTTGAGAATGTTCTAAAACAATGATTTACAAACATAGACCTTGCAGTGTACTTGGGCATTAAAACAATGGAAGCAGAATGCTTTTTGTAATAATTTTGTTTATTCAGCAAATGTAATTGCAGTTTTTTTTCTTTTTTTTTTCTATAAACCCTTTAGCATTTCAGCTCAAGAAATGCCAACCTCCCCCCTCGGTTCCACAGGCAGAAATGCTTACGGAGGATGAGGATTTTGAAATAGGTAATGTGTTCTTTGCTACAGCACCATTAGCTCAGCCCAGCTTTTTTAACACTCACCCCTCAATGCGATAATTACTCACGTGAGTAAGTGAGTATTTGTCAGAATGTCCTAAAGCATTGCTAGGGAGTTCGTACATCGAAGAAACATGCTTTTCTTCCTCCCCTGCCGCTGTGTGTGTTTTTAGCTATTTGAACTTTGCTTCTGTCATCTGAGCATGGCCTCACCTCACCAGGCCCACCAGCATTTGCTAGCGTGTATTTTTCTTTTAAATAAAGTTTTCGGAGACAGACTTAAACAGATATTTGCGTTTAGTTAGGAAAGGATGTTCACGCACAAGAAGGACTTAATCATTTGTAGCTAAAATACTGATGACTATGACTTTGACCTTTCATTGAAACTGGAATGTAATTGGTGAGTATATTTAATGATAATATTTAGAAATTCTGCTTTATCGTTCTGTATTAATGGCGAGTTTCATTAAATAACCATCAGGTCACATTAGGTGACCAGCTGCGGCACGCGTCTGTGGTGTAATTACTGTGACCCAGGATTTCTCTGTCTCGACTACAAACACAACACCGTGTTCTCCCCCCGAGGTTCAGACCACTGATCAAACCACGTGACCCAGTTCCCGCTCTCCTCCTAATGGCTCCGTTAATGGGAACATTGTGCTAATTAGGCCAAGGTCGCAGGTTAGCCCTCTCTGGATGCATCGAAGCCGTTCTGTGCTACATCCGTGAATCCCAAGCAATCCCAATTGGCCTTCTTTTTTTGAATAGTAATGGGGGGAAGGGGCAGGACCGCAGACACATCAGTCTGTGACAAAACCTGCCCCGTGCGCTGTCTGGTATCTGGGAAGACAGCGTTTTTATAAGTCAAGAAGTGACAACAGTCCCCTTTGATTACACAAACTAGAAATGAATACCGATGTGGGTCCAGAAGTGGATTGCTCACTGACATCACTCAGTAGGTGGCCATCTCGACCCCTCCTGCCCTCACTCACGGGTGTGTCATGGAAACGCAGTCCCAGGTGTGCTCTGCTGGCTCTTGCAGGGGACTTCGTGAAGTACCAGTGCCATCCTGGGTACACGCTGTCCGGGACGGACACCCTGACCTGTAAGCTCAGTGCCCAGCTGCAGTTTGAAGGTGCTCTCCCAACGTGTGAAGGTATGCACAGCTCGCGGTGGCCTGCGCGTTTCCCGTAGAGTTCTGAACTGGATCTCTGTGGCACGATCTCCTTGCAAATCAGGTTCCCTGCCAACAGATACCTAATTACCTTTCTCCTTCGGCTACGCGTAAAGTACAAATCAAAAGCATATCAAATAAGAGGTCTTTTCTTCCCCAGTAGCTTACCAGAAATTTTTCAAATACATGGCTAAGTTAAAATAATTTAGAAATAGGGGCGCCTGGGTGGCTCAGTGGGTTAAGCCTCTGCCTTCAGCTCAGGTCATGATCTCGGGGTCCTGGGATCGAGCCCCGCGTCGGGCTCTCTGCTCAGCGGGGAGCCTGCTTCCTCCTCTCTCTCTGCCTGCCTCTCTGCCTACTTCTGATCTCTGTCAAATAAATAAATAAAATCTTTAAAAAAATAATTTAGAAATAACGGTCTGAATACCTACCACCGAGGCTGCACCTTCACTGTGCTCTATATATCCTTAGTCGTGTGTCTCTTATCTTTCTATCCATCCATTATTGTTACTTTTGATGCATTTCAAGGCAAATTACAGGCATCACGACACTTCCCTCCAAATACATTAGTATCCGCAAAATTATCTAGTGCTTACTATTTTTCCTGTAAAATTTATAAGCATTGAAATGCACATAGGTTGCATACAATAAAATGCACATATTTCATACATTCACACGTCTTTAAAACACATAGAGCATATGCAATAACAGAAAATACACAATAGTACAAGATTTGAGGCTGAATCTATTGATTTAACTGGTTGAAGCATTTAAGTAGATCACTTTAAATCTACTTGAAAGTTTCTACTCTCAAGTAGTATTGGGACAATAAACAGTTGAAAAAATATAAGTACGCTAAAATATCTCAATATGAGTTAGAAGTGTCATGGTTTGGCCAATCGGAAAGCTTTCCAAATTAGAATAGTTTTGATTTTGTGACTTCAAAATCACAATAAACATTCAGTTCATTTAAAGAATGGAACCACCCCCGTTTCAAGGAATTTGAACATTATCATATAAGCACCTAAAAGGCCCCAAAATTTAGGAAAAGAAGACCCAGTGACTCAGTGTAGACCCCCAACAAGTGACCACAGGTGAATCATTAATCCCTTGGGCATCGAGTGTAAGGAGGATGGTCGATTGGCCTCATTTGTGAGATTTTTGTGAAGATGCAGAGAACATTAAGTGGATCATTACAGGTGTTATAATGTGAATTATCAGCCCCACTAAGAATTAACTTCCTTTGCACTGTGCTAGTATTGGTTTTGCATGTGCCCCCATGCTTGAATGGAGTCTCTTAGAATGTGGGCTCACTTCCTGCGTCCTCCTCATGAATGAGGCGGAATCCTAGCGACCTGGGGGGAGGGAGGCAATTTTCAGCATCTGAAGAAAATCTGGAAGAAAGAAAATTAAGTGGTCTTAAATAACCATGACAGCTCAGACTAATTCTAAGAAACATTGCTTTCAGATTGTACCTCGGGGAGCACAGGTGGGTGTGGGCAAAGACCATTCCCTCAGAAGTACACACTCTTCGGTCCACGGGATGCTTTAACCACTCGGAGGACCCACACAGTTCTAGAAGTCACTGGCACTTTGCCCACACCTGCCTCATTTAAAATTGGGGCACCGCTCGGGGTGATAAGTCAGGAGACTGAATCATTACTTTTTAGGAACAAATCGGTGTGTCCGTACCATATTACATCAGCAACAACCATCTACAGTGGTTTCTTTTTTTCCCTCAAGGTGCAAGGGGATATAAAATATTCATCTTTTTCCATTTTACATAGAAATCACCTGAGGTAAAACTTCACATTTTTAGGGCACATCTTAATTCCAACAAACAGCCTAAAATTGCTCAGCATAGATGATTTCAAGCAAGTGTAGTCTTAGTTGATGAGTGAAGAAAGGCATACATATTTATTTAATATGCTACTTCAAGAAGAGCAAAAATTACTTTATTATGTTGGCTATCCCCAAGATTAACCTTATTTTTATTTAAATGAAATTAATTCATGACAGTCCAGGAACTGAGTAAATCAGCACAACATGAGCATCATTCTCTAAATTACTTGGCTCTCACACAGTTGCAGGGAGGATTCTGCTAACAAGACACATTCTCTCTGCTCAGACCGAGTTCCCATGTCCTACTGAACACCCAGCAGTTACTACAGAGGACAACGTAGTTCTCTACTGTTTCCATTCAGGAGTAAATATCTTTAAAACAAACCAAGAGTTATCTAAATACATTCTTTAAGAAAATACATTCCCTAAATGCATTCTTTAAGAAAAATGACTAGGGGCTCAGATGTCTTTAATCAAATAATCATTTAATGATAATCATTCTTCCAATACTTTCTAAAATTATTTGGTTGGTCTCAAGGGGAGGGAGTAGGCAATCTCCTGATAAATTATTCGTGGAAAATTGTGTGAGTTATGAGTCCTACTAAGTTCTGCTTTGAAAATTGTCTCCAGAGGTGCCTGGGTAGCTCAGTGGGTTAAGCCTCTGCCTTCGGCTCAGGTTGTGATCTCAGGGTTCTGGGATCGAGCCCCGCATCAGGCTCTCTGCTCAGTGGGAAGCCTGCTTCTTCCTCTCCCTCTGCAGCGCTCCCTGCTTGTGGTTGTTTTCTCTCTGTCTCTATCAAATAAATAAATAAAATCTTTAAAAGAAATCTAAAAAAATGAAAATTATCACCACTTTTAGGGTGATTGATTGTTCCTTGGGAACAGTGGGAACAGATCGTTCCTTGAAAATTAGCATCCCATGCAGGTACACCTCGTCGGATGCTCATCTTAATTTAGGAAACATTGAATGAGGGTCTGGACTGTTTTCCAGAACCGCCAAGCAATTCTCCCAGTCTCTCCAAACATGAGCTGAGTGCCCTACAGTTGAAATCAATTCTGACACTTTCTGCCTGGAGACAGTGTCTGACCCCACAGGTCAAGGGCTCAGTCCCAAAAGACTGCTCCCAGTTCGGAGGCCCGTCCCAAAGCCAACTTGTCATCTGTGTTTCTGACGGACCTGCTATAGATCAGAAGCACTCATGATCCTCTCTTTGGCTTTTATCGTATGCTAGAAGAGCTTATATAACCCAGGGAAACATTTACTTAGATTTAGCATTGCAAATATAGTATTGTGAAGAATTCCAATCTGTATCCTTTAGTATAGAAAGAGGACAGGTGAAGAGTCAAGGGAAGAGGTACTCGGTGCAGAGTCTGGAGGGGTCTCAGCACAGGAGCTTCTGTACCCGGGAACTGGGGTCTAAGAATTTTTATAGAGCTAATCATCACTTTTTACTTTTTTTTAATAAGGAACATGTATTTTCAGTGAACACTAAAGACAACCAGTGCCCTTCGAATAATGAGCACTTCTTGGAGAGCTCAAGGATGATCGTTAGACACAGATCAACGGCTCCCGGAGACACCTTTCCCACCGGTCTGTAGGGTTCTCTTTTCACAATTCTCTGGGACCTACAGGTGCTTTTAAGAATTAGTTTTCATTGTTTATAAATCCTAACATTTGATTGCATTACTTTTGCTGAAGCCCTGAAAGATGCTTCAAATAATATGCTTTGGTTTTAAGCCTCACATTTGTTTTTTCTTCAAAAACAAGCTGAAGGAATAACTTCTTGTGGAGGTGTGGTGACTCAGAATTCAGGTGCCTGTCTCAGAGAGGCACGTGCCTTCAGAGCTGCCTTTGATGGGAACCTCCAACAGATGCTTCCCCCAGCGGGAGGTAGTCAGGGTCCCCTGCAGAGACAGGGCTGTGTTTTAAGTGTGAGTGTTGGTAGAGAATGAACAGCCTGGCTCGGGGAGAGCCTGTGGTCTCTGAAACTTCCCACCGTGGCTGGGCGCTGCTTCTAGCAACACTTTATAGCAAGGCCCAGGAAGGTCTAGGCACGTATGAAGGAGCAAGAGACACAAATGAATCAAAACCACGTTCGCTCCCAGGGAGATATACTCAAGTGCATTTTAAACCAATACGTGTGTCTGGAAAAAATAATAAGTGTTGTAAGAAAAAGGAAGCACATCGTTTCAGTTATATTTTCATTCCTTCTTCTCCCAGCAATAGAAGCAGCATTTTGGGGAGAACGGAGGGAGTGAGACTAGGCATGCTTGAGATTCCGCTTCTGACTCATCACCACTCACTCCTTTCCCGGCCTGGCACGGACTCCGGCTCTGCAGGTGGATTTCGGCAATGTGGCGGTCAGTTTCCAGTTCTAGATGACCGGAACTTCCAGTGTTGCCTAATAACGATAGTGGTGGTGATGAAATCAGAAGTCAGCGATTTGGGCTAAATGTTTTCGGGTGTAATAGCACAGAATGAACTGTGCTGGAGCTGCAGCGGCTTTAGTCAGGAGGAGGCAGGAGGTGGTCCGTGCATCGTGGGTGTGGAAACGCCTTCTGCCTGTGTAGTGCTTCAGACCGAAGGAAAGGGTTTGCGTGTCTCTCTGATTACGACCCTGACAAGTAGCTTTGCTGCTGTCTGGTTACATCACGGCCGAGGAACACTCATAGTCTCACTGTGAAGTCAAGCAGGTCAGTGGACATTCTAAAGCTCCAGGCCCTACACATATGCACGCGGATGCAAGGCTAGTTGTCTTCTACTGTGTTCTCTTAAAAAATGCCAAAGTGTTCATTTTTGAAAGGGCGTAATATATTTCACTGAGTGACTTCACCACCCTACTGTATATAGAAATTAAAACAAAATTGTTTTACTCTGAGTGTTTTGGCTTTATTTGACAGACAGAGATCAGAAGTAGGCAACCACAAGGGCTACCCAGTTTAACATTGTAAATATTCTTTTTTTTAAGATTTTATTTATTTATGTGACAGAAAGAGATCACAAGTAGGCAGAGAGGCAGGCAGAGAGAGGGGGAAGCAGGAGCCCGATGCGGGGCTCAATCCCAGGACCCTGAGATCATGACCTGAGCCAAAGGCAGAGGCTTAACCCACTGAGCCATGCAGGTGCCCCAACATTATAAATATTCTTAAAAATCTACCTAAAATACTTCTTTGTCAAAAAGGTTCTAGGAAATATTTCATTATTAGTGATCTTATGCCTAAACATTTTGTAAATTTAAGGTACATCTGAATAAGAACACTAAGGTAAATTTTTTAAAAAAGGAAAAATTTCCTTTTAATAGTTACTTGAATCAAAACATATTACATCAACTTCACTCATCTTTTTGGGAAATCATTTCAAAATTTATGTATTACTAATATAAATTTAATTAATTAAAATAAGATGAAATTAATTAATTAAATTTAATAATATAATTTTAGTTAATTAAAAGGAGATAATTCAACAAATAAGACACATTTCCTGTAATGAAAGTCCTTTCTCATGAACGAAAAGCTGATCATTTAACTTTAAAATTTACAAATTGTTTTGCTATATCTCTGTTAAATTTGAATCATTATTAATAAATGATATAATTTTTTCTTAATGGTTGTATAAATAAATTATTTCTGAAAGATAATTAAATTATCAATTAAATAAATTACTAATTAGGAGTCTGGTGATTTTCTTTTGCGTGTTCATACCTAAGCAGATCAGTTTTATTTTGATTACCTTAAAAGTAGTTGAATAAAGAAAAAAAGGAAAGCAGGAGGGAAAAAAGTATGTCAGTGTGTTCGCACTATCTTAATGATTCATTCATAATGATAAACTCATTAGTGATTCGTTTTGATAAATTCATCCTTTAGAAATCACATTGTTACAACCCAGATATCCGATATGGCTTTCAGCCCGGGACTTTCTGACTCATCTCATATCATAGTGTCAAGTAATCAAGTCAAATTTTTAAAATTTACTGTCATAAATATAATTACAAGTATAATTAAAGGCATAAATAAATGCATTTTTCTACTATTGTATATAATTGCACAACGTTTTTGTAATATTGCATTGAAAAGGTGAGATCTTGCTTTTTAGTTGAGTTGAGAAAACATGGGACCCTAAGATCAAATCTGCAATGCACCCGCCCCAAAATAAGGTGTGTGAGCAATTCCGTCCTAGAAGGTTACTACGGACGGAAGGTACGGGATGGTTTTAAGCATTCCTGTACCCGTACTTCCCACTTCACTCACAATGGGCAGATCAGCATTGCTTCATGACCTTTTCCAGATAAACAAAGCTTTCAGGTTCCAGTCTTCTTTTCAGCTTTGTCAGATTGGGCTACCCTAGAGTTGTGTCCGTGACATAATGTCTTTGACCCTACATTTCCTTAACAGTAAATGAAATCAATCAATCAATCAATCTATCTATCTGTCTAGTCACCTTATATCCCAACAACATTTCTATATGTATGTAATTCTCATTTAAATTACAGAGTGCTAGTAAAGTGTGACTCGTTATCATTTAGTGCTGTTCTGCTCTGTTTCTACCCTGTATTACATTTGGTCATAGTTCAGTAGGGTCGTTCCCCCTCCACCGCCACTGGCTTATAAATACAGGGATAGAGACTCTCCCACTGACGTTGGGTTCACTTTGTTAAGGAAGACTTTTACCGGCATGTTTCTCGTTAGCACAATGCCCTGCGAATGAAGTCCGGACGGAGTCCTCTGGAGTCATCCTCAGTCCCGGTTACCCGGGCAACTACTTTAACTCCCAGACATGCTCGTGGAGTATTAAAGTGGAACCGCACTACAACATCACCATCTTCGTGGACACATTTCAAAGTGAAAAGCAATTTGATGCCCTGGAAATATTTGATGGTAAGTTTCTTTGCCTTTTTTTTTTTTTTTTTTTTTTTTTTACCAACCAGTGATGTCTACGGAGTGTAATAAAAACACCAGCATGACGCTTTTGCTACACGAGGGCTTTCATATATTCTTGAGTTGAACTGTATCTCCCCCGAACAGAAAATAAATTATTCCACCCTGGTATAGTCTTAAGAGTCTGGAACATGAACATACTTTTGTTACTGTTTCAACTTTTAAGCAATTGATATGCTAACAACGCACTGTGATAATGTCCTGAATTTACGTGAACTATTATTTAATTTTTTTCTGTGGAGATTTAGAGTAGATGACCCCATACGGCTCTTTCTTTCTCTCTTTCTAGTATTCTATTGATGCAGAAAATATTTTAGGAAATTTAACAGAGGTAAAGATACTTTAATCAATTGAGACAATTATTTTACTAGAACTACGTAAAATAATGGGTCACAGAGATTTCTAGATGATAAATGCTACAGAAGCCTTTAATGCGCAATCTTTTAAAAAATCATACAACGTGCTTACCAGATGTTAATACTGTTTTCAACTGTAGTCTTGTATGTTTTTATACATTTCTAACAAACTTATTAACAGAACAATGCCATGCTTACAAGTCGTATGTGGTTGAATTGTCAATTTGTAATGGAGATGATGTTAATATTTTTCTTTGTATAGAAGCATTATCATAGCCCAGAAAATTAGACCAAGATACAATTATGGCTGTACATAATAATAAGGCTTTTGCGTGTTTTGAGGAACTTGTCATTGAGTTGAGTAAAATAACAACTCAGTAAAATAAAAATGGCTGTAGTTGATTCTGTGAGTGTCCACATGCCTTCTGCTTCCTCGATGAATTGTCATAGTCGAGTTGATCACATGGATAGGTGATGCATGAATCAATTTATGTATTTCCTAAGATGATGAGCCACTAAACTGGAAATTAAACTCACGCTTACATCCATGGAAACAGAGGGCTGAGGAACAGTATTTCCATTTTCGGAGTGTTTTGTCTAAGTGTATGTTGAAGCAGGTGTGGACTGCTGAGGAATTTCCTGTAGTGTTTATGATAGAGAGGAGTCATATAGTAGCCGAGTGCAGACATGGGATTCTTATGTCAGTGAGGAAGCAGGTGGACTCGGTTCTGAGGTCGATGACGTGACATGCACACCAAGGCAGGTGAGCAGCCCATTTCCGGGGGTGTTTGTGTGTGTGTATTCTTATACACATTGTCTGCAATTAAATGTGTTTACGTAATTACTGTAAATGTGTTCGTGGCCCCTCGGTTGACCTCGGTTGGATGGGGGTTCAGCTGACAGTGCTTCTCCTGCTTCCAGTTACAGGAGCACAGTCACAGCAGTGTTTATTCTTATGGGCTTACAACTGGATCTCCCCAAAATAGGGGTGGATCATACCCATGACAAAGTAGATGATAGAGGTAATATCAAAGCACTTGCTGTTAAAATTACCAGAGATCCATGGTTAGCTTTGTTCTAGCCTCAAAGATGTGTCTATAAAATGAAAGGGGAACATTTTATAGGAATATTTTTAAGTGTTAGCATTTCTGTTGCTTGAAGGGTCACGTCTACCGCACCTCTCTCTCTGTCTTCTGTAAGACACTGGTTCCTTTATGGCTCTTGAGTTGCCAAAAAACGTGGAAAATATTGATTTTAAACTTTATTATCCCAGGAGTGTATTCTTGTCTGCAGTTCTAGTAGTGGCTAATCCTCGATTAAAAAAATAAATGAACAAAGAGCTTGAATCATTATACAACTCAACTGAGAAAGGTGTCAACACAAAGACTGTGGTGTCCACTTGTAAAACACTTCATGGTTTCCATGTTGGTGGTAGGAACAGCTACCCTCCATTATGGCTCGTGGTCTTTGATGCGTGCTGACTGGATGTGTACTTTTAAAGGCGAGTCCTTGAGGAAGCTCGTTACGCGTCAGGTGGAAAGAACAGATGGAAAGTGATGAAGAATTAGTTGCTGAATTAAAAATACCTGAAGCTTTACTCTTGGGTTCTGTCATGAAAAGTGACATTTTAAAACTTTACAAGCACAAGTTAATTTCCCAGGGATATTTTATTTTAGAATATATATCATGTCTTTAGACAACAACAAGAAAACCAGTCCCCAAAGCACATAGTCTTCTTTAAGTATCAAGTATGGTCATCCTTTTATGGGACGCCTTCCAGGAAACTGAGAGGTAGCATTTCATCTGTCCCGACTTTGCTCCAGGGAAACCGGACACTGCCTGAATCATCTCGAATTACCAGTTTTTGTACTTGGTGACTAGGGCTGCCATCCCAAAGTACCGGTGTGGGGGGCTTCGACAACAAGAATGTATTTCCTCCCAGGACTGGGATGCAGGTGTGGGCAGGGCTGGTTTCTCCAAGGTCTTGTCTCTCCTCATGTCCTCACATGGCCACCCCCGCAGTGTGCCTCCCTGTCCTGATCTCTTGCTTGTGCAGGGACTCCAGTCCTGCCGGATTAGGGCTCATTCCAGGGTTCTCCCTTAACTTGAATTATCTGTTTAAAGATCTTATCTCCAAATACAGTCATGCTCCGAGGTCCTGACAGGTATGACCTCACTGTGTATATATTTGCAGGAACACACTTCTGTGATGTTGTGTTTGCTTTTGGAAAAAATAATTTTAACTGCCCCCTAAGAGAGGTTGTGGGTTCTCGGTCACTTTGCTTGAAAGCAAATACTACGTACAACTCTCAGAGCGAGTCCCATATGCTGATGAGACGGGCACTGCCTCTCGCAGGGATAACCACGTTCTCCCACCCATAATGTGCTTCCCGGGAGGGAGCTGCGGGATGCCGAAAAACCATAGAGCCATCAGACTAGGAGGTGGCGCTGAGTTCACCAGCAGAGTAGCTGGTGTACAGGACAGTACTGTACAGGACACCCAGGACATGAGAATGCAGCTTCTGTCTCGAGAAAGCAGTTCCTGTCGGTCCAGGCCATCACGTTACAGCCGCTGGGGCCATTCTACTTCATCACACGCTGCACCTGCTGCTTCTGACTACCTACTAGATACTGACTTTGTGTCTTGAGTTTTTTAAAAATTTCAAATGTACCAAAAGGTGAAAAAAATTTAAGATACAGATGTGGACTCATTACTGGATGTAATGAATTTTAGTATTTGGTCCAATTTACCTTAGGCTCTGATTTTTTGAAGAGGCAAGGAGTACAGAGATGCTTGGGGGTTCCACGCGTATCCAACGCCACGGGCACCTCTCCTAGGAGGAAACAGTACCGAAGGGGACGGGGTTGGTGGGTCCCGCTTGCACACGTTCTGTGGTTCCTACTTGATCTCTGAACATCCGTCTGTCTCTAAGATGTAATTATGCATCTCTACCTGCATCATGTCCCATCTATCCATACACATACACACACACACACATAATTTAATATGGTACACTTTGCATTTTTACATATTTACATATTTATTTTAAATATTTGCATATTTATCTGCAGTTAGACTTCCTTAGCTGTCAACATGCTCTTTTAAGAATCACCTACGTCCATCCGTGTTCATCGAGCTCATTCACTCTAGATGTATATAGGATTACTTTCCATTCTTTTCTAAAATGCCAAAATACGAGTCAGGATCTAGGTTTTGCCGTGCCACAGCAATGCTGGAGCCAACATTTGACTCCGAATAACACCGGCGCCCATGGGCTGAGGTTCGCAGAACCAGGAAGCCCCCGGTTGTGCTGTATGTCACTGACTGCTCTGCCGAGTGACTGTGCTACTTCGTCCTGCTACCAGCATCACATGAAAGTCTGTATTTCTCCTATACTTACAATATTGTCTGTACTAATGGGGATAAAAATTAATTTCATGTATCTTAAATTTTCCTATCTTATAGTAAGGTTCATATGATCTATGTCTTACGTGTTAATGTGAAGTGATTTTGATTGGCTATTTTCTTTTGTTCGTTTTTTAATCAGGGAATTTACTTGTTGCTTTATTCATTTGGAACTCGGTCTACTGTGGAAATAAATGGAAATCTCTATTGTACATTTAGACTCCTAAATGTGATAAAAAGCTAAAAGTAGTCTGCGTATTGTAGGTATGAGCTCACAACTGAACTTCTTTTGGTTTTCTGTTTTATTTAGGTTCTTCCGGTCAGAGTCCTCTGTTGGTGGTCTTAAGTGGGAACCACACTGAACAATCGAATTTTACAAGCAGGAGCAATCAGTTATACCTTCGCTGGTCCACTGATCACGCAACCAGTAAAAAAGGGTTCAAGATTCGGTATACAGGTTCGTAAGTGAAGCTTACCGTCAGCGCAAACATGTTTTTAATACAAGTGATCTGCAGTAAATAAAGAAAATGGAGATAGAAATTTGTAATGTAAACCTAAAATCCAAGGATGAGAATTAACTCCCATAGAAATAATATGATGGGAAATTACTCTGAGTAAGAGGTCTCTAACCTATACCAGAGAAAAGAAACCATTTGTTGATTAATATTTTAATAATGATTGCTAACATCATCAAGCTTCGAATTCACTTAGGGAAAATAAAGGCATTGCCTCTAAAAGATAAAGCAATGTGATATAAAGCTAAGTTTAAATTAGGGTTAATGCCAAGGAAACAAACAGGTAGAGATATTCCTACTGATACTAATTTTACAAGTGGTAATCTTGTACTATTAATAGTTTGTCTTTTTACTGATTATCTTTGTGTCTCTTCATATTTGTAGACTACGTATATGTACACACACGTATAAACACATACAAAAGTAATACATATTACAGATGTATATATTTCCTCATCACCATTTTCCTTTGTCCTTTCCTGTGTATTTCAATCATTCTCTGCCAGTGCTATTTGTACTAATTAAGGCAGCCAATGTGCTTATGTACTTTAGATCCTCTGTACATCTGTCAGTATGACACCTAATGTTTTACTGTCCTACAGAAAAAATAGATAACTTGAATTCCTCATGTATTTTAATTACTGACAAAAAAAAATCCACACTTTTCTAAGTATCTCACTCAATGATTTCCCACGGTGATAACTGAGTTGGTTTCCCCACGGAGGATGACCACCGGCTACGTTTAATTGAGCAGTGGCTTACCGGAGGGCCGGGAAGTCCTCTCTTGGTGTTTGACTTGGTCAGTGCTAAAGAGTGTCCTGAAGAGGAACAGCAAAAAGGGACAGTAGTTTAGAGGATAAGATTTCAGCTCTCTCTGGTGGGTAGACATCGTGGAACATTACAGAGTATCAAGGGTTTGAAAAGGCTTTAGAAGTGCAGACGGTGGGCATGAAATTCAGTCATTTTTTCTTGATAAAGTTTAATAAAACACACCCAGACCTTCAGGTCTCTTTCCTTCTCTCAAAGTAGTTATTCAAAATGCTTATTGACAAAGAGCTCAAAGTTGAAATTGTTTCCATTAGACTGAGTTAGGAGAGTATTAGGGCGATGATTGGATTTGTGTTCATCACATTCCTTGCTTTGAAAAATAAATATTGAGACCTTTAGAATTGTTTGAAGTTATTTCCAAGGTGCAAAAATGGACATTGCAGGGGAAATCATGGTGAACCTAACTGATTTCCTTCTGTCAGCAGCAAGTCACTTAGTAGCCTGGTGATGTGATTAAACCTTGAATTCTGCCTTTCAAGGTGCATTTTAATTCATTATAGAAAAGAAGATTCTCTTTGTTAAACTGTGTTGGGAGAGTAGGAAATTGGAGAATTTCAGAGAAAGCTGTAATTTTTTGTGGGGGGGGGGGAGTGGTCAGTGAATACCTCTATCTTTTAACAGGTTTTCATTTTAAATTTGGTGCTTCAGTGACCTCTGCTAGGAGTTCATCATGAGTGGTTTGATCACGGGGATGAGATGAGCATGTCTCCGATACGTAGTGGGGTGGGCGAGGGAACTCTGGCCTGTTGTCTGACCACACGCCGTATCTGACATCTCTGTTTGCCTCATGCATACGAAATACTGGTCATCCGAACATAGGATTGATACAACTGAGGAACATAATTTGAAAGCAAGAAATACGAAGCCAGGGCTGTCCAAAGGTGGTTCTAGTCAGTGCACTGTACTGTGCTAAGTGCATGCAGAGTTAATAATGGTCCTTCCATACTAAGTGAACCGCGTGAGCTTCCGTATGGGGACAGTTAAAGATAGAGGTGGGTCAGACATACATCCAGAAATTCCAGAGTCTCTGACTTGCCCAGTCTTCTCCCATAGTGGATGCCTCCCTGCTTTTCCAACGCTCTACCAGCAGTTTTGAGGTGGGCATCGGTCCTCTGTGTCTTACTATAGCCAAGAATTAAACAGGTGGGGCGCGTGCTCTGATCTGTCCCTTTTGTTCTCAGGGCTCTCTTTTCTCCCCTGGGCCCCTCTCTAGCTCTCTCATTCTAGGTGAGTTAGGAGAGAAGAGGTATCTTGAAAGCCCAGTGATAGGAAAGACATAGTAAATAGGAGAGAAAATGGACAATCATCAGACTGTACAGAGTTGGACAATCCCACACATTATATCCCTTAACAGACTAAACTGTGACAAAAATCATGGGTGACATGCAATGAATTATGTGGTCTCTTTGTCCCTTCAGGGCCGTTTCAGACTTAATCTTCTCTCTCCCTTTAGAGTAAGACCTACAGTCTGCTCCTTCTTCCTATAAATTATCTTTCTGTTTTGTTTTGGTTTTTGCCGTTGTTAGCCAAGGTGCCTGATTATACCCATTCCTTCCCTAAAATAAATATTTTCATTCATTCAAAACTTACAAAATTGGGTCTGGAATGAGGACATAAAAAAATGGCTTGGCCCGTGGGGCAGCGAATCAAAAGTTTCTCGCAATACTTAGTGAAATTTCACTTAAGAAATATCAGTCCATTAAAAAAAAATGAAATGGAATTTCCAAAGATCATCCAGCTGAAGATATTCTCTGAGGATGCTCCTTATAGCAGTATGGTTGACAACCCAGGCCAGACACTCAGACACTGCTTCTGGGCAATGCTATGATAGGGAGCCTTCAAAAAGTTTCTTCTGCATTTACTTCTAAGGACGGGTTCCACATTAAGCACTCAGACTTGTATGTGTGTTTGTCTACGGAGCCCCCATGGGGAGGTGGTACATTTAAACCTCATCTTTCCAAAGGAAACAGCATTTCTAGTCCTTCACAACTTTCTTTATTTTATTGTTTCAATTCATCTGAAGGGAGTTTATAGGAGCATTTGCTGCAATGAAACTGATCTTGTAAGAGTGAAATGAGTTTCTTTCTCTAAATGTGTAAATAAGACGCAGAGCTTTTAGTCGCCGGGATATTGTATTCTATGTAGGTGAGACTTACTCTAATAAACGCCTGTCCCCAATTTTAGAAAGTTCCTACATAGGCAATGACTAAAGCTATTGGAAGATTTGTGTTGACCTGCAGTAGTGCATTTTCTTCAGAGATTTTATTTAAATCCTATGTGTTAAAAAGAAGCTT
Organism: Martes martes; assembly: GCF_963455335.1. Classification (NCBI taxonomy): domain Eukaryota; kingdom Metazoa; phylum Chordata; class Mammalia; order Carnivora; family Mustelidae; genus Martes; species Martes martes. The sequence goes on along the minus strand of NC_137889.1, from coordinate 2,950,231 downwards.
CATATCTCCATTATGGTGCAACTCACAAGGCCCACTTAACAACAGTGACAAAGAAAGAGTTAATGGCTTTAACGACAAAATGTTCTATTTTTCTATTTTCTCCATATTAATAATGCTTTTCTTTTCCAATATTGAGCATTGTTTTGTTTCAAAGAAGGTGCTCAGAGCCGCACCTCCATGTTCTTATTCTGGGGGGCAGTCAGCTCACTTCAGTGGGTCGGCCTTAAGGGAAGGCGTGCGGGAATCCAGCGTGATTCTTCCGGGTATTTCTGTACAATGTTCAGGAAGTTGAGATCCTACTTCACACGGAGCAATAATTGCCCGTAGTCCAAACTTCAAAATAGGAGATTGGACCTTGGCTCTAGGCTTTTAGGATGTGTTTTGGTTTAGTTTTGTTTGGTTTTAGACTTTATTTTTTCAGAGCAGATTTAGGCTCATAGCAACATTGAGGAAAAGATCCAGAGAGTTCCCATGTATCCCCTCCCGCTGCAGATACAGCCCCCCCACCCCACCCCATCAACGTCCCCTCCAAATGGTGCATTTGTTGGCATCAGTGAGCCTGCATGGACTCGCCATCATCACCTGGAGCCTGGGGTCTACATCAGCGTGACTCTTGGTATCGTGTACTCTGTGGATTGGACACAGGGATAATGACATATACCCATTGTTACAGTATCACAGAGCAGCCTCACTGCCCTAAAACCCCTCGGTGCTCCACCCGTGCATCCCTCCCTATGACTCTTGGCGACCACTGATACTTTTAGGATCCCTATAGTGTCGCCTTTTCCGGAATCCCATACATACAGTTGGAATCACACAGTTGGCAGCCTTTCCAGACTGACTTCTTTCAGTTAGTAATAAGCACGTAAGTTTCCTCCATTTCTTTTCGTGGCTTGATGAGCCCCTTCTCTTTGGTGCCTAAGAATATGCCACTGTTCAGACGGGCCACTGTCCATCCATCACCCACTGAAGGGCGTCATGCTCACTTCAAGGTTGAGCGGCCATGAGGAGAGCTCCTGTAAACATTCACGTGCACGTTTTCTTCTTCTTGTGGACCTACATTTTTAAGTCTTTGAGCAAATACCAAGGACGCTGACTGCTGGATCGTAGGGTCAGAACATGTTTGTTTTATGAGAAATTGCCACTGTCTTCTAATGTGGCGACACCACATTGCATTCTCAGCGGCAGTGATCCGGAAGGCCCCGTGCCAGGCTGTGGTGTGTGGGGATACTTGTTAGAACACGTTGACATATTGGTGCTGATTTCCCACTCTTTAAACAAGAAAGATATTTCATTTATATCCCTTTAACCGAGGGAAACCCCCAGTCTCTCCCTGTTGATTTATTTATGTCTGGATGTGCTTGTGTGTCCGCAGCGCCCTACTGCAGCCTGACCCACACCCCGAAGAACGGCGGTGTTTTCAACAGGACCACAGGAGCACTGGGGAGTAAAGTGCATTATTTCTGCAAGCCTGGGCATCGGATGATCGGTCACAGCAACGCGACCTGCCGACAGAGTCCAGGAGGCATGTATCAGTGGGATTCCCTCGCTCCCCTCTGCCAGGGTAAGAAAGGTGCTTTTTCATCCCCAAACTTGAATTAAATTCATTGTTCTTATTTGAATCACATATTGAGAATTACTGCAGCGGCGGTGACGGAGGAAAGGTAAAGAAAAATTGGATGTGGGTTTATAGAAGTACAAATTAAACTTTCCACCGGCCACGCAAACATTTCTGACATTTACACTAGGCTCGATGTAGCTTTACAGCCTGCATTCAGAGGATGGTCGGATGCTCACTGGAAGCCGGGCGGTTCCCCTAATACTTACTTATATTTCATTTTGAAGGAAAAAATGTGTTATTCGATGTAGATTCAAAGGAATTTTTCTTGACAGTTGTATTAATTAAAAAATCAATTTACTAAAACCCCCTTTTCATAATTTAGATTAAAAACTCATTCTTTGAGCCATACGTCATATATTTCATTTTCCTTTGGTCATTTAAATCTAGGACTTGTTAAAGTTGATTTCAATATTTCATGCTTTTTTGGGAACTTTATCTGTCATATGCATAAAAATCAAATTTTCAAATAAGGCATTTTAATTTTAATTGAAGGCTTTGGAGTCATGAAATTTTCATAGTTTTGCCTTATCGGGATTTATATTCATAAGAAAATATATTGGTCTTTGAAAGCTAATTATGATTTATGAGTGGAGCCTCATATTGGTTTCCATTTTTCCTTTTTTCATAGGTATTAGATTTTCTGGTATTTCTCTCTGAGACAATAATGGATATTTATCACAGTGACTGTATGTGTCTTTAGCCACCAGAAGTCAATCAGACGCTTAGCTTGCATTATTTATGTTCCAGCTCTGGAAATTCTTTTTAAATATAAGACAAACATAAAGATCCCAAAGCTTCTTTCACTCAGAATGATGATTTCGTTCTTTACAAGAAGAAATAATTCTCATTTTCTTTTAATGTTCTGTTACTCTACGACATAGACTGTATCACTCAGAGAGTAGCTCTGGCAACTGTGTGTCCTGTGCCCTGGGGACAGAATGCCAATGGCAGTAATCATGACAAAATCCCAAAGTGGACAAGGGTGGGGTGCGGGGCTGAGGGGTCGGGCAGCGTTGGCAGAAATTCCAGAATCGGGATCTCTAGAGCCTGAGTCACAAAGGAGAGCTCAGGCGGAAGGTGCTCTCAGAACAGAAGATACTAGATGCAGGGGGAAAGACCCTGGGGTGACGGGAGGGACACGGGGAGCCCACAATCCGGGCACGTTCCGTGTGTCTTCCTGCTCCGGGAGGAATTCTGGAAACCCCGGCAGAGCTGGGGACACGGCTCGCTCCTTCCTACGAAAGGCTGAAAGGAACAAGACGAGGTCTGCAGGTGTTTCTCCGATACCTGTGCCCCCTCTCCCTCCTCTCCCATTCCCTCCCTTAGCAGAACTATTTAGGGCTGCAGTTAATGACTCAGAAACGTTGCACCAAAACCCAGGTCCTCAAGGAGCCCGTGCAGCATGGGCTGAGAATCCGAGCGAGTGTGATGCGTGTGTGTTTTGGTTGTGTTGTGTGTACCTGAGAATAACACAAGCACACAGCATACTTGGCATGGAAAATTAGGCTACCTTTCTTCAGATTTCTTCTGGGAGATAAAGACCCACAGAACTGTGTTCTCCAAAGATCGCATGCTCCAGAAGCACCCTCTTCCCACAACAAACCCGCCGTGTTCAACCCGTTTTGTTAACTGTTCTGAGAACCAGGCAGCCAATAGGACCGTGTGCTTTCTTTATAAACTATGACTTACAAAACCGGGAGGGCACTTGAGAATCACCTGGTTCAATTTGCTTGCTTTCCAGTATCTAGAACCGAAGCCTATAAAAGTTAAAGTGACTTACCAATAATCGCAAACACGTTGTCCCAGAATCCAGACCTTCTGCCCACACTTCTGTGTCTGTATCAAATTGTTTTTTCACCAAAAGGAATTTTCCTCCTAAAAAATCTTGTAGGCACCAACTATGGAGAGAATCTGTATTTTTGGTGTTTAAATTCATGTCCTGTGGAAAAAAGTCTTTCGTCTTTCCATCGTAGGTATTTACAATTTGTATAAAATAGCATTTTAGTTATAATAAGATACAAAATATTTTCATCATATACGAGGCTATAATAAAATTTACGGAGAGGGTGTACGCTATGCAATTCTTGACCTGGTGTTTTCATAGAGAGGCAGAGCGACATTAATCATGATGACGGTGTTTGTAGATCAGGTCATTGTTGTAGATGTAAAACCTAATGGCAAGCATTAAAGACCATCTACTTTGACTTCAACCCAAACTTACCTCTGAATTAGGCATGGCAGGTGGCCAGACATCTTCCCAACCCTTAAACCTCTGAAGGTCCAGTGGGAGCAACAGATTTCGGAGGCGGTGGATACAGTTCCGCGTGACGTTCAGTGACAGTAGGTACACGTTGAGTAGAAGTGGCAGAGAAGGTCAGGGATACTTTCGCCGTCGTGGGACACCGGGGCTAGAATCTGCGGGGGGGGGGGGTGATGAAAGACGGGCTTGCGGAGGACACGGGCCTCTCGTGGGAGACCTTAACTGCCAGTGTCGGTGGCTTCCGCCTCCCATCCTGTGACTGGTGCCCGTGTATCGACGAGCTGTGGGCTGTGATGGTGCCTTACATTTTAGAAAGATCTCTCCGAGGTACGGCCGATAGCGGGAACACAAGGGTACTTAGATGCTCAGGAGGGTGTGCTTGGTCCTTGAAAACACAGGGGACATAGGTCTGTGAGAAAACAGACACAGGACACACTAAGGAAGGAGCATCAGAAGCCCTTGTGACGGCTGTGGAGGGTCAGGACGGGAACGCGGTCGGTGAGGACGTTCACTTTAGTTTCCCGTGCTGGCAGGGTGACGGACAGCCCCACTGTGTGCGGGGAGAGGCTCCCGGGCCAGGCCGACGTGCGGCCCCCCAGGTCGCCGTGGGCAGGCTGTGTCCCGCAGCCGCTGGTGCTCAGAGAGGTCCTTGTCTCAGACTTCTCAGGGCGCCGCCGCAGAATGCGTTCAAGATATGGGGTGCGTCGTCATTTGTGTCTCGTGAGAAGAGATGCGCCCTTGTAGGTTCTGTAAGGACCAAATCCAGTGAATAAAGTTATGATTAAACAATGCGTGTGCCGGGACAGACTTCAAGCTGAATGCACCCCCCTCGCGCCCCCCCCCCCCAGAACGGGGCTCTCTGAGACGCGGGACCGCAGAGCACATGTGCTCCAAAGCGGTCGGTAAGTCCTGTAGTCCGTTGTCTCCGAGGCCTCGGGGGTCATTGGGAATTTCATTCCTGATGTCACGTGTTGAAATAGTCTAAGACTTTTAGCAAACTCAGAGATCACCGTAGTTATTTTAATTATTTCTATCTGAAAATAGAGGACTTGGAAATTGGAATGAATGAATGAATAAATAGATAAACACATTTCTCTTGAAGGCCCTGGCCGTCTAATACTGAACACTTTTGATGTGTAGTTAATATTTCAGTGTATTATGTAAGATTTCAGGGACCCTTCTTGAGCTGTGATTGTGTTTTCTCAGTGATTTTAGCACCGCTCCTTTCAATCTTACAGAAGAATGGTTACAAGTTATGCCTTTTCTAACTGCCCACACATTGTGTCCGTCTGCGGTCCCCAGGACACCCAGCCAGACACCCTGTCACCTATGGCATTTGGTAAATATTTCAAATGCAAAAACTTTATAAATCTATGAACCTTATGAGACACATATTTGAGAACGATTTTTTCTTTTTCTTTAAAAATGGTCATCATCTTCTGCCAGAATCTTTCAATTTCTCTTGTTTCCTTTGACTTTTTTTCTCTTGTTTTCATGGACTTTTTCCCAGCGGCGAGTCAGAAGCACAGAATTTTGAGAGAAACATAGGGGCTGATGGTAAGGGAGTCCTCATCTCTCTAAACTGGGGCATTTTGATGCCTCGCTCCCCGATTGTTGAGAGGACGGAAGAAACAACCTAGAATCGGTCTTCAAGACTTAAGCCTCAGCACTAGTGCCTCCTGTGAGGTCTGGAGGTGGCTTTGTGAGGCTTCCCCCAAACTTAGCAATGGGACTGTGGCTCCCAAGACGCAGAGCTTGTAATTAGCAGTTAGAAAATTCTGGGCGGGATTAAACAAACAGTCCGGTCATCTGTGCGTGAAAAACCTGCAGGAGGAGAGATGCAGCTACTGGTTTCAGGGAACTTCAGGTTGTTTTTCTCCCTTTGCTTGACCTTTTAAATTATTTTTCTCAGAAATCTGTATTGGTTCGTGTCCTCCCCGACAAAGCCAAGCGCATCTTCTGTCCTTCAGGCTTCATTTCCTGCCCTAAAGCAAGAAACTCTGCCAAGCCGCGGTTTCCATTATCAATACGCTGATCTCATTCATCTTGAAGAGACGCCTGAGTTAGAACCGAGATTTTCTCTATTATCTCAAAGACCCGGGTAAACCCGGGCAACACAGCGCGGGGCTTTCCACCTTCCCGTGTTGAAGAGACAGCAGCTCCCAGAAACCATCTGTCTTCTCTTTCTTTTTATAAAACGTCAATTTTATTGTAATTCTTATTGTTTGTCTCCAGGTTTTATTTAAATTCTAGTTAGTTAACACGTAGTGTGGCGTTAGTTTCACGAGTAGAATTTAGTGATGTGTCGTTTCACCCAGCGCGCGTCCCGAGGGCCGGCCTCGATGCCCACCCATCCCCCATCCCCCATCCCCCCGCCCTCCCCTCCAGCAACCCTCACTTGTTCTCTGTCCTTAGGAGTCTGTTTCCTGGTTTGCCCCCCCCCCCCTCTCTCTCTCTCTCTCTCTCAAACTTGGGTTCTCAGCCTCTGGTCATCTGTAGCTTCAGCCTGGTGCCGACACTGACCACTGTTTATGCTCTGCTTGCATTGTGCAGGCAAAGAAGAGAAGGAAACGTGGTCTTTCGTACAAATTACGTGACTAAGCTTCTGTTTATCAAGTCAGACCTTGAAGGCGGAGAGACCTGGAAGCCTAGAGGCGTGTAGATGCCTCAGAAAGCTGTAGCCGTGGATGTGAAGGTCATAGTGCAGCGGTGGGCGGCTGGACGAGGAAAATGGGGTGTGGGGCTCTTCGGGGAGTCAGGGGTGACCTGCGCGTCTCTCTCCTCACTCTTTAACCGGTATGGATTCCAGCGCTCAAAGGTGACGTCCCCAAGCAACACAAAGACTGACCCCCTGAGACGGGATTTGAACTCATGTGTTTCAGATGCAAAAATCTAGGTATTCCCACTGTATCCACTGTATCGTACATGTACCCCGTACACATTGTTGCTGCCTCCTGAAAGACCATCTTTTATTTAAAAATAACAACATTATAAAAAATTAGGAGGATATGTTTGGTGAGTTATTTTGTAAATTAAATGTGAGTTATTTTGTAAATTTTAATGACTTTTAAAGATTTTTGTAAATCTTGATAGCTTACTTATGAGCATAAAATGCATAGGTCATTATGACTCTTGGCTCGATTTTTTTCATATGCATCGTTATTTGCTTCTATGAAATGATCAAGCTTCTATGTGTCATGGCAATCATGTAAGGCTTCTAGAAATTTAAATTTTTTTTTAATTTATTTATTTGTTAGAGAGAGAGAGCGAGCGAGCACAGGCAGACAGAGTGGTAGGCAGAGGCAGAGGGAGAAGCAGGCTCCCCGCCGAGCAAGGAGCCCGATGTGGGACTCGATCCCAGGACGCTGAGATCATGACCCGAGCCGAAGGCAGCGGCTTAACCAACTGAGCCACCCAGGCGTCCCGGCTTCTAGAAATTTAATAAAATGTTTTTCAAAAATACCAAATCACATGTTACGTTACATAAGAAAATATGTATATATACGCATGTAGGTTGTGGTCATTATGCCCGCATATTCTAAGTTCTTAAGTATGAAGCCACATAGTTCATATGGCCAAAATCTGCCAATTACTGTGCATTTACCCCTGGTCTCTTCATGGGATTGAGTGATTCGATTTTGGATATTTCAGCCAATCTCTGAAATTTAGATGTGGATCCCGGCTGTCCCCAACATTCACTGACCGATGTGACACTGAGCAGGAAACTGGGTTTCTGTGAGGTTCAGCCTCCTCCTCTGGCCATGGGGACAGGAAGACCCCACTGCTGCCTTATTTGAAGGCATGAGTGAAAAATTTGACATGAAACCTTTACCATAGAACCTTGTACTAAGAGATGCCCAATAAAAAAGGACTCTTTCACGATACAAACATATTTCCATCCATGAGTGTTTTCAGTAAGTACCTGTCAACTTGCTTTCGTGCTGAAACTTTATGAACGTCCAATTAAAGTCAGTAATATTTAAGTAGCTAATCTGGTGATAGATTTCTCTTATTTTTCATGATAATTGAAATGAGGCAGCAGCAAACTTCTTCTGTACAGACCACGTAATAAATATTTTAGTCTTTATGAGTCACTTAGAGTTTCTGTCACATAGTCTTCATTTGTAAATTTTTCACAAGCCTTGCAGTTGCGCCATTTTTAGTTGGTGAGCTCTACGAAAACTTCTCTGGTGGTCTGGACCCTCGGGTCATGGTCTGCCGACCTCTGACCTAAATGATGTGGCAGGATCAGACCAGAATGAAGGTCTTAATTCAGCCAAGACCAGTTATCTTCTAGCGTTTGCAAACTATATCTCAAACATTTTATGGATCACATAGAATTATCCTCTATCATGTACAAAGACCAGCACATTTATTCACTGAATTAAAGAACGCATCTTCCCTGCTCATGCCTGGCACGTGCCGTCCCCCCACAGTTCCCTGTTTTCTGTCTGAGTCTGGGACGTGTTCATAAGAAAGCAGTAGTGAGTGCAAATGCACACATAGGGTAATTTTGTATAATAGTACTTGTTATATGAGGCTCTTAACTTTCCTGGGCCAGGAACTACCAAATACGCAAGCAGGATTTTTTCCTGAGAAACTCCAGAGTTGTACGGACGTGAGCACCTAATCGAGGTCAACCTCGCATTCAAGGAAATGCCTCTGATGTAGTTTTTGCACTTAACCCCGGGAAGTGCTTCTGACATGGGCTATTTCCCCAAACCAGCAGCGAGGACCACGTGGGTGCCCTCACACCTGGGGCATCGTGTTGGGGAGGGCCTGCCCTGGCAGCGGAGAGGGAAGAGACCATGCAGGACTTTCCACTCCAGCATGAGGCACCTTCGAAGTGATGGCTCCTGAACCAGTGAAAGGCAAAGAGGAGTGGAGATTGTAAAATGCACTGCGCGATGTTGAAGTTACTGACGGACATTGACGAGTAGGTCACGGTCTCTCATGAAAGAGCCGTGATGAGGTGACACGCTGCACCAGCAAAATCAACAGTGTGAAAGCGTCCGTCCCTGGAAGGGGGCAGAGCTGCCCAGGCAGGGAAGTGGACGGTGAGCCCATGCAGGGGTGCTGCCCGGGAGACCCCCAGGGGCTCACGGGGATAAGATTCAGGTTCCCAAGGCAGCTGGCTTTCTAAATTCTGTGAATAGAGAGAGCTGAAAAGTGGAAGCAGAGTCAACAGCTCAGAGAGGGGTGGTAAGTGCCGGAGAGTCTCGGGGTGACGGACAGGTCTTACCACAGACCACGGCACACGGAATGAGTGACCTTGCTGAGACTGAAGACAGGCAGGGGTGATTCGCATCCACGCACTCGTGCACCTGCTGTCTCTGCCTCGGCTGTGCCGTGCCAGTACACGGCGTCCGAAGTCACCTTTGCGCTGCTGCTCGTGACTTCCCCCCGGGCAAGCCACTTTCTGTCTCTAGGGGGACTTAGGGGCCCCTGGGTCCCAGAGCATCTTTTTGCATCCACATATCAGCACTTCCCACTTTGTTTTGTCCAGATGTCTGTCAAGTGCTTCTCAACTTCAAGAGTTGAGAAGACAAGAGTCACCAGGAGTTCCTGTTAAAGAGGGAGACCCTAACTTCCAGCCTCCCTGTTCTCTGGTTCTCTGGTTCCGAATGAGCAGGTCCTACAGAGTCTGGAACCTGCAGTTTCAGGAACATGCCAGATGACGTTGGTGCAGGGATCTGAAGACCGCGTGTTACAAATACCCGTTCTAAAGAGAGGTGCTTTATATTGGAATCCTCAGCATTTTGCATAATCCCGGATCATAATTGTCATTGATCCAAACTTATGGATAAATAAATATGGTCTCACCGTCCCATCGATTGCCTTCCTTAATAAGATTTCTATCATACATGCTGTTGTTGGGTGAAGCCCAGCTCAAAATTAGGGCACTGGTGATGCTATCTTCAGCTTTCAAATACAGCAATAAAGAGGTTATAGGCATAGCTTCTACAAATCAGAGCATCTGTGTGCATGGCAGATGTAGGCTGTAGTGTTCTGTGATTAGGTGTGTGATGCTAGACAGTGGGATTTCAGGGGTCTTATGCCACATGGTATTATGGCCTGAAATCCCCCCCCCCAAAAAAAAGATATATTGGAGTATTAATCCCCAGTGCCTTCTGATGTGACCAAACTTGATAGAGGGTGTTCACAGAGGTAAGCAAGTTAGAGTGAGGTCATTAGGGTGGGCTCTTAATCCAATATGACTGTTGTCCTTTAAGAAGAGGAGATTGGGACAGAGGGAAGACCGTGGGAAAAGACATAAGTAGAAGATGGCTGCATGCAAGCCAAGGGGACTGGCCTGGAGTAGGAGCTTCCTCATGCCCCTCAGAAGGAGCCAATGCTTACCACACCTTGGCCTCCAGCTCTGCCCTCTGGAACCTTGACGTCGTACATTTCTGTTATTTAATCCCCCAAGAGCAGGACACTCCATTAGGGCAGCCCGAGGAAACCCACAGGCATGGCCACTTCTCACTCCCTAAACACCCCCTCCCCTTCCTTTTTCATTCCACAACCCCTCAGACGCTGGCTCCTCCCACCCTTCAAGTCTATACTTCAAACCTGTCAATTCCACCCTCTGTCCCTTTTCTTTTACTATAAAAAAAAGAAATAGAAAGTCACGCTCTTCAGAAAGTTGCGCCCAGAGTGACATGATGTGGGTTGAAACGGAAGAACCTCGGGGCTCACTACAACTGGAGATGAAATGTCAGATTCTTGGCCGTCTCTCTCCCCCACACCTGCCTTTCTGATCCCAGTCAAAACTAGGGCACTGTTAGAGAGAGACTCACAGAGGAAACCCTTGAGGTCATTCCAGTAGTTCTTCAATTTGACCTGAAAAATTCTGGGCACGCGTACATAAGGACCCCCAGGAACTGTGTTCTCCAAATGCATTTTGGCCGCGGCAAAGAAAGTTGGCTGACCATTCTCTAGTTCATTGTAATGCATTTTTCTTTAAAGTAAGGCATTCTTGGCTTATGAATTTATGCTATGATTGATTTTCTAATGTTAAAAAGCTCATTCTTAGCTTCTCCTTTTTAGGGAGTTGTAATTAACTGTCAAATACCCTTTGTTGATTTTAGTGCAGGGTGTTTGTTTTAGGGATTAGTTTGATATATTCCCTGGTTCCATATTCCTAGTTGGGTCAGATTAATAGAGAACATTATTAAATTGGACTTGTCTATGGAAAAGCTTAGAAGCAAACTCTCTCACCTCTAATTATAACAGCTTGGATTTGCAGGAACAGACTCAGCAAAACTTGATCTCGGTTTTGCAGACATAGGATGGGGAAGGGTGGGTCTTTGATGCACCAAGTCCTTGACTCTGAAATTCACTTGGTTTCTTGACTTTGCTGCTAGGTATCATTGGTAATTTTCTTTTAAAAATAATATATAAGAGCATTGGCCAAGGAATGCATCGTCTTGAGAGTAATTACTGTGCCAATTTCTAATAGACTATTAGCTCACCCAACAGCATATCATTTGGTGGAGTAGTTAACTTCCAAATGTCATGTGAAGAAATCAAATGAAAGGGAAACTGGACCCCATGATCTTGTGCAGATGGTGCTGTATTTTGAGTTAGTTGCTGCCTCCATGATAGAGCACATCTGACAAGCAATTATAAATATAAGAAATAGCATATTTGCAACGAACCCCATGTAGGAGACTCGGATAGAGGTGGTTTTGGTATCATCTGCATCTGTGCCCACAATACGACTGAATGCACGTGAGCGTTCATTCTGTAGGGAGATGTAGCTGCTCAGACAGGGAAGGGGGCACTGTCAGTTTTTTTTTTTTAATTATTATTCCTAAATTTGGATTTTTGAGAAATCATACCAACTCCCATAGACGATTATTGTTGTGCATTTAGCCTGATTATTTTCAGAAATTTGTTAGAAATATATTTTAATGATCTTCACACAGGAAATTACAGACATACACGCATCTGTTTGTCTGTGTACGTCAGCACTATTGATTATGAATGGGAATCACCTCATGATGGGTTACTCTGTACCTCTCAGGATGAAAACAGTGGGGATACTCTGTTATGAATCCTGCAAGTCTTGGAGAGACTTATGGTTTTCTCGAAGGTCTTATCATTTTCTATAGTGAGTAAGCATTATGTTAGGCAGCAAAGTGAGAGATTTTTTTTGAAGCCAATGGCATAAAAGAAATGGGAAAGCCATTTTCAAATTATGAAAAGCTGGAGATGTTAGTGACACAGACCCTGATATTTTCTTCCTGGAAAGAAATATTGGGAAAAAGGGATTCCCAAATATTTTGTGTTATTTATCACAGTGATAAAGGCCATTGCACTGCAGTTGAAGGAGCATAAACTTCAGAGTGAGACACTTGACACGGGGGGCTGGCCTGGCTCCCAAACACTGAACTTTGAGTAAGTTATTACTATGTTTGGACATCAAAGTCCCCACTTAAAATGAAGATAATAACATGGACACGATTTCTTAGTCTGAGGATTCAATGAGATTATTTAGGTAGTTCCTTAATCTATGGAATGAAGGAGAAAAAGCATACAAAGTGATATAAAAATATGATCAAACACTGGCTTTTCATATGATTATATAATTATTGAAACAATATGTTTATTGTAGTATATTTGTTGTATGTCATATTTATTGAATTAACAAAATGATAATGTATTATGATGTAATACAAAGTGAAGAATGTTGGTTGACATTTTTACATTAATATTATTAAAGTGAGGTTATGAACTAGTTCTCTTCACTGTAGTAATAGTATTTAATAAAATCTGTAATAGAACATTGTTAGTATATTGTATACATGCACATTGCAAATATAATTTAGTATATGTATTTACACATATAAGAGAGGATGTTTACATTAATCTTAAAGTGATATATTGAGCTTTAAATTCTGAGTCTCAATTTACTCTTCAATATTTGTGTGAACCTGTAAAAACTTCATGCAGTGTCTCTGGGTTTCGATTTCACTTGGAAAATAAGGATTGCTTCAATGACCTACATTATCTCTTTCAAACTGAAAGATCAGTGAGCACAAGAGGAAGCCTGGGTGATCTATAGAACATAGCTAGCCTTAGAATGGGGGGTCACTGAGGTCAAAAGATGGGAATTTGAGGGGGCACAGGGGCTGAAGGGATTGGGCAAAAATTCTCCCAACTTGAAGATGAGAATAATGATGTCTCTTTTCTTATATGTGCTCAAGAAGGGGAAATACTGTTGCTGTACACCTTGTTTGCTGATTGACTAGCTGAGGCTTGAACAGATCTTGTAGAGAAGGACAGGGTCCATCCATTCCTTGGATGATTTTTATTGTGCTCTTTCTGTGCTGGGCACCAGACTTACCACTGGACACACAGTGAGCGCGAAAGGAGAAATTGAAAGAGATGAGATAAATTAGTCAACCTCTGAAAAACTTCGTGGATTTTTGTTGGTCTGTTCCTCTTTGCTAATGACGAATGACACCCCAAATCGTCCCAGGTGGAATCTCTTCCTGGGGTTGACAACAGAAACTGAAGGTAATGATTTCACGTCAACTCTAAGTGACTGGCTCTTCATTCCAGGAATTGGTGGTGCCAGAGGCATTTGGGGGAAATGAATGTGAATGTGAGTTTCCGGTTGTGCAGCTCAGTTTTCTGTTCTCTCTGGGATCCTCCATTACCAAACAGTTATCAGAGTGGTACTGTCCTCCCCTTTATCGTGGAAACTGAAGTCAAAGGACTCTGCTGGAATTATGATCAGATTTCCATCCATATGCAATCTACAGAACCGTAGGACAGACACCAGGGGGTCCTATTCAAAACAAAACAAAACAAAACTGATGCTTATTGTTTTACTAAAGCTACTGTGTTCTTGGATGTTTTTAGTTGAACTTCTCCAGAAATTAGAACAAAATAATAGGAGAGGGCCACAATTAACCAAGGACTAGAGTGCCCCAGAGACTACCTTATAAGGTTAGTTGATTCGTTTATAACCCACCTACTTACAGAATAACTGCCCTGGCTGCGTACTTGGTTCAATTCACTATGGAAAAGTCAACAAAACCTGAATTTAAATTTTAGATTTGTCACTGATTCATTATATCTTTTTTATGTGTCACCTCATTCTCCCTCTAACCAAGGCTGAGCTTCAAGTGAACCACAAGTCTGGATTGTCATGGAATTGTTTATTGGAATATATTCAAATTCCAGTTTTTAAGTAATTGGTAGTTTCTAAACATTAGGATGCTTCATTTCATTACCTGTTGTAGTAGTGCCATTAATGAAAATGAAGTTTAAGCACCAAGAGCTGTATGGGAGAGTTAGAACCAGGAGCCCTTGGAAAAAGAGGCAATTTTCTACAATCCAATGCATTTTGCATTGCCTATGGCCAATTTTAGTAATCAGCCTTCAAGAATATGGTTAGGAAATCTGCATAATATTATTAAAATTTAATTTAAATTGCTGAGCAGTCATTTGCCAATGTTCACATAGTTCATTTAGTGTTGGAGGAAACAATTTGGTCAGGTAGCGGGTGATAACCTCTAAACCCGTAGAAACTATAATCTTCCATCATTTTCCTTTATGGTTGTCCCTCAGACTCATTTTATTATCTCTCTTGCTTTCCTACTATTACCAAGGCATCTAGTTTCTCAGCTTTATTAATACTTGTGATTTATTGATGAGTTTTAGTCTACTCTTGATTTTCCTTTCATGTTTTGAAAAAAACCCTTATGAGATATTTTGTAGGCTATCTATCTATCTATCATCTATCAACATCTTTCTCCATTTATCACTTATATCCATATATCTATATATCTGTCTATATTTCTCTTTTTCTTTTTTCCTATGAAATGGTAAACACGCTATTTGCTTGGTTTATGAACTGAGAAATTCCAAGCTGGTTACCTCTTTGGATGTGCTAGGGAAATTCTTCTGGCCCTAGACACATTGATTTATTTACTCTCCCATTAAATAAAAGGTTAGTGTATGTCACTGGAGGGAAAAAAAAACCATGAGCAGACATCTATAGTAATGTTTTCTAGCACAGATACAGTAGAGTTTTGTTTTTAAGGTTTTGTTCTTACCTTTTTGCCCTTCTACATGCTTATATCCTGGGCATAAAAGAAAAAAAAAAAAAGAAAGAGAGAGAAAAAAAGTTTTTTGGTCCTTGATTCTGAGATGAAGACCGTAATTTGCCTGTAGTGCCTACTTTATTGAGATTTTAAATTAGCAATTGCTTAAATTCATGTTGGATATTTCTAAGGAATTGTAATTAAATTTTCTGAAAGAACTAATAAAGCTTTTCTTACAGAAACGCGGGATGGTTTTGAATTTCCAACAGTGGGAAAGGAAGGGTGACATCTTGCTCTGAGCTCGCTCTTTCCTTAGCTATGCCCTGTTGCTCCTAACAGCCTTCCCTGTTTACATCCCAGGTTAATTTCTTCTTTAATTCCCGTGTTTTTCAAAAACTTTTTAAATAAAGCATAGCCAAAATCTCAGGTCGGCAGTTTTGAGAATGTATTAGTCCACACGGCATTAACTGTGTCTTTCCGGAGGCAACTCGGTCTCTCTCTGCCAATCCATCTCTCACTTGTGAAGGGATGGGACAACCGACCGTGCTGACTGATTCGTTTGCAGCCACGGTTAACATTCCCTAACTAACCTTACCCGATGGCCAGGCAACCACGGGGGAGATTTTACTATCTTACTGGCAGGTGGTGAATCCCAAACTGAGATCCGTGAAGTGAATTGTCCATGATCAGAACCAGCACGTGTGTCTGTGTTGATTAGTGTTACAACATGGCTATGCTCTCATGACCCTCCCGCTCACCAGACTAGAGAAAGCTGGCCCCCAAAATACCGACTCCCATGAAAACGAGCCCTAAGTGGTTTCCTCTGATGCCAGATTGAAAGCTTGGTAAGGTCACTTGCAAACGTGGGAGACGGTGCTGTGGTGCACTGGCAGGAGGTGGTCAGACTTGGCTTGTAACACACCTGAATGGTGCTTTCCTTTCCTTTCCTTTCCCTCTGTATGGACTTGCTTTCCGTTGCGTGAAATTTTGTTTTATGTTCCTGAGAAACGATCCCCCCTTTATGGTTCTTTATAACATTTGCGCCTGTGGCTTCCTACAGGATTCTAGAAGCAGGTGGACAGAAGTCACTTATTTTTCTATAGCCTGGTGTAAGCTGTAAGGCGTGGGTTTGCCCCCAAGACAGCCTTGCTTGCCAAGCCAGAGCCTTTCCTGATAATTAGCCATTTATACGCTGAGCTACTGGGTCACCTTCCTTCCATAGCTTTTTTTGTTTGTTTGCTTCATATCAGTAAGTGCTTTTTTCCTTCCTTCCTTGTGCCATGGGGTGCTAAATATGTTCAAGAGATTTAGAACAGCTCAAGATAGTTCTCCGCTGAGTCCTGCTATCCTGCATTTCCCAGTTCATTTCTCAGTTCTGTCTATTTATTTATTTATTTACTTACTTACTTATTTATTTTTTTTATCTTTGTCCATCTGTTTGCTTTCAAGGTCTGCAAATACAAGGCATTCCTTCCCTCTGTCCGTCCTCATTTTCAGAAACGCTTCTTTGTCCTTCAAAACGAAGGGAAGGATATTTTTGATGCTAGCACTGCTCTTTCTTAAGTGTCTGCCATCGCCCCTGTCCCCGGGGAATGGAGCAGGACAGCGTCACGTGTTAAGTCCCAGGGCCTCTCGACGATTCTAATAGTTTACCTGCTCTTACCATCATGGTCTGTCTCAGCCTCCAGCACCGTGTCAATGGCATATTGGGTTCTGGCGAAGTAAGCAGCAAGCGGGTGCTACTTTGTATCCAGTTATGCTGAGAAGTACTTGGGAAATCAGAGAAGACAGGGAGAATTAAAATAATAATAATAATAATAATAATAAAGGGTTCAAAATATGACCATCAGTGCTCAAACTCAATGTGGCCTTTATATTTTCAAAATTATATTTTGAAAATATATTTCTAACAATTTTTGCATATGATTATTCATTGCTAGTGGTCTGACGCAAGATAGAAAACGTGACTGCAGTGAAATACAGCAGGTGGCCCCTCGGAGACAATAGAACCATCACTGAGAGGCATGATTTGGTCTCAACCACTCTGAGATCCCAGCCCCAACACAGCCATTGGCTGGTTATCAAATCCGGCCAATGCTCACTTCGCCGTCAGGGTTCTCTAGGGGAGCAGGGCGGACAGGACGCAGATAGATATCCTTCACAGGGGTTTCATGGAGGCATTGGCTAACCAATGGTGGTTATGATGGTGGAGGCAAAGAACCCAGGATCTGCAAGTTGGAGAACCAGGAAAACCTGGGGTGTAATTCAGCCCAGTAGGAAGACCTAAAACCAAGGAAAACAGTGGAGGTTGGAGGGAGGGCAGTGGGGTTTAAGTCTTGGTCAGAATCCGAAGGCGGGAGGACCCAGAGGGCCGCTGTCCCAGGGCAGGAGAAGGCAGGTGTCCCGGCTTTAGCAAAGAGAGCAGATTCACTCTTCCTCTGCCTTTTCCTTCCGTTCAGGGCCTCGGGAGTGGGTGATGCCGGATACTGTCCTGAAGCAGGAGATGCTGTGGTCTGAAGTTAGAGATCTCTTACTGATGTCATCCATCTCTACCACCTCACTGTGCTTGGGCTCATCTGCATCCTGTACTCAGTGCTGTTTTTTTTTCTTTAAAGATTTTATTTATTTATTTGAGAGAGAGAGTGTGTGTGTGCAGGAGCCAGGGGAGGGGCAAAGGGAGAGAGAGAAGCAGACTCTCCACTGAGCAGGGAGCCCAATGTGGAACTTGATCCCAGGACCCGGAGATCATGACCTGAGCCGAAGGCAGACACTTCACCGACTGAGGGACTGGGTGCCCCCTGTGCTCAGCTTTTAGTGTATCTGGTTCTGTACTAGTTCTCTTGGGGAGACAGCGATGGCTGCTAGCACGGCCAGCACTAAACCTCACGTCTCCACTCTCAGCCCAGAATCGCCTGGTCTCTGCTGACGGGAGCATACCTCTGAGCGGTTAACCGTCCTTGGTTTCCTCGGTCCCCAAGATGGAAGGAAAAATATTCTTCCAAACCTGTTTTGTTTTTAGTTGACTCTGTAGCGTTGGAGGAATGCCTTCCTTTTTATTAAATCTGAAGAAAGATTATTTTTATGAGGCAATAATAAAATTGGCCATTTGCTTAGAGTCTAATGTGTACCAGAGGTTTTGCTCTGTGCGTTAGATTATACGTGCATTCTACCAAGGTTACCTTGGTGAGGAGGCGTGATGATTCTTATTTTACAGATAAGGAATCAAAAGCTCCTATGAATTAGGTAAATTTTCTGAGTCATAAGTAAACAACACACTCAGACTTCCCTATCTCTGAACGCATGTTCTCAAATATTCTGTCCTTTTTCCTATAGACTTTTAATGAGAAGTCATTATGAAATCATCACACAAAGCTTTAACTCCACTTTTGTATGCAGACTTGTGATAATGTGCCCTCACCAACACACGTGGTTGGCTGACAGGCATGAACCAAAGAGACAACTCAGGCAACACAGGACACCTAGGTTTGCTTTGTGTTCCGAAAATATGCCCCCAAACCTAGCAATATTCAGCTTGCACTGAAAGGTTTCCCGGACTTACTGCCTGAAATGAAAGTTAATGGTAGATGGGTGCCATCTTCTCCTTATAATCTCATTGTGTCCCATTTCCCAACACACTGAAGATGGTGGTGACATTTCATTTAGAAATGTTGATTGATACTTTTTAATGCAGGAATTCTTGAGCCATATTTTACCCCTTGTTAAATATTGTTTTAAAGGTGAATTTATTTATTCATTTTGTGTATCACCCGTGTCTCTGCTTAAAATCACTGGTTGTATGGAACGAGTCGATGGAGAAAGTTATGATCAAATAACTCTTAATCAAACTCGAAACTCGAGATGCCTGTATGCCAGCTTGCAGCTCCGTGCTTGTAAGCTCGTATGGCTGAGGATGTGATCTCCTCTCATCCAGCAACAAAGGTACCCAAGGATCCCTGATTAAACCCAGTGCTGTCCCTGCCTGGTGTGGGTCACATAGGAGGTCCTGACGAAACTGCTGGGATGGTCAAGGGTGTATTACAGAGACACTCTCCAGCTGAAATAGACTCAAATGCCATTCTTGGCTGGCGGTCCTCATCAAGCCTGTCATGAAAAAGTCATCATGTGTTTGCTTGAGTGATTACTGGAATGTCCAGAGTTCGAAGATCCCAGCCAAACAAAAACGGCATTTTCCCCAGGAAAGCTAAAGAGGTGCTTGACCATTGGAAGCTACTGGAGACCTGCCCCCCAGTGCAAGATTACAGAAACTACTAACAGCTATGCAGACATTTCACAGTATTTTAAATTATTTATTAAATAAAGTAATTTTATATTGACTTTTAAAAATCCAGTAGTAGAGTTTTAGGAGTCAGAGACCATGCTGGCCACTCTGCCGTGCCTAGAGCTCGTCCCAGGGGAGTTCCTAAATGTGCCTATAAGGGGAGTTAGAGGTCTGCTTTTACTTTCCTCTTCCATATTTCATGTAGTAATAATTTAGGAAAAGATACTTGGCAACAGTGTGACAGGAGGAAGTAGATGGCATGGCAGGCACATTTCTCTTGAATATGATAAGGATGCTTTTGGGTGGGATTGTAAACTTTTAGAGGTGAGACTATACGGATGACCTAGGAAAGCTTCCTCATTTACAGGTGAGAGTTCTTAAGCCAAGACAGAATAACTATTAAAATATTTTCCTTGGGGCATTTGGATGGCTCAGTGGGTTAAACATCTGCCTTCAGCTCAGGTCATGATCTCAGGGTCCTGGGATCGAGCCCTGCCTTGGATTCCTTGCTCAGCGGGGAGCCTGCTTGTCCCACTGCCCCTCACTCTGCTCATGCTTTCTCTCTCTCTCTCTCTCAAATAAATAAAAATCTTAAAAGTATATTTAAAAGTATTTTCCAAATTAAACAGATTTCAGGACAGAAATGAATAGCCACTGAAGCCACGAATATCATTGTTTACACCAATGCTCCAGTCTTGCGTCTCAGCAGGGGTCAATTCCGCTCCGACACACTTCAGGCTTAGATGTCGCTTGAGGTTTTATTTCTAAAGGAATCTTCTTGCAAAAGAAAAGCATGACTCTGACCAGGTATCCTAAATACCTATGACATTCAGGAAGAAAATGACTTTAAATGATCAATTCACTCTTTTAATTTTAAGTATCTAACTAGGGTTCTGCTCAAAATGAGGAAAAATGTAGAGATGTTGTGTCCATTTAGCTCAGGAACATTTTCTACTATTTGAAATAGAATTAAATTATTGGCAGAAAATTCTTGTTTTAGAAAGAAGAATCAGTGCTGATTGAATCATTAAACTGTTAATTATTATTCCTTCCTTCCCAGTTCTGCTTTGTATTTATTAACGTGTACATCATATTGGAAAGGACACTGACTGACATGACAGGTGACCTGGAATCTATCTTTTCCAATGTAACAAAAGGAGTCACTTTTAAAATTCCCATTGAAAGTTATATTAGAATGCTAAGTAGTTACGTGATTATTGAGGGCTTGTTGGCTCTTTTTCAAGAAAGATGAGGCATTTATCTACCTATTTCCTGTCATTTCCCACTAACTAACCACCAATGTTACTTTCAGTGCTTAACTTGGACTGTAGCACCATGATCTGTAAAATGTGAATAATAATGTTTCGCCTTCCCCAAATGATATGATAATTTTATAACTCAAATTAAATAATTCATAGGATAAGAATATATATATATATATACATATATATGCATATATATATATATGTTTATTTACAATATATATACTTCTGATAAAACTTTAAAGTAGAACCAAACATAAATTTATGAAGTTGTCTTTGCAGGAAAAATCAATTCTCCAGATATCTGAGGAATGGTATTCTGTTTTCTTTTAGAAGGTCTGCATCTATAATGTGCTGATATGTTTTATTCTTCCAACAAATTAGTTCCATGGTACATGCTTTAATAAGTCATGAGTCAGTAAATAAACAGTGACAAGTCTCTTCACCAGAAAGACCGAGTGAAAAATAAGAATTTGTTATTCCTTAAACATTGCTTGTAGATTATAGGATACCGAGTTCAGTTTATAGTCTGGTCATGCAGTCTGTGGTTTGAACTGAGTCTAGAATGATTCAGAAAGCGTGTTACGGAGATTGCAATAGGTACTGGAAATACCACTTTCTCTATGCTTGTCCCCCATCCTTTCTTCTGAGTTCCAAACACAAAGGTCCACCTGCCCCACTGAAACATCTTTTGCACCTTCGGGTCTCAATGCCGTGACAGAACTCTCCGTCCCGCGTCAGAAAATGAGCCTCCTCCAGTCCACCCCCTTGCTTAATGCACTTCTCTCTCTTGTTCTACCTGAAGTTCTGCCTGCAGCTGCCAAGTCCTGCCGATTGTAGCCTCTGAGTGTGTCCCAGTCCATTCACTTTGTTGGAGTGTGGGGGAGAACGTTTTCTGTACTTTTTAAAGGTTCTTCCAGCTGGTCTAAGAATTGAATTGACATGACACGGATTAACAGGAAAAAAATCAAGTGTAATTTTGCATATTCAAGAACCCTACCTGCATGAGAGGTTCAAAGAGAGGAAGGTAAAATGGTGTCTACGCCATCCTGAGCTATGGAAAGGGAGGGGGGCCTGGGGCTTCACAGTTCCTCCTTCAGGCAGAAGTCAGAATGGCCTCACCAAAACACAGATGGATGTGTGTCACGACGTAGCTGAAATCCTCTGAAAGGGTTCTACAATATAGAACATAAAATCCAGGCTCTACACCGTATTTCTGAATAACACCTTCTCTAATTACCTCTCAGTCTTTGCTTTACATGGCGGCCCGTTCAGAGCCACCCTGGCCTTCGACGAGTGTCCTCCTGACTCCGGTAGGGCCTCCTCCTCTCCGGAGGGTGCGTTCCAGGACCTCTGGCCTGAGGCGTGGTGCTTCAGTACTGAAGCATTAACTGAGGTTCCTCCGCCTTAATTTAAATAACTTTCTTCATTTTTTCCCTTTCTTTCAGTACCTTGTTCTGTCTCTTTGTAACACTAATTACAGTTTTTTATAGGCCATAACTGTATACTTGTTTCGGAGCCCATTTGTCTTATCAAGTCATAGTAAAATCTCACGACTAGCCTCTAAGGTTTAAGAGGTAAAGGAAAAGCTCAGTTTTATCCACGACCGTTGACACCATACTTTGTACCCATCCTGGCACATAGTAGATAACGAACATTGTCAAGTGAGTGCAGGAACGAGTTGTTCTCATTCGTTGATTGGCAGGACGTGTGAAATATATCATAGATATGTTCCCAGTGCTCCCATTGGACAATGTTAGATCATTTCTATAGATCTATTTGCCTAGAGTTAAAATAATCCACTCCACTAAACATTGTGTAAAAGGGGGCACCACTACTGGTCCCCAAATCCATTTCTCCAAAAAGTCTATCCATTCATAGGTATGAAGAAGATATTAAGAATACTTATATTTATCTTATCTACTTCACAGAAATTCAGTAATGCTCAATATAGATAAAGTTGAATACTGTCAAATTAGGAGATATTTCTTCTTGGAAGAGATCCAACATTTGTCACTAACAAAATGGCCACTTGAGATAACCTCAAGCTCATCACAAAATGTGGCTGAGTTTATTCAGAACATTAACAATGTGAGGAAATAGAACTTTACAGATATAGTTTTTAAGAATGAGTGTTTGAGTAACTATATATGTTATTAGGGCATGCATATAAGTTTAGTTAGCTGATCTTTTGGAAAACACATAGAAATCATAGGATAATTCTTCATCTAAATGTAACTCTTTCATAAGTATTTATATTAATGTGTCTAAAGAAAATTTTCATTAAAATGAAATTCTACAAATCCTTGAAAATAACAAAAATATGTACAAAGAATTTCATAGATGATTACATACCTTAAATTTTCTAATTAATAATTTTCATAAAAATAACATGATCAGTTAAAATATTCAGAATTAAAATATAGTACTGGGGCACCTGTGTGGCTCAGTCATTAAGCATCTGCCTTCAGCTCAGCTCATGATTCCAGCATCCCGGGATCCAGCCCCACGTCAGCTTCTCCCTCTCCAGTTCCCCCTGCTTGTGTTTCTCTCTCGCTGTCTCTCTCTGTCAAATAAATAAAATCTTAATAAAATAAAATATAGTACTTACACATTATAATCTTAAGGTGAAACATTTTCTTACTGTTGGTTGCTCCAATTATGAACTATTATCCATATACTGAAACTTAGTGCCATGGTAATTAAAAAAAAAACTTTAAAATTATACCGTTGGTAGTATAATATTTTTCAATTTTCCCTAAATAAATAAATTTAACATATATTTATTGAGAGCTATGATATTCAAGGCAGCAGGAAGGATGAAAATGTGTACGGATGTTCTGCCTTGTAAGGATTTTTATACCACTAGGGAGTGGTAATGGGCACCATTCAGGTAAGAGGTAAGCATGTAGGGGGAGCAGACAGCAAGTGCTGAAGCGATCAGATATTACAAGGTCCATGGTCCATGTGCCTCTTAACTTCTTTGCCATGGCAGACATTACCAATCTATCACAGAACCTTTCTTGCTCAGCCTTAGATCAAGAAGCTACTTAAAGAGATATTCCAACTTCCACTTCTAGGAACATAAGGTTGATGTTCTTTTCTCTATTTACTCCCTAAGTACAACTAAAATCCCTGGAAAGTATATTTAAAAATTGTAAGAGAACTGTGAAAGATAGAAAGAAGATGGTAAACTGGCGTAGGACCTCAGAAAAGAAGGGATGACCTAGTGGTGGGATTTTTGGGTTCTCTTTACTGGTTCAAATCCCTAACAGGATGCTGGGGAAGCTGGTCACCTTGAAACACCAATGGGCACAGGCAACAAAAAAATTCCCAAGAGAAAAGTCTGCTCTACCTGCCCAAAGAACAGGGAAGGGACATCCAGATAAGACAGGAAATATTTAGTCAATAATCACTCTCCGTCCAAACCTTACAGAAAAACCAGTGGCCATACCCTACCACCGATTGCAAAGACCAAATGGAGAGTTTTTAAGGCTATCTAAGATGTTCCAACCCTCCCCACTGGATGGTGACAGAAAGGCTGTGAAGCAGCATCAGTGATAGCACTTGGGAAACTGGACCCCAGCTCACCTGTTGGTGATGAGCTCCCCTTCACTTCTCTTGCTGGGTTGGTATTACAGGACACATACTTGGAAGTCAGAAATGTGACCATTCCTCAACAAGGACAAAGCCATCATCCCTCTACATGTCAGTGTATGCCATATGGGAACCAGTAAAGAAGTGCCCCCTACTCTCCCTGCTAGGGAAGTATCAGCAGAGACCTGGAAACAGGCTGGAATTCCCAACTTATGCAGCAAAGACCCCACTCACCTGCACTTCCACCCCCCACCTGCAGGTAGAGGTGGTACCTCCCTTCACCTACTAGAGTGTTGTTAGATAAGGCTTAGAAAAGCACAAGACTTAAATAACAGCCAGAGTCTTATGAATGACGTAATGTTCACAATGTCCAGGTGTTAATGCAGTATCACCTGTCATACCAAGAAATGGGAAGATATCAAACTAAATGAGATGAGACAATCAATAGAAGCCAAAGCCAAGATGACACAGATGTTAGAATGCTCTAAGATTCTAAAGTAGCCATCATCAACAGTTATAATGTAGATGAGCATTTTATTATATTATGCCTATGAGTCTACATAAATAATTTTTTTTACAAAAAGGAAGTCTCAGCAAAAAAAAAAAATAGCAGATACAAAGAATAATCAAATGGGATGATTAGAACTAAAAAATACAATAATTGAAATAAAGAGGAAAAACCCTCAGTAGATGGAGTCAACAGCAGAATAGGGAGGACAAAGGAAAGTTCCTCTTTCCTCTGAATCTAAGATAGAATGATTGAAATTACTCACTTTGAAAAACAGAGAGAAAATGTGCTTAAAAAGACATGAAGTCGGCCTCCCAGACCCTGGGACTTAACAAATGACCTGATGTGTGTCATCAGAGTCTCAGAAGAAGAGCAGGAAGATGGAGAGGCTGACAAAGTATTTGAGGAGATATGGCTGAAAGCTTCCCAAATTTGGAAATATATGTAAACCTAACAGATTCAAAATGTTAAGTGAACCCCAAATACCAGAAACCCAAAGAAATGCACAACAAGGCACATCATGGCAGAATTTCTGAAGACTAAAGGCAAAGAAGAAGGAAAAAAAAAAAAAAAGCCTAAAAGAAGTCAGGCAGAAACAATGGATCACATATAGGGAAATAAGGATTCTAGTGACAGTAGATTTCTCATCAGAAACCCTGGTGGGTAGTAGGAAGTGGAACAGCATTTTTTAAGGGCTGAAAGAAAACAACCCAGAATTTTATAGTCAGCAAAAATATTGTTAAGGTGTTTTATCTTATAGGCTGGTA
Source organism: Martes martes (assembly GCF_963455335.1). Lineage (NCBI taxonomy): Eukaryota > Metazoa > Chordata > Mammalia > Carnivora > Mustelidae > Martes > Martes martes. The sequence continues at coordinate 2,924,877 of NC_137889.1, read as the reverse complement.
GTGAATAAGTGACATGATCTCTATATTATCTGCCCCTAATGCTTATTAGGCTATAAAAAATTCACTGTTACTTGGGCTACAACATTATTATAAACAGAAATCAAACACAGCCACTAATATTATAGAGTAGAACCAAATTATAGATAGCAATTTGAAATATTCTTCTATTAGAATTCTTTTTAAAAAATATTTATTTATTTGGGAGAGAGAGAGAGGCAGACTACAGAGGGATAGTGAGAGGGAGAAACTGACTCCCCACTGAGCTGGGAGCCCAACACGGGGCTCAATCCCAGGAGCCTGAGATAATGACCTGAGCTGAAGGCAGATCTGAACTGACTGAGCTGCCCAGATGTCCCTCTTCTATTAGAATTCATAATTAATATTTAGATTTATATGTATATATGCATATATATATATGTTTGTGTGTGTATATGTAGTATGTATATATACACGTGTGTGTGTGTGTGTGTGTGTGTGTGTGTGTGTATAGTGACATGCATATACATAAATTTTAATTGATAGAAATTCTTATATGCTTAAATTGTATACTTATAACCACTCAGAAATCCATTGTCTGCATTGGAGGGCCTGGCTACATCACTGCATTCTCCTTCATTATGCTTTTGGCAGAGGGATTTGCACTGTTCTCTTGCAATGCAGGTCCTCTTCTGTACCTCTTAGCACATCCTGTTCTTTATAGAGCATTTCGTGGGCACTTGTCCCTGAGCTTATCAGTCGTCCTTCATTTTTGTTTATGCTCCTTTTGTATTTGATGCTCAACTAGTTTTTTTGGTTATAAACCAGGTACCTATCAGATTTCCTACATGTTCTGTTTCAGACATTTTCACTTAAAAATATCTCTCACCTTAACCACGCCATAGGAATCCCTACTGCAGGGTACTATTTTTACTCTAGGCTTTATGGTGTGGGGATCGATCCCCCTCTGGGTTTGCTTAGCCTTATGAGTGGGGTCCGGATAATGAAAAGGTAGACATTCCATTTTGAGATGCTGGGTGTGTGAGCTAGGGTATTGAGAGTATGAAGCAGACGTTCAAATAAGTGGACAATGCTTAGCTGCCAACCAGATCGGGACTGTGTAGAGAAAGAAGTGAATGAAAGAATCTGACCAGACTGACTGGAGAAACTTTGTCAGGACAGCTACAGTGAAGGTCAGGAGAAGCCCAGAACCTACACACATTTAGCTCGAGATGTGGGCATTGCTCAAGTGGACTAAGAGGATATCAGTGCATGAGAATCACAAGTCTAAGGTGATAGTCAAAGCCCAAGAATTGCTCAGCTCTTTTTTTTTTTTTTTAAGATTTTATTTATTTATTTGACAGACAGAGATCACAAGTAGACAGAGAGGCAGGCAGGGAGGGGAGGGGATGCAGGCTCCCTGCTGAGCAGAGAGCCTGATGCGGCGCTCGATCCCAGGACCCTGGGATCATGACCTGAGCTGAAGGCAGAGGCTTAACCCACTGAGTCACCTAGGTGCCCCTTGCTGAGCTCTTTGAAGGGAAAAAAAAAAAAAAAAAAAAAAACGGGGAAAGAAAGAAAAAAAAAAGAGAAAAAAGAAAGAAAGCAAAGAGAATGGTACTGTGTTGAAACTTGATGGGTAGCGGAAAGAAAAGGAGCCCTTGTAAGTTACAGGGAACAATCATTTAAAGAAGTGGGGAAAAAAAAATCAGAGAAGCATTTAAACCTACAAAGACAAGAATGGCTACTGTTTGGTCTTAAATACATAAGAAAAAAAATCCCACCTGGGCTTCATATTCTAAAAGAGGAACAGGGACACTGGACAGTGGAGTAGCTCTTCCACTTATGTATTTGAAACCAGAATGTTAAATATCTCATGTGATATGTAATAGAAATAAGCTGATTTACTACTGATTTCCTCTGCCTCTTTGCTCTCTTTAATAAAGAGATTACAAGGAGTTTATCCTATCAACTCATATTTTTCTTTACAAAACAAATAAGTACAAATGATGGTCATGTATATAACTACTACTACTAATACTAATTATGCATTCTTATTTCTTGGATGCCTACATTGTATGAACCCAGTGGTAGTTGCTCTGTATACATTATGTCATTTACTCCACACGATTTTCTCTGAGGTGCCCTTTATTGACCTGAAAGCAATGAGATAACACGCATTAAGCCTTTTAACTGAAATCATAGAGCTGGCAAATGTCAGAGACCCAAGCTAATATAGAAATCTGACTTTAAAGTCAGATTTTAAGGGATGAGTAGGTGATTGTTCACTTAGGTTGGCGGGAACTATAATGCTATATTCGTATAGTTTAAAAAAATGGAGAAGATTTACTCCCTTCAGCTATAATAAAAGTAAGAACCGTCTGCATATTTTGCAAGTCATATGCATTTAGGTCACTGACATTTAAAAAGTGATCTTGAGAAGACCTTCCACTTAGTAATCATTCAGAATTTTTGGAAGGAATGAATAGATACGACAATACTAGACATTCATGGGAGGCTCCTTTATCCCATGAACCTAAATTTCTAAATCTGTAAGGGTTATGCCATCTATCTTCATTGAATCAGAAGTGTGAGAATGTCATGGTTGATTGATTACCAACCTTTTTTTAAGCCCCACCAAAGAGCCTACTGTTAAGACAGTCTAGAGAGGCCAAAACCATACCTCGAGGCCAAACAGAGATTCCCTGCGGTTGATCCGATGACAGAGAGTGGGTCTCCTTAAGCCCTTGGAATCAGGGTTCATGTGTGAAATAAGCTTCCAGATTTAGCAGAAGTGGTTAGAAAGCTTTTCTGGTCTGGCCTCCAGGGCATGAATCCCTTTAAGGGACGGTTTCATGGATATTGGCAGAATATCACCTGCCAAAGACATGTCATTTCATGCGGTTCTCACCCCAAACGAGAGCTAGAAGGTAGCTGGGCACTGAGCATGCTTCAGCGAGGAGAGGGATGTAGGTTTGTGAGAATGAACAAATGATCATTTGAGTGAAATCCGAGAGGAATTGGTGAGGAAACAAGGGATGGGGGATGCCAGGAGATCCAGTCGTAAAGGACATTCACTGCATTCAATACATTAAGATGAATGTTTTGCAGATGCTCAATACATTGCCTCAGTAAAACAATGGCTTTGGAAAGCCAGAGGTTAATAATTATTTTAAGTACTTTGTCCAAAATCATGTCTATATGTCTGAATTTTTACCTCCTATCTATTGCAAATGTTTATTAGAGTAATATATATTACATATGGATTATATATGTGTGTGTTTTAGACGGTTGAAATAGCTGATTAGACATTTAAACACAAGAGAAACTTGAGTACTTCGACTTTCCAGAATTTTGATCTTTATCAGCCCCTACATGTAAACATGTTTTAGCTCTCTCATAATATTCCATTGTATTTACTGAAGGTTGTGCTAAAGAAACAACAGAACAGCCGGCAGAAGACCCAGAGTGAACCACGGGTAGTTCACAGGGCTCTCGTAGGATTCGAAGGTGGCCTCGGGAGTCGCAGGTCTGCTCTGTGGCCCCAGGTTCTACACAGAGTCGCTCCGATTCTGGGGGCGAGTCATTTTCTCCCTCTGACCCTCAGTTTTCTTCATCTGTAAAACTACAAGTTTATATAAAGTCATTCAGCCTATCCTTTCAGCTCTAACAAGCTACATGTGTTTTTTTATTAGAATAATGTGGAAACATTTTTAAATGACTCACACTCAGAATCCATGAGATGAATAATATGTTAAACATCGATCACATACACGGAGGCCAGTACTCTAGTCATTGGAAAAGTTCTCTTTGACAAGAGCACCTGGACTCGGTTTGTGTCGCAGGGAGTGACTCTCCGTCTCTCTGTCTTGTCCTACTGTTTTCTTTACTGCAACTTATAGTCACGTCACTTGAGACGTATTTTATGTTGGTTTGTTTTGTTTTGTTTCCTTATGTCGCATAGTAGATGAGCCTGGATCAGAGCTAGGAACTTGAAGAAGGCGGCGTTTGCCCTGAACTCTCCCGCCATCTTCCTTGTCTTTAAAACATGTCCGCTTCCCTCATCCCACTTTCTTGCGTGGCCTCACACGGAGAGCAGGCCTGCTTCGCACTGCGCTCTCTAGGTACCTTCCCATTCTCCTCCTACCTTTCTCCTCAAGGGCTTGTGTTCTGACAGGTAATTGATAAAAGAACAGATACTATATTTGTAGATGCATCCGTGATCTTGGCTCGGTGATTTGCGTTTTATGAGAAATGTCTGGAGCTTTAAAGAAGAGAAGTCATGGGGGGAGGGGAAGGTGCATATAAGGGGAGGTGAGACTGTCGGCTTCAGTTCTGATTCCCGAGAGATCTCGGCACCGAGGCTTCAGTAGATTTTGCGGTGGTGGAGATGCTGTTCCCGCCTTTCTTTGCAGTATTAGATGAAGTAGAAAGCATGACCCTTTGGCGTCCTGAGCGTGGCCGTCCGAGAAAACACCTCACTGTGTTTCAGCGGTTTCACAGCAGTCAGACTTACCTTCTGGGATCCTAATCACACAGATGCTCTATTCTGAGCAGTTTTCCATGGCTTCTCATTAACTCTCAAAATGATGAAAATGTGTCCACTTATCCCACGCATTAGAAATATAAATATCTCTCCGCTCGTCTATGCACTGGGCATGAACCATAGCAACAGAGCAAGGAAGTGTCGTAACATCTTGTAAGAATAACTGTGTTTCTGCCATTTCTTTCCAGCTGTGTCCTGTGGAATCCCCGAGTCCCCGGGAAACGGTTCATTTACGGGCAACGAGTTCACGTTGGATAGTAAAGTGACCTATGAATGTAACGAGGGCTTTCAGCTGGAAGCCGGCCAGCAAGCAGCCGCCGTGTGTCGGGAAGACGGATTATGGAACAACACGGGGAAGCCCCCCACGTGTAAACGTGAGTGTCCGGGGCCTTTGCATATCCTGGCAGACTTAATTAGGAGTGACATTCATGGGTGAGAGCTCCAGATTACGAAGTACAGAGACCCTCTTCCACAGAAGTGAGGCCCTGGTCTCTTGCACTGTGGTGATATTAGAGCCAGTCTACATTGGAAAATGCTAAAAATAAATAGATAAATAAACAATAAGAATAAAAAGATAAAACCAGTCTACTCCCCAGAAAATGCTCCAACCATATAAGATAAGCTCAGCCTTCTTGAAAATTGGTCAGATAGAATCACGTCAGTTCCGTCAAGAGCTAGACCCTATGATTTATGCAGCAAACCTTGGCCATGCTGTCACTTTCAGTTTGGTTAGATGACTTCGAGAGGAGATTGAGACATGTAGCTTGGCGATATTTTATGCAAAATATTAAGACATAACTCAGCATGAGTTTCCCATTTGCCTCCCACCTCTTTATAAATTCCTTGAGGTTAAAGCAGCGCCTTGCTTCTTAGTGTATCAGCTACTCTACATAATACATGGGTGTTCAATAAATGAGTCACTGATTTGTGAAGAGTAAGTTTTCTGGAAAGCTCTGTATGGCATATTATAGTATTCTTAAAAGAATCAGAAATTTGGGCTTGTGCTTATACTGTAGTCTTAAAAAATAATAATGAACTCCATAATGCAGAGCTGAAGAGAGCAAAAGTTCACACACACACACATACATGCACACAAAATGTACACCAAAATATCTTTGTATCTATATTAAAACTAGCTTCAAACTGGAAGTAATCTAACTACTTAATTTCTAAAAATTGAAAACTATGTATTTCTGCAAAAACAGTATTTTTGCTCTTATGATATTTGAAAAGTGTTTCCACATGGTCTTATAAAACTAGTTATAAAACTAGTTTATTGACCTCTTTTTGTGTGTAGCTTTTGGTTATGTTAAAATTATTTGAACTGCTTAGCTATGAACACATAAATGTTTACAGAACATGGTTGACTTCTCTCCATCATTCTTGTTTTCCTTGTGATCATTTTCATCTTTTTTTTTTAATTTTGCAGATAATTATTGCTTTTCCTGAGAGGCAGTGAGGCCTCTCAACAGTGAGACACTCTTGAGACAATAGTAATATTTCTCACTTTTTTATTTAATAAAGAACTATTTTATTATAATTAAAAATAGTATAGGAATCTAGAATAATAAGATATATTGGTAGGTTTTTAAGTTCAATCCTAGATAAAATTTTTCTCTCGAAATGAGACCCTAACCCCACAGATGTCAATAACATTATATGTTTTGGGCTCTTTATAATGAAAACAATTTCCTAGGCATTTAAGACCCCGCTCTCTCTGCACACAGCCTAGAGGTTGTTATGAATAGTCCTTGTCAGTGTAAGGTGTCTACCTCGTGCCACATGTTTCAGTTTATCTCTAAATCTCCTGACAGCTCTGAAAGGAGGACACACACCACCTTCCCAGTGAAGTAAAAGCCACTTGTCGGCAGAGTTTGGGTTGAATTCCATTCTCTCTAGTTCTTAATCCTGTCCCCTTTCCATTATGCTGTGGTTCGGCACTCTGGTTACACATAAAACCATGTGTGTAATCATTACTAGTGTCCAGATCTGACTCTCAGAGATCCTGAGTCAACTAGTCTTGGATGGAAAACAAGCATCGGTGTTTTTGTTTTAAGTGCTCTGGGTGCTAGGCTTAAAATGTCAGGTATGTGCTAGGTCTTAAAGGGAAAGCCATCTAAAATTTGTATAGCATCTGAGAAAGAAATGATAAATGACAAGGTAATTGTGTAAATGATGTAAATGCAATTTTTATTCTTACATCCTTTTTTAAAAATAGACTTTGTCTCTTAGAACAACTTTAGGCTTATAGGAAAAATGAGCTGGAAGTACAGAGATTTCCCGTATACTCCCTCCTCCCCATTATCACCAGTCCCCCCCAACAAGTGGAGAGGTTCATTTTTACAAGTGATGAACCTGTTTTGATACCCTATTATCACCCAAAGCTCGGCTTACAGAAAGGTTCAGTCTGGGCATCATACATTCTGTGGGTTTGGACAGATGGGTAAATATATATATATATATATATATCAACCATTACGGTGTCTACCTATATTTTCAGCGCCCTAAAAATCTTTGTACTCTGCCTTTTATCTGGCCCACCCTCCTCCCCTCCCCTCAATACCTGGTAACCATTAATCTTTTTCCCTATCTCCATAGTTTTGCCTCTTCCAGAATGTCCTATAGTTAGAATCGTACACTATATAGCCTTTTCAGAATAGTTCTTTTCACTTAGTGACATGCATTGAGGGTTCCTCTGTGTCTTTTCATGGCTTGATAGCTCATTTCTTTTTGGTGCACAATATTTCGTTGTCTGGGTGGACCACAGCTTATCCATTCCCCCCCAACCGAAGGAGCGCTTGCTTACTTCCAACTGTTGGCTCTTATGAATAAAGCTGGTATAAGCATGCGGGTGCAGGTTTTCTGTGGACACACATTTTCAACTCTTTTGAATAAATACCAAGAAGTGTGATTGTTGGGTCATATGGTAAGAGTAGGTTGAGTTTTCCAAACTGGCTGTGCCATTTTACACCTCCCCCCCCAGCAATGGGTGAGAGTTCCTGGTGCTGCATGCCCCCATCAGCATCCAGTCTTGTCAGTGGTCTGGACATGAGCCGTCAAATACGTGTGTAGGGGTATCTCCTTGTTGTGCTAACTTGCATTTCCCTGGTGGCACATGCTGGGAAACGTATCTTCATGTGCTTATTTGTCATTGGTCTGCCTTCTTTGGTGAGGTTTATCTGTAGGGATTTTGCTTGCTTTTAATCAAGATATTTGCTCTATTGTTGAGCTGTAAGAGTTCTTTGAAAATTCTGGCTACCAGTCCTTTATCAGAGATGCTTTCTCTAAGTGTCTCTTCCCAGGCTCTGGCTTGTCTTCTCATCCTCTTGATGGTGTCTTTCTGTTGAGCAGGAGTTTTCAATTTTATTGGAGTACAGGTTATCAATTCATTCTTTCATGGAACATGCCTTTGGTGTTGTCCTTAAAGAGTTATCCCCCCAATAAAGGATCACTTAGATTTTCCCTTGTGTTACCTTCTAGGAGTTTTATACTTCAAATTTGGGTCTTTGATCCATTTCAAAGTAATTTTGGGGGTTGGTGTAAGGATGTCTGGTTGTTCCAACACTGTTTATCAAGAGTCTAGATGTGCTGCATTTGTATTGCTTTTTGCTCCTTTGCCAAAGATCAGTTTACTATGTGTTTGGGAGATTTAATTTTCTGCTCCATCTATCTATGTGTCTTTTTTTTTTTTTCTTTGCCAGTATCACAGTGACTTCTCACTTCTGTTTTTATTTGGTTAAAACAGAATACAAAATGACACTTTTTTTTCAAAATGTATTTAAGTGAATGCAAAAATTTGGAAACTTAATTGAAAAAATATTTCCCATTTTCCTACAAAATCAATCTTCTTTTTGGTTGTAAATATTTCTAGGGACATAATTGATTTTACTAAAAATGCCCTGATGAACACAGATACTTCCATGATTTGTAAAGCTATAGGGAAGGCTTTAAAGCCATCATTTTTCCTAAAGATAACCCAGCTTATTGGGGATCACAGACATATAGTCTCAGTGGTGTTTTTATGGCATTTTATTTTAACCAATAAAGCATTATCTTTGGATTAATTAAAGGCTGATACTTCAGATTGAAGCAGTGAGCAAGAACCGTTAGTGTGTCACTGTAGTGTTGAATTATTTTGTCCTGAACACATGCTGGACAGAGTGCCTTCTGTACAAGCCAAACTCTTTTTTTTTCTGTATGAGCCATATTTAAGTGTTAAGGCCATACCTCATTGGGTTAAGCAATTATGCACACCCGGATTTTTAACCCTGCTTTACAGCTTGATCTCCAATGGAGAATGCCCGTGCACGTGGTTTCCATTTGGCAATAAACAGGTCGCCATCATAAAACTCCGACATAAAGAGCCAACTATGTCAGATTGGGAGGAAAAGAGGCACAATATAGCTTTCCATGTCAAATGTGTCTGGGCTACATCATTCAGTTATAGTAACAATCCTGTAGAGAAACTATTGCTTTCTTTATCTTACTGATTTAAAAAAAAAAAAAAAGCAAATAACTGAGTTGGCCAAGTCTGCAATTTGCAACCAGGTAAACGTGATTGGTCGTTATAAAGACACCGAGGCAAGTATTTCATTGCACGGAAACTGCCCTGTTGGAGGTCCCCTGCTGCCCCAGGCAAAGCTATATGGTGACACTGATGGGTAGGTGGGGATGCTTTGGGCATTTTGAAAGCACAGCAATTGTGTGACATTCCCAGAACCTGTCTGGGGACACAGACAATATACAGAGTTTTTGTGATAAAATGGAAAATCAGCCCCAAATTTTCTAAATATGAATTGAAACTTTCAAATATTTCTTGTCTCCTTATTCTCTGTTAGATTTTACAAAAGGGAGACATAGATATTTTATTTAAGTTCTTTGGTATTCAGAGACTGGAAAACCTATTTAATCTTGGTGGGGTGGTGTTTACTTCACTTAATTTAAATTAAAGAAATTGCGCAGAGTAAGCACTAAACTTTGTCTCGGGGTCAGAAAATTTGGTTACTATGGAGCTCTGAAATGCGTGTTTCCCCCAGGCCGGTTCCTCTGTGTACTTTGTTGACATGACAGGATTTTGTTTCTTTACTGTCTGCAGTGGCATGTACATCACTACCCGGACTCTAAGGAGAAAGGAAACACTTCTGCTTTGATACATAGTAAATGTAAATAGTAAATAAAATCAGTTGGTGTGGCCCACAGGTTTACTGAAGGGAAGGCTGTAATAAATAACTTTTTCAGTTTGCACATCTCCCAATCAGGCAGATCTCCCAGGCAAGTGCCTGAGGCTCATTTCCTTTCATTTTAATTATTTACTGAGACTGAGTTTGGATCATTGAAGATATGATTCATGCCAGTGGCATAATAGAACGAGGGAGGCTCTTGGTATTAATGTGTGGGTTTAACAGTTTGGCCGAATGATGAATAGGCATGCATAATATACTCTGCATTTAGGAGAAAGCAAAACCATTAAAACTGCCTTCTAAGGAGAAATGAATTCAAAGTCCTAGTCCCAATGTATAGGTTTTCTTTTTTTAACCACTGGTGTTAGTCAGTGAAGCTATTTGGTCATGAATAATTTACAGAGACCTACTATGCGCCAGGCACCATGAGCATGTTACCTGATCAAATGCAATGCCTGTGTGTTTTGGGAAAGGAAGAGTAAGTTAAAGCCATACAAAATAGCTTTATATGACCTGTAAATAGCTCAAACATAGAAAAACTAAGATTAGATATAAATAAATTATCTACTATTGGCTAGTTAGCTGTGTATGTATCAGCATATACATAGGTAAATGCATCTGTCTGTCTCTAATACATTTTATAACTATATGTGCACATATAATCATATATACACCTGTGTGTATATGAATAAATGCATGTGTGTATACTCATGCATGTGTATCACACGCTTAGAAATAGATATATATATATATGTGCATATTTTATATGTATATATGTATATTAAATAAATGTATATATGTATATATCAGTAATGCACATATGTGTGCTTACAGGTGTAAAAGAATATTTTGTGTAAAATATTTTGGGGGATGTATATTTATCCACTTAGTCCCTTAAAAAATGGACTAAAAATTGCTTACATGTTGTCTCTATTGATTACCCCCATTTTCAGAGTAGAACTCATGTTATACTTCACATTTAACACCTTGACAAACCTTGTGTTATCCTAAATCATGTCCCTGAAGCCCTGTGTTATGTAATCAGTTCTCCATCTGGCATCAAGTTTCCACTGTGTGCCAGGCACGGTCATAAGCATTTGATATGCTTTCGATCTTTGAGTCCTAAATTTAACAGTCATTCGAAGCACTATTATTATCCCCATCATGCAGATGGGACCTGGAGACCCCGAGAAGAGGAAACCTCCCAAGGGTTGCACAGTTGGACCTTGAGGGAGTCGGGACTGAGGGCGTCCGTCTGGCACCGGCCCTTCCATGCTCGTCCCCAGGCTGGGTCTGCACATGTAGCTGCCATGAAGGGCTCGTCCTGCCTATGCTGTGCATTTACAAGGGACTTTGGTTAAGATCTTAGCCAACTTGTTGAAGAACAGTGCAGTTCCCACCTGATCTAAATAGATAACCGTCCTGTGCATATGTATTTAAAAAATACATACAAAGCTAAAAGGAAGAGCAAAGGAAATGTCTACGTATGAGATGGGAGGCATGAATCTATCCTTATCTTCCAAGTGTGTTTGTTACCAGATTCGGAAAGATGGCCGGGACCAGGAGGTTGGGTCAGAGCCAGCACCCCTGCAGCACCCTGTAGTGCTGCACTGACCCACGTCCAGCCCACCCTGGTTGGGCCCGGGTCTGCTGCAGGGGAACAGAGCCGGCGGGTGGATGGGGGTCCGTCTGGCAGCGTTCTGATGTGTTAGGTGAGCCTACACACAGTTGAGAAACGTCTACTAGAAGCTTGGCCGGTTTCTGCTCCTTGATGTCGGGACGCATCGCTTTGTGGGGCGGGTTGTGCAGCTCTGTGCAAGGCGAGGAGGCACTGCGGCCCGCCTGCGAAGCCTCTTCCCGGTGGCCATCAGGTAGTGCCCAACCTCGGCTACTGCGCCTTCTGCTGGGATGAAACGTTTTCAGGCTGCACGGCAGGCCGCGCACACTTGACACTGTTGCTGAACATGTTCTGAGATCTTGATGCTCTGTTGGAGTTCAGATATCATTTCCGATTACATTCAGTCCTTTTCTTTAGAACAAGCCGGGTTTTACTCTGTGATTTTTCTGCTTCTTTTATTTGCAAAGATTGGACATGACTTAGTCCAGCCTTTTGTGTTTTAACTGGAGTTGTGAACAGGTTCCCCTTGGCTCCTTGGTAAACACGAGAAAGAAAAATTTGCCCTTTAATGCTCAGTGGTAAATCTGGGTCTTGTTTTGTGCAGGTCATTTACCGTCCCTAGGAACTGGGCTATGTTACTATTGTTTCATCTTTAAGAAACATAAACACTGCACAGCAGGTGCGTTTGTCCGTTTGGCTCATGGCTGTATCTTTATAATGACTTGTCGAATGATTCTCATGGCCCCTGTCAAACAAGGTGTGAGGAAACTATTTGTTTTTGTTTTTGTTTTTACGACTGTTTTTTAAGTTGCTGCCGTGTAACCAGAGCGACTCATGAGCAGGAGAGGTTTTCACTCTTTCAGGCTGGATTGTTGAGTCTTTTCCCAGCCAAGTAGCCTGAGATTTGTGCCCGGCCGGACAGGCTGCTCTCAGCTGACCAGGGCTCTACTCCTTGTGTCTTGCTCCAAAATGCTTCTACACCTGGTTCAGGCACAGAGAGAGCATAAACTTATTGAAATGCAAAATAATCCTGAAACATTGCATTTGTGCATGTGTGATATATATATATATATATATATACACACACACACACATACACACACACACACATACACACACACACACACATATGTATATATATTTTGAGGAATTCATGTATTGAACATAACACTTTAAAGATCATTCTGCATATTCTGTACATAACTAATAATTATTCTATTCTATTCCATTGAATGATGAAGTTTATTAATTTTACTAAATATAGCTATATTGACATTTTATCTTTCATATGATGATTCTAAACCTAAAGTATGGGAAGATAGGAAGCATAACACAGATTCCTATCTCAATGAGTTCTTGAACTAAATCTCCCCACAAAACGATGTGATGCTTGTTCCTCTAAATGTTTAATCACGTACCATCCAAAAATAATGTTTCCATTCATCTGTCACCCGTACTGAAGTTTTTTGAAGAAGAACGTAACCAGATGCCATGTGCGATATTATGCGTTGAGTTGTAAGAATTTAGAAACAATTTAAGCATTGCTAGAAGGCAGTTTTCAGGTCTCAAGTTTTCCAGTTGAGCCCCTTCTCAAGCGTGGTCATGATGCAACACGTGAACCTTTGTGTGGAGTCTTCATGGAAGGAATGCGTGTACGTGCAACCTTCATTGTACTGACATCATAATTTGTTCCGTACTGACGTCATCATAGTGCCAGAGTCAGAGGACGTAGCTGACCCTTTACTCCCACTGAATCTAGGGCCGTGCCTTCTTACACACCAGCTTCCCTGACGCCTCCCTCATCCTTTCCACAGCAAAGTGCCACCAGCGTTCTGGAAGCATCCATGGCTGCCCACCCTTCTGTTATCTTCTCCTTCAGGTCTCTGCCAGCCTGTATCCAGAGCATTAACAGTTGAGGATCTGACCAATAAAGCAGGGGTCTTCAACCATTCATACAGCATTTCCTCTTGGCTTACATTAGTTGAATGACCATGGGCATAGACACCAATCCCTAGTTTGTATGGTTTATCTCCATAAGAGAGCTCAGGGGTCTTCGGGCAAGGTCCTGGCCCTGCTCTCATGGCACTAACTGTGCTATATATACAATAATTTTAGGATTTAGGGTCACATTCATCATAGCCTACAATTACCCAGGAGACATTGTTAGACTCTTATTTAAAACAATGCAAGGAGGCAGTTCTCATTAGGGGAAATGGGAAAGAATATTTAAGCAAATGCATTAAATATTTTTGAGCAAGCAATTTTCTTTCCCCCAAACTCTAAAGATGTTCCTAATTATAGGAACTGACTACTAAGGGGCTCAGTGTTGGCTGTCGGTGCCTACTGAAACCATGACCTTAGAAAGCAGGGCTGATAAAACAGTGACGTCAGTGTTGTGGATTTCTTTGTTGGAAGCGCAGTCAATGACATTGTGAAACACTGAGATTTTGTACTTTTAATCTACACTTAGATTAGCAGCACCGTTTCATCCTGTCCAGGGGGCAGTTTAGGCTCATTTAGTATAATTAAAAATAAGCCATTCAGGTAATTAAAAAAATAGCTCTACTGGCAAACCTAGATTATAGAATTACAAAAAAATTCTGAACCATATTTCCCATTATCACTACATGGATGAGGTTAATTCAATACTGGTCTTGTTTTCTTATTGAGAACAGATTTCCTGGAAGGTGTTTACGCTACAATAGAGTTGGAATATTAGTTTTTTGGCACAGCTACAGTCAGTTATGTAAATGCTCTAGGGTCCGACTCAACTAAGATATATTTATTAGGACTAACAGAGCAGCAAGATCACAAGAAGCCCTGGGCCGAAAATGTCTGATCGCAAGAGGCTTTTGGACGAAGTTCGTAATTGAAAAAGGCAGTCGTCACCGGAACGAGAAGTCGGCGGTTTCAGGGCCAGAAGATAAGAATGTTCAGAGGTTGTAGATTTAGTCAGGGACCTTGGAGAGGGGGTAGGTAGGAGCTCTGAAGTGTTTGGACGTTTTTGGTCTGAGGGTGAAAAGTTGATTGCTCTCAGGTGACCCATAAATTACCTGCTAGAAGTTTGCTTTTAAAACTCCATGATTTCGCTCTTTATTAATTTGCTACTCTTACTCTATTTTTAAAGGTTTATTTATTTTTTGAGAGAGAGCAAGAGCACAAGCAGAGGGAGGGTAGAGGGAGAGAGAGAAGGGGACCTCCCCGCCCCGAGCAGAGAGCCTGATGTGGGACTCGATCCCAGGACCCTGGATCATGACTTGAGCGCAAGGCAATGCTAAACTGACTGAGCCACCCAGGCGTCCCTCACTACTCTTATTCTAAATAACACACACTAAGCATTTCGTTAAAATCTGATATAACAAAAATCCAAAACCAAGTTATTTCCTTAAGAATCCCATACTCTCAATCCAGTCTTTGTCAAGGGACTTCCTACCACAGCGATGTTGAAATCGGAGGGTGTGGAATGCATTTCCATTGCCTCTGTATGGCGCTTCCCCCCAAAGACCCTATATTCATTATTTACCTACACCAAAGCAGGCGTGTTCTTCAGTTTCTAACGCTCCAGAACAGAAACCGACTTCTCCCTCCCCTGTCCAGGGAGTACAGCTCGTTGCTGACATGCTGAAAGTTCACTTAAGTTGTGAGTAGGAAGAACCTTATGAGGCTGCTTAAATCATTGCCATCACTCCAATGGCATCTAATTGTAATTTTACAAATCTAATTAAATGTGCTTGAACTAAACTTGGTAATAAGAAGCACTTACCCGCATTGAGTATGATGGGGGAGAATCTGTTGTTAAATGAGAAATGACAGTTGCATCCTGGCATGCAGGGGTTGATTGGAATATTCCAGAAGATTTAAGATGCGTGTCTGTAATTTATGGGGGTGGGGAGGCTGAAGGGCTTTTATTTATAGTGGAATACTGTCATTGTCTGAATATCTTAAACAAAAACAACTGTTACTCTTCCTGGTTTGCCACTGGCTGAATGAGTCTATCATAAATCAGAATCACTCATGGTAAGATTAAAAGCTAGGATTTCTCAAGTACAGTGCAAAATATTTTGTGTTGTCGCTGAAATGTTCACAAGATAGAGAAATGCGTTTCCCCTTTTTGTGCACAGGAGCTTTGCATGGTCTGCACTTTCAGCTGAGCTGATCTGAGAAGTATCATTTTGGGATTTTTACTTTGTCAAGCTTATCAACACTTAGTGCTATGAACTGTGTCAAATACTTGGGAATGGTTGGGAACACGTGTTCTCTGGAACTTGTCGAAATACAAGAAAATGGTTCCATGAGAGTTGTTTTCTTTAAGGGGACAGAAGAGAATCTATATTTCCTATTTTTGAAGATTTTTATTTATTTATTTGATAGAGTGAGATAGAGCACGAGAAAGGGGAGTGGGAGAGGGAGAAGCAGACTTCCTGCCAGCAAGGAGCCCAATGTGGGACTCGATCCCAGGACCCCAGGATCATGACCTGAGCCAAAGGCAGATGCTTCACTGACTGAGCTACTCAGGAGCCCCTGTATTTCCTCTTTTGTAAAGGAAAGAATATAAGGTTAACTGGCAGACTGTGTACTTTCTACCAAGCCAGCCAAGTCTACATTTTTAAATTTATTTTTTAAACCTTTATTTATTGAAAATATTTAATTTCCCTAAAGTAGACCTGGCAACTTATTCACTTATAATTGTCATAAAAACTGATTTATAAGATTTATGTAAAGAGGATGCTTTCTCTCGCTACATTTTCCAGATGAACTAGACTTTTAAAACTTTTTTTTAAATTATGCTATTATTTATACAACATTCATAGGCTGGTGTGCCCGTAGTCCTCATTGACTTAATTCTGAAAACCATGTCTGGCATCGCTTGTTTTTGTCACGTGGAATAAATGCAACGTTCTTGCATTGTTTCTAGTAGTGGAGGAAATGACAGGGTCAGAGAAATAAAAGGCAGGACAGCGGTGAAGATTCTGGCCTGGTTTGGGTGACCTGAGCTGACCGCCTTATCCATGAAATACGACTCACAATGAAAAGGCGTTGTCCCTGCCGCAGTGCTGTTGCAAGGGTCAGCTTAGTGTGAGGTTGTATCTACATTTCCAAATGCCACGGGAAAGGGACTTTGTGGAAAGCACGACATGAATGCAAGTCTGCAGAAGCGGCAGCCGTCCTTAGCAGCCGTCCGTGGCTGCAGGTAATTGGGGAGGACGGGCAGGGGCAGGGGCCCAACCCCAGTGAGTTCCAGTCCCAGAGGCTCCGAGGGAAGAGCGAAGTGTTCTCTTTCAAACTCTCAGCGCGGTGGCATTCACAGTGCTCTGTGTTGGCCTGTCACTGTAATTCCACGTCGTCTTTGTAAGTCTTAGGAGAGACACACGTTCCCGCCCGGCTGGCTTCTGACCGGGGGGCCGGCCCGGGGCCAGAGTGGGAAACCACGGAAACTGAGCCCCGGGACCTCAGCACGCTCCTCCTCCCTTCCTGCCCCTTGTCTGTGCTCTCAGCTCAGCTCCCCCGGCTCTGCCGTCCCGCAGATACTCAGTCACACTTACCCGATTCTTCTGTTGCGCGTGATGTCCCAGAATGGAACGTCCCCGTGGAGCAAAACACCCAGTGGCGCGCGCGTCATCTCCTGCAGCTTCCGTTTTTGTTCTCCTTTCTTTTTTACCCGCCAGGTAGGGATGTCGTGGGAAGAAAT
The DNA here is from genome assembly GCF_963455335.1 of Martes martes. Lineage (NCBI taxonomy): Eukaryota > Metazoa > Chordata > Mammalia > Carnivora > Mustelidae > Martes > Martes martes. The sequence goes on along the minus strand of NC_137889.1, from coordinate 2,907,868 downwards.
AAAAAATTAAGAATATAACAAAAACACTCTGTTTCTCTAAGTAACCCCTTGTTAAATAATGATGCATTGACTTATATAACTGCCCAGTGTGTGTCATATTTACACGATAAATATTGTGTACATGCATGGCTTCTGTCAGTATATATGCATGTGTGTGTGCGCAGGTGTACGTGACACATCTGTGTGTAAACATGTATTTTTGTACCACAATACAGCCTATTCTTTCTTGGGCTCTTAGTTTAACTGTTTTGAGTTTTTTTTTTCTAAAAAAACAAAACAAAAACAAAAACAAAAAACCTTCTTTCAATTTTCATTTTTTCCAGCCTTTTTCATTTTTTAATTAAAATGAAAATAAAAAGCCTTTTTAATTTTTCATTAAAATCTATTTATTTTTCTTTAAATAAATGTACTCTTATGGTCATCGGGCTCGTAGTCCTAAATCCTGCGATCAGCTGGCGGGCTTTCCTCTGGTGGGGCTCCTGTGTGGGCAGCCTGGGGCCCGCAGAAGAAGGAGGCAAAGCTGTGTGCGGTCTCCTCAAGTCCGCGCTCGCTGCACACCCCCCGCCTCACTTCCCCTCCGCCCCTTTTCCTTCCAGGGGTTCCCCAGACTGCACTCCCCGGCGCAGCCCCGCTGGGCGCACTGCACTTTCCCCTGTGTCCACTCGCCGAGCAGAGGCCTTGTGGAACAGTCTTAGAGCTGCCGATGTCTGGTTTCATCCGCAGGCACCAGAATTAAGCCAGGGAGGTACTGGACAGGGAGCACAACCAGAGCGGGGGCAGAGCCCAGGACACATTGGGTTGAATTCCGACAAAGGCACGATGTAGGAAAAGGTGGTTTTGGGAGCGAGCGGTTCACTGGAAACACGTATGGAAAAGACGGGTTTTGAGCCCCTACGTTCCCGCGTGTGCAAAATCGATGCAAGGTGATCACAGACGTAAGTGAGAAAGGTCAGACCTAAAGCTTCTGTACAAGTACAGCCTCACGGATTCTGTCCTCCCCCCGCATGAGCTTGGCTTAGGGAAGGACTTCAAAATGCCACGCAGATTCCTGGCCCCAAAGGAAAAAGAAGATACGTGGGACTCCATTAAATTTTCATATTCCATCTCTCCAATCATGGGTTTACAAGCCTGGTCAAGACAAACCCAGAAAGGGTGAAGATATCTGAAGGATGTGCATGGAACACAGACAGTTTAGAGAACTTCAGTAAGAAGAATGCAGAGTATCTGTTAGCCGCCGCTAGCCTCCCACGTCGGGACTGACAGGTTTATAGAATACAAGAGACTATGGACCCGGTGTTGACAAGAACGTGGAGCACCTGGTGGGCTAATATGTTGCTGATGAACTTGGGGAGTCGATACAGTGTTTTGAGAGAAGACTCAGTAGCAGGCGTGAATGCTGAAAATGCCACTCAGAAACATGCTCACGGAGGCTCCTGAGTGCACTCATCCAAGGACGTGCGCAAAGGTCGTGTAGTCTCAGAGGACACGTGTCTGTCCTTAGAGGTCGGATGACATCCCTTCTGTCCCTGAAGCCTGTGCAGGTGGTGCTGATGGGGGCCCGGGTGAGCTTCTTGGGTTCCGATTCTTTAGGTTGGCGCCAATCACATGAGGGGTGTTTACAATGTAAAAACCCGTTTAACTGTGCAATAGTCATTTGTGCATTTTCTATCTGGGCGTTTCCATACAAATTTACCTGGAAACCTAAGGAGCAGAAAGAAACCAACCATCCAAATGACGACAACCAGGAGAAATAAGCAAACAGACTAAAAACCGTCCAAGCAGCAAACGGAGGTGAAAACACAGAACGCTGGCTCGAGTGCAGGGAAATGAGGGGCTTCCTTTGTGGAGGTCTAGTGGCTTCCGGCTTTTTGTCTCCAGTGGCGTTTAAGGAGTTTTCTATCCATCGGTTTCTGGTAATGCTGGTATTTGGTGTTACAGCCAGAGAGGAGGGTGAAGCATTGAAAGAGAAAGCGCTAAGAAACTATTTCCTTTACCTTCTGATTTATGCCAAGTTTTCTTAACAGGAATAAAATATTTATAACAAAACACTTGTAAAAAGTAAAAATTAGCAATAAAATTGAAAGTCAAGTTTGTCTCTTTCTAAAGATCAGTAATGCATAAGTAAACAACGCTCAGCATGGGTCATGAATGTCAAAATGAATAGCGGAGCATGTTGTCAATGAAATGCCACTATCTTCTTTTAAAAAATCATAAAAATTATTATGCCTTTAATGTAATCAATTATATATTATTAATATAATGACAACAGAATTTCGCTGTTGTTAAATATGATGGGACTAGTTATAAAGCTTTCAAACCTAGAATCACATTGGAGGGTGTTTCTGTGGAGACTATGAAATAGGACAGTTCAACAGAATACAGATGGAATAAATTTGGGGGTAGACACGTATTTTATAAAAATGAATATTTGGAAGTGTCAAATTGCTGTTTTTTTTATTGTCTTGGATCTGAGGAAAAGTGTTTTTTTTGTTTTGTTTTGTTTTTTACTTGAGGTATAAGTAGTTACCATAATTTGCTTATCATACGCTGTCAGTTATTTAAACTTACAAGGACAACTTTTAGGTCTTTAATGAAAAAGTGGAAAGAGAAATACATACATATTTTTAATTCCTTGAAGGGCACACAGGTAGAGTTTTTCACCAAAAGTAAGAGCTTGCTTGTGGACAGGTGTGAGGCGGGGGGATGAGCTTTGGCAGGAGACAGGGTGGCATGTGGAAGGGTCAGCAGATCTGTCTCTTCCAGGGAGGTTTGGGGAGAAGAACGGAGGAAACCAGAGTCAGTTTTTGGACCTGGGCAACTGGGGCTGCTCAATTCACAGAAGCACCAAGGGGAGAACGGGAGCGGTATTTGGGGCCTGCAGAGCATCCCGTTTCCTTGCACAAGGCCCCGAATTCAGGCACAGGATTGCTGTTTGCCCTGCCAGCAGGCCGAGGCCCTCGTGGGCACAGCCTCCTGCGGCACCCCCTCCCCCACCCTTTACTGGCCGCACCTGCTCAGGGCTCCCTGGTGCCTGGGGCAGCTGGTGTGGTTTGCACGTGGACACCGACGTGCACTTAGAACGGACTGTCCAGCGGTCCCTTCCCCCCTGCCTGGAGGAAACTGTCGTCTCCCCCCAACGTGGTTTACCTGCCTTGGGAGTTCAGCCCCCAGACCGTGTCCTCGCTCGCTCACACTCGCACACGGGCTACTCTTGCTCCCTCCGAGCATCTTGGAAAACATTAAACAGAATCACAATGGCAACAGTTTCCAAGAACCTTCCCCTGCCCCCTCTTTGGAGAACAAAAGGCGGGGTGAACTTCCACATTAAATATCTATTCAAGTCTCCCTTCTCTCTTGCCTCAGCTTCCCAACCCCCCCCCCCCCCCGCTCCACTTCTTACCTCCACTTTTGGAGGGTTTTGTGTGTTTGTTGTTTTTTGTTTTTTTTTGTTTTTCTGCTACCTCTTCTTAGTACATTATTTTCCAAAGCAGCTGCACACGCGTATAAATACGTCACCAGGACCTGTTTAAGGGCAGGGTGAATGCTGGAGAAAAAAATGGGACAAGACGTAGTGTTTACAGTGAAAGAGCTTATGGCCTACCAGGGAGGAAGAGATCCAAGCGAAGAATTAAACCAGAGTCGGATAATTGCAAAGCAAAGCAAATAGCATTTTCAGGAAAGGAGAGGTGATCATCCAGACTGTGGAGATCACCACTGTAGGTAATATTAGCTCCAAGAAAACAACCGATTCCCCTGGGCACGCCCGCATCGCATCCTTCCTGCGAGAAGTAGAGCTTGGAAAAGTTAGTTCGAGCAACTGAAAACGGTCAGGTTCGTTTTAGAATCACCCTTCTTGGTGAAATGAAATGAATTTTATTTGAAAGGGGCAGTGGGATTGAAGCCGAGTTACGGATTTACAAGGTTAAAGGCCCCGGAGACTTTTCAGAAATCGTCACCTTGCCTGGAATTCTAAAGGTATCCCAGTTAGAGGAAACTTTTACTTGTATCATTACATAACATGCTTGAATATCCATGCAAGTTCCGTTGTTTTTTTTATTCAGTTTCAATTAACATACAGTGTCATATTAGTTTCAGGTGTACAACATAGTGATTCCACAACTCTGTACCTTATCAGTGCTTATCACAGTAAATGTGCTCTTAATCCCCTCAACCCATCCCCCCATCTCCCACCCACCTGCCCTCTGACGACCACCCGCTTTGCTTCTATGTGTAAGAGTCGGTCTCTTGTTGTTCTTGTTGTTCATTTGTTTTGTTTCTTAAATTCCTCATATGCATGAAATCCGATGGTATCTGTCTTGCTCCGACTGACTCATTTCACTTAGCATCATACTCTCTAGCTCCATCCATGTTATTGCAAATGGCAAAATTTTATGCTTTTTTATGGCTGAGTAATATTCCTGTGTGTGTGTGTGTGTGTACCCCACATCTTTGTTCATTCATCTACTATGGAGACTTAGGCTGATTCCAGATTCTTGGCTATAGTAAATAATTCTGCAATAAACATAAGGGAGCATGCATCTTTTCAAATTAGTGTTTTTGTTTTCTTTGGGTTAAGCCAGTAGTGGAATTACTGGAGCAAATGGTAATTCTGTTAATTTTTTGAGGAAACTCCACGCTGTTTATCACAGCAGCTGCAATCTGCATTCCCATCAACGGCCTGTGAGGGTTCCCTTTCTTTCACCGCCTGACCGACATTTGTTGTTTCATGAGTTTTTCCATTCTGGCAGATGTGACATGGTATCGCATTGTGGTTTCGAGTTGTACTTCTCCGCTAGTAAGTGATGTTGAGCCTCTTTTCATGTGTCCGGCGGCCCTCTATAATTTTCATTGGAAAAGTGTTTATTCAGGTCATTTGCCCATTTTTTAATTGGGTTATTGGTTATATGGTTATTATATTAACCATATAAAGCATTTATATGGTTTAGAGATTATAGCCTTATTGGGTGTATCGTTTGCAAATATATTCTCACGTTCAGGAGATTGTCTTGCTATCTTGCGGATGGTCTCCTCTGCTGCGCAGAAGCTTTTTTCTTTTGGTGCCTTCCCAGTAGTTTAATTTTGCTTTTGCTTCTCTTGCCGAAGGAGACATATCTAGGAAAATGTTTCCACAGCCAATGTCAAAAATTTTTGTCTGTCTTTTCTTCTAGGATTTTTATGATTTCAAGTCTCACATGTAGGACTTTTGAATAGCCATTTTGAATGCATATAAATTTTAGATAATCATTTTATTTAAAAATGTTTAAGAGAGATAGATCTAGGGTTACTTTTTAATTAGCAAGTCCTTTTCACTTTTTAAACCTCATTGAAACAATATCATAATAATATCAAATAGTCCTTTTTTTCAGTTTATTTGCACATAGTGTTGTTAAATTACTGATTGAAGATTGGATGAGATTTTTGTAACATTTGGATATGCCTAATTAAATTATAACAAACTTGTACAGAATTTACTTTCCAATTTAATTTACTTTTAAATAAGTAAAATTATTTATTAATATCATTCTGAAAAAGCTATGGTTTTTCTAGCTGCACCACCCAGGCTCAACACATTAGTCTGTGGGGCCAAACCTGAAGGTGGTTTACTGTGCTGGGCATTCCTATTTGAGGAAGTGGAGTCCCAACATTGTAAAATTCATTTGAAATATTACTGTACCTTTCAGAAAATATATATACTTACATACATTAACTTTTGCATATATTTTCAGCATCTTTGCAGATCCCTTGAAGCCCACTCCAGAATGGGCAGCCTCCCACCTTTCCTAATATTATCACTGTTGTCGTATTTGTAGCTATTTCTCTTTATTAAGTAGTTACTGTAATTCTAGACCTTCTCCTAAGAGCAGAAAAAGATTGTCTCCTCTGAGCTCTATTAAACATCTGTCTGCCCAGTATTAATGTAGTGTGCATATAAATCCAATAACTTACAGAATACACACACGTACACACACACACACACACACACACACACACATATATATATATAAAATATAGGTGTGTTTCATAAGGAGGAAGGGAATGAGGACATCTGCTTTTCTGATAACTTGTGTCCAAGCTGGTTTTCAATTACTCAATTCTATTCCAAGTTCCTCAGAGGAAATGGAGACAAATTATATGCAAGATTTTTCTATGCATGTGCTCATTTACCTGATGAAGATTTTCCATCCAAATGAGCTATGCAATGTTGTGTGGGTGATTTTCCCCTTTACATCACAATGTCACTGCAAGGTCACCAATGGCCCTGCAGTGGAGGCTGTCAAGTGCAATTTGTATGCACGATCGTCCCCCTGTGACTATGTGGGTGGTAGAGAAAAGTAACTGAAATAGTAGATAATGGCTTCTGTTTTGCACAGAAAGATCAGTTTCATATAGAAGGGCCTTAATATTAAAAACAAACAGGATCTGATCCTTTGAGAAAAAAATGGTGATGTTATGTTTCTTTTCTAGCGGTAACTTGTCCCAGCATTGAGGCTCAGCTCTCGGATCACGTCACCTGGAGACTGGTTTCGGGATCCTTGAATGAGTATGGAGCTCAGATAGTGCTCAGCTGCAGCCCTGGGTATTTCCTGGAGAGCCAGAGGCTGGTGCAGTGCCAGGCGAACGGAACTTGGAGCATCGGCGAAGAGAGGCCCAGATGCCGAGGTGAGTGGCGGGTGCCCTTCCCAGATGGCGCAGCCATTCTGAGTGATTGACGTCACTGGCAGCCACCTTTAACCCACCCCTGTAAGTGATCGAGTCTATAGATTAATAATATAACCAAATGGCGTTTCTTGTCATTATGGTGATGAATATGGATTTTCTTGTGACATGCTTAAAACATATGACTGCTGGATTAAATGTTGAATGCTGTCTTTTTCTTAATGATTGCACTTTATATACATAAAATAGTAGAATATTCAAATATTTCAGATCAGCTCAAACGCAAACCCAGGCCTATGTGTAGAAAGATATCTCTTATTCCATGCACTGACTATTCAAACCTAATTAGGATCGTGGGAAATAGTATTTATGAAGATATTGTATGCTTAAATAATGACTGTCTTGAAAAGGGCGATTATTATTCTCAAAGGTACAAGATAAGCAGTTAAGCTTTTGAGTGGGTTTCATAATAAAAATGAATACATAGAAAAATAAGACAATATTAGTGTTGTTCAGAGCACTATTTGATTCTGATATGTTTAACACAGAGTCGTTAGCAAGTTGTTCACAGGGAATTACCATGCACAAACCAAATAGTTAGACCAGTGTCAAATGTATAAAACACACAGCTTTGCAAGAATAAACCAGCAAAAATACAAAAAGGACCGAAGAATTAATGCCTTGCTGTCTTTGACATGGCCATTCTAATTCAACTTTAATAGAACCAATGGCAATTAAACACATATTAAGCGCTTCACCGAGAACATGAAGGTAAATTAGGGAGGGTTCATGAACTTAAGAAGCTCACTCAGAGTCAAGGTGGACAGTACCCCCAGGTCCCTAGACAGCCCTGCCAGAAGCCTGTTTTCCACATAAATTATTCATGATTCCCTTGTCATTCTCACAAGGGTCCTGGTTTGACTCATTATCTGCTTACTGGGCTCATAGTGCATTTCCTCTGGGTTTCCTCCCATCTGAGTTAGCGGATCTCCTCCTTTCCACACCCACGCCCCTAACCCCTCTCAGAGCTCAGCATTGTGATTCAGAGACTCGGTCCTTAAGGTCAGCAAGGAGAGTGGAGGAGAGAGAGTGGAGGAGAGATTTGGGAGCCTCTACCTTTTGCCTATCTCAGACTTTTCTAGCCAACACCCTTTCTGTCAGCTTTAAACCAGAATCAGTGTTAAAAATAAGCCCCCGTGAACTTCCTGGGAGTGGGGAGCACGTGCAGGGCTTCAGCCAGGGCAACAGCCGGTGTGGTTTTGGCTGGTCTCTCTAGCCGCCTGGGGCACCGGGGTAGCGTGGTGTCTGCTGGGTATTTGCTACGCCCTACACTTTCCGTTAAAGTCTCAGATCTCCGTTCTGGGAGAACTGACACTGAAGGGGACTCATGTTTAGAACAGTGTTTACAAAACCAGGCCTTCCTGACGGTTGAACCAAATTCCTTAGCAGCAAGTTTCCACCTCCTTTTGGGGGGAAGAAAGCAGCACTGGGGTTCTACCATCCACAAATTGTATTTTCGTCTCCATCCTTCTGAAATCCTAGGAAATCTGTCCTCCTGACTCTAACAGACTTCAGTCTGGTGATTCCAATACTGAGTCTGGTCCAGGAACAGCAGCTGGAAATCCATGTATGTGGGGATATCTCCCCTGACTCAGCACACAAGATGGAGTTCACGCATCGTCAGCTGTTCCTTGACCGGCCTTGCCTGTCGTGACTTGTTGTACCACACTTTGTGACTTGTCTGTCTTGAGTGTCATCATGAACATCTGGCCTTGTCCAGAGTCAGTGGGGTCCATGAAGTCATTGCTTGCTATTTGTGTGTGTGTTTATTTTATTTATTTTTTATCGAAGTTGCTAGATCACATCATCACAGTGTGGCCAGAGTGAGTCCTTCTACCCGACTCCGTCTCGTCCTTCTGATATCTTCGAAGTTGTCCCTGTTCTCACTTAAAGACAGGATGTTTAGGGCGCCTGGGTGGCTCAGTGGGTTAAAGCCTCTGCCTTCGGCTCAGGTCATGATCCCAGGGTCCTAGGATCGAGCCCTGTATCGGGCTCTGTGCTCAGCAGGGAGCCTGCTTCCCCCTGTCTCTCTGCCTGCCTCTCTGCCTACTTGTGACCTCTCTCTCTCTCTGTCAAATAAATAAAAAATATCTTTAAAAAAAAAAAAAAAGACAGGATGTTTCATGCTCATCCTGATTTTTTTTTTTTTCCTTGCCTAAGCATGGAATCAGCCATTCTCCAAGGAGCCCTTTTGGTGGAAAATGGTGTTAGACACCCACTTGTGTGCCCAAGGGTATGCATCATGTTGTTCATGTTATCGGCAGGTAGGGAAAGCTGACACCAAGCCTATCATCATTTTTGTGACCAAACTGAATTTGTTTTGTTTTCTTCCCAACAAAAAATACTTGCTATGGATATTTTAAGTTAATTTCTATCTCTACTGATTTTTTTAAAGTTTTACACTACCCAAAGAGGTGATCAAAGATGTTCTTCTCTTTTCCAAAACTTTAATGTGTCAGTGAGATATCGCAATGCCCAACATTGTGTTCAAATTGTGGTGAGATCTGAAATCTCAGTAGTCTTCCCCTCCCCAGTTCTCTCTTTGGTTGAAATATTTTGGAAGTGATTCCAGAGAACACAAGCCTCGAAACTCCATCAGCAACGTCATTCTGTAGACCTCTATGGGATATATACCCCAGCCTCTTGGATAGTAGTGGTTCTCAAGAGCCTTCATCCTAAGCACCTCATAATGCTAAACATTGTTGAGGGCCTATCTTCATTCTCTGTTGCCATGGAATCATTACAAACACAATATAAAACAGCACAGATTTGTTATGTCACAGTTTCTGGGTCTTCTGCTGAAGGTTGAGATCAAGGTGTTGGCTGTGTCCTTATTTGAAGCCTGAACTGGGGGAAGATGGCCCACACTTGTTTGTTGATGGAATTCATGTCCATGCAATTTACAGCTGAGTCCTCACACTGTTGCTGATTGTGGACTGGGACATGCCCTCAGCTCCAGGGGGCCATGTGTAGCTCTTTTCAATGCATTGCCCATCCCTCCAGGCCCTCCTGTGATTCAAATCTCTGGCTCCAGGAAGGACTCCATTCCTTTAAGGGATCCTCCACTGGGTCAGTCCCCACAGATAATCCCATGTTGATTAGCTCAAAGAAAACATTCATAACCTCATCATGGTTCTGCCTACACCAAGGGGAGAGGATTTTACACCAGGAGGCAGAAATCTCAGGGTACCATCTTTGAACTGTGCTTCCCATCAAACCCCAAAGACCTTTGTAAAATTTTTAACATAAATTCAAATCAAGAATTATTTTAATGTGAAAAAAAAGAATTATTTTAATGTGTTTATATTAATTCATTTAAATTTAAATGAAAAGCATCATTGTTCATTTATTTAAAATAACAATGATATAATTATACCTTACCATGTACCGTATTTCTATAAATAGTAATGACTAATTATTATCAAAAATAAAGGGAAAAATTTAGAGTCTTAACATGTAGACAATATTTTCTGGGTTCTATAAAAAAATAAAAGTAAAGGTATGTTTTAGTTCATTCTTGGCATAATACATTTTAATTTTATTTTATATCTAAAATAATGTAAGTTACATTTATCTCCTATTTCCCTGCCTTGCCAACGTACGCTCAGAAAAACCTGATATGAATCCTGGAAGTAGAATGCTTTGCAATTAAGTAAGTGCTTGACAAGCCCCAAGAAGTTCAAATGCTACTTAAGTTCTGACTTAAAATTAATTTAAAATGACCCATTTGTAAGACCGATTTGCCATTCTATAGTAGCTTGGTTACAAAAGAAATACCAAGTCACTCTCTACATTCTAATGGAACTAGACCAAGAGAATTATCGAGTGTGTCGTTTTTCCAATCTCTGCTGGAACTAAGCAGCTAACATTGTGTTTATGTGTGATGTTGTTGGCCTGTGGTCCGTCTTAGAATGTTGCTGTCCACAAGACCACCTGGACCTAACTGCTTCGGTGACCCCCTTGCTTAAGGGCTTGGAGATGTCCTCTTCTGCTTGCCCAGTTAGCTCCAGATGAAGGAATCCTTGGCTGCCTTCTAAGAATGGCCATAATAAGTACGAAAGCGGCGCTTAGTCACCACTTTTTGAAGGGGTCGTGTTATTGTAACTCCAAGCTACCTGAGAGCGAACCCAGGTGAAGAGAACAGGAGACCTAGTCCCACCTTGAAGCTGTGAGCTTTGCAGTCACTCTTTCAGGAGAACCAACTCCCAGTGCTTACCCCTAAAGAGACAAGATCACCAGATTAAAGTTCCTTCTCCAGACTGTCCGTGTATCTCCCTAGCACAAGGACTACATCAAAGTGGGAGACTATTGACTTCTTCTTGTTGCATTTCTTTGTTTGACTTATCGCTTTAAAAAGTAAAAAGAAAAAAAATTATCCAAGAAAAGAAAGAAAACTGTTTATCACAGAAATCTGTGAAACAAGAAGAAACCATCTTTGCATTTTTAATTTTACAGACAACTCACAGACGGAGAGCCGTACACTGGGAGTTCATTATACTGTAGATATTCAGGAAACACAGCCTGAACTCTGGACTGTGGCTTCTTCCTAACTGCTAATTTAAAGAGTTAAATTAGACCCGGACCAAATGAGGACGTAGGCGGGTCGGTCTTTGATAACCTCCCATTTGTAACTGGGGGTGCACCTGGGTGATCATTAAGTTTCTAAAATAAATTCTTCACTGGCCTTTCCCCCTCCATTGCCAGTGGATTCACGCATGCGGCGAGCACAAGGGTGTATGTGTCCATCGGCCTGCGCCATCTGTCTTAGGACACTACAGAAAGAATGTTCTCCCTCCCTCCCACGTTGGAGTGGACGTTGACCATTCAGAGCACCCTAAAGTTGAATTTTCCTCATAATGGACTCACAAGTACATGTCCAATTGGCATTAAATAACTCTCGGGGCGCTCGTCCGATTGGCATTAAATAATTCTCGGGGCGCTCACGAGCCCAGGAGCAGGTGATGGCGGGCGCGGACATGTTCACTTCGAGCAAGACCTTCTTGTTGACTCGTAGCCAGGCTTCTTGGTTCCCCTTCTCCAGGCCTAATACGGTGAACCCAGACTGTGGTCTACACAGCCTGCCTTCACACACTTACAAAGGATCAGGTATCCTTTGACCTTTCTGCATGATAAGCAGCCCCCCCATTCATATGCACGCCCCCTCCTGCATCTGCGGTCCATCTGTGTGTAGGCCTTTTCCAGAGAGAAGGTAGTTGAAAGTCCCTTCTCTTGACCTTATGTTTTTTGCCCCACTCGCTAATAATACCCCTATTTCTGATAGGACTGCCGGACTTGCAGGCATGAAAAACCTGGTGTCACAATATGATTTTTTTTCAGAGTTGGGGATTTCGGTATGAATGTGCTCTTGGAACTGAAGTCAAGGGGAAGGAGGCTTCCCTGAGTAGGGGGAGGGGAGACAGGTGGCTTGTCATTCCTGGGAGAGTGAGGGAGCACCGCATGGACAGCAATCCGGGCAGAGCGGGGGCAGGCGGGGCTCTCCAGCGGGACCCCCTCTGTGTGCGATTCGCACTCTGACAGCTCGGAGGACGGGCTTTAGACTGTGTGCGTGAATACGTCTTTAACGGAAAGGAAGAAAGGCAAACGATTCATTTTGAAAACTAGTGGAGAGAAAAGAATATGGAAATGAGGCATGACCTTGGGTGTTTGACAAACTGTGTGTGTGTGTGTGTGTGTGTGTGTGAGTGTGTTGGGGAGTTCTCCGGTTCAATTAGGGTAGCTTTTCCGAATTAGTGCGGCCGTCCTCGCTAATGTAGCGGGTTTGCTGCCAGCGGAAACTGCACCATCTGAAGCCCCATTATCCAGCTGCTGAGAAGCTACAAGTCTGCTCCATTAGTTCTTCTTTACAGACTGGTGAACCTTCGTGGAGGACAGACCTAAACTATGTGCGTTCCGGGATATTTTTAACAGAGGCAGAAAGAACGGTGCAGGAGCGAGGCAGAGCGAGCCCTGCTGCTAGGCGTCCACGGAAGGGGCGTGGAGACCTCTGAGGGCGCTCAGACCTCGTTGCGGGTCAGCACTTTCCTGACCCGTGCAGAAGTTTCAAAACACCGTCTGGCTCTACTAAGGGACTGCACGTGGATCTTTAAATACCATAATTCAAGGTGAAGTTCATAGCACATTTGGGAAAGGCTTAATGAAAAGTTCATAATAAATGTAAAAAAAAATAAATCATACAGGAGTTCATTACCATTTGGCACAGCACACATGTTAACAACGGTACTCAATGCATGAGACGGAACCCTGTAAGAGTTCAGGGACCCCAGAAACCAGTAAATCAACAAGGTTCTGCTCATGACCTACTCTGGAGCTGAATGGTCAGAAACCCCGGTGAGCAGCCCCCCGAGAGCACACGCCACCAGCCTGTGTCTGTCTGTCGGAAGCAGAAGTGCGGTCACGACGCCTCCGAGGACGACCGGCCCGTGCAAGAGACGGGTGTGAAGGCCACGGCCGCGAACTCGTCTTCGCTTGAACCATCAGCGAAGTGGTCACGGATTCAGTTCACACAACGGCTCCCAGGTCTGCTTGGCACTGGCTGACCTGACTGAGCCCTGGTCCCATGCAAGGCACTGCTTTCCGTTGGCAGGTGTCCGCTCTTTGAATCCAGTGCACAGTTCTGGGCAGCAGGTGCTGCTGTCAACCCTGGGGAGAAGAGCTAGCGAGAGCCCAGGGACTTGGAGGAGAGCCTGGCCAAACTGGTGTTGAGCCGGAGTAGCCTGAACGCCGAATCTGCTGTGAATCACCGTCTTACGGTCTCTGATCTGTGCACGTTCACAGGGACTCAGGGATTGTTGGCCACGCGCCACCTTTGCTCTAAGCCCCTTGTGCGTGGCGACTCCCTGAGTGCCGTGGGAGCTCTCTGTGCTCCTCTGAGAGTGGCCTTCGAAGCCTTGGTTCTTGGTGTGTGGGACACACGCAAGCCCCTGCGGAACCCTTGGCCTTGATGACTTTGTGGTTTCTCCTTTCCCTGAGGCTCCACTGTCCTCTTGTGCTCAGACGTTTCACGGTTCCGAGTGCAGGGAGTTGGGTGGTGCCATAAGGATCAACAATGAAGGTGACCATGGACTGTATCTCCCCAACTCCAGTCCCCTGTGGTTGAAAATAGACCCCGTTCATGATCCTGCTGGGAAAACAGGTGTTCATCGAGGGCTCATGGTCCCCCAGCTACAACCCCTGGAGGCCTAGATTTTGTATTTTTTAATTTTCAGGAAGGCTCAGGGGCACCTGGGTGGCTCAGTCAGTTCAGCACATGCCTTCGGCTCAGGTCATGATCCCAGAGTCCTGGGATTGAGTCCCACATTGGGCTCCCTGCTTAGCAGGGACCCGGTTTCTCCCTCTGACCATCCTCCCTCTCGTGGTCTCTCTCTCTGTCTCTATCTCTGTCAAATAAATAAATAAAATCATTTTTAAAAAAAAAGAAAGAAATAAAGAGAGACTCCACATGACCACAAAGGCAGTATTTTTTTTTTTAAGATTTTATTTATTTATTTGACAGAGATCACAAGTAGGCAGAGAGACAGGTAGAGGAGGAAGCAGGTTCCCCGCTGAGCAGAGAGCCGGATGCAGGGCTCCATCCCAGGACCCCAGGATCATGACCCTATCAGAAGGCAGAGGCTTTAACCCACTGAGCCACCCAGGCGTCCCCACAGTCAGTATTTTTATGGAGCTCTCCATTCCAGTGAATCATGCAAGTCAATGAAAGAAACGGTGAACTGAGGCCTTCCTTTGGGGCAAGCAAACTCAGTTTTGTGCAGCAGCTAGCTGGCTTGTGGAAGACCACTCCCCTTCCTTCATTCCTGCAGGCCACACCCATGTCCAGTAACTGCCCGGTGGTTCTCCCGGCTGGAGCACACAGGAGGGCGGGCAACCCATGCGTCTGACCAGCCTCCTTGTGAAATGATGTCTGTACACTGCACAGGTTTAGAATCTGCTCTAAATGCTCACATTTTCATTTCAAGGGTGTAAGAAGAAAAATTAAGCTTTCTATGTGGTTGACCCACCCATCCCTAAGCAGATATCCCCGTCCCTAATAAATATTTTTACCAAAGATTCAGTCTTATTTATTTATTTATAAGGTTTTATGTATTTATTTGACAGAGAGACACAGCAAGAGAGGGAACAGAAGCAGGGGGAGTGGGAGAGGGAGAAGCAGGCTTCCCGCTGAGCAGGGAGCCCGATGCGGGGCTCGATCCCAGGACCCCGGGATCATGACCGGAGCCGAAGGCAGCTGCTTAATGACTGAACCACCCATGTGCCCCTGATTTTGTCATTTTTTAAGCAAAAGAATAATCTGTGGACTTGAAACAATATTCACTTTTTGTTTTCCTTCCAGTGATCTCCTGCGGAAGCCTTTCCTTCCCCCCAAACGGTAACAAGATCGGCACACTGACGGTCTACGGGGCCACGGCCATATTTACGTGCAACACGGGCTACACCCTTGTGGGGTCTCATGTCAGAGAGTGCTTAGCCAACGGGCTCTGGAGTGGCACGGAAACGCGCTGTCTGGGTAAATTCATCTATCCTCTGGCACGTCCTTCATTCACATAAGCCTTAAAAATTCAGTACAGTTGGGCAAAGCATGACACTTCTCGCTGTAAATGTTCCCACTGAGCTACTAAATCCTCCCTCTGGTTTTAACATTCCACTTCACCCCGGGACTTGCTCTGTAAGGAGCTAAAGGGATTTTTTTTTTTAATCTGACCAATAAATGAAGGTCGCTTATTGCCTTAAGTGACTTAAACACTATTTTACAAAGTGCTGAGGACATCACATCACATCCCATCAGGATTTTAGGACTTGCAAACACGATATTCAGAAATACGATGCACTTTATCTTTTAAAACTTTTAAAATTATGTCAGTAAGTGAAAGTAAGATCAGTCAACATAAGTACAATGAATTATTTCAAATGGAACGTGTGTACAATAACGGGTTCTTCCTTTCCCCCAAGATGAAAATTTTATGCATGCTTGTTTTAAAAAATTGAGTTGAAAATTTTATTCATTGGAAAAATATTTTGTGAATAAACATAAGGAAATTGTTGAATAGGTAGCTTAAAGTCTACTGATTTAAATGCTCCTGGAGGTCTCCAAGTAATTTGTAAAACATGTTAACTGTGTTTCGCCCTTTCGACTTCTTTCTGGGATCTCAGCAAGTTTGTAATCACTCACAAGCTATAGACGCTGGAAAGTTTAAGCTTCTGACTTTCTGTGGGCTGGAAATCACTTCAGGGCCAAAGCAAGGACCAACAAACTCTGAATAGTAAAAATCTGTTCTTTTTACTTGAGGTGATTTGAAGAAGTACTCAGGAGAATGGGGGAGAAAAAAAAATGAACAGAGATAATGAAACTAAAGTAGTAATTCCAGAGAAAGCGAGCAAAGGAAGTTTCTGACTCTTATCCAAAAAATGGCACCTGCTTTCTTGAAATCACGGTCACCCCTACATGGAAGCCGCTGGCATCCTACTGTGTGTGCGCCGCACATTCTTGTTGGTGTGGTCAGTGTGGTTTTCTGTGGACTGCAAAACCCTCTTGGACTATGTGTGGTGCTCGTGTTCAGAGTTGCTGATGCTTCTGAGATTGTGTGTCTCCCTAAACATTCTTATGGGGTGTCTGGTCATTGAATACCACCCTCTTCAAGGCAGCTTGCGTTGGCGTAGGACTTCTTGGTTCTCGTCTGTGACGTCAATACCGGAGAGGGGAAGCAGGTGATCTAAAAAATTTACATTCCTGCTGTGACTGTGATGATGGAAAGCAATGACAATTTACATTTGATTAGGGCTGTATTACTGACTAAAACCTCATTAAGTAAGAGGGTTATCGTGGCCTTGGGGAGTTTGAGTGGCACGTCCAATTTCTGGAACTGTTCTATTAGGGGGTCTGCTGGAGTCTGATCCCAAACGAGCCTTCATCTTTTCTGTGGGATCTTCTGACTCAAGGCTTTGAGGTAGAAAGTTTGGGCACACACTGCATGGTTGGCCAGGACGAGGGGCCCAAAAGTGTGGCTTTGGTGTGATGCAGTACGTCTTAGAAGCTTCTGGGAGAGGGAGTGTTTGGAAGGAATTTAAACTGGAAATGAAGAGCAAATATGTCTGGAAAAAAGTATATAAAAATTAGCATTCTAGAACCTGGATCAGAATTTAAGGAATGATGAAATTGAAGAGGCAGAGAATCTTAAGGAAAAACTACTCAAACAGTATTAGATGTGACACCGTCATGTCCGTGTATGAAGCACTGGGCTTAGAATGGGTAATAAACTTAGTGTAAAGGTGTTTAAGTCAGTAGATATGCTTTCACCATTACCACTGAGACTTGAAAGTTTAATTCATAATATAGGCCTGCCTATAATACCTTGGAGGTATTGTGGATTTGGTTCCAGACCACCACGATAAAGCAAATATCACAATAAAATGATCCAATGATTGTTTTGGTTTCCAGTGCATGTAGAAGTTGTGTTTACACTGTACCATAGCCTATTCATGTACAACAGCATTGTCTAAAAAAGTATATACCTTAATTTAAAAATACTTATCTGCTCAAAAATTCTCACTACCGCCTGAGCTTTCAGTGACTTGTCATCTTTTTGCTCGTGAGGGCCTTGCCTCGCTGCTGCTGGCTGCTGGCTGATCAGGGTGTGGATGCTGAAGTCGGGACGGCTGCGGCAATTTCTTAAAATAAGAACATTGGCGTTTGCTGCATTGAAGGACTCTTCCTTTCACAGTGTGTCTGTAGCGTAAAATACTGTTTGATAGACTTTACCCCCTGTAGAACTTCATTCAAACCAGAGTCAGACCTTCAAACCCTGCTGCTGCTTTATCAGCTAAGTTTACAGAATGTTCTAAATCCTTGATCATCATTTCAACAGTCCCAGCATCTTCACCAGGAATGGGTTCCATCTCAAGAACCCACTTTCTGTGCTCCTGCACAAGCAGCAGCTCCTCGTCTGTTCGAGTGTGACCCCGAGAGCGCAGCGGTGCAGTCCCGTCTGCAGGCTCCTCTTCTGACGCCCATTCTCTGGCCCCTTCCGCCCCATCTGTGGTTCCCCCCTCCACCAAGTCTCGGACCCTCAAAGTCATCCATGCGGGTTGGACTCCCTTCTTCCGAACTCGTCTTTGTGTTGATGTTCTGATCTCTTCCCACGAATCACAGATGTTCTCAGTGGCATCTAGAATGATGAATCGTTTCTGGGAGGTTTTTACTTTGCCCAGATCCATGAGAGGAATCACCATCTACGGCAGCTGTAACCTTAGGAAATGCATTCCTTCAGGAAGAAGACTTGAACGTTGAAATGACTCCTTGATCATGGGCTGCAGGATGGACGCTGCATTAGCGGCATGAAAACCACGTTACTCTCATGGTCCGTCTCCATCAGAGCTCTCGGGTGACCGGGTGCATTGTCAGCGAGCAGCAGTATTTTGAAAGAAATCTTGTTCTCTGAGCATGTGGCCCCAACGGTGGGTTTACCGTATTCAGTAAACCGAGTTGTAGACAGACGTACCGTCATCCAGGCCGTGTCGTTCCATTTGTAGGGCCCAGGCAGAGTAGATCGAGCGCGATGCTGAAGGGCCCTAGGATTTTCAGAATGGGACGTGGGCACTGGCTTCCACTTAGAGTCACCGGCCGCACCAGCCCCTCACGGGGGAGCCAGCCTGGCCTCTGCAGCTTTGAAGCCGGGCGTTGACGTCCCTCTGGCTGTGACAGTCCTCGACGGCGTCGTCTCCCGGCAGAAGGCTGTTTGGTCTACACCGGCAGTCCGCTGTCGAGTGCAGCCGCCTTCCTGCGTTCTCTGAGCTGGATCTTCTGGGTGACTTGCTGCGGCGTCTCCGTGGGCACCTGCGGCGTCGCCTCGTCCTTCATGTCCCGGCGACGGCTGCTTCCCTTAATCCCACCAGCCGACCTCCACGGGCTTCAGACTCTCCCTGTGCAGCTCCCCCGCCTGCCTCGGCCTTCACAGAGCTGAGAGTTCGGGCCTGGGTCTGGATCAGGCCTTGGCTTCAGGGAAAATCGTGGCTGCTCTATTCTTCTGTCCAGATCACTCAGATTTTCCGTATAAGCAATAGTAAGGCTGTTTCACGTTATTACTATTATTTGTGCGCTCCTTGGGGTAGCCCTTTCAGTTTTCTTCAAGGATTTTCATTTCATTCACAATTTGGCCAACTGTTCAGCACAAGAGGCCTCACTTTTGGCCCGTCGAGGCTTTCCTCGCGTCTTCCTCAGTAAGCGTAATCATCTCTAGGTTTTGATTCAAAGTGAGAGACATGTGACTCTTTCACTCACACTCTTGGAGCTCATCGCAGAGTTATTATTAGGCTGATTTTAATATTGCTGTACCTGAGGGAGCAGGGCGGCTGGAGGAGAGGTTGCACGACGGGAGGATGGCTGGTCAGAACACACGCGTGTCAGTGGAGTTCACCGTCTCACGTGGGCGTGGTCTGTCGTGCCGCAAACCAATGGCAAGACTAACAGCCAAGGGCACTGGTCACAGATCCCTCTAACAAATAGAACCTGAACGAAAAGCTTTGAAATATTGTCAGAATTGTTAAAATGAGACTTGGAGACATGAAGTGAGCAATTTCTTTTTTTTTTTAATGCTTTTATTTATTTATTTGAGAGAGAGAGAGAGAGAGGGAGGGAGGGAGAGCACAAGCAGGGGGAGCAGCAGAAGGAGGGGAGAAGCCGACTCCCGGCTGAGCAAGGAGCCTGAGCCCGATGCGGGGCTCGATTCCGGGACCCCGGGATCATGACCTGAGCTGGAGGCAGACACATAACCAGACGCCTGAAGTGAGTAGCAATGTCGGGTCGTCACAAACCTTCCTTCTGTAATCATGCAGTACCTGCAAAGCACAATGGAAGGAGAGGTGCCTGTGCGTGGGGCGCGGCCATGCAGCGCGTCTCTTTTCCCGAGTCATAGAATGTCGATGTGTAGCTAACATAGTGTAACTCAGGAAGAACGTACGTCCCTGGGACCCACAGAAACACAGCTGATGTCAACAGATAGGAGAACAGACGTAAAGTCAGCGCTGGAGGAAATTCTACAATGGTCAGACGGACCAAGCGAGTCCAGGCGCCAATCCTTAGTCTGGCACAGGAACGAGATAAACTAGCTAGAGAATACCACCATAGTCTAAAAATTACCTAGATGCCTTACTTGGTTATAATGGTCTGAATGATATTGTTTATTGATGATGAAAAATGTACAATGCATTTTTCAGTTTTATTGAATCTTCAACAGAATGTATGGGGAGTGCTTATCACTGCTATTTATAGATAAGAAATAACTTAGAACAATGAGGAATTTGTCCAACATTGTAAAATCAATAGTATCACAAACGGAATTTAAACCTAGGCAGTTCGACCATAGAACACAGACTTCTGAACATTAGGGAATTTACTAGTATATTTCAGCAAATATGATATATTATTTTGCCAATAATTGTATTCCTTGAAAGCAAGAAGAAATAAAAGAGGCCATGGGCTATGGGCTAATTCCGACCACTGAGGTAGGATTGTCTGGTCAATTAGAAGTAAAATGAGCCCAGGGACTAGAAGAGACCTCACCCCAAAGCACATGCCATCAAAGGGGTTTTCTGCCTTAGTTGATACACTTGGCTAACCTTGTCCATTCTCTGCTGCTTCCAGACCTCTTGCTTACCAGTCTTGCCAGTATTTTCTCACATTTCTTGTCATTTCAATTATTCCTTTGTCCCTTCCCATGGTGATGGATCTCCAGAAAATCTGGCTTTTTACCAAGCAGAACGACCTTACGTGACCTTCGGTTTCCTCTGGACCCTATGAGGGTAAATTGGACAGTCCTGGAGGGGAAATGACTTATAATGACAATGAAGGCAACCAGTAAGAATATTTTCCAAAACATCCAGAAAATAATTGATATAATCCCCTGGCTCCAACTTTAAAAAAGAGACATCCCCTCAACGAAACAACCCCCAAAACTCTGACTTCGAGAAACAAATCGCTCCAAGGAGGAGAAAATAGGAAACTGCCCAAAGAAGTACAGGCAGTTACACGAGACGTCCCGCAAGGAACTCAGTTTGCTGGCCATGCGACGCTCCGAGGGGTAGTGAGCAAATGCAGCGGGGTGAAGCTCACAGATGTGAAAGACGGCCCACCATGAGCAGGGAACAATAAAAAGATCCAGGACCATGAAAATAGAAGGACCATGGACAAGTCATGTTTGAAATAAGAACCAAATTCACTCATTGTGGTTGCTATCAAAATAGTGGATGGTCCAAGTAAGGTGGGAAGTTCAGCCAACTCTTCCGTCTGTCTTCCATGCACAAAAGTTAGAGCATGCTTTTATATTAGAAATCAGGATGCGAGCAAAGAAAGCAGTCTGTCCAAGAGCACGTGAGAGCTTCAGGGGAGTGGCTGAGAGGACCCGGGGGCGGTGGCTGAGTCACTGGCAGTGCCCCTGTGGGCCGTTAGTAAAAGGAAGTACTGTAGTTAGAGGAATGTCTCCTGTGGTGTTCACGGGAAAAGGAAGGAAGCAAGCTGGCAGAAACTGTGGATCTGTTAACTGGATGATGCACAGAGCTGATCATCGACTCTGTTGTTTGTAAGATCTTTGGTGATGCGTGTTTATGAAGAGCTAATACAGTTGTACAAAATAACAATTAAGCCTGGGTCCATCCTGGTCCGACATAGCTCTTGGATAGAAATACTCTTTAGAAATGGGGCTTCTAAATTCTCAGCAAGGTGTAGATCAAGATTTTCTATGATGACTCTTACAGTTGAGAAAGTGTAACATGGGCTGTGCATTGTCTTTTCACAGTTGCTGGGGGGGCGAGCCACAACGGTGTTGATCACTGGGTTGAAGTCATTGGAAGGTTTCTGGTAGTCTGGTGTTCTCCCTCATTCTAGACCATTCTAAGACTTTTGTTCGTATCTTGGGTCAGATCTAGGGGCATAATAATACTGGCTGTGAGAGTGAAAATACATAATTAACAGCCTATTCAGGATCTTTTCAATTTGAATGATAGATAATTCACATACAGAAATAATGGAATTAATGGAAAATTTCAGTCAAAGTGAAAAATAGATACCTTCTCATGTACATGACGGCAAGAAAATTAGGAAATCTTGGCACACAGGGAAGGACTTGGTGTTTTGGGTAACAGAAGGTTCATAGGTACCCAGGTGGCCCGGAGGCTGATGACCAGGCCTCATGAACAGGATCCGCCTCCTCTGTGTGTCTAGGAAGCCCACGTCCAGAACGATGGTTTCACTTCTGTGAAATAATTTAAGTGGGGACGAGCATTTGGCATGGTCCCGAGGTAAAGGGTCTGGTAGCTGTAAGAGTTGACGAATGTTTGAAAGACTCCCGATCATCAGTGTGGCAGAGAGAAAAGTTAGGAAGTAAATAACAGCTATTTTCAAATATTTTAAATGCTATTGAGTGAAGATGGATTAAACAAATTTTGGTTATTTTCTTTATTTATATGTATACACACACACACACACACACACACGCACACACTATGTGTCAGCCCTGATTGATGCCAACCATAAGGACCTGTACTGACATCTCTAAGTTTCAATCAGGCCTCAGTTGGTAGGGACAGGAGGGGAAAAAAAAAAAAAAAGGGAAAGACACAATAATAAAATTAATTAAATGCATCTACCAAAAGCAGGGACCAGGCTTGCTAATGCCATTAGTGATGTCTAGTTCCATCATTTGTTTGTGATAGCAAACACTGTGCAGAAAAATAGTTTTCAGACCCAATATAAGAAATACCTTCCCTTTAATTATTTGTTGACGTGTTAGTTCTGCCCCAGAATGCAAAGAAGAGTTGGGGCATTGCCGGCTTAGTAGGTTTTTGCATGGGATCCTGTAGCCTCTGAGCTTACCGGAGTCCCTGTGGCTGATGCTTGTTACTATAATGCAGAATACTTTGATGAGAGCATTTTTCCAAGCTGGGGGTGAGGTAGTTCATCGATTTTCATGGTTACCAGAAATGAGATGTTGCTTCTATTTCCTATGGAACATGGACCATACTTCCAGTTGTAGCCCTGTGGTTATTTCCAGGGATTTCCAGCAGGGAAGCCCGTGCCAGATTGCCCTGGTGATCCTCGCAGCAGCAGTGGCTAAGCACATGCACGGGCAGCACTTCCACAGCGTGAGGCCTGACACTCCACCTGCACGAGAGCTGCGTTTAAGGCGATGAAGGGTGATTTTCTTTGCCAAACATCCCAGGCCTGAACCATGCTGTGCTGGAGCCTGCTGGTCTGAATTCTCTGCCAGAACCCTTGAGACAGGCTCCCGTGAGGGGAACCCTTGAGACAGGCTCCCGTGAGGGGAACCCTTGAGACAGGCTCCCGTGAGGGGAACCCTTGAGACAGGCTCCCGTGAGGGGAGCTGGACGACTCTGTGTGCCGACATCATGACGGCTAGACTCCAGGCGAAGGGAGGCCCCCGGGCACCAGAGTATTTTTTTATAAAGTTTAGCCCACACTTAATTACCATTGTTGTATTACTACTGGGGTCTCCCCAGGCTCCGCAAATTACCAAGGACTTGTTCTAATTCACCATCTGTGCTGCGAGATGCTACGCATCTCCCTGGGCTGGAGAATTCAGCACCGAGAATACTGACCCCATGTCTACTCATCACATGCCTCGTAATCCATCAGGGAAGCCTGATGATCCCCATGCTCCCTTAATTATTTTCTTCTGTTTATCTTCCCTGTGGTAGTTTGCACTGAACCCAGCAGAGAGCACACAGACTAGATGAGGTGGTGCGTTTGTAATACAGGTCTCCTGCGGTAGAAACCGACATTAATCTTCTGATAACATTTACATGATTTAGATTATTTCACACATCATAACGCATCATCTCCCCCACTTTGCCACCGTTTTAATGTGTAGCATTTGAGATGTCAGTGATAGATGGAGATGTCTCTCCCACAGAAGAGCGTGATCTGTTTTTTGTATTAGATTGTTTTGCTAGTATTTGAAAGACGTTTGCCTTGCTATATTAGAGTGACCTGTGAGGAGATGAGTTCTTTGTACGTATAATGTCATGGTGACATTCATATGGGTAAAATGACTAGATGACATGATTCAAAATAATATTGTTAGACCACATTTTTTTCACAGTTCTTAGAGAACAAAATGGGAAAGTATTCTTCAAATGCCTGGTATTTTGTGATAGATCCATGTAAAATTTTTACAGCTGATTATGGGAATGCTTAGTTCCATTACAGCACAAGGATGGTATCAGAGCCAGAAGTTCATGCCCCCACCCCTGATCTTGGCTATACCATCTCCCACGTAAAATGTAGGCTGTAGGACACCAGGAAAGGGAAAGTGTTGGAAACAGCCCGTGCTGATCTTCACGTGTTACGTATGCGTCATCAGTGGCTGGGGGAGAAATGCCACGATACCCTCCCCAGCCACAAGCGCTTCTGTCTATATTTCTGAATATTTAACGATCCTCACTTAATTCCTCAGGAGATATGCCGTAGGATGTAAAGGTTAATAGGATGTAAGTCTTCTTTTTTCAAGAATTTATAATCAGAGGAAAAAGTAAGATAAATACCAGATACCTTTGATAAAATCTGAGATGAATGAATGGCCACAGAGAGAAGGTTAGGGCAGGAACGGGAGGGGCTGGTAGAGGAAGTGCCGGGGAGGAGGCCACACTGAGGGACGGGAGGAGTTTCCACACGCAGAGGGGAGTCAATTCATCCAAGGAACAAAGACGCAGAGCAGTGCAGGAGGT
The DNA here is from genome assembly GCF_963455335.1 of Martes martes. NCBI lineage: Eukaryota > Metazoa > Chordata > Mammalia > Carnivora > Mustelidae > Martes > Martes martes. Next base: position 2,883,400 of record NC_137889.1, on the reverse strand, counting down.
GACCTAGATGCCACAGGACGCTTGGTCTACCGGCACAGACCATGTCATGGGAAGCAGTCTTTGTGGTCACAGGGCCATGAGGGTGTGCCCTCATAGGCAGCACAGTCAAGGCAACGAGGCCATCCGCTCACACAGACACTGCCTCTAGGGGATGCTGGTGTGTGGAGCAAGACGCTGCTCTCAGAACTCACGATCTCACAGCGGCGCTAAATGGGCGAGAAAAATCACGTTTTTGCTCGCTGACGTCACAACACCACGAAACAGCAAAAAATCCAGAAGTATGGATATTGTAAATGCATGGTACTAGAAATAGACTCTCCTATGTCAGGGAAACCTAAAGTAAGGGGGATTTTTTTTTTAATTTTTAATTTTTTTTAACTTCTTTTCAGTGTACCAGAATTCATTGTTTAGGCACCACACCCAGTGCTCCATGCAATCCGTGCCCTCCATAATACCCACCACCTGGCTCCCCCAACTTCCTACCCTCCTCCCCTCCAAAACCCTCAGATTGTTTTTCAGAGTCCACAGTCTCTCATGGTTCGTCCCCCCCTCCGATTTCCTCCAACTCCCTTCTCCTCTCCATCTCCCCATGTCTTCCATGTTATTCCTTATGTTCCATAAATAAGTGAAACCATATGATAATTGACTTTCTCTGCTTGACTTATTTCACTCAGCATAATCTCTTCCAGTCCCATCCATGTTGATACAAAAGTTGTGTATTCATCCTTTCTGATGGAGACATCATACTCCATAGTGTATATGGACCACATCTTCCTTATCCATTCATCCGTTGAAGGGCATCTTGGTTCTTTCCACAGTTTGGCGACCGTGGCCGTTGCTGCTATAAACATTGAGATACAGATGGCCCTTCTTTTCACTCCATCTGTATCTTTGGGGTAAATACCCAGTAGTGCAATTGCAGGGTCATAGGGAAGCTCTATTTTTAGTTTCTTAAGGAATCTCCACACTGTTTTCCAAAGTGGCTGCACCAACTTGCATTCCTACCAACAGTGTAAGAAGGTTTCCCTTTCTCCACATCCTCTCCAACACACGTTGTGTCCTGTCTTGCTAATTTTGGCCATTCTAACTGGTGTAAGGTGGTCTTTCAATGTGGTTTTGATTTTGATCTCTCTGATGGCTAGTGATGATGAACATTTTTTCATGTGTCTGGTAGCCATTTGTATGTCTTCATTGGAAAAGTGTCTGTTCCTGTCTTCTGCCCATTTTTTCAACATGATTATCTGTTTTGTGTGTGTTGAGTTTGAGGAGTTCTTTATAGATCCTGGATATCAGCCTTTTGTCTGTATTATTATTTGTGAATGTCTCCTCCCATTCCATGGGTTGCCTCTTTGTTTTGTTGACTGTTTCCTTTGCTGTGCAGAAGCTTTTGATCTTGATGAAGTCCCAAAAATTCATTTTCGCTTTTGTTTCCTTTGCCTTTGGAGACATATCTTGAAAGAAGTTCCTGTGGTTGATACCGACAAGGTTACTGCCTACGTTCTCCTCTAGGATTCTGATGGATTCCTGCCTCACGTTGAGGTCTTTTATCCATTTTGAGTCTATCTTTGTGAATGGTGTAAGTGAATGGTCGAGTTTCATTCTTCTACATATAGCTGTCCAATTTTCCCAGCACCATTTATTGAAGAGACTGTCTTTTTTCCACTGCATATTTTTTCCTGCTTTGTCAAAGATTTAAAATAAGGAATATCTTTGAGGTGCACATAAATGGGCAGTAATTCCTTTAGGGTTTAGAGGCAGAGGGCAGATTTGGGCTAAGTTGGGAGGAGTGCATAGATGTATTATAGACAGACAAGTTTGGGAAGGAAATTTAAGGCATAGTGGGAAGTGATAGAGTGATTATTTGGAGAATACACAAAAAGGGACGGATGAAGAATTTCTGAAAGCCCCAGAACCTACCCAAATCCTGAAATTTTATTTACATTAGGTATGGCTTAAAATGATTGCCCTTGACTAAGATGTGTCAACAAAGATTTGATGCATGTGTATTTTGTGGTACGTGGTGGACACTCCTTTGATGTACTAATGCACAAAGTGCTCTTTGGCCCATGCAAGTGCCATACTGGGTCACCACCGGAAATATGTTTGTGCTGTCCCAGGTGCCACATGTTCTCTGACTCAGGCAAAGTTGCTGAGCACTGCCCCTAGAAGTCACACTTGCAGAAGATAAGAATTTCATCTGCCAGTATTCAGATGTGTTCCTTTAATATGTACAGATCTGAAGATTTAAATGCTTCCATCCAGTGATGTTTAATGCCAGCTGGTTTTCCCTGCATTTAAGAGGATCTGAGCCATCTGACATTTTGTGACTGCTAATACTCAAGAAGAGCTTGTAAACGGGCTTTGGAATTCACTGTCAAATAACCTTGCCCTTCGCCCAAAGCCAGTGTTAGTACACAGAATGGACAGAATGAAACAAATTGCGTGTCTAATTCTCAAAGAATTAGATTAGGTACTGGCCATTTATAATGATTATTTTATTTTCAGCAGTGAGTACCAGTAATCACAAAACAAATGCAAAGGTTGAATATTTGGTTTGTAGATTTTCAAAAAATGTATACCTGTATTCCGTTTTAATCCCCAGGTCAATATTAGCATTAGTACAGATATAAGCCGACACAGAGAAAAGGTGACCTTACAGTAGTGAGCTCAAAGTATGGGGGGCAGGGGAATTGTGTGTGCGTGTGTGTGAATGTGACCCCATGGGAGGAGAGTGATCCAGCTTAGTTCCTGCTAACAGCATGATTCCACACCAAAGGATGCAGGGCTCCAGGTCTGTGCACGGCACACCTGTAGGGCACGCCTGTACCATGGAAGATATCGTGTCCAACATTTCTTTTTCCTTTTCTGTTTTTAGAGAGAGAGAGAAACAGAAAGAGTGGGGTCAGGGGTGGAGAGGCAGAAGGAGAGGGAGAGAGAGATTTCCAAACAGACTCCGTGCCCAGTGCAGAGCCTCACCTGGGGCTCAGTCTCACAATCTGGAGATCACGACCGGAACCGAAATCGGGAGTCAGTCCTTTAGCCACCTGAGCCACCCAGGCTCCCCTAGTGTCCAACATTTCTACTGGCAGAGTGGGTTTCTATGGAATAAACGAAAACATGGAACTTTGTTAAATTTCCAAATCCCAGAATTCATTTATAAAATCCCACGAGCGTGTGTAATTGTGGAAGATCTAACATACCTCACTTGGAAGGACCCCAAAGTTGGAAGTGTTCAGCTTCTGCCTGTGTTGTGATATTAAGGTCAATCTGCCCTCTGACACCCAATACCCAGGGTCCGTCAGTCAGAGAAGCCCCGTGTGTTTCTGGGAGGTTGTTTTCAGGAGGTTACAGGTTGAGAAACGGATCGTGCCACATGGTGAGAAGCTAAGCAGTGCTCACAGCCTCTGTCTGGAGACGGCTCCTGCTCCAACATAGAGCTCCACATCCACATTCCAGAGAGCGGGGTGGAATCCTTGCCCACGCGGAAGGGACCCGGTTCGTTCACCAGGGAGTCTTCAGAAGATCCACTCTGCCGGGAACAAGCTCAGGAAATCACCTCCATCCTCTCAGAAATCTTGGACAAGACCTGCTAAAATGTGGAATTTAGATGGACTTGAAATACCTGTTTGGGGGATGGGGGAAGGGTTCCTGCTGCAGGCTCCAGGGTCGTGTGTCGAACCTCCCTTATTGACCTGCACGGTCCCCACGTGCTGGCCCCTGAGATGTCAGACAGCAACCTGGGCTCCCGGGGAGTGTGGCCACTTCCCAGCCATGGAGTCCTACCTCTGCCCCAGTTTGTAGGGAACATTGACCCAGGGGGACACCAGGAAGCAAAGCCAGCCCCTCTGATGGCAAGGCATTCCTGTCCCTGCCTTGTGTGCTCTGACATCAACTGGGCAGCTTTCAGTCAACTTTGCTCCAGTCTGTTTTAGTTAAATTTGGCAGATTTCATCCCTCCTAACCCAACTTTAGAGAAGGATTATAAAAAGCAATTCTTTTTGATATTAGGGCATCTAACCAAAATATATCTATATTAACAGTTTATACATGAAAACAGCAATGCGGCTCTCATTCTATAGAGAGCAGCACGCACTTCTGAGTCAGTGATTGTCCCAGCTCGTGGTGAAAAGCGATCGGCTGGTAAACAAGGGGAAACATCCAGATTCCTCTGACCCGGCTCACTCTTGGACAGAACAAATGGCATCTCACCGGTGTTGGGGTTTCGTGGACTTCCTTGTCCGTCGTTCCGTTTGTCTTTATAGACCAATTTGAATGACCTTTTTTATGGCACAGCCCATGGGGTACAGAGACACACCCGACCACAGAGCCGGCCGGTACCCAGTCTGGCACTGAATTCTTGATTCTACCGATGATTCAGAATCTGTTTGCAGAGCTGGTGAATCCCCCCTACAGACACCTAGTGTGCGCGTGGTGAAAAGGCGGACGTCCAGAAACGCGGCAGAAGTGGAGATGCTGCTCCACATTCGAAGTGGAAGGAAATTTGGTCGTTCGTTTAGGCTGTGTCCCTAAACCTGTCTCTCTTCTGAATTAAAAATCTCATGGAATTGCTGTTTTCTTAGCATTCTCCTCCCTCCTCAGCCTGCTGCCAGTCGGTGGCATCGGGGTCAGCTTAGTGGCCGATTACCAGACTCGTTAGTAGGACCGACATAAAACAAAGCCAGCTCACGCTCGTCTCTCCCAGCGTCTTCTGTCGACGCGTCCCTGAAAGCAGTTCCGACCGGCACTTCTCAAGAACTGACGTGTGATTACTGGCCACAGAATTGTCTGTTAAAAAAAAAAAAAGTTCCATGATCCGTGTTTAAACTGAAGCCAAATGTAAACAAAATACAAAGGGATGAAGAAAAACACTGGAAAACATGGAACCTTGGGGTCATGGCATGGGGCTTGCTGTATAATCACATGGTCTAAATGAGTCGATGTTTTCATCTGAAACACGTAGGGCTGCCCTCATTCCAATTACGTGTTATATTTTGCTGTTGGTAGATTTTCTTATCCTTTGCTCTTGTTTATACTTCATGGACCTGCGATAACTAAACTCATCCAAATCGTGGCAGGCGCATGGAGTCAAGTATGGTGCGCACGGCTCGTAAGCTGAGAAGGGCAGAAGAGGATACCCTTGTAGTAAACGGACCATTTGGCTGTATAACTCCATATTCTTCATACTTGAACAGAGACTAAAACGTAAATAAAATTTCTCATTTCAGCAACTAGACTGCCTTCCCATCATCTTTACCTGGCTAACGAACGGACATCGTTGGGCCTTAAACGTTGACTGCTTCCGGCTTTCCGTCCCATGTGCACTAGTGGCGACGTGTCCCTCCCTGACCGCAGCCCACAAAGTGCTCATGACCTTAGGCCTTTCCATAGTCTGTCCCGACTCTCTTTTTCACTCTCTGTATGGATGTCTCTTACTGTCTGTGGTTGTATCCTCTGTGTAATCTCAAGCCCAAGAACCTTGCTCGCTGGTAGGAAATGGTTATGAAATTATTGTCAAGTAAGTGGAAATCGCCTAGCAGACAACGGATTTGGATACACGTTGACAGTGGAAAGGACATCACTATCAACTGTGAGGTTGCTTCATTTCTATTCGCTGGCACGAGTATTCGATGAGTGACTCATACCGTGAAGCCACTGGACAGAGCATGAAGGCAGTTACAAAGCATTCCATGGTGGATACAGAAACACACTTTCCACAGAGTGTGTAGAACAAAACTGGAGCTGCATCAAGGTTAAAAGAACTCACAAAGGATTTAGCACAATATTATCATAAAATCATGGAATCTTAACACGTAAAAGAGACTTCCGAGTATGCTGAGTTCAAATTCTACTTAGAGTTTTTTTTTTCCCATACAACATTTTTACATAATGTTGGCATTTCTTGTTAAATATTCTAAGTGAAATTGTGTGAATATTGTATATTTGCGGATAGCCTAGAATTGGTTCATGACTTTGAATGTTTTAAAATGGAACTCGGTATAGGGCTGGAATATCATAGAAGGGAAAATCAGATTGGTCTGTCTTAGCTTTGAATCAGGCTGTCACCTCGTCTACATTCATTCAAATCAGAAGGCAGAATTAGCAGGAGACGTGGTTGATTCTCCCCTCAGGCCCTGAGCTGAAATGAAGAGTTTCGGAAGGCATCCTCTCTTTTCTTTTGGTTTTGAAGCCCAGTTCCTCAGAGAACTGAAATGACCAGGTGTCTGGGAAGAGTTGCTGTTAGGAATTGCTGTTTCCACACATGGCTGTCAACCCTTTGATTTCAAAAGTAGACGGGCACCTCCTTGACTTCTAAGAGTAGCTCTATGCCAGGCTTTCAAAAGACAGTGCAGCCTCAACTATGTGGTCTTAGTAAAAAATACAGTGGAAAAGGCAATGTTTTTGAAGGTTTAAAGGTGAGTGTAGCCAGGGGGATTGTCCAAATCAAGGTGAGCAGATACTATGAACGATGGGGGCTTTCCATCGCAATGTACCCTTTCCATCATCCAGTCGCCATGGGGTCCACGTCCGCTTCTCCTGGAGTGGTGTCAGGCTTCAGAAGTAACCCCAGGGTACATGCGTGATCTAGAACAATAGCCGGGAGTCAGGTGGCCCCCTCTCTCTTGAAGATGGAACTGTGTTGTTTGGTGCACATTTCTAGAAAGCAGATATTTTACTGGTCACCTCACCATGACTGCGTTCCTCCCAGTCCGTGCAAGCCTATGTGCTGTCCCTCTGGCTGCCTTTCTCATCACTGTCACTGGGTTTGGAAATCAGCCCCATCCCTCTACCCAACAGTGTGCATGCTGTGCGTGTGACAGCCTCTGGATGGGGGAGGGCTTTGGAGCCAAGGCCAGTGTTCTGTGGTAACCCTCACCACGTCGGAGTCTCATTCTCCAACCCACAGAGCATATTCTTCCTCCTCTCAGTTCTCTGCATGCATCAAGTCTCCGTTTGGAAGAGGTGATCTGGACTCTTGCCAGAATCGACTCAATTGATCTGGCCAAGTGGAAAGCCTCTGTCAAGGCTATTAAAGAACCAACCAAAGCTAGCATGACTTCTTTGACCTGACCTCTTGCAAACGTTGTTCAAGCAGGAAAGCCTAGCCATCGATCTGGTTTTCTTCCTCTCTGCTCTGCAAAGTCACCTTGCCGATAATAAACTTAGCTCAAAGCCCAGGAGAACACAGTGCTGCTGAACGCTGTCTTAAGCAGAAATATAGATTATTATTTTAAATTCTTCCAGAATGGTGAAGTTAACTCCAATCGTTGCGTGGCAACAACTTCCAACTTTCTCAGTCTCGGGGTGGCGGAGTAGGTTGTCTGTTTTATGTAAACCTTTGACAGCTGTGTGCTCTATTTGGGAAGTAAATGGCCAAGGGAAGTCTACAGCAAACTACTCTCCATGTACTGCAACCTGTGTCATGCCCTGCCCTGTAAGCTTTGAGGTTTGGACGGGCCATTAGGAACTGGTGGTGAATGACTTTCTCCTCTTGTCTGCCCTAAGCCCGTGTGTAACATGGGTCATGTCGGGTACTCCCAACGCTTCATATTTTGTTGACCAGTAAGATACTCTCTCCATAGGAGAGGAAGGGAGAGGCTGGGAGGGGAAGGGAAGGGAGACAGGTGAAGAGGAAGGAGGACAGAACAGAAGGACAGGGAAGAACTTGGAAAGGAGAATGGAGAGACTGACAGAAACACCTCGCCCTGCCCGTCCACGTTGCCTCTGTGCCACGTAGCACCTTGTGGTTCTTGAAGGGGAAAAAATGGTGAAGGACGCTAGATTAGAATGGAAAGGCAGACTGTGTTCTGGACCACTACCACAGGGTCAGAGTCACAGTGGATTTTCCAGTGGAGGGCAGTAACGCACCTCAGCTCTTAACGTTGCCTGGGGAGTGATGGTTACAGCCAAGGAGAGCTGGGGTCCCGGATGGGAAATCTCCAGCAGGAAATGTCAGGGGTAAGGGTTCTGGCTAACATGACCTAGCAGGACCTTGCTGAAGTCAGGGCGAGTGAGCAGACCTCACCTGGGGGTTGGAGGGGGATGGGGAGGGAGCCCATCAGTTACGGAGGGTGGGGGCTTCTTAGTAACCTGACTCAGCGGAGTTTTTGCTAGAACTCGATTTTCCAGGATGGGGCATGGATAGACCTATGAGAAGGCTGAGGACCTGGGCAAAAGTTGAGTCAAGCCAAGAATCTCCATCACCATTCCAACCTTCTCTCACAAAGAACTGAATATCCCTTTACTTCCTTCTCCACATGGTTGCTGTCTGTTGTTGAAGCTTATCTGACACCACGTTCGCCAAGTAATCATCTTCTTAGAGTTCAGATTCCTTCCCCTCCGTGCCTTTCTCCTCCCTTTAAGTGTGAATGTCCGCCCCTGTCTCATCGTCCCACCTTCTCTGTTCCCACTATGTGCACGGTTCATCCTCAAGCCTAGGCACCTTGGGCTTCAGTAACATCTACGGTCCCGCTTCCCCTAAGCCTACCCTGTCTTCAGGCTCCCTTCCTTCCCTGTGTGCTAGACTCTTCTTTCAACCGCTCACAGGCCAGTTCCACCTCGACGCTGGTTCTAACCTAAGCAGGAGCACATGTTTGAAACCAAGCATAGTTTCTGGTGTTCATCTTGCCTTTGAAATTTCACAAATAGTTTAACAATCCACTGTCTGACACTGAAATCCTTAGCATCCTTCTCCTGACCTTCCACGTTTAATAGGCTACGAAACTGATCCATATTAACCCCTCTCTTCCCCTTTTATGGCTTTTATTTGGAAATACCATAACAAGACAAATGACATAAAATCTCAGTAAGAAACAGAAGTAAAATAAATGCATGAGGAAACTGTAATTGGAGAAACCATAATTGGGGGAATAATTTCATTAGCAGCTCATATTTGTTAGCAATTTCATTATTTGAAATATCAGTCGCTACCCATGATTGTTGAGAAAAAAATGAATAATTTCAAAGAAAAAAATTTTATCAAACAAAAATAAATGTAAATGGGAGAAATTCCAATAAATTAGGCACTCAGTGATGTTATTCACTTACCAATAAAGGTAAACAAACTGTGAATGCAGTACTTTCCTAAAAGACAAAATCCCCAAAATGTGTTTATTGGTTTTACTTGTGTTTGTAGCCGGCCACTGCGGCTCCCCGGATCCGATTGTGAATGGTCACATCAGCGGGGACGGCTTCAGTTACAGGGACACTGTGGTTTATCAATGCAATCCTGGCTTCAGGCTGGTGGGGACGTCGGTTCGGATATGCCTGCAAGACCACAAGTGGTCAGGACAGACCCCGGTCTGCGTCCGTAAGTATGCTGGGAACCAGTTCAGCAGGTGCTTCCTTCAGTGACGTTTTCTCTCGGTGTGACGTAATACCACACACATGTACAACCTCCGGAGGGAACGAGAGTGGAGAAGCGTCCCTCTCACCTGTGCTGAGAGAGATGCTATGGGCACGGCTTCCCTCTTCTGTCCCATCCACTTCCCAGTTCGCTTTCCTTTTTGTGTCTCCAGACCGCTGTGCACAGTGGATGTGCTCCCTAACTCTTCGCAAACAGATCCCAGGACGAGTGATGTCATGCACTCATTTTCCTGATTTTATCCCAGGATCAACCAGGTGGAAATAGAAGCTAATTATGGGAGGCAGAGACGCTGAGTCTGTCTGCGGGTTGGCTTTGCCGAGTCCCCAGAATAGCCTCACGCCCTTCCCCTTCTGTGTTCTTTTCTATTTTTGTCATTGTTTCATCAAGAACACAGAGTTTGTAAGCAGTCCCTCCTTTAACAGAAAGAGGTAAAACTATTTAATGACTGTCTTCAAATTTTATACCATCCAAGGTAAATACGGACCTGTATTTTTAGAAGACGGTGTACTCTCCATTGCAACATTTATTTTAAGTCAATTGGGTTTTTTTCCTCTAGTATATTCTTTATTTTCCCGTGAATTAAACAAAGGAAATGTTGATATAGTTCCAGGATAATGACAGAAATTCTCTGGGATGGTGCCGTGGGGACTGTGCAGAGTTCAAGGGTGAAAGCTTTGCTTAGGAGAAAGAGCTGTTGACAAGATAAATGAGGAGGAAACCACCAGTTTTATGACTGTGATGTGTTTCTTTTGAAAGGGCCACAGAAGGATATGTTTGGGATTTGTATGGCTGTTATTTAGGGCGTGACATTAATGACACTTCACTACATGTCAAAAGATCCTAGGATTGGGATTGTCAAAGGAAGTACTGTTTGAACACACACACTTATTTTGCTAATTTCATGGTGTTTCAGTTGATATCGGAATAACGTATGCATATGCAACTTAAGTCATCAGCCAAGCCCCAAAATGTTTCAAAACAAGGGCTGCACAAAATTGGCTGGTGTGTTCTAAAAAGAGGTGTTCAAACTTTGTCATGAATTTAAGAATTTTAGCACCTCTCGTTTTCTACTGCTTTCTTACTGAGTCATTCAGTACTCTGTCCTGGCGTGAGAATAATTATCACGCTGAAGAAAGCGCACTCATTTGCCAGTGTTGGTGGTTTTCCACAATTATGTTATAAACCGGTGGGTCCCCATACAGTCCTTCCCGGTGGTTTCCCCTTCCAGACCTACGTGGGATTTGTAACGTACTTGTAAGTCTATGGAGGAGGAATTCCAGGGGAGGGCGACCGCCTGGGTGTTTTCTGACCCTGACGAGGGCCTGTGTTCCTCTGCAGCCATCACCTGTGGCCACCCCGGGAACCCCGCGCACGGGTTCACCAACGGCAGCGAGTTCAACCTGAACGACGTGGTGAACTTCACCTGTAGTGCCGGCCACCTGCTGCAGGGCGCCGCCCGAGCCCAGTGTCGGAGCAACGGCCAGTGGAGCAGCGCTCTGCCCACCTGTCGAGGTAGGAGAGGCTCCGGGAACGAGCCTGCAAGCTGAGGGTAGCGGCCGACGGAGGTACCTGTGGGCGTGAGGCTTCATGTCAAGGCACAGGACACCGCAGACGCTTTCAGTGCTCGGGTCGGGAGACATTTGTGACGATAAAGCACAAATCCCTCCACGGTCTTTGCTGGCTCCGGCCAGGGGCTCGAGCGGGAGGGCCGGGGACGCTCACTCAGGCGCGCCTGTCTTCCTCTGTTTCTCTTTGACCGTCCACGCATCCAGACGGCACCTCTGCATTTGGATCTTCTAGACATACAGATCCACTGAGAAGTTCTCATGGCTTTCAAATCTCTCTCTCTTTTTTTTTTCATTCATTTTTTTTTTTTAATTGCCACACAGATCTAGGCTAAAACCTGAATTTTCCAGAAAATGCTATTTTGGAGCTTCTGTATTTCTAGATGTTTGAGCCCGTAATATGTAAGTTTCTGCTTTTGTGCTTTTCATTAAAACGTCTCGTGCGCTGACGGGGAGTCAGTCAGACTCAAGTGTGAAGGTGAAGGATGCTTATGGCCGCTGTGGTATGAGAGCCAGATACTGAACGCGTTTTCCTCTCGCTGACAGCACCCTCCTGCCCAGCGGGCTCCCAAGGAGGCCACATCCAGATAAGACGGCAGCACAAAGGATCGAAGCCATTTTTATAAAAATCGTTGCGTGAGCTTGGTAACAAGCTGTGGAGTCCTGGTCCCAGTGTCGGGTGGAGTGCCGGCCTTGACGTCTAAATGAAGCGACGTCTCCTAATTTCACTTCCCTCCAAACGCTAGTGTTCGATTCACCCTATTTCAGTGTAGAGGAGAGAGAAAGGCCCCTTGGTCCCCTTGTCCCCACTTTCCCCAGAAAACAGGCTTCTGTCTGTGGCGTGGTTGGGCGTGGGGCGCACTTTCTCCTCGGGTTCTTACAGGACAGCCCCTCGCTGGTCTGCTCACTGGGTGGTTGGCATGGTCGGCTGGGAAACTAGCGAGTTTACCTTCCTCACTCTTACCATCAACCGCATGAGCCGGGGGCCAGGGTGAAGGGTGAGTGGGGTTAGGGGACAGCTTTGTCCCCTAAGGCTGGCTTCTGTGTGGCGTCTCTCCTCTCAGCCCTGAACGCGCCGTGCGCGGCAAGGATGCCCCTCATGTCTCGCCTCTCCCAGGGAAGCAAGACGCACACATTCGGGCAAGAACCGGCGAGGACGCGAGCAGCCGCGGGAAGACAGAGCTGCGGCGCCGGCCGTGCGTCCGCGTGGCTATAGCGATTGAGAAAAAGATTAACCAATTTCAATCAGACGGTTTTCTCTACCTATAGGGCAGGAAAAATATAGCACAACTGAAACAAGGATTAAAGATGAATGCCCATAAGCATGGGCCCAACTTATCCTCATGTCGGGGTACAGACGGAGTGTGCACTGAGGGCGTAGGTCCATCGGACTCTCCGTCTGCTCCCCAAAGCCCTCCTATGCAGCCGACTATAACGTCTTGAAGCTCGTGCTATGTTCCAAATGCTGTCCTGCACACTGTCAGTACCGAGACAGGTGACGGGATTTCACAGCTTTAACGAGACACAGTGAAGAGGACCAGGGCAGTGAGCTAGTTGTGGGGGGGGGGGGGGGAGTGTCATGCACCGACGCCGAGACATGGTCCATGGGACACGTGACATCTTCTTGCTGGACGAAAGACAGAATGAACTCCAGTTGGGGGCTTTTCACGATCAGACCTTTTTTGGGATTTATATTCCGTTTTCCTCTAACCTATACCAATGAAGAGGACTAGAAATTAAATGCTATCATTTATTAATTGTTTTCAGGGTTTTAGATGCTGTCCTGTAGCTGCCTCGGGCACAGCACAATGCTGGAATGGACAGTCACCTCTTCAGTCTTCGTTTTGCCTTTTCTTACCTTTCTCCCTTTTTTTAACAAATAGGAAGGTACTTAATTTTTTAGCAGACTTTATTTTTCAGAGCGTAGAAAATAAATGTGATAAACTAATAGAAAAATTAAGCAGAAGAAGCAGATTTCCTGTGTGCCCCCTCCCCACGCAGGTGCAGAGCCTCCCCCACTATCAGTATCCCCATAGACAGTGTGTGCTACAATTCATGAACCCCCACGGACATGTCATCTTCGTCCAGAGCCCATGGTGTACAACAGGGTCACTGTTCGTGTCATTCACTGTATAGGTTTGGACCGAGACATAATAACCTGTATCCCCTCTGAGAGTATCATACAATGTAGACTGACCACCCTAAAAATCCACACCACCCCACCTGTTCATCCCTCTCTCCCCAATTAACTGTCGGCAACTACCAATCTTTCTACCGTCTCCATAGTTTGGCCTAATGGAGAAGGTCGTAGAGTTGAAATGAGGCTGGGATAGATTAGATTAGACGGGCTTCTTTCACTTAGCGATATGCATGGAAGAGTCCCAGGTACCTTTTCACGCTGGGCAGCTCATTTCTTTCTTGTGCTGAATGATCCTCCATTGTCTGGACGGACAAGGGTTTATTTACCCTTCACCTACTGAAAGGCATCTTGGTTTCGGTAAATAGAGGTAACATAGTGGTTTTTGTGTGGACTTGAGTTTTCAACTCCTTTGGGTAAATGCCCAGAAGCATGACTACTGGATTGTAGGGTAAGAGCATGTTTAATTTTGTGAGAAACCACCAAGGGTCTTCCAACGTGGCCACACCATGATGCATTCCTGCCAGCGATGGGGGAGGGTCCCCTGGCTCCTGTCCTTAACAGCTCTTGGTGTCAGTCTCCTGGACTTTGGCCCTTCTCATAGGTGTGTAGTGGCTCTCCTTGTTATTTTAATTTGCATTTCGCTGAGGACATACGTTGTGGGGCCACTGCCCTGTGCTTTTCTGCCTTCTGGGTACCTTCCTTAGGCAGGTGTCTGTTAAGGTCTGTGATCCAGTTTGTGCTTGGGTTGCTTATTGTCTTATCGTTGAATTTTAAGAGTTCTTTGTATATTTCGGATTAATCGTCCTTCATTCGTTACCTCCTTCGCTGTGGCTTGTCTTTTCATTCTCTCGGCACTGTCTTTTACAGCGTAGAACTGTTAAATGTGTGGTCCATTCGGAAAGCTGCTACATCCGCGGCCTTTGATGAAGGCGGGGCTGGGGGGATGGCTGGTAGATGCTGTCCTCCGGGTGATGAGTGCACTGGGAGTCACTAGAACACCTCCAAGATGCCTTGCTTACTGCTTCCTGTTCTCTATTGTTTTGTTTTCTTCATTTACAAGCTAAGAGACAGGATCTAAGGTTCAGAATTTACATGTTCAGTATAAAACCATGAAAAAGCCTAATTTCAAAGAGGACGGGCTCATAAAGGTGGTGAAGCCTTAGGAAAAAAAAAATAGCATAAAGCTCAAAAAGTTGAAGGTAACAGAAATAGCTGCTTTTTAAACAAAATTTCCAGGGATTTGTACTGTATACCGTAATACAACCTGATTCTTATCTCACATGATTCCTGGAATAAGTCCACAGAGGTTTTAGGGTGTCACAGCTCATGCAAGCTGTTGGGCTTGATTTCTTCTCCCAAGTTCCGGATCATTTCTAGTTCTCAAGTGTCTGATTGTAGGTCAGTGAATCGTGGAATTTGGGGTCATCCTACAACATTCAGTTAGTTCCTGATGTGAAAGAGGAATTCCGCCCAGAACTTTGGAGGGGAACTACGAGTAAATCTGTGCTGATGTGAGGCCACATTACAGAGACATAGATATTTCTACAGCGTCTGTCTCCATGCTGGGGCCCCCTCATTGTTCTCAGACTCAGCCCTTCAAAGGGACAAGCCGTGCCTGAGCCTGCAGCGTCTGGGGTCGGTCAGAAGGCTCACATCCAGGACACTAGCTACGATGCTTAATACTCAGCCGCGAATGCTATCTTTGCCAAGAGGACTAGGAATATGAAAGAAGGGATGTTTTGTGTTAGTAGTTTTGGCTCTCGGGGAGAAGTACATAAAACAGAATATGGTTGCAGATTTCATGAGAAGTTGTGAAAACCGGTGTCTCCCACCCATTTTAAGAATCAGATGATTTAAGAATGTCCTCACACTGTCCTGGAGACCCCTGTTTCTGTATACAAGCTTCTTAATGCCTTCAAGTCCTAAATTCCAAAACAGGTGTCCGTAAGCTCAAAGGTTCTGTCAATTGCGTGAAAATGCCAAGTTTCACAGAGTTTCAGGGTAGTTCACTTAATATTTCCTTTCTTAACGTAATAATTTTCATATTGCATACAAACCTTAGACGTTTTTCCCTTTCTACCTGCGGTTTTGTAGGATTGGGTATTTAAGTTCAAATATATATGATAAAATATATGTCCCTGTGTGATTACACACATGAAGATAAAGAAAATTAAGAAAACATGGAGTTAGTGAAGTTTCGGTTATGGTTAGAGAGGAATAAAAAAAGGAAGCAGTAAAAAAAAAAAAAAAAAACTTACTAGCGAACCACTATGCATATGATTGTATTTATATGTCTATGAAATACCATATGTATTATATTATCATGTCGTATCATATTATCTCATATTTTCCAAAATTTAAAAGGGTGAAGTTTTCGAATTAAGGGAAACATAAGAACCAATTCCATGTTTGTGGCTTTATTCAGCACAGTCCTCACATATTCCTGAGTTCTAGAGAAACTGGTAATTGTGAAATTCTCCACAAAGTGCCTGGTGCACAAGTAGGTCCTCAGTCCTCCCTCCGTGTCCACATCCCTCAGAAATTTCTATTCGCTCAGGAAAGTCAGGCAATCAATTACAATCCATGATAATTAGTGCTTAACTTTTATCAACCCGAGTGTCTAGATTGCAGCTAAAACTTACTTTATCAGGTATTGATTAAAATGAAAATGTAACTCTCATGTATTTGAACAACAGTCCTCAAAGGCTGTTGCTTTTTTTGCATTTTTTTTTCTCTGTGACCAGTAATCCCATTTTTAAAATGTTGATTCATCCAGTTAGTAAACAAGTCCAAAAATGTTTATACTGTGCAGTGCACTGAATATTGCATATTTTGTCCTTGTCCCATTCTTTCTGTTGAATACATTTTATTTTTTTAAAGACTTATTTATTTGAGAGAGAGGGAGGGAGGAGGGGCAGAAGGAGAGAGACCCTCAAGCCGATTCCCCGCTGAGGGCAGAGCCTGACCCTGGGCGCCATCCCACTATCGTGAGATCGTGACCTGAGCCGAAACCGAGCGCAGGACGCTCAACCGACTGAGCCACCCAGGCATCCCTATTATAAACATTTTAAAAACATACTCTGCAGAACTCTAATCAATTATGAGTGCTTTAAAAAATTTAATAAACTCATTCTTACTCCCTTCTCCCACCACCACTGAAATTAAATAGCTATTCTTAGGTTATGAAGCATCATTTTCGTATTTTCCTGCTCACAAACAGGTTTGTATGAGCCATAAAAGAAAACAGAAGAAGCAAGAGTAAAGACCAAAAAGAAATAGAAACACAGATTTTCAGAGGAATTATGTTGACATTAAATATATATATATATATATCTTCCACAAAAGGAAATTTTCATCTAAGAAGTCAGGGCTACTCATTTCTAGTTTTCAAAAACTAAACTTTGGGAGGAAATGGATGTTCATGGCCCATTTGGTGGTGATGGTTTCCTGGATGAACACTTATCCCCAGATCACATGGTTCTGTAAGTCAGATATGTGCAGCCTCATCCGTGCCAGCTGTCCTTCCGTGAAGTGGCCGAGAGTAAGAGCACTAGATTTGTAGGAAATAGCGTTGACACCGAAGATTGAGAGGCACTTTGGATTCTGTTCTGGGTTTCCGATTTCCAACCAGATTCTGGATATACAAGTAAAATCACCAGACTCTGTTATCATCATCTCAGACATCTGCCAAGTAAAACCTTACAAACTTTTTTGTGTGCTATTTTAATTTATTTTTATTATTTTTTTAATTAACATACAATGTATTATTTGTTTCAGGGGTACAGGTCTGTGAATCGTCAGCCTTACACAATTCACAGCACTCACCATAGCACGTACCCTCCCCAGTGTCCATCCCCCAGCCCCCCCCCAGCCCTCCTGCCCCCAGCCCCCCAGCAACCCTCAGTTTGTTTCCTGATAGTAAGAGTCTCTTCTGGTTTGTCTACTTCCCCAGTCCCACTTTATAAAACTTTTTATTAATGATGAATTAATACATTTTAATGAGTGGATAAATGATGTAAAAAGCATGCAAGGAAATGTGTTGTGTGTAATGTAAGAATTTACTATGAAAATTGTTTCTGAGAACCAGGAGATGGAACTCAGAACGGCTTTAGTCAGCTCAGAAGCAACTGAGATTTTCAGATTGTCCCAGGAAACAACAGGATAGGACCAAATCCACAACAAGCCTAGGGAAGTACCGTAGGAGTTTCACTGTCCAGACGACCCCGGGTCCATGCTTTTAGTGGCTGAGGCCAGCTTGCCTGCATACTCTGTAACTGCTTTTTACTTTACATTTCCACAACCCGTCAGAAATGAGTGGCCTAATTCCTATTTTTCAAAAGCTGGAGAGAGTACCTGGGACTGAGATCTGTCATTTCCCCTCGTCGTCAAAGAGCTTTTCCATGAAAACATGGTTGTTGCTTTGAGTCACACACAGAACTTGGACCTGGGTCAGGTGCTGATCCCAGGGCCTGATGAGGGAGCAGAGCGGCGGGGCAAGGTAGAGCCGGTGAATGACGCTGGTGTCTACCGAGATGGTGCGCGGCAGGTGACCGAGCCGGACGGGGTGGAACCGGGCCCAGAGTCGGAGTGTTTGGCGGCGCCCCACGGGGAGCACCATGCCAAGGGAAAGAGAATCCCTCCTAGAGACTGAGCGCAGAGTAAATCAGATCCAATAATAAGCAAATCGCATTTCAAAAACTGGCGTTCTCCTGTTTCATTAGTCAGATTATCCACACACTCGATAATCAGACGAGAGCGTTTGTGGATAAGCTGTGTCCGACTGCAGCTGTGTGAGACTCATTCGACAGGACAGCGCCAAAACCACGCACGAGCAGATTTAGGCCAATATGAGATAAAAAGGACAATTAGTACTCAGGAAAGTTTAACAAGGAATATATTTTTAAAAGTGTAAGTCAGAGGGTGTAAAATGTTTTTATCTCTATTTGTCAGCATGAGTATTTTTTTAAAGATTTTGTTGGCTTATTTGAGAGAGAGAGAGAGAGAGCGGGAGAGGGGAGGAGAGGGAGAAGCCATCTCCCCATGAGCAGGGAGCCTGATGCCGGGCAGGTCCCAGGACCCTGAGATCATGACCTGAGCTGAAGGCAGACGCTTCACCGAGCCACTCAGGCACCCCTAGCTTGAGTGTTTTTAAAGAGAACTTCTCCAAGCGTAAGGAGTGTATGTAGAGAGGAGGCTCCGTGCACAGCCCATAAATTAATATTGGAAGCTAAGACTTCCAGCAGGAGGTACGCTCCCCCCAACAAAAAAAAAAAAAAAAAAGTGGTGGGCTCACCCATGCACGACATGACACAGATGCTCAGAGGGCCCACCGTTGCAGACAAATAAATCGGGTTACTCCTGCCCCCACCTTCTCTCCCACCACAGGATTCCCTGGGGCGAACCATTAAAGTACAAAGAAAGAAACACAGGAGCTCAGTGGGACCATGCGGAGACCCCTGCAGGGCTGGGACTCTGCTGGGTGTCCGGGCAGAAGCGTCTGAGAACCAGCTCAGTACCATCCCTGCAGGTCACCTCTGCCCTCACGGCCGAAGGCTCTGATACTGCGTTCTGGAAGGTGTCCCGAGAGGAGCATAAGCACAGACACAACAGACCCTGTCTTCAGCACGCAGGCCCAGGAGACACGTTGCTGCCTCAGAAGGTGTTAACACTAGGGAGCCGTTTCCGTCTCCTGGGCAGAACACACAAGGCCAAGTGCCAGACCCCACCCAGGCAGTTGTTTTTCAGAATATAAGAAATCGTTAATCATTCAAGGGCACTAGAGGTTCTTCAGGTGGGGAATTCCTGCTATTTCTGTGGGTTTGGTGATCCTTTTATTGTGGATGTAATGCGTTAGGGAGCTTACAATTATCTGTCTGTGCTCCATAAACATTTTTTTGTTTTGGCTCAAAAGAACTTGAGTCTTTCTTCTATAAGCTCAGAGTTGTTCTGAAAAGCACAGAATGCTATTTCCCAGAGCTCAAAGGGGTCTTTGTGATCCTCCCTTCTGCCCCACACCTTCCTCCTCACCACAAAGAGGAAATCAAATGCACAGATAGGGTAAAGGGTTTGCCCCGGGCCGCTGGGACCCTGTGACTTGCTGTGACTGCCTGAGAATTAGCTGAACGGCCCCTTTCTGAGCCAGAAATATCTGGAGAGAGTGCAGCTTTCCCAGCAGCTGTGTCGTTCACTGGTGTGGGGGTCGAAGCATGAGATAATCAGGGGTTCTTTCTGTTCCTCTGCACCTGCAAAAGCGCATTGCTAATTCCCTCACAGAAGCCAAGACACATTCAGGCTATAGAGTGCCATTCAGATTAACCAGAGCATGTCCCCGTGCCACAGCGGACCCTTCCTCTGCGGGCCCTCTCTAAAGGAGGAAGAGGCTTCCTTCGGGGGCCAGCTTGATTTCCATTTCTATGGAGGGTGGATGCGAGAATTGTCATTTTATTTGCATGCCTCAAGCAGCAGAAATGACTCCAGGCACACATACTGAAGCATTAATTAATCCATGGGGTGATTAAGACCCTGCTACAGAAGGCCTTAAATACTAGCCCCCCCCCCCCCGGAAAAATACAGCAAGGAGACAAACTTGAACGGGTTCTAGTTCAACATTTTTATAGCATAAAACCTGAACCAGGGAAATGAATTTTAGACTTTACGTTGACGTCTCTGCTTAAGAAATAAGTAGAGGAAATGAGCCTCACGTCCTTAAAATTGCCAGGGTAGCAGAGAGACCGCTGGACAGTTTTTGAAGCATGGTGGCCCGGAGCAGGAAGTAGAATCTGGAAGGAGGACAGTCCAATGACAGCCATCACTCCGATGCCGTCGTCTTACAAACTGTCTCCCCTGACGAGCGAGGAGCGGCCCTTTCTGCAGATCTCTTTTGTTTCTGAGTGCAGCTAAATGATGTCTACTTTTTTTCCCTCTAGTGGTGAACTGCTCGGATCCAGGCTTTGTGGAAAATGCCATTCGTCACGGGCAACAGAATTTCCCTGAGAGCTTTGAATACGGAATGAGTGTCATGTACCATTGCAAGAAGGGGTTTTACCTGTTGGGGTCCTCCGCCTTAACCTGCATGGCTAACGGCCTATGGGATCGTTCTCGACCCAAGTGTCTAGGTAAGTGCAGGTTATTTTGGATTCTTGTGCCTCCGAGCCCCTAAGACTACCTGGAGAGCAACGACAACAACATTTTAAGTCTTTATAAGTTATATAAGTTATATGGTATCTTTATCGACTAGCCAGAAATCACAAATTAGAACTCAGACTCGTTTAAGGGTCACAAAGGAGAGGGGACACTGGCATGTTCTCCTACCCGGCTTCAGAGAGAAACGGACCCGGGTGTGTTGGGCAGCACTCAGACCCCTCCTGAGTTTGTCTCTGCTTGTTACAGCCCGTCCTCTACTCGAGCCTGGCAGACACGCTTACCCTACACGGCTCAAACATGGCGGCCAGTGACCTCAACACCTTGCCCCTCTCAGCTTCTCTTTGTCTGGACCCAGATTTAGAAATATTGGCAAAGGGCTCTGGTAGGGAGTGTGTGTCTGTTGACCTAGAATCTATGGCCAGAAGGGTCGAGTTAACCTGACGGACCTAACACAGGTCTCCTGAGTAGTTCTGGTACCAAGGGTTAATGCAATAGAAAAGATGGTATCTTGCCAGTATCTTCCTCCTGATCCATATGATTACACAAGAGGAAGGCAGATTGCCCTGAAGAATGGAGGTTCTATTCTGGGCAGACAGATTATACATCATCACTCTGGCCCCCCTCAAAACACGTCGGTCTTTCAGACCACGCAGACTAACAAGAATACACTTTTCCCCAACTACTAGCTCTAGGCTTACCTTCTTTCAACTTGAAAAAGCACTTTGTCCTTTAGCTTGAAGGCATCACCTATTACAACGTCTGACAGTTTAGGGAAAGGGGTGATTCTCCCTGGCCTTTTAAAAATCATTCAGAAACAAAACAATCCCTAAAAACAAAATGTTATCTTCTTTGTATTCATTTTGTGTGCATCAAGAATGTGGGGAATGACAACTACCTATTAAGTTGAATTTACTGAAAAAAAAAAAAGTGATTATCTTACCTCTTGGAATTGCAGCATTATTGGTACATTTTCAGAATAAATTAGTCCTGGAGAGTCTTTTATTTCCTGTGATTCAGTGTCCCTCATTACCCCTCCCAACCTACATAGACACTTGTCTCAAAATATAATTATAACAACGTAATTAATTTCTACGGAGAAAGAGTGACTGCTTTCAAAAGCAAATGCACAGCCCCATATGCCAAAAAACTCATCTGTAAATGTGTTAGAATGTTCATCAAATTTTATCTGCTTTCTGGTTTTCTAGGCCTTCACACGTGGGGATTTTTCAGAGAAATTAGTTTTTCTTTCTTTGTCTCCCCAAACATTTCTTTTGCATCGTTCCGGGCTGATGTGAGACTCCCATTAGTTTTTGTAATGATCCCAGTGTGCTTCAAGTCTCCAGGAACTAGGCTGTAAGTGACTCTCATTCTCCTGGGTGACTGGCTCCCGCCCCTCAGGCTCATTAACACTTGGAATCACCGCGCGTCTGGGAATACTGGTTCTCAGAGGAGCCCTTTGCTCGCACGCGTTCTAGAGCAGCCAAGCTTCACCTCTGGTTTTGGGGTTATGGTTTCACGGATTTTTTTCCCTTCCGTTAATTTCAGCTGGAACTGGCCGTTTACCAGTCGCTTATTGACTTGGCTCTAGTTAGCTTCCTTTTGAGACTCTTGTCTAGGAAAAATCTTGTTCACCGATGAGTGGGTGTCCTTGTAAGACTGGATCAACGTAAGGGCTAATGTGACTCACCGGGATTCTCAGTGCCTTTCCACCTTCTACCCGTACCTCTCCTGTTGAGATCACTTTTGGGCTAACAGTGATCAAATACAAGTGCTCTGGGCTGTTAAACCAGTGGCCTTTGAATAATCTGTTGGTAGCCTGAATGCAGTCAGCTGTTTGCACATAGAGCAACATTTGTCCATGGTTAACCCTAATTTGGGACTTCATAGAAAAAGAGAGACAAATCTTCACTGTCCTACATTAATCTCGATTCCAGAGTTTCGTCTTTGAAAGATAACTTACGATTAGATTATAGGCCTGATTGGGCATCATTTTAAAGAAATGAATGGGAATATGGAGATAACTTGAGGAAAAATTTAATCACTGATTTATTATTTATTATTATTGCTTAAACATTTTAAACTGCCATATGCTCAAAGAAAACTTGTTAGAAGGGTCATCATGGATCCGTGAATGGAAGAATAAGCAGATCTGATGGAGTTTTGAGCCCAGCAAGTGGATAATTGCCGTATTAGCTGAAGAGATAATGGATACGGTTTTCATGACTCGATGCAGTTTCTGACTTTGCGTATCATACTGGTTTTTTGGATTACAGTTAAGGACAAATGGAAAAAACATAGGTAGAGGGACTTTCTCTAGGAAAGCCTAGCGGTATGAGTCTATCTTAAGCAAAACCACCTCAAGACAGAAGAAAACAAAACAAAAGCAGACGTCCCTGACAGACCCTCTTCTTGTCCTCAGCAACACGCGACCATCTAAGAGAAGATCTGAGGAGAGTCCCCTGGGAAATGATGTTGGTTATCCACAGGGCACTGCAGGAATTCGCCAGTGTGTTTAGCTGCTTTGCATTCATAGGTGATGTGTGTATGGGTGTCTGTGTGCGAGACCTGCAAGGTAAAGCAGTTCTACAAGACTGACGTACTCCTTTGTTTTAACTTTTCCTTCAGCCATTTCATGCGGCCACCCAGGGGTTCCTGCCAACGCTATCCTGACTGGAGAACTGTTCACATACGGTGCCGTAGTTCACTACGCGTGCGAAGGGAGCCGGGACCTTGTAGGCAACAGCACCCGGGTTTGTCAAGAGGACAGTCACTGGAGTGGAACGCTTCCCCACTGCACGGGTGAGGGGTGACGCCGGTAGATAGTGACTTCTCAGGCTGCGGAACATCACGGTTATTTGAACTTGTTTTTCCGTGTCCAGCCACATACGTCAGTGTTCTCCGTGGGCGTCTTCCTCATCGTCAACACCGTGGAGCTCCAGTCGCTTCACACTCGCTCCCGTGGGAGCCCTGGGAGTTCATCGCCCTGGCCGAGAGGCCGGCCTCCTTTCGCGCAGTTTCTCCCTGTCCCTTCTGGGTCCCTTGTCTGTGCCTCCTCTCATTTCCTCCACATCTTTCCTGTCTCAGCAGCGCCCTTCAAAAAAAAAAAAAAAAAAATCTTAATTTTTTCATGAATAGTTCTTAAATGAATTAAACTCAGTGAATCAGCAACCTGGACGTAACTGAGAGGCATCAGACTTCTCATGGGATTTTCTATTCCCCAACACACTTCAGCCGTGTTTCCCTTTTATTATCCGTCCGGATGCAGGGGAAGCCTGTGTCTGTTATTCCCAGAATCTTGTTTCTTCCAGAGAGAGTCAGTTTTCTGTTGTCGACGTATTTTGATAAGCTAGGCTGTGTTTAGTTATACAGGAACAATTTTTTCACGTTTGTCACTTTTGTGCTATGATAAAGAAAGTCTTTCTCACAAGATTTCCGGAGTGCAGTGTGACTGTAACACACATAAATAACTTTTCATTCTGGGGTTCCTGTGTGGCTCAGTTGGCTGAGCGGCTGACCCTGGGGTCCTCCTCGGGTCGTGATCTCACAGGTCGTGGGATCAAGGCCCACCAAAAACCCCTCATTGGGCTCCATGCTTAGCAGGGAGTCTGCTTGAAGGTTCTCTCCCTCTGCCCCTCCAGACCCCCCCCCCCGAGCTGGGGCACACACGAGTTCTCTCTCTCATAAATAAACAAACAAACAAACAAGCAAATAAATAACTTCTCATTCTCTTTAAACATAACAGCTCTGTTACGAACTTGTCTACCAACATTGTGTTTCATCATTTGTGTTTCTGTTCAATAGGAAACAACCCTGGATTTTGTGGCGATCCTGGGACCCCAGCACATGGGTCCCGGCTTGGAGATGAGCTCAAGGCCAAGAGCCTTCTCCGCTTCTCCTGTGAAGTGGGCTACCAGCTGAGGGGCTCTCCCGAGCGGATGTGTTTGCTCAATGGCTCGTGGTCTGGATTGCAGCCTGTGTGTGAAGGTGAGTACCTTCAAGTCATGAGGCCAACCTTTGCAGTTGGAACCATGTATTTCTTTCTAAAATGAGGGGCACCGTTCTACAGAAATCCTAGACGCTGAACCTTTGTATCACTAAACTACTTTACCCCAAAATGTACAAGAGAATCATCACAACTCCTGACTGGGTACATGGAGATAGCCTCACTATTCAAAAGATCATCTAAAACAGATCCTTAACTTTTGAACATTCATAACCTAGAAGAGATTTCTGGTCTAATAATAACCTCTACGGATGTGGTGGTGTTCCGTGGCTGCCGGTAGTGCATAGCTGAGAAGAAGGAGCAGTGAGCAGAGCAGTGTAAGTCGCTGATGGGAAATTCTGCAGGCTGGGCTATGCCTCGCTTGCCCTGTATTTCCAGGCTGTTGGTGGTTCTTGCCAAAAACACTGCATCATCAAAGATCCTAGGGTGATTCTCTGTATATTTTGGACCAAATATATTTTATTTTAATATTTGAGAGACCTAAAAAAAAAAAAATTTTGAGAGGCCTAAGAGGACATGGTGGGATACCTTAGTAATCACAGTAAAAGACCATGAATAACTTACTGTGTTGTGTATTAGAAATACTCACCTTAAGCAAAGGTGTGATGAGATACCATGAATTTGTTTAGCGTCCAAAAAGGAACTGATTTAGAATGCAGATACATAAGACTTAAATGTTAGAAATATTTAGCATACAAACTTCTCAATTACTTACTGCTTGAGTCCAAAATGTTTACAGAAGATAAATATCCATTTTTTATAATTTATTAATTATTTTTATTAACATATAATGTATTATTTTCCCCAGGGTATGGGTCTGTGAATCATCAGGCTTACACATTTCACAGCACTCACCATATCACATACATAAATATTCATTTTTACATATCTGAAACATTTTCTATATAAGTTGACCAACTTGAATAAACTCACGTAATATCAATACCAGAAATATAAATCAACCTTCTTAATCTTTACTCTCTTTATTCTCTACTTGTACCTGTCTATCTCTCACTTTATTGTATGAATTATATAGAACAATAGAAAATAACATATGTGTATAATCTAACTATATTGTATCCAGACTACATTTTTTAATCTCATAAAATCATATATAAATAATGTAATCATATATATGAAAAAATAAATACATATCTTATACACATCATGCCTATATATGTATGTCTGTGTTCTCATCTGAATGGAAAATTATCTTGGAGATCTCTACACCTACATAGGGATATACATATATATAATAATCCAAGGTAATTTTTGATTCTGAATCACCTCCTGACAATCACGTTAGTATAAATCTTAATATTAGGCCCTAAAGAAGCTGACTGAAATCATACATACCTGAGCAGTGGGGGTGGGATGCCCCCTGCCGCTGTGAGTTGCAGAATGATACCTTTTATTGCCTGGAATATGGGATTCTGAATTGTTAGACCTTTTCTTACTCAGACACAATTTTCTCAGTTTCCTCTCCTTTTTTAGAGATTGCATATTAAAATTTGCATGATAGAATCTCTTTCTCACTAAAAACAGAGTGTTTTCTATTCTATAATAGGGTACCTCAGTTATATGTGACTTTTGTAACCTACATTTACACCCCATCTAACCTTTTCCCTCTATACTATACCTGGGAATTGTTGGTCCAGAATATATTTAAATATTATGAAAATTAAATAAGAGCTCCACTTCACTCTATGACATGTTGAATGACAACAGGCTAGCCTTCTTACTGAGGACAACTATAAATCAACAAAATATATGAGACAATTATCTTTTTAAACAACAGACAGTGCATAGGAGAAATCAGGGAGGTGAGCCAATAATCCCCCCATTATTCTGTATTTTTTTCTTATTGTGCAGTTGAAAAGTGGAACCCAGGTGGTACAGTAGCTTGGTGAGGTGATGCAGTAGAAATTATTCTAGGATACTGAAATAGAACTTGCGGAACAGGAAATCTGAGAAGGGCCAGCTGAGAATGGGGCAGCCCCATAAGTCTGGTGAGCTTTCACTGTCTGAGGGCCAGACAGACAAGAATGAGTGAGACCCAGTGAGGCAATGACTTTTGCTGCAGAGTTGAGAGTGGACCCATGATATTAGAGGTCATACCCTACTGAGAAACACTGGACATCTGGCCAGTCAGAGCTCTCACTGTGTGCTTAGGACATTTCACAGATGCCCAGAAAACGTCATGCATTATGAATATGTACCACTCCCCTAAAATGAGTGGAACATGCTAGAACTAAGAGCAAAAACATGTTAGGACTAAGTCTGAATAGATCTCCTCTAACAGAATGAAACTGATGGCAGGACCCCAAAGACCTACAACTAATTTAAAAGTCCACCAGAACAAATCCCAGCATCTTTTGAAAGAATGACATAATCCAGGCAACATTTTGTTCACAATGTCTGGCTACAATAAAAAATTACTACATATGCAGACCTCATAACAATATTACCCATAGTCAGAGAAACAAACAAACAAACAAAACAGACAATAAAATTAGAATCTTATCCTGAGAATACGATCCTGAGATGAACCAAATGTTGAAAATAATGCACAAGGACTTGAAGAGGCTTTTTAAAATATCTTCACACACTGAAGTTAGAGTCATAAACAGATAAGGAATCTCAAAAGAAATGAAAATAATAAAAAACACAATCATATGGAAACTCTGGAATTGAAAAAATATAGTATCTGATATAAAAACTTTTGTAGATGAGCTTAGCAGATTAAAAATGGCAGAAGGGTCAGTTAACATGAAGACAGATCAGTGAAAATTATTCAGTCTGAAAACAGAAAGGAAGAAGAAGAAAAAACTTGATATCCTATGGGATAATATCCAATAGTTCAACATACTTTTAATTGGAGTTCTAGAAGGAAAAAGAAGAAAGAATGGAGCAGAGAGATGGTTGAAAAATTATTGGTTAAAATTTAACCAAATTGGGGCACCTGCGTGGCTCAGTGGGTTAAGCAACCAACTCTTGATTTCGGCTCAGGTCATGAGCTCAAGTCTGTGAGCTCGAGCCCCATGTTGGGCTCCATGCTGGGAGCCTGCTTAGGATACTCTCTCTACCTCTCCCTCTGCCCCTCCACACCTGCCCCCCACAAACAAAGTTTACTGAATTTTTTGGGAAATATAGCTCCTAAAAGTAGAACAAACCTCATTTAAATACATTGATATTCTATTAGGGAAGGTCATTCACTTGGGTCTGTACATTCTATGTCAGGTTTACTGATATAAAAAGCCCTTTACTTTGCACATTTAAAAGGTGAAAAAAATTAGAACAGCTGAGAGTGAGTGATGTCTTTCTGCAGAAATCTCACTTTGGCGCTGTGTTATGACACCTTGAGTTCTATTCCAGCAAAACAAGTGAATTCATTTATTTGATTAGGGGGGCTTAATTGGATTTCACTTCATAATACACTTGATTCAGACTATACAAGTATTTTTAGAGTAGCATTTGGTTTATCTAAAGTT
Organism: Martes martes; assembly: GCF_963455335.1. Lineage (NCBI taxonomy): Eukaryota > Metazoa > Chordata > Mammalia > Carnivora > Mustelidae > Martes > Martes martes. The sequence continues at coordinate 2,855,694 of NC_137889.1, read as the reverse complement.
AGAAATTCAAGTGTTTCTTATAAAATCCTTAGAAATTTGGCCATTAAAATCTGTGTACAGAAAGAAGCAGAAATGTTTCAGTATGGCAAGCATTTCTCAAATACTTTTGACGTTCTCAAATAGTTATGCTATTCCCCACAAAACTGACTCCCTCCAAACCTGCATTGTATAGAAATCATGGGAGGTTGAGTGAATAATAGTATAATCGACTCTCACTATAACAACAAGTGACAGGGCAGGATATGTACATAATCGTACACACCCCCCAACACACATCTTTAAAAAATTTTGGACAATCTGTAGCTTTCTGTTTTTTTCCCTCACTTGTTATCATAGATCTGGATTTGGGGGGCACATATTATTCCCTATAGAAAAGGGGGTTATCAGTGACTTTTTCATTTCCACTTGATGATAGCCATGACCATGTATGTATTCAGCCCACTGAGAACGTCTCTCTCCTGATGAGTCACCTTTTCTGAATCTACCAAAAGCCTTAGAGCCTGATGGGACACTTGGATAAATGGTAAAAAGAAAAGAAGCTTTCATAAAACACAAAATAAAAATATTCTAAAAACTCTTAATCATCAAAGAACTTGTATTTCTGATGTATTTCCATGATTTCAGATCATGTTTTCTTTGTTAGCAATCCAGTCTTTTAATTATAGATTCATTGACTCAACTTTTCCAATGAATAGGCCTTAGGAAACTACTTAAGTACATCATTGGTTTTAGTTGCCTTACGCAACTCTTAATCCTCTTTCCCATGAGACTGTGACAAAGCCTACATCTTATACAGGTAATAGATGTGTGATGACAGTGATTGTAATGAAGAGGACAACACATCAGCTGCCATGTGTACCTGTACTTCTGCTAAGATACCAGATTGCGTACAAGGCATTTTGCACGCAGTGTGTTTAATCTTACAACAACCGAGAGCGATCACCTTCATTAAACCCATTTTACAGTGAAGACGCTACATGTCAAGAGCTTGGTCATTCACATGTGCTTAAGTTGTGGGGGCGAAGACTCATACCCAAAGCTGTTTAGCTCAACTTAGCAGCCATTATGGAAATACAACATGCTATGTGAAGTGTTGGTGTCTGTAGACAGGAAGTGGATTCAGCAAGAGTGTAGTGGCCTTTTATTATAAATCAAGTAAAAGAAAATGATCTGTTACTGAAAGGAGTCACGTTAACTAAGTGTACTTGGAAAGAAAGAAAGTATGTAAAGAGTTTTAACTTTTTACTTATAAAAAATCTTGTTCCCCTTCTGCTGACTATAAATGTAAGCTGCCGTTTCCCTTTAGGAGGTCCTCCCATATCATGATGGCATTAATATGAACACGGACATATTGAGGGTAATTTCTAGTCTTCATCTTCATGGGCATAACCATAAGTGAAAGTGTCCCTATCAGAGAGGAAAAAAAAGTTAACCATGAATTTGATTTTGTAGAATACAGTATTTGAGGGACTTTCTAAACATTAAGATGGCATCATCATGATGGGTATTCTCTTACTGACAATGTACATGTCTATAAATTAAGTTGAATATGTCCACCAATCTCTTGTCTCATTTTTAGCATTATCCTTTACAGGTGACTTTTAAAAATTGCTACACAGATTTTAACAGCAGATATGATTAGAATAAAATACAAGAACACGGTTGTCTTGTTGGTTTGCTAAATTATGAATTAGATTAATACAATTCTCTTCCCTGCCAGGCTTTCCGTTAGTACATCGACCCAATAACCGTCATGTACTAAATGATAAATCAGTGTTTGTTGAATGAATAATTGTCTTGGAGAGTCCAACCTCTTGGTGTGTTTGCAATATGACATTTCAATTGATATTACAGCCATAGCAGAACTTTTGAGCTTTCGAGAATGTTAAGTATCATCTGCTTCATGATTGGTAAATAGATCTCATTTCAATGACAGCCAGGAAACTGTGGAAAGATCGGTGCGAGGAAGGGTTGTACGTTCACAGTGGGTGCCTCAAGGAGAAAGAGTTGTCTTGGAGTGGCTCTGTCTGCTGTGGGTGCAGGTGGAGAAGACCCAGCACACAGGCTCTGTGCTCATCAGACAGGATCTAGTCCGAGCTAAGGGTTGGCGTCATATGGTGGGCGAGTCCCTAAATGTCTGCCACATGACAGTTCTGTGCTACGCACATTCCATAGTCTGCTTCCTTCTGTACTTCTAAGAAGAGTCTATCTTTGTTCTCAAGGCTACGTTTGAGAGTGGAACCACGAGAGAGGCAACAGCATTTGTAAATATTTGGTCATTCTCAGAAATGGTCTCCGGATACATTCCCATTATTAAAATTCAGCCAGAGGTCACATTCTTTCTCTGACTGCTGGCGGCACATTGTGTGGGAGAAAAACTTAACTTTCTGTGATAAATAGACTCAAGTACAAAAGGCAAAAAAAAAAAAAAAATACCCTTGTTCTGGGTTAAAATCATCACCTTGATACACGCCCACAAGCTGCTGAGTTTGCTTCGCTTATTGAGAAATGTGCAAGGGACATGTGTGGAGTTTGGAGCCGTCAGCCTGCCTGTTGTCAGCCAGCGTCTCGCTGCCCGTATGTGGCATTATTTCATCTGGAGAGAAGCGGAGAGCGGAGCCATGCCAACGCCAATTAGCACAGCGGCCATTAGATGGGGAGTGACGAGGAGACCACTTACCGGGCAGTCTAGGCGTAATTCATATTCCTCGGGCGTCCTTCGTGTTCCAACAGGAATTATCCAACAGTGGTGAAGTATGACCTGATGTGTCCAGAATTAAAGAAAATATATCAGCTCCTACATGAAGGAGGTCCTTCTGAGTCGCTAATACCATATAGATCCTTTAAAAAAATCCTCTTTTTTTTTTTTTTTGGATTATAAACATGCTGAATCTCAAAAGTAGCAAGGCGTTGAATTTTCAATGCTTTAATTCACCTTTTAATTTGTTTTGAATAGTGTACTTTAGAAGAAGTAGTATGACAATATAACTTTCACATTTGTAACTCATCAAGAAAAGAATGGCATGAATCATAAGGTAAAATGCATATTAGACATGTTCCATAGTAACAGAGCCTATTTAAAATAACAAATATGTCATCTGCTACACTGATGACCTTTGGTCTCTGGCATTTGTCATTTTGGTAGCAGCTCACTCTCTCTGTGTCCTTGCCCCCATAGCGGTGTCGTGTGGAAATCCTGGCACGCCCACCAACGGCATGATTGTCAGCAGCGACGGCATCCTGTTCTCCAGCTCGGTCATCTACGCCTGCTGGGAAGGCTACAAGACCTCAGGGCTCATGACGCGGCACTGCACGGCCAACGGGACCTGGACGGGCACAGCCCCTGACTGCACAGGTTAGTGGTCACTGTCATGGGCACTCGGGGCCATGACCATGATATCTACTTGATTGAGAAATATTCACTTATTTTTTAAAGTATTTTATTGATTTTTTAATACATAGAGGATAAAAGGATATACACACGTTTGATACGATGACTATTTATTAGGTAGTTGGAGATCTTTCTTCACTTTCTAATCTACATGGCTGAAACTCTGGTCAGTGGCCAGTTTGGTTGGACGTTGTAAAGCTGGGTCCAAAAAAATGTCACGGTTTATCCTCTCAGTAGACCGTTGATCTTCCGGGAACTAAGGAAAACCTTCCACTCTCTGATCACATCCCAGACATACCGTCTCCTGACAGCCGGTCAGGAGCGTCGTCAGAGGACGACGGTGTTCCTGTAACAATTTTCTGCTCAGTCATGTTGAATTGCAGCTTAAGGGGAGTAACTTGAACAGAAACCGTGACTAATTCATTTAATGGTAATTTTGTATTTTTTGTCCTCTCCTGCTCATTAGTTATAAGCTGTGGGGACCCAGGTACCCTGGCAAATGGCATCCAGTTTGGGACGGATTTCACCTTCAACAAGACCGTGAGCTACCAGTGCGACCCCGGCTACGTCATGGAGCCCGTCACGTCGTCCGCCATCCGCTGTACCAAAGACAGTACGTGGAACAACAGCAAACCGGTCTGCAAAGGTGCGCGTCGCGGTTTGGGTCTTACTCGTGCATACGGAAGCGTTGACTGAGTTCCATTTGCAGCATCCGCAAGCATTTTTGTAGGCCCTCTGTGTGCTAGGAGTTTCTGTAAGCTCGTTTGCAAACAAAAATCACTTCATTTTCTTAATATGGAAATCTCCGTTTTAGAGATGGGAAAAGCAACTCGCCGAGTTAGTAAAGGGTCAGGGCACAAATCAGAGACGGAGGCGTTGGGACTCAGACGACAAGCACGCTACTTCTAATTTGTGTGTGTGTGTGTGTGTGTGTGTGTGTGTGTTTTAAGATTTTGTCTATTTATTTGAGAGAGAGAGAGAGAACACACCAAGAGGGGAGAGGAAGAAGCAGGCTCCCCACTGTGTAGGGAGCCTGACATGGGACTTGATCCCAGGACCCTTGAGATCATGACCTGAGCTGAAGGCAGATGCTTAACCGACTGAGCCACCCAGGGGCCCCTAAGTCTGTTTGGAATATGCGCACATTCCTCTCTCCTGATACACATGTTAACCCCAGCCCTGTTAGGGCTTACAGCAGAGATGGTGAGGAGGTGTAAATACAAGACTTTCAAGTCAGCTTAGACAGAGAAGCTGGTCATCAAATAATGGCAGAGAACGTAAGTACCATGGTGTTCTGGGGGGTCCAGCTGCTGGGACCGAACCCGCCACAGGAATATGGAGGTCGTATGAGAACATTTATGACTCATGCGGTTGGACTTTCCAGGGAGAGCAGGGCATGCTGAAGCCAGTCTAGTGCACTGAGTGACGGAGCGGCAGGGTGGGCTCTGATGGTGACAGAGGAGGGGGCCAGTGGAAGTCGTCCATAGGCAGGGGTCTGCATGGTTTGGACCCCTGCGCCAGCACACACAGGCTTTCTTCTCAGCTGGGCCAGAGCGGAGCAGGAGGGCCAGAGAGAGAGCTGGACATGAGCAGGGCTGGCCCCAAACACGAGTGCGCTGCCTGGCTCCTTATCGGCCTAGGGTCGCAGACCGTGCTGTGGGAGTCGCGTGCCAGACGCTGGGTGGCGGTGTGGTCGTCAGTGGGCTCCGAGAGACAGACAGGCTCGGGTTTCATGAGAACAGAGATTGGTGTGAGCCTCTGTGGAAGCCCAGTGCTCCAGCACACGCCTTCCTCTCCCTTCTGAGCCAGCTGTGTTCTGGAACCCTGTTTTCCTCCCACTGGGGTAAGGATCACCGTGTCACCCCTTCCACCTGCCCTACTAACATGTTACAAAGCCAGCACTGGACAACGTTGCTGAAACTCACAACCTAGCGTCAGGAGGGCTCTAGTCATCTAAGCATGCTGATGACAGCGGCCCACGCGGCCGTCCGTTCTCCGGGATGTCATGTGTTTTTGTCAACTTCTGTTTCCCTTTCTGAGAGTCCGTGTGGGTGTCGTTGCCTCCATGGCCAACCAGGCCCTTCCAGATGAGACCCCTCTCACCCTCTGAACTGGTCTCGGGCTTGACCCCCCTTCATGCCCTGTGTGCAGGCACGTGACTCATCACTGTCCTCGCCTGGAGGACTGTCCCCTTGCTTCTCCTGTCCAGAGCACGTGTTTCCCGCCCCCTCCCATGTGCATTCTCAGAAACATTGGTTGGAAACATGCCTGACAGGAAGGGCACTGGAAAGGCCCGTTTCTAGCTGCTGGCTCTGCACGCGTGATTCTGCGTGTGCTTGTGTCTTCTTCACATGAGGAGATGTGAGTGTGAGCACCCAGGAGAAAACGTGGGTAAGGACAAACGTACAGCTGAGTCCCTTCTCCTGCTGCCTTCTGTCACTGGCACACCTCCTCCAGAAAGCTCCTGGCTCTCCCAAGAAGAGGTGTGCAGTGTTCCCCAGCACCCTGCACTGTAACGGCCAGACTGGGAGGGGCCACGTGGGGCCAGCACGAGCTGCTGATCATCCGTGAGAACCATGCTCATCTCCGTGGCCCCACGCAATGTGGACGTCAGGCTCAGGGATGTTATACAGCAGTGGCTAGGAGTATAGCACAGAACCTCTGTAACCATGCAATGCCTGGTTTTTAATGACTCAGCCAATGGTTCAACAGTCTATGTCTCCTAGATCTTATGTGCTGTCTTTACTTTTTTTTTTAGTTATTACTCATTTTAATATAAGGCATTTATTTTTTTATTTTTTTACATATCTTTTGTTTTGTTTTGTTTTGTTTTGTTTTTTTATTAAATTTTTTATTTATTTTCAGCGTAACAGTATTCATTGTTTTTTTCACCACACCCAGTGCTCCATGCAATCCATGCCCTCCCCAATACCCACCACCTGCTTCCCCCAACCTCCCACCCCCCACCCCTTCAAAACCCTCAGGTTGTTTTTCAGAGTCCATAGTCTGTCATGGTTCACCTCCCCTTCCAATTTCCCTCAACTCCCTTCTCCTCTGTCTTTAGAGGACTTTCCCACTGTCTTTAGGGAGTTTACCGTCTGTGTACGTAAATCCAGAAGGTTGTGCTCATGCTGTATGAGTGACTTGTCCTCTGGAGCCACCATGAAAAGACACGTATTAAATACGAGTATCTCTTCCTTTCTTGGCCTTGTACCTACTGAGAAGGTCACGTTCAATCCTGCTTTCTTTTACAGTGGGGTGTGCTGTGACGTGGCTTTGCTTTTTTGTACTTGATCTAAATTAATGAAGAAATGCTGGAGAAAAGTTTTAGTATTTTGATTGGCTGTCTTCCTCCATCATCCTTTTATTGAAAGAAAGCAGCCCGACCTAGATGCCGTTTATAATTTGGGTGAAATGAAAATGTGGGTCATCTGAAGTTTGCAGTGGGGCAGAGGCCCTGGACATTCGGTCTCGTCTGTTCTTTGGAAACAGCTGTCACGTGCGGTCAGCCGCCTCCTGTGCTGCATGGAAAAGTGGAGGGAGCAGATTTCCGCTGGGGCGCCAGCGTGAGTTACAGCTGCGTGGACGGCTTCCAGCCCTCTCACTCGGCCATCCTCTCCTGCGAAGGCCACGGCGTGTGGAAAGGAGAGGTCCCCCAGTGCCTGCGTAAGTCTTCCAGCCACGCTGGTTTCCGGGGTCCCGTGTGCTGGACCCACGCGAGTGCTTTCCACTCCCCGTCATTGCCGGCCCTGCCGCGGGAGGCGGGGGCTCTCGTTCAAGGCCGCCCTGCTCAAGGCAGATCCCTCAGTCATTGGTGGGTCGAGTAGTGATACCCAAAGGTTTTTGCAGACGCCCGGTACACAAGTTGGATACGTTAATGTGACCCAGCGGCACAAACCATTAGCCGACTGCTTGCTGTCTTCCATTCCACAGCGGTCTTCTGCGGGGACCCGGGCACCCCTGCGGAGGCACGACTCAGTGGCAAAAGCTTCACCTATAAGTCGGAAGTCTTCTTCCAGTGCAGATCGCCCTTTGTACTGGTGGGATCATCCAGAAGGACCTGCCAGGCGGACGGCACGTGGAGTGGCACACAGCCCACCTGCATCGGTGAGAACCGAGGGGCCGCTCGGAGCGTGCCTGGGAATACGGACCTTCTCTCTAATATCCGATCACTTGTTCCCATAGTTGTCCCCACGATGTTCCCACAGATGGTTCTCTGTGGAGGCTCTCATCGGCTACTCTGGTGAAACGGTGCAGACCAAATTTGGAGTTGAGTTAGGAGGCTGTTAAAACACCTGCCAGACCTTGTTCTCTTGTTTCCATGTCCCCACCTCAGCGGCAGGTGCATTCTTGCAGGGGAAGACAGTGTTGTTGAAGATGCTATGACTGGCCTGTTCCAGACCGGCCATCACCGGAAAGACAGCCTGGCTGTTGCTCGGTGCCTGTCCCCTCGGTGCCCGTCTCTCGTGCACGGGTCTGTCCCCCCCTGAGCCACCCGCGCTAACAGTGCTGGGAGGACTGGGGCACGTACATTCTGGTGACCCAAGAATATAACAATGAACCTTGCAAGTTAGAAGATGCTTTCCATGTGACTTAAACCCCAGGTTTTTAGGTGAAATTTCTGTCTCATGCAGAGGATTCAGATACAAGTTGTATTTGTCAAAAGCCACATTATTAGTGGCATAGATACCAGAATGGTTCATTTCCACTAAGAGCACATTTCTTCAGACTTCATTGCTGCAGACTTGTTTACTGATGGGCTAATTTTTTTCGCCCAGCTGTACTGAGCTGAAGAGTAGATGTTCTGCATATTTGCAGGAAACAATTAATGATCTATAGTCCTGGTTGTTTTCTAAGAAATGGAATGATTTCTACTTAAAAACAAAGATGTTCAGAAATAAACTCACTGAAGCACTGTTTTTTGTTTTTTTAAAGATTTCATTTATTTATTTGACAGAGATCACAAGTAGGCAGAGAGGCAGGTGGGGGGGGGGCAGGGGGGGAAGGAGGCTCCCGGCTGAGCAGAGAGCCCGATGCGGGGCTCAATCCCAGGACCCTGAGATCATGACCTGAGCCGAAGGCAGAGGCTTTAACCCACTGAGCCACCCAGGTGCCCCACACTGTTTGTTTTTAATAAGAGTCATGTTACTGCTGTTTCGTTCAAACCATTGCTACACGCTTGCTATCTCGGTACTAAGACAGGTGTTCCTCCCTCCCATGTTTCTCTTAAAAACAAATGTTTTCATAGCGGCTAGAGAGCAGCAAATAATAAGCTCCATGCTCCTCCTTGCTCAAGTCGCACATTTACTGAGGGAGCAAAATGTGACTTTGGGTCTACCATGTGTCTCAATTCTGAAGCATTCAATGTATTTCTCATTTGGAAGTCTCAAAGAAAATTAATTTAAGAAATTGCAATAAGGTAATGGATGACTAAAAGAGATGGTCATTAATTGAATCCTTAAATCTAAGGGATCATAATTATTGAAGATAGTGTATCAGTAAACAGCCAATATAGTATGTTGGACCAGAAAATGGGAAAGAATGTTCATTCCAACACAGAAAATAATACACAGAGCACTTTAGAATCCCTAAAGGACTAAGGGGTAATACCTACAATGTGAAAGGAAGATGAAAATAGCAATTTACTTTAATTTTTAACTTTCATGCAAAAATCTTATACATTTGTCAAAATATAATTTTCTCAATTTTGTAAGACCTTTTAGTAAAAATATTGGAATCCTTATAATAATATCTGACACTTGTGTTCATTCATTCTTTCTTTCTTTCTTTTTTTTCACCCGCTATGTGAAATTCAGACCCTGCTCATAATTCCTGCCCAGACCCTGGTACTCCACACTTTGGGATACAGAATAGCTCCAGAGGATATGAGGTATTCCACTTTTATTGTACTGTGTTTCTCTCTAAGTATAAAATAGGGATGACACCTAAACATATGTACATGTTTTTATGCCCCCGTCTGATTCATGGTATATTTCTGAAACAAATACATCCAGAGAGGATTTCTGCCTGAGGATTTAACTGTCAGAATTGGGATAGCTGGGTGTATCTTCGTTCACATAGTATCAATTGCCATATTAATTTCTATCTGAAAGTATGCATAATTGGATGCTTTTTGTCCACTGAAATGACACAGCAATTCTCAAATCAGAGTGACCGGTCCCTGAGTAGCTACACAGTAAAAGTCCCCGCTTAGTGACCTGATATAATGGGAAAACAGTATTACATTTTCGAGTCAAAAACTGGAGAAAATACATGTGGGCCCTTTAGCGTACACTTACGTTGTGATGTTTCTCTTCTGTATGATCCCTCTGTATGAATTACTGGCATGCTCAGTATCGCTTTTGACATTCATTTGACTCTTTAAATAAAAAGTACATGAACGCAAAAAAAAAGTACATGAACGCTTTAGGTAATATTAGAGAGATACCAAAAAATGGAAGGTAATGAAGCTTGAAATAAAATGTTTCCACCATCTAAAGTGATCGAGTGACTTCAGAGCTGTATGATGACATGGCTTTGAAAGCCCCAGTTACATATGTATAGTGCTTTCAAGTTAGGGACCCCATTAATTAGAACAAAAGACTTCTTTCTTCAGCCCCTTCCCCCAGTCTCTACTGAAACCTAAAAATTCTAAAACCTAAAATTCTCATTTGGTTGGCTCTAACACACATTGGTTACTTCCTGATGGCATTCTTACACCCTACAAAGGAATGTCACAAGGGTGCCTAGTGAGTTAAGTCTGGTGTATTTGGTATCAGGTCTCAAATATGGCTGAATCCTCAGGTAAATGCTTTCTGGCATGTAGAACTGTAACGCCACATATATGGGGTTCCTGGGAAATACTGCATGTGAGTCAGCTCTTGCCAACTCACCACTGGTTTTGGCGCTTCTAGATCTGTCCCTGAGGAGCCCGTGTGAAGTCAACATTGTGGTGACTCCATTCAGCAGCCTGTCCCTGCCATCTCTCTTAAGACAGGAATAGGGATGGATAAACTTCTCACGCCTCTTCTAACAAAATAAAGTTACACCAAAAAGAATGATAGATTGTATCCAAAAGCAAGATTTGCTAACAAGTTACAGACACAGATGCCCTCTTTTCAAGAGGTGCCTGACACAGTCAGGAATCTCCTCAAAACATTTTTTTTTTTTCTTTCTTGGTCATCAGACACATTAAGTTTTGAATATAACAGATTTTTGTCTGTTCCCTTCTGCACCATATTTTGAAACATGCTCACGCTGAGTGAGCCATTTTAGTCTCAGACTATCCCATGTCCTGCTGTGTTAATTGTGTGATTCAAATGACTACCCTTTCGTCTCCAGCCCTCCACATCCCATCAGTTCTAAACACCAGGTGAATTTACAGCGATCAGTCTGGAGTGGCCAGGGACCTTCTGCTAGGAGATACTTTACCGACAAGGACACTGTCATTTCCTCCCACCCCTCCAGGAGAGAGGCTCTCCATTGTCTTCCCGCTAGCGAATAATTGAGCATGTTTGCAGGAGGTCTGATGGGGTCAGTGACGTGCTGACAAGGGAATTCAGTGGAGGCCATCCTGATAGGTGACAGATTAACATTTCCCACCTCTGAATATCAAATCCCTTATTCCTTGGCAGTTTAGATATATTTGAATTTTTTTTTTTCTATATAAATCCTGATCCCTACTTTGGGTGCCAATGGCAAGAAATGGCTATGGTTTTCTGACATCTTTCATCACTGCTCAGTGCAGCAACTATTACCACGCGTGTGACTCATAGTTATTCCTTCCCAAATCCCAACGAGGGAAATAAAGACTGGACCAGATGAGAAAGCAAAGGTCAAGGAATGAAGGCTGTGTCTGACTCCTCAGAGCAAGGACCAGATGGACTCTTCCCCTGTGCACTCACTTGGCTTCATAATTAATGCCTTAGGAAAAGACTTGGTCCCACTCACGAGCGCAGAGGGTACAAAGCTGCCTTTCAGGCACAGACCGCCGCTCTGTGAGCTCATTTCTATGCCCTTTTCTCTTCCCCCCAACCTGGTCCCATGTCCCGGGCGTAAGCGATCAGGGGGGTTGTTTGATTCCCTTCAACACATGACCCTAACTCATCCTTTAAAAACATCTTTACAGACCACTGCAGACTTCCCTTCGAGGCACGTCCCGTTAGGTGAGGAAAGCAGATAAACATACAGACACTTCCCGAATGCTGTCATAAGCCGCGCATGACGCCTTCTTGCAAGTCAGGAGAGAATGTGCAGAGGAAGTGAAATTTACCAAAATACTGAATATTAAGGGGCGGGGGAGGTTAGCTTGCGAAGGTCCGGAGGGAGGTTATTTTAGGCATGCAGGTGGCAATGAGTAGTTCGTGTATCTGAGGCTTCAGGGGAACAGACTGAGTTTTGAGACATTCTAAAATAGAGCAGGAGTTGGCCAGCTCCCAGAAGCATTAGCAAAAGTAATTATTTAATAAATACCAACTGGCGTCGCAGGGGAAGAGTGGAAAAGGGGGAAAAATCATCACAAACCGAGAGGAAGGCTGAAAGGAAAGAGTAAAAACACATTTTTGTTACCCAACTAAACTCCTCGAGACTGGCCATCATTCACTGTGTCTAGCGGAGTCTCCTCCTGCATGGGGCAGCCTAGCCTTGACGTACGACATGAATGACAGTGTCCCGACGCTGGTGAGAAGTACCACTGGCGTGGCGCACCCTGGGATGCACTTCCCAGCAGGACGGCTTTATGTCGTGTCCGTCCACTCTGCCCCGCAGCTAATGCTGGATTTCCTCTATAGGTTGGAAGCACGGTGTTTTTCAGGTGCAGGAAAGGCTACCACATCCAAGGTTCTACGACCCGCACTTGCCTTGCAAATTTAACTTGGAGTGGAATTCAGACTGAGTGTATACGTAAGTGTTATTTCTTCCCCCAAAGCCAGAAATGGCCTGTTTATTCTCGGAGGTCTAGGAGGTGTTTACCCTCCAGAGAAATAATGAGGAACGGCCTTATTTTTGTTTGTTGGATCTTCTTTGACTCCCAAAACCAGAATTTCTCGGAGTTTGATGCCCTAGGACGGGCAACATCAGCAGCCCATGCTGGTGTGGTAGCATTTGAATTCTCAAGCCACACCCAAGACCTACAGAATCGGGAACTCGGGGGCTGGGGTACAGGTGGGAGCAAAGGGGAAGAACAGTGGTCTGTGACTCAGCGGGCCCCCCGGGTGGTAGTGGGGCACACTCAAGTCTAAGCACCTGCCCAAACGGAAGACAGGTGAATGCCATCAGTTACACTCGCAGAAAGAAAGCTTTCTTATGCGTGCTGTCATTCTTCCAGAATGTTCACATCAGCTCATGAAAGAAGGGTAAAATGGATCATGGGATATGTCACAATATTAATAGAAATATCTTAAATGTTATTTTTGAAGTCTATATGAATTGGTCATTCAAATCATTACTTTGGATCAAATTTTATTTTTTTAATTAATCATGAGAAATAGAAGAAATGTTATAGGAATCATCCATAAGCCAGTATTTCATCCTCTATCCATTTAGTGAGATACAGAATCTTAGTCTTACTGTGTTAAACATAAAAAAATAGAATGTTATGAAAAGTTATTTTAATAGTATGAAAATGCGATTTTTTGTGTATTGCTCAGTATTAGAAGCGTATTTATTTCAGAGTTATCATTGCTAATACTCTAGTCAAATTACATATGTGATATCACATGCACACCCAGCATGCGTATATGTCTGTATGTACACATGTGGGAGTCTGGACAGCTTGGAGCTTGCAAATACCTGGTATTCGTATGCTGAAAATTTATGGAAGCATAAAATATCATGATACTGGAAACGATTGTATCTGTAAGTTTTATATTGTCAGCTTGTTTTATAATCATCTGTCAAGTTCTTTGCTTGAGACGTAGGTATGAACTTTATACAGAAAGAGAAGTTCCTTGAGATTTAAACATCGCAATCTTATTCACTCCTAAATTAGATTTTCAGGGAAATAAGAATTGATAATATTCAAATTAGGTTTCTAAACACAAATGACGTTTTTTTTAAAAGTGACTGTTTAACTGAATAACAGAATTCTTAGCTGCCATCAGACAAAAATCAAGGCATATTTCTAAATATTTGCCCATTGTGTTTAGCTGATAGGACTGGTCTTTTAGGGCAATTAATGTATTATTTATCTTAATAGTATATCAGAAGTGATTTGTTTCAATGCTGTGATTTATATTCTAAATTTCTACACATAATTGATTGTACACATGTAAATGTAGAGAATGGGATTAGATGGATGGATGGGTAGATAGATAGGTAGAAAGATAGATAGATGACAGATACTTAGAGGGAGGGTGGGAAGGAAGGATAGTAGAGAGAGCTGAGAAATCCCAAGTGTTCAGCATTTTAAACGTTGCAGAGAATTTAGGGGATATTTAAAGCTTCCGTATTCAGAATTTTGGGTTTTGATTTTGACTTTACAGTCATTTCCAAATGTTGGCATATTTCCTTATTTCTTTAGATGCATGTGCTAAGTCTATCATAAACAATGGTCGGTGTTTTCTAACGGAATACGTGCTGTTTCAGCCCACACCTGCAGACAGCCCGAGACGCCAGCCCACGCGGACGTGAGAGCGATCGATCTCCCCACCTTCGGTTACACCTTGGTGTACACCTGCCATCCGGGATTTTTCCTCGCGGCCGGGTCTGAGCACAGGACGTGTAAAGCAGATATGAAATGGACAGGAAAATCACCCGTCTGCAAAAGTAAGTCACTGGCGAGGGAGGGAGCGCACATCCTTGCAGAGCGCAGAGGAGCACCGGCAGCCCACCAGGCTAGCTTCCAGGTGTGAGGTCCACCAGGAAACCACGTCACGGAAGTGATGTCAGTCACCCCAGCTGAATCTGTGTTCATGTGGTGAGCTGTGTGTGTGAACGTGTGCGTAGTAAGTGTTGGGTACAAGGGAGGCCTGGTCGAAGCCGACCTGTACGTAGTATTATTTGCTGTTTACACTTCAAGCCACGGAGAGAAGCTGTTTGCCTCTAGAAAAGCATTATGAGTTAAAAGGACAGGAATACACACCATAGCTATGGAAAATGTACATTTTTCAAATGAAAATGGGCAAATATCACCAAGCACTGGTGGACATATAAACTAAACTACCTGTAATTGTTAAGACCACGAGCTGTTTGCTGGTGGAATTTACATTGACCTACTCTTTACACAGCTCTGATCCTTTAAATTATGAAAGCAATTAGCATGAAAATGCATTAATTCCTCACAAATTTGTGCATTTACAAATAAGAGTAATGAATCAGGGTCCGATTTGACAATAGCTGACCTCTCAGATGCTCCACCAAACGTTGATCATACAGGCCTCAAACACTAACCAGCAGAAGGAAAATTAAGGAGTGTGATAAAATCCGTGACTTTAGCTCTCCTTTCCTGGAGCCTCTTTATAGTTCTTGAAAGAGGAATTCATAAGGCATTTGTGTTTCCCTGGCCCTTCACTCCCAGATAATGGAAGAAAACCAACTTTAGAAAGGTAATTTGTAGTCTGACACAGAACCGTAAAGACTCAGAGATTTTGAGTTCAATCCGACGTGATAGACCGAATTAAACAGTCCGCAAGGGAAACGATGTGGTGTTATTCCTTATTGACTCATACTTCCATCGATTTGGGCGAGGACTTGGAAAATTAAGAGAGGTTATGAAATCTTAGCGATTTTGTGGCCACCTTCCCTTTGCGGCCAGAACTTCCCAAACAGGAGTGAGCACAGGGCCATAACCCACCCTCGTTTGCAAGGCTCTCTGTTGTAACACACGACGCCTCTTCCAACGGCATTGGTTTGCACCAGTGATCTCCATTTTTCCATGAACACGAAGGATATTCTGCTGTGAATACAGGGGTTTAAAGTGGCTATGCATATGACATTCATATTTTGTAGAACCTCAAGAAATCTGGAGAAAGGAAACTTGCTTCAATTTGACATTTTTTCAGACTTATTCAAAAATACATGCTTTTGAAAATGATAATTTGTCTTTTTACTTGTAGGTAAAGGAGTGAGAGAAGTTAATGAAACAGTTACTAAAACTCCAGGTTTGTATACCAGAACAGTTCTAGATTTCGATCCAATCAGTGACTTGTTCTCTACTCTGACAGTGAAACAAGTTTTAACACACAAATTTCCGATTCCATTAGTCCACGAAGGAGTCAATGTTTCAATTACAGAAAACACCAAGTCTGTACTGATTCCTCTTTCTTCCGTAACGGTGGTTGGTCAAGGGAATAACAAGACTTGATTAGGAGGAACCCCTCTGGCCTTCTCACACGCCGTCTCGTGCAGAGGGGCTCGGCATTTTGTGGGCAGAACTGGACATAAAATATTGACAACAGAATGTGATATAATGGAGAGCCTTATAAAGAGGGTTGCGATCTTTCTTCTAAACAGGAAGCTAATAGAAACGAAGCCTTTTGACAGTATCACCTGTCCCCTTGAGCAGTAAAAATGAGGAGCTCCATTTTTTTCCCCCAAGTATCTCCATCATTCAGGCATCCTCTGCCTCCTAAAATGTTCACTATTTGTTGCATGTGGTGTGTTGCTAAATGCGTGACACAGAAAATTGGAGAGTTGAAGTCCCGTTTCCCAAGGAAGACGCTGATGACTCCAAATCACCTGGCCTACTCTATCTGTTATAAATATAGAGACTATTCCAATAATTCAGTGTGTCCCCAAATTATAACTTCAGTCAACTTTTTTTTTTAACAGAAATAGAAAACTTATAAATATATAAGGTCATTTCCCTAGCGTTTTCCTTATTCAGGTTTTAACACTGATTTCTTAGACAGGAAGGTCTATCCCGACCTCAACTGTGGAGACCATTTATGTAACCCTCCTGTTAAGTCACAACGCTGAGTAACACATGTCAGTCTCAGACGAGGGCAAATGTCCCAACGTGATGAAAGGACTTTTTCCAATGTACACCATGAAGGATAAAAGCTACTTCTGAAAATCGTTATGAATGATTCTATTCCAATGCCAAGTTCAAGTCAAATACAGAAATCTGTACTCTTTATCCAGGAACATGGTCTTCAGGGGAAGGAAACAATCTGTTGTGGTGGTGGTGTGTTTGTTCTGTTTTTGTTTGCTTCTTTTTTTGTTAAAGATACCGACACACTCACATACGTTATGTTGAAGGCACACCCATTCTCATCAGTGCCCCCTTCTCATTCCCTTGGGAGGGTTTCGCTAATGGAATGTGGTTCTTTGTGGAGGTCATGCAGCCTAGCATGCGTCCACATCCAGATGTGGTGTTACACTACAAACCAGAAGGGCCCTAAAGGACCATCTTTGCCACGTCGCCCATGGCCTTATTTGGATACAAGCAAGCTGCCTCTGGGACGCTCGTCGTCCCTTACTCTTCCCAGTCAGGCATGACCCACCAACTGACACACCAACCAAGACTCTCACCTCAGGGACACGTTAAACAAGTACATTAGTAGCTTCCCCTGAGAGGGCACGTTCTAATTAGGGGAAATAATCTTGACACTCTTCTAAAGGCTGTTAATTTTGGTAAAGGAAAAGAAAGTCCTTGGGTTTGGCATTTGAGCCTTGGCCTCTGGAGGGCCACCCATGGATAGGTAGACGTGTCCAACATCCCTTATCGATCATCAGTTGTGTTAGATGTCTATGCTGATAATCATAGTTTCTAGCCTATTTAACTTCTCAAAGTGATTATTATTACAAGTTGAGTCTACTGACAGCTGCAGGAAGGGATGACACATGCTTCTTCTTTAACTCGTCCATGGCTAGGGTAGGTTTCATGGGTGGACCTGGTCTGGGAAGACAGGGAAGTGGTCCTGAAAAGGGGCCCATGAACATAGGCCCAGTCCATGTGTGGGCTCATCACGGGTTGCTGCAAGTGGGTCTGCCAAAAATCGTAGGGAGACATGTGTCTTTCTCTACGTACATGACGTTTGACAACATTGGCTCTGACTTCTTAGCGATCTGGGAGCGTTTTTCCCAAGCTTGGAGGAGTGTGGGTGAGGGGGTTGGGCTCTCCTTGTGAGGTAAAGATCTCTGGACCCAGAAAAGCCCCGTCTTCCTGAGCTGAGCTGATGTCCTCTGCCGGCGCTTTCAGTGCCAGCTTTCCGGGGCCAGGAGCTCCTGGCAGACGGTACACGGCAGCTCGCTGGGCCGTCTAAGCTTCCGGAGAGTCCAGCTGGACGTTAAAGAAATTTCACTAGGGGCTCCGCCACCATGTGCTCATTACAGCCCAGTCACCCACCCTCCCGGAGGGAGTACTGACTCATCCCACCCTCTGGCCCCGGCGGGTCCACTCAGACAGGAGAGCTTTGACATCTCAAGTATTCCTCCAACGAATCAATGAACACACATGTACGTGCATCTCACAAACACCCCCCTTCTCATGTCATTTCCATCCCACTTATGCTGTGAAGGGCCCCGGATCGGCCATGTCTGTCCTCATCACCATCCCGACCGGGATCGCTCACTTGACTCTTAGTATGCCTCTGTGTTGTGAAAAAAATCTCGGTTTAATTTTTCCGTGTGTGCTAACATTCCTCTGCTTTTTCTCCCCTCCAACAGTTCCTTCCGATGTATTTTTTATCAATTCCGTGTGGAAGGGATATTATGAATATTTAGGGAAGAGACAGCCCGCAACTCTAACGGTGGACTGGTTCAATGCCACGAGCAGCAAGGTGAACGCGACCTTCCTGGAGGCGTCTCAGGTGGAGCTGAAGTTGACAGGTAGGCCCTGGGGCGTTCCCTTTTAGGAACTGCAGACTGTAGGCGAATACACCTTTACCCTCTCACCCGGGAGGGGGCTGACGCGTTGATCACACGCTCCTTAACAGTCCATTGGCTTGGCGCCGGCTACATCTCCTGGGACCCTCTGGGTAACTGGTAGGTCGGTATTCTCCTCTCTAAAGATTACAAAACCAGTACAGAAAATCTCATTAATTTGCTCCCGATTATGCACGTGACAGACTGAGTCAAAGGTGTGAGGTTGATATCCAGATGTGCCTGTCTCCAAACTTCTTCTTACAGTTTCCTTTTCGTCAACTCATGTGCTCCTCAGGAGACTTTTTTTTTTTCTTTTTTCTTTTCTTTTCTTTTTTTTGGGGGGGGAGTCATCCCACTGTCAGTAAAATAACAGCGGTTTTGGTTCAGATGCCGGACGCCATCTTGAGTACTGACATACATTATCTTTCCCAGTCCTGCCCCAAGCCTATGATATAGGCATTCATATCAGTCACGTTCATTACTGATAACAGGGCCACGAGAGACAGAGAGAGACCCAGGAAACCGGTGGCCTTCCTAAGGGGACACGGTAGACGGGCCATCTGAACTCAGGATGCGAATTTCAGAAGTCTGAATCTTGAGTCGACCCTCCTAACCACTAAGATGCACGTCACCTTGATGACTACATCAAATGTCTTTTTTTTAAAAATTTTCAGTTATGTCACTTCTTACAACCATGTATCCTTTTCTACACGAGGGCTGGGCTTTTCCCTGAGTTCCCCACCAGGCGGCCCTGGGTCTGAAGGCCAAGACCCCGGGCAGCCCCTACTCTTTCGCTCACCACTGGACAGACGCAGGCTTGACCTTTAGAAAGAATGATGGCGGGTCAGCTTCCCCCCATGTTTCCCTGAAACAAACCCGGATCCTCCTTGAACCTTGAACCTGTCTTCTCCGCAGAGAGGACATTCGGGCATGTTATTATCCATTTAATGCTTGCTTGTTTGTTTCCTGATTTATCTGTGTCCTCCCGTGGGTGGGCAGCGCTCTGGCTGCTGGCACACCCTCCCCGCCCCCTCCCCGTGACCTCTCCGCTCTGGGCGACATTCTTCTGCTCTCCCTCCAGCTGCCTCACAGGTGGCTGGAGCTGTGACCTTCGAGTCCCTCCAGGCCAGAATTGGCCGGTGACACAAGCACACCCAACACACTTTATCCGCTGCGCTGTTCATTTCATTTCAGGGCTGCAACTCATCTGCCGAAGTAGCGAGATTTACACTTACGGTCTTAGTCTCTTTGTCCTCAAAAATGAGTGCAATATGAATTTAAAATGCTAGATTAAAAAAATAATAATATAAATGAATACGAGTATTACCTTGATTTGTATGTGATGGAGATGTTGAGTTTAATGAAATGGGTTGTACCCATCCAAGCTAGGAAAAGCCTTAAACAGGAAATGCTTTTTAAGAAAACAGAGGGACCAAAGCGACAACTTAAGAATAAAATAATAATTTCTGTTATTTATTTATTTTGGTAGGAGTTTATAAGAAAGAAGAGGCACACTTACTTCTGAAAGCTTTTCAGATTAAAGGCCCTGCAGATATTTTTGTAAGCAAGTTTGAAAACGACAACTGGGGACTAGCTGGTTATGTAAGTACTCTCTGTGGGGACTGTCACTCCGCGCGGGGGGCTGGCCTTTGCTGTCTGTGCCAGGTGGAAGAGGACGCCCGCAGGGGGTTGCTGATGGGAGCCAGGTGGCGTCTGCCCCTTGAAGACACATTGTCCCTCTGCTTCGCAAACATCATGGTCCTTTTACCCCTTTGTTTTAAGAAGGAAGAAACCTAGTTTCTGGAATGACGAGCAAATGAGTAGTTACCGCTGGGGACAGAACAAGAGCCTAGAGTCACGTCCCGTGCTTAACAGCACATTCCAGCAGGAGTCTGAACCCAGCCACCGGGTAACCACTCGGAAAGTCCGAAAAAAAGCTCATTCCTAGATACGGAGGCTTCACATGACTCATCGAGATCATTCTCTGCAAGGCAACCATGGTGTGTGTTCTAACGCATTATCTGACGCAAGAGCATATGGCCTCACATGGTGTTCACCGGCCAAGAGTTGGGACACAAAGTGATTTTGATGTCATCTAGGTTATATTCCTGTAACAGTCCCCTGCACAAAGGATGGTTAACCTATGAATATGTTGTAAATTTTACTATTTCTAGGTAAAAATGAGATACTGAGAATATAGACGTGAGTTGAAGTTCACGTAGGTTTTTTCCAGTTTTTAACTGCTCCAGTATCCCTGAAACCGAGGACCAAGGACAGAAATATCTAACCTGTAATATCTAGCCGTGAGAGATACAGCCACCGGAGGGTCGAAGGGCGTGCCACTAATCCTTGCTGTATGTTATTTTCTTCCTTTTCGTGCATATCAGGTTTCGTCAGGACTCGAAAGAGGAGGATTTACTTTTCAAGGTGATATTCATGGAAAAGACTTTGGAAGATTCAAGCTCGAAAGACAAGGTAACTGCTCTTACGTTCTGTGTTTGAAATCAACCGTCAGTTTGGCCGTCCCGCGCCGGGGCCGGAAAGCAACAGGAAGGCAGGTGGACAGGAGGGGCGAGCGGACTTGACGGGGGATGAGAAATAAGTGTCGAGAACGGCACAAGCGAGCAACGCCGGTCTGGAAACAAGAGGCCGCATATGGAATCAACACCCTTACCCTAGAAAGAGACACTAAAAATGTGGGTAAAACCAGGCAAAGATGAAACTCAGTTAAAGAATTAAGGCAACGACGTTGCCCTGAGAAAATTATCAGAGGAATTAGGAGTGGCCAGCGAACGGCAAAACAATCTTTAACTTCAAAAAAATCCATATTATGGCAACAAAGATTTTCTATTTTTCATTATTAGAATGTAAACATTTTAAGCAGTTATTCTGGGGAACAGTAGAAATGGCCACTGGGGTGCTCCATGTTGGAGGGACGTCTGAGTAGATACGGGTGATTTGACAATACCTGTCACCCAGTGCGTCCGCCTTTGGATTTCAACCAGATGAATGTGAAAATTGACCGTGCATCTCACACATCTATCATCAAAGAGTTGCTTAAGTAAATAATGACACAACATGTCCCATTAAATAGGGAGCTAAATGTAATTCAGTATTTTTCATTAAGAAATGAGGCCTGTGTGTTGACGTGCAGAGGTACCCATGACCTCTACGGGAGAAAAAAAATTTACCGTAGATAGACAGACGGGTCCGCCTTCCTACCTTTCTCTACAACTTCATTTTTACCTTAGTCCTTGAAGAGAGCAAGATATGAAAAGAAATCGCTAGATGAGAATCCCGTGTCATCTACCGGCTGGTTTTTTAACGCAGAATGACTTGCAGTCTTCTCAGGCCGACTTCTTCATCCAGTCAGCCTGAGAAGATCCAGTAGGGAAGTCAGTTCTGCGTTGTCACCAAGATTAAGAGACGGTGCGAGCCTTGGCTTTGTGCCATCTGAACTCCTTCCCCCACGGAAGTCACTGCTGTCGTCACTGCTCACAGGGATGAGAAAATGCCTTTCTGTAGGGAGATTAGCACATCTCTCCGACCAGCATAGACCACTTTACTTGCACACCCGTACGGGCTTTGATCCCTGAGCTGCCTTTCGGAGGTACATGAGTGCAATGTCCTGTGCCGGCTGTCCCCGATTACTCATTTTGCAAGACTTTTATCATGATATGGAGCAATTCCAAAGGAAAGGCTTCCCAACCTGTGTATTACTATGTATAAAAAAAACATGTGACGCGATGAGTACTGGGTGTCATAGGCAACTGACGAATCATTAAACACCACATCTGAAACTAACGATGCACTCTGTGTTGGCTAATTGGATTTAAACTTACAAAAAAATAAAAAATAATAAAAAATAAATTCTTGACCAAAAAAGAATAACCGTAAAATACTCAAATTCCATCATTCCAAATGCAGTGCTTCTAAGTAAAGAGCTTTAAATCATAAGTCAGCCATGGTGGGTACGGCACTTTAAACTGGGTTACATTATTTTGAGGCAAAGAAATAGAATAAATGCACTGGACCAACACTAATGACGAGTAAAGTTTTCTCTTGCTCAGAACCAAATCCCTGCAGTTCTCTGCTCCTTTCTCCCTGGGCACACGCTCTAGTAATTCTGCGGAAGGATGCCCCGGTGAGCTGTACGAGGTACCCCGTGGCTGTCTGGGTTCACTCGTCCGAGGAGGCTGGGCTCACTATCACTGTGCCGTCACAGACACCCTGGCCTGACACCCTTTCTTCCTAATCTCACGAAACAATGGCTTGCTTTAACAAGTAATCTTTATTCCCATGTGATGAGGAGTTTGTTGTCAGGAAAAGCAGTTTGCCTCACGAATAATTTGAATCCCAAGCAAGTCTGCCCTTCATCTAATTAGAAAAGTTGATGTTTCCATATGCTTCACCAGTGACCATTCATCTCAGATTTGGCTAAATACTTTTTTATGGATAAAAATAAACATCTTCATTGTTTCTAGTCCATAGATAAATGGGAAGAAAACGATTTTTAGTAAGTGGATACCAACCCAAGTTAGGTGGAAAGGACACTCTAAAGCAAAAACAGGTGTAAGAAACCAAAGGATAGGCTGGTGTCCCCGTGTAAGCTGAATTGTCCCAACCCCAACTCCAGGTGTACACACACACACACACACACACACACACACACGGAATGGAAGAAAAGCAGTGCAAAGTATGCATCTGATAAGGGACTTGTATCCAGAACATATAAAGGGCTCATCTGGTTCAATAACACAGACACAAATAACCAAACTAAAAAATTGGCAAAGGATTTGAGTTGACATGTCTCCAAACACCTACAAATGATTGATAAACACCTGAAAAGATGCTCAACAGCACGAGTCATTCGGGAAACATAAATCAAACCACAGTGAGACGCCCCCCCACGAGCACCAGGATGCCAATGAGCAGACAGACAAGCGTGGCCAGAGTGCAGATAGATTAGAACCCTCGTCCCTCACGGATGGCGTGCGCGAGTGGTCCAGCCGCCGTGGGAAACAGTCTTGGCTGCTCGTCAAACAGTGAATCATGGAGTTCCCATGCAGTGCCGCCGCTCCACTCCATGTACGGCCAACAGAACACGTGTGAGAACATGTGTTCACACGAAAACGTGGACACGAGGCACATAGCAGCGTTATTCCTAGTAGCCCACACAGGGAAAGCCCCCAGATGCCCGTCAGCTGACGAGCAGGTGAAGAGAACACGGTGTGTCCGTACAGCACGATGTTACCCTAAAGACCTTCTGCTCAGTAGGAGGAGCCACTCACAGAGAAAACCCCGCATACGGTATGACTCCACTTATGTGAAGAAAAAGGCAGATCTAAGGAGACAGCAGCTCAGTGGTTGCTCGGAGCTGGAGGTTGGAGGGTGAGGAATGACTTCCAACGGACACTGGGTTTCTTTTAGGGGGAACGGCGGTGTTCTCGAATTAAACCGCAGTGATCATTGTAACACCGTGTGAATAGACCAAAAATTTTGGAACGTATGCACGCCTTATTATTATTTTTATGTATGTTTTATTCATTATTGAGGTAGAATTGACACACAACGTTACATTCGTTTCAGGTGCGCACCACAGTGTGTCCACAAGCCTCTTCATTACTCGGTGCTCACCACGATAAATGTAGCCACAAGACGACATTATTACAATATTAGTCACAATATTCTCCGTGCTGTGCTTTTCATCGCTGTGACTTATTTGTTTTATCACTGGAG
Source organism: Martes martes (assembly GCF_963455335.1). Lineage (NCBI taxonomy): Eukaryota > Metazoa > Chordata > Mammalia > Carnivora > Mustelidae > Martes > Martes martes. Next base: position 2,831,759 of record NC_137889.1, on the reverse strand, counting down.
CTTTGTACCTCTTAATCCCCTTTGTCTGCCTCCGCCATCCCCCAGCCACCTCCCTTCTGGCAGCCGTGGTTGTTCTCAATTTAAGGGGAGAGCACGTTGGACGTTACATCATTGTTCAGGTGTTTTCGTGCTGGCCTCATGCCGTAACGGTTGAAGTGAGGTCGGAGCACAGCTTTAGGGGCCACGGTGTAACAACATCACCGTTACAGATTCTTTTAGGCAATGACTCTACTTGGTAGAATTTATCCTGTATGTTTTGACTCCTACTGATGCATCGCTCTTGGGGAAAAAAAAAAAAAAAGATTTCATTGCAGCATTAGAAAAATTTTAGAAATGGCCTAAACGTCCTTCAAAGGTAGATTGGCTGAAAAAAACTCCAGCATACCCCATTAATAAAACACTATACATCTGAAAAAATAAATCTAATTCATATGTACTGAGAAAAATTTCAAAGCTATATGGTTAAGTTTAAAAAGCCAAATACAAAAAAATGTATCTAGTGTTCTTACTATCTAGGGAAGAGAAACAAACATATATATTAATAGCACCTTGCTGGAAGGACATCAACAAATTCTTAACCTTAAGAGGAAGACTGGCACAAAGGGCGAAGAGCGGCCCTTTACTTCCTTTGTCCTTTATGTCCTTTCTGTTTATATCTTTTTATGCCGTTTTAATTAATATCACGTGCATGTATTACCCTTCAGATTACGGAAGCAGGGGTGGATAACTGACAGTAACAGCAGCTCCCGACGGCACAATGATTCCGAAGTAGAAGGATGCTCCGCTGTCCAGTTTCAAAGACCTTCTTTTATAGCTGTGTTGTGATGCCCAGTCTCTTGTGGGGTATCCATTTTCCACGGTCTTATTGATGAGAAGTCTGATACCCATGATGGTGAAAAATAGATAGTCTTGTCTGCAGATAACAATAGTCACTTTGGTTCATTTAAGCGGAGCACAAGTTTATAAGAAGGAGGCAGAGAGATTCACGGAATGCCAGCAGCCTAGAGAACGCCGGGCGGTAGCTTCTCAGAAACCGCTGGGGGTTCAAGTACCGTAAGCCCCATTTTCCACTTGACAGGCCCCGAGGGAGCAGCTCCTGTGTCCGGAGTCCTCTTATAGGCACTGGGGATTCAAGCGGAAAGCGAGCCCCAGGCTCCCCGGTACACATATGGGAGCTTCCGTTCTAGAACACACGGGTCCCCGTGAACTTGGGCTGCGTGCCAGGCAGCGGAGGTGTCCTGACACTTAAATATCACAGGGTATTAGTAGACTTGCTGCCACCTTGAGGGTATGCCTCAGCTCCCTGCGCCGGACCCGTCGCCGGGGCACTGGGCGATGTGCTCCAGGCTGTCCAACACCACAGCCATGGGCTGGCTTCCCGGCCCCTCCGGTGCTCTGTCTCCACCACCCTGACGAGGGCCCAGGGTACATCCAGTGGAATATGAGATTTAGAGAGAACCAGAATCTGGTGGAAGAGGTTTCCCCTCCACAGCAGGTGGTGGGCGCATCTGAGAGTGAAACGTCAGGTCTCATTCACAGGCGCTGAGAAGGCAGGAGCTCCGAGAAATACGGTTAAGTTACACAGACCCAACATCAGTTATAAAATATATTAGAAATGCAGTATAAAGTATGAGACCCTCAGATGGCAGGAAGTAGCAGGTTCCCACGCCTGTTGAAGGAATGACATCCTAGTACTGTCATGTTTTCAAGGTGAAAATGAGAATGTTTATGTAAAAACCTACTTAGATGTGTGTAATATTTGATTGTTCATTTACAATTATGGTTTGTGGGTAAAAAAAAAAAAAAAAGAATGAAAACTTCTCTTTTACTGAATAGTCCGTAAATTCCGGACGGATACTTCCAAGCCGAGCCCCGCCTACTTGGAACCATCCTGCCGCATTCAGAGGACCTTGGTGGTGATCCGTGACACACGCCCACTGAGGGAGCCCATGTGATGAAGCCACACACATTTCAGAATTGATCTTATGAGTAAACTCTTTAGAACAAACCTCTTTATTTGGCAATATTTGCTTAATCAGTGTTTTCTAACTTGAGTTTTCCAAGTTCGCATGTGTCTCCGGGTGGCGCACGCATCTGCTGCCGTGTAGATGCGGATTATAGATTCACGACCAGGTCCTCTCCACGACGCCGGGATGCTGACCTCTGCCTTCGGTTCTAAGGGACGGAGTCATGCCCTGTCCCGGTCCGTGTCCTCGCGGGAGCCTGCCTGGTGACACTGAGCTGTGCTCTTCTCGCGCAGCGTAAACGCCCGCGGGCGTGCGGCCCCGCCCCGTGAAGGAGGTCGCACCCCCCACTCCCACGCGGAGCACGAGATGCGGGGGGAGCGACCCGGGCGTGTCCGTGATCTCGGCGACTTCTGTCGGGCGGACTCGGTCCGGGACAGGAGAGAAGAGCCGGCGCTTGCCCGTCCGCCCGTGGACCGTGCCGCGGGGGCTTCCCTCGGCCTCGCGCGCCTGCCGAACCCTGCGCCCCCAGGTCGCGGTGGGCGCCCCGCTCCGCCCCCTCGCAGTCCACCTGTCCGAGTCCTCAGCATCCCCGACGTCGTTAAGGAGTCGTTTCCTGTCCCCTGACCCTCAGCCCCGGTGTGACGGGTTTGCAGAAAGGGCGCCGGGTTGGGGAGTCGCGGGACCCGCCGCAGAGCCGGACCCGCTCGCGAAGCCCCCGCGGGGTGCGTGTAACCGCCGCCTCCTCTTGCCTTCCAGATCCCCTGAACCCGGATCAAGACGCCCCGAATCAGCACCAGGGCACGAGCAGCGGGTCTGTGGCGGCCGCCATCCTCGTCCCGTTCTTCGCGCTCATTTTGTCGGGGTTTGCGTTTTACCTCTACAAACACAGGTACCCGCGGCGGGACCCCTGCGCGCGGCGGGGCGGGGCGTGGGCTCGCTGTCCCTGCGTGCGTCTGCAGCCCCCCCGCACCCCGCGACCCCCGCACCCCCCACATCCCGCACCCCGCGACCCCCGCATCCCGCACCCCCACATCCCGCACCCCGCGACCCCCGCACCCCGCACCCCCCACATCCCGCACCCCGCGACCCCCGCACCCCCCACATCCCGCACCCCGCGGCCCCCGCATCCCGCAACCCCACATCCCGCAACCCGCGGCCCCCGCACCCCCTACACCACCCACATCCCGCACCCCGCGACCCCTGCACCCCCCACATCCCGCACCCCGCGACCCCCGCATCCCGCACCCCCACATCCCGCACCCCGCGACCCCCGCACCCCCGCACCCCGCGACCCCCGCACCCCCCGCATCCCTCACCCCACATCCCGCACCCCGCGACCCCCGCACCCCCCACATCCCACACCCCGCGACCCCCGAATCCCGCACCCCACATCCCGCACCCCGCGACCCCCGCACATCCCGCACCCCCACATCCCGCACCCCGCGACCCCCGCACCCCGCACCCCGCACTCCCGCTGACGTTAAGGAGGCTCGCGCGACAAGGTGTCCCCGGCTTCGCTGGCCGCACATTTCCAGCGGCCTTTCCTTGGAGTTAATGTGGATGCCCCCCACCCCAGCCACCAAAAAAAAAGCAAAAATAAATTGTGGAGGAATTATGAGTTCTTACACATTTTGTCTTTATCTGGATAATATATGTCCTGGAAGAATATGACATGTGCCAAACTGTTCCAAAATACTACCTAGAATAGTGGCATTCCCTACATATGATTTAAAAAAAAAAAAGGCCCGCTATGATTCCCTAAAATAAGAGTAAGGTGTGTTAAAAGTGTTCAACATTCATTTATATAATACAGATATTCCTGTTTTTCTATTTAATCCCAGTTTAAAAGAAGAAAAACTGGTATAAGAATTTTTTAAATGAATCAGATAGTTTTAAATATGTACTTTCTTAGGCTTTTTAAAAATACACAAAGTAGTAAGAATGTTACTGCCCGCATGCACGTCTTCACGTTCTTGTGGCTAGTAATGCAATTACTTTAAAAAAAAAAAAAATTGATGAAAGGAATCTCCGATGGTTCTTGATAAAATTATACTTTGGCCCATCCATATTGTTAATTATTATTACTTTTAGAAAAAAAATATTCTTTGCACACAGGTCTGGTGAGCCTTATTCTCAAATTTCTCCTTGGAGCTAGCTGAAAATGTACTAAATATAAAAAAAGCTGTCTCACCACCTTATCCAATAAAATACCATGCTTCGAAGTGCTTCTCTTCTTAAAGAAGTATAAATTACAAATATATCTTCTTTCACACGTCTCTCTAGGAACCACTGTACCCTTACAGTTACACATACGGTGGGAATGTATAATTCCAACAAATTCATTTCTGCTTTTTGGTGGTGGTGTTGGCAGCCCTGGTAACCCCTAGGGAAACGTGCGGACCACTGAAGTTCTTCCTCCCCACCTTTTGACACGCCCCCTGTCCACCGGGGAGTCTCCGGGAGCCTCCTGGAGTGTCCCCTGCCCGGACCCGGAGGCAGGTGCGGGACAGTGTCCCCAGCTGCCCCTGAGGTTTGCCTCGATGTGCCTCCCCGCGAGGCAGACCTTTACATGAGTCTCCGAGAAAGCTCTCCCCATCACGTCTCTGAGCGTTTCGGGAGATAACCCCACACGGGTGTGTGCACACGTGCGTAAACCAGTCAGCTGTCCTGATGCTTTCTTCATTTGAAGACCGCAGAGTACTGGGGAATCGTCAATATTTATCACACCGAGGTCTTTCGACCTCAGACGCCTCCCCACGGCCTTCAGTACACGGAGCCTCTGGGACGGAGGTACCACTTACTTGTTGTGTGACTCTGATCCCTTCTTTGCGTTTCCACGCCTGTGGGCTGGCGGCCGTTTAATCTCTGCGTGTCTCGCTCTCGCCGTGGCTCCTCACCCACGCGGCTGTGCTGTGTCTGGAACGCGACAGAGGCTGTCTGTCCTCATGGCTCTCGAGAGCCACTCAGCCCCGCGACTGCTGAGTCCGGAGGCTCCTGTAGTCCTCTGGTTCGGCGCCCTGCGAGGAATTGGGAGATTTCTGCCGAAGCAGGCGGGCCGTGCCTGATCACCTGGGCATGTCAGGAATATATTTTCTTCTGAGTTGCTGCCATGTGCCCAGGGAACACACCGAGCTATGAGCTTTCCCTACACGGGCTCCTTACCCTCTACAGGTGTCAAGGTTCCCTCACCAGTTGGCTCTGCGTTTCGCGAGTGAAGACCTTGTTCCCGCTCATTTCTGAGGTTCCCTCATTATTGTCTGCTTGGACTTGTTCCTTCAGTCAAGGCCAAGCTCCGGACTCAGGACTCCCACATACCTGCTCTGTACACGTCTCCTTCTCCACGGTCCTGGGGTCGCCTCCAATTCTGTGGGGCTTCTTGCAGTGCCAGAGGGGTGACTCCTGACCTGGGAGATGACATGGGGATTTTAGCCAGCTTTCCACCGCACTAACGCTTGGCTGAAATTGTTTGTTAACTTTTAATGCCGGAGCATTTTCAAGTTTAACGTCAAAGACCTTCCCAAGTCCTGGGGCAGTTGCAAACTGCTTTTCTGGGGGCAGAAGCCTAATTCTCTGAAACTGACACAGTTTGAATTCTCTTTTTCTCAGTGAGCATAATGTCAATTAAGAAAATCTGCTAGTAAGTCCCTGAAACAGAAGCATCATCGAATCCAGTAGTACGCAGGGATGTTTCTGCTGGTGTGGGCGTTTACGTGAAAGTTCCGTTTTCACACCTGGCGTAGTCTTCTTATATAATTTCTCCTGGAAAAGGTTGAGGGGGAGGCAGACTAGATAGATAGCTTTACGTCTTTTACCTTTAAAAATCCTCCAATCTCTAATCTTAGGTCACACACAGGTGTTTCTTTTAATTAGAAGACATAACCAGTAGTTTGACAAAGAGTCCGATGCCGTTTCTGTCCCTTGGTCACTGGCTGTGTCACATCACAAAAGAGCTAGCGTTCGTGAACGTTACATGCAGCGAACCGAGGTCCGTTTCTCTTTTCCTTAATCTGAACGGTCCTGAAGGGTTGACGTCTTGACGGGCAGTCTTGCTTTTTTCTTGGAGTGACTTCCCCAAGGTCATGGAACTTAAAAGTGACAAATATCCAGTCCACCATCCACCCGGCTCCGGCTCTGATGGTCTTTCCATTTTGCCAAGAGTATTACCAGGAATCCGATAATTCTTTGATTTTGAAAGAGCTTCCGTGTCTTAAACCGCCTGCAACACCCCGACAACCGACTCTAAAAAAGAAAACGGTCTAACCGTGTGAAGAGGGGCCCCTTCCCCGTCGCCGTGTGCCCTCGTGTGTGTATCCCTGCTGAGTCGGGAGGGACGCGGTGGCCCGAGACCCCGCCGCGGTGCCTGTTTCCTTAAAGTCTGGGTCTAACCGCGTGTTCCTTCTTTCCCCCTCAGGACGAGACCAAAAGTTCAATACAATGGCTACGCGGGACACGAGAACAGCAACGGACAAGCGTCCTTTGAAAACCCCATGTATGATACAAACTTAAAACCCACAGAAGCCAAGGCTGTGCGGTTTGACACGACTCTGAACACAGTGTGTACGGTGGTATAGCCCTCGGTGCCCTGTTAGGACCGATTCATAGCCATACCTCTGACGGACGAGCAGCAAGTCCTCTGGTGCCATATACCGCCCCCCTCCTACTCTTGGCTTCGCTGCGCTGATCTTTCCCATCTCGCGCCGGCGTCCGTGCAGCGGGAACCTCGGGGCACGTGCCCGAGTCTTCTGAGGGTCGCACGGCGCGGTCACCCGCATCCCGGCCGGCTCGCCGCAGCTGCCTGGGGTCCCGGCGCTCGAGGAAGCCTGCCCAGTCACGCCGGCGCTTGGTACGCGATGCCTCGGACTTCCCGATTCTGTGTGGCTGGGATGCCTTTCAATGCAATCTTCCGGGCACGTTGGATACGTCCTTTGGGTGCGGTGACAAAACGGCAGCACCACAATATACCACAATACGTTGTTCTGGTCTTTTGTTTTTGTTTTTGTTTTTGTTTTCTTTTGGGTTTTTTTTTTTTAACCCCCATGAATATCAATACTCTGGAAAAAAAAAATAAGCTCTCTTGAAGAAGGCACCTTTCTGGCAGACGCACACACCTGCAAACGCTTCACTCTGTCCTTCCCGAGATCCGACACGCTTTGAGGACTCACAGCTCCCTCCTTCGGTGTCCATTCCTAGGGCCATTGGCAAACTCCCCAGTCAGCTGTTCTATTGCAGAATTTTTGATGCACAATTTTTTGCACTAGTGTGTTATGAATGACTGAGTAAGATTCTGATAAAAAATAAACTATTTACACAGGGTTTATACACACTATCCATTGTATATAAGCATCTTCTCATGTGGTCCAGCTAGACATCTACCACCCGGTCGGTTAGAGAGAGGAAGTATCCCCAGACACGGCGCAGGTTTTAAAGGGAAATGTGGTCTTGGAGAGATTTATTCTGTTCTGCTTCCTTTAGCTACGTATGTGTGTTGAATTCATTGAAGATGTCGAAGGAGGGAAAAAAAAAAGAGGGGCCTTTTTATGTTTCATTTCCCCCACACGTTCTGCCTTTCGGCATTGCCCGTGAGCACCGGGGTGGGGGCGCGGGATGGCAGGGCGGTCGCAGCGTGTCTCTCTGCCATGTACACACGTCCATAGCACCTTCCTTTGGAAGCTCATGAACTCGTGGGGTTCAGCTCACCGTCGTCCTCCCCGTGCGCCGTGGTTCGCCGCCCGTGGCCGCGGCGTTGAACGATGGCACAGCTTGCGGTCAGCGGGGCCCGTCAGGACCGCCATCCCGAGTGTCTCTGTGCAGGCAAGGGAGAACGGCACACACTCCTCTGTCCTGATGACACGCGTCATACCTCGCTTGGTCTTTTGTTTCATGCAAACGCCAGATGCCAAGGCCATTTGGGGAGTGTTCACCTTTCAAGTGTGCTCGACGTGCGTCGCGAGGCTCGGTGTGCGTAGAGCAGGGGCGACCCACGGTGCGGGTGAGATCGAGGATGAAGCAGAAGGTGCGGCAGCGGGAATGTGGCTGTAACAGAATCCACGTGAAGATCATGTTTATTTTTATTTAAAATGATTTGATAAAAGCATTTTGAGAAGATGTTGCTTATTTTATGATTTGGGTGTAACTTACCTGCTTCACGCGCCGAAATGTCTCCCTCCTCCCCTGCCACATCCACAGGGGGTTTCATTCGCGTCGTCGTAGTGGACGCACTCCCTGGCTTTAGGACGGATGGAGCCGTTGCTCTGTTGAAGACTTAAATGCAGGACTTCACAGGTGACAAATGGGGGGGAAAAAAGACACAAAAACCTGTGAGGAGAATAGCTCATTCTTTCCCGTCATGTGTTTTCATATGAGTGGTTTCGTGGCCTTGTCTCGATGCCCGCTGTTCTGTTACTCATTTGAAGGGGCGTAGGCTGTGACGAGGGCATCGCTGACCTCTTCTAGGGACTTCTTTGCCTTTTGAACTCCAAATTCTGAATCCCGTAGTTCCACGCTGAATTCTCTGCCCCTTGTTCTCTGGCCAGCCTGGTAACATGACTGGAGATTTGCCTTGCAAACTCGGGTTCCACTCCTTAGACTAGATGAGGTCAGCCAAAGCCAGGCTCCTGAAATGCACACTGAACCAGAGCAAAGACAAAGGGAGCTCGAGGACCGTTGTGTGCAGGGGGAGAACAGGGTTACTATATATATTAGGTGTATATATATACATACATACATATCTATAAATATATTGTACATATCTAAGTTTGAGTCATTCAAACTAGGTGCAAAATGCTGACTTCAGAGTCTGGATTAATGTCTCCCTTCCCCCGCCCCCGACCCGCTTGCCGGTCCATGCCGTCACCGATTCCTGAACCGACAGGACATACGTACACACACACAAACCACGCATCCGATCAGACACCGCCCTCCTTTGCGGGCAGAGCCAGCCGTCCTCCGGTTGCAGTTTGGGGCATGGTGTTCCACACCCACAGCAGAACACCCCACGAAATTCTCCTGCGAGAACCCCGCCCCGTCCCCTCCTAGGGTGTGTGCGGCGTCGACTCAGACCTCCCGCGAGGTGGCGGAGGGTCTCACGCAGGCAGCTGGCACGCGGGCTGCCCGCGCCGGGGCCGCGAGACCCCTTCCGGAAGCCACCAGAGCCCGTGCGCGGGCAGGACCCCGGGCCGACACAGGTCGGGCGCTTCAGAGCTGTTTAAAACCGCTGCTTGTTTCCCACATCTTTTGCCTTTCTTCAGGCTAGCTGCAATAATTTTTTTCTTCTGTAAGATATTTTGTAAACAACAACAAAAAAAGCGATTCTCCAACAGGGGGAACGAACGCTGGTGTCATGGTCAGGAAAGCCGCCGCATCTCCGCCCGCCCCGTGTCCCCGTGTCACCATCTCGCCACATGCTGCTGACATGATGTAGGTGCAAACGACCTTTTTGTACAGAGATATATTTTTTATGAAGAATTTGTAAAATTATTAAATATGCTGTAATTTTTTGATTAATGTAGGTAAATTGTTAAAAAAATAAATGTTTTTACAATACAAAACTGTAATTTTCCCAATAATGTACCATGTACCATCTCTAGCAGATTCTCAGTTCCAATCCTATGACACATGTATTAATATTAAAGTGGCCTGTTAAAATCAACAGTATCTTTTTTTGTCAAAAAAATTATAAAGAGAGTGTAATATAGCCTGTGCAATGACACCTATCTTTAAAGCAAATCAGAGTTCTAATTAAATATTTAATTTTAGATTTCTACTTCTTGGTGTGATTTATTTCAGCCTCGTATGTGCCTGTGGGTCTGTGGCAGGGGAGGCAAAGGACGGAGGTGGTCGTGAGGCGCTTTCTCTGAATTGGCAGCCGGGCTCGGCACTGTCTCAGACGTTAGCATCGCGGAGACGACGGATAAACCGCACGCTTGCGAGGAGTCCCGGCCCGGGGAATGGCCGTGGGGAAGCCGACTTATTTCTTCGAGCTTTCACTCTTCTCCAGACCAAAATCAAGTCGCATTTTAATAATTTTTAAAGCTTTTTTCTTAGATTTTTTTTTTGATGTTTCCAAGCCACTGCTTGAACGGGGCCATTACTGAGTGAGCCCCCCATTCAAACAGGCTGGAGTTGTCACTCCTGCTCACTGGTCTCCACAAGGAAGGCTGGTGACCCACATCTCGGTGAAATTTTAATTCCTTTAAGGACAGCTTTTGTAGGACAGGGTGATTTCTTTTGTTTGTTTGTTTGTTTTTACCTTTTATTTTGTTTTTTTCTTTTTTAATTTTTCGTTATGTTCATTTAGCCAAAATACAGTACGTTGTAAGTTTTTGTTGTGGCGTTCAACCATTCATTATTGTAGATAACACCCAGTCTCATCCCGACATGTGCCCTATGACTAGCACCCATGAAACTGAAACAATTACTAGAAATTACTACCAGCAACTAGATGTCAACAAAATCAGCAATCTGGAAGAAATGGACACATTGTTTTTAGATTTTTAATATTTACTTATTTGGGAGGTTGAGAAACAAGGAGCACGAGCAGGGGGAGGGGCAGAAGGAGAGAGAGAAGAAGACTCCCCACTGGGCAGGGAGCCTGATGTGGGGCTTGATTCCAGGACCCCAGGATCATGACCTGAGCCAAAGGCAGATGCTTCACCCACTGAGCCCCCCAGGCGCCCTAGTATTTTTATAATTTGAAAAAAAAAATTGGGAGTTCTTTCTGCAAATGTTTATAGTGCTGAAAAATGACATATAAGAACATTCTGCACATATTTAACGAAGCATTTCAAATGTCACACTTGAAGAAGGCTCAAAAAAATCCTCTCCAACAGCCTTTAAAATTCAGAGCCAGCTGTCTTCTGCTCATTTTGGAGCTGAGAGAAAACAGAGCACTTTACAAGTCCTCTGTGGTCCATCAAGCTGAAATGTCCTGCAGTTAAACAGAATGATATACTAATTTTCCTGAGAGTCAAGTTATTACAAAATGAAAAACAACCAATAATAAAAATTTTTTTTTTTAAAATCACCCCACAGGGGCTTCTGAGACATGGAAGTTTTCTATCCCACGTAGATCGGTCTCTACGGATCCACGCATGTTTCTCGTTGCTTTGGATTGAGCACCTGCCGTGAACTTGGGACCTTTCAGTGTGACCTGCCTCCCTTCACACCGTCCTCCCAACCTAGCAGAGTCGGTGGGACAGGTTTCCCCTTACAGAGCAAGACGGGCCGTGCAGAGAAGCCCACTGATTCACCCGAGGAGGCAAGCCAGGTGGGCTGACGGGGGAGGTCGCTTTCCTCCGGCTTCCCCTTTCTTCTTCCTTTGCTGGAAACACAACGTTCCTATATTCATCAGTATTTTCTTATTCTGAATTAAAAACAACTGCGCTCATTCTAGCTGCACATCTTTTTGTTTTGGCTTCACGCAGTGAAACATGACCCCGAGGGAGGGATGCCGGGGGACACGAACAGGGCGCGGGATCAGGTCGCCGTCCCCCGGCGCCTCGACATCACGCGTCCCCCGGAGCCTGGGACGCACTAGGCTGGGATCGGGTCCCCGCAGCGGCCTGCGGGCCCTTGTCTGTCGCTGGCGCCGTGTGAGAGCCTCTTCCCGCTGACCTTCCCACCCGCGCCTCCTGCAAGGTGACCGGGCCGTGCGGCCGCTTCCCCAAACTGTCTCCCGCGTCTGCGCTCGCGGCAGGCGGCGGAGGGCCCTGCGGGGGCGCGTCCTGGGCGCGGCCCGAGCCGCCTCCGCTCCCGCACTCGCGCCGCTCGCCGCTTCCACGGGAGATGCCCGGCTGGTTCCCAAGACGGTCCCCAAGGCGGTTCCCAAGACGGTCCCCAAGGCGGCTCCCCCAGCCGGCGCGGCCCGACGCCCTCTTCCCCGCGCTGGGCGCGCCTTCGCACGGCGTTGGGTCACCAAACCGACAAAAAGCGGCGGAAAGCCCCAGAATGGTGCCCTCTGCCCTCTGGACGCCTTCCCCTGGGCCCGGGCCGTCTCTGCTTCCCGGCGGGGCGGGGCTGGCCGGCCTCGGGGGCTCTGCGCGCGACCGTCGGTTTTGGTGGCGCGTGTCCCTCTGAGCCGCGACGACTCTTCTCCGGGGAATCCAGCCGGAGAGGCGGGACGCAAGCGAGAGACGTGCCCGGCAGGGCCGGCGCTGACCCCAACCCAGGCCGCCGCGGGCTGAGCCCAGCCGCGCACCCGCCTCGCTCCTCCCCGCGGCCTGATCTCCCTCCTCCACCCCCCTCCGTACCCCTCTGTTCTTCAGGTTTCCAGCCTCGCTACCCGTCCCTGCCCCCGGGGGACCCGGTGGTAGAAACATACCTGACGGGTTTAGAACGGGTCCCCGGGAGGCGCCCCGACGCCCGCGCTCTGCGCTCCGCGCTCTGCACCGGCCCGACCCCGAATCCCGCCGGGCGTCCCCGGGGACACCACGGCCGAGCCCCGTCTCGAAACGTCCACACCACCGAAGCGCCAACGGTAAAGTGACACGAAACTGCTCGGTGCAAGAGCTTCCTGTGCCGGCTTTAATGCGGATCCCGCCGGGGGCATTGCTGGGACACGAGGACACGGCCATCCGCACGGTCCGCGGCCGCGATGGCCGCCGCTCACGGTCCCTGAGGGATGGTGACACAGCCCCGGTCCGGCTTTTGTTAAGGAATTTTGGGGGCGGAAAGGGCAGCAAGCATAGACCCGCAGTCTTGCTTTAGAAGACAATTTGTGGTGGTGTTCATTTTGTCTTTTGATGTTATCCTTTTGTGGATATTAAATCAGATTTTAGTTTGTTACAAGATTACTTATAGAGGAGACTGGGTGGCTCAGTGGGTGAAGCCCCTGTCTTCAGCTCAGGTCATGATCCTGGGGTCCTGGGATGGAGCCCCGCATCCGCCTCTCTGCTCAGTGGGGATACTGGCTTCTCCCTCTAACCCTCCCCCATCTCATGGTCTCTCTCTCTCTCTGTCAAATAAATAAATAAAATCCTTAATAAAAACAAGATTACTTTTAGGGAAGGCACTGGATGACAAGTGAGCCTAATTTTTCAGGCCACTTGGACTCCTTAATTGATAGGATTATATACAACTAAAGTTCTTAAGGGAGGGAGTGAGGAGAGGAAACATACCGAGAGAGTGAAGATGATGTTCCTTTCTCCCCTGTGCATGTTCAACCCTCTGGGCCTGGCCCAGGATCGCGAGTTTGTGGCGTCCGATCCCTGCCAGAAAGCCCTCTGGGAGTCGGAGGTAGTCCTACAGCCTTGGGGTCGGGGCCAGGCCTGCACGCCCACCCATATCATACACTCGCCAGGTCAGGGGTGCACGGACAGCCAAGACCCGGGGCGAGTCTCCGCTGTGGTCACCATCCTGACAGGCTCAGTGCTGAGTTCTGGCTGTGTCCTCACCCCTACAGCCCGAGGGTGACACGTGGTGTCATCAGGGGCGTCTAGTCCGCTGGGGGCACATGCCCAGTCCGGACGTACATAGCAGAGGTGCAGGAGCTCGCGTCCCAAGCACATGCCTTCCCACCGAAGAAAACCAACCAGCGAAACAATATGAAACAATATGGACGATGTAACCCCATTTACCAAGATGATTAAATTCATGCAAACGGATACTATATGTTGTAAATGGATACATATGCACATAGTAACGTGTTAGAAATGCCTGGGATAGGCTAACGTCATATTCAGATTAGGGACTCCTTCTAGGGAGGGGACAGAGGACTGGAATTGAGGAGGTACGCGGAGTTGTCTGCCGTGGAAATTTGAGCAAGGTTTTTACTAGTGCCGTGGAAGATGGGAGAAATCGTAGTTTCTCCCTTGTCTGGGTGTAGAGGATGGAGAATGTGAGAGGGGGTGTGAGATGCATAAAATACGGCCTAGGACACAGCAGTGCCCAATTATCTGCCTCTTATCTCTCTGACCCACCATGCACCTTCCTATCAATCACCTAGTGATCCATGAATGATCCATCATTAATCTATCACTGCATAAGTAATCTATGTATGAATTTGTTTAAGAAATGTGAATCAAGTAGAAAAGAAAATGTTAATATTGACAAAGTTGTACAAGTAACTTCATGTTATTTCTATCACACAGTATGCCTGCGTTGGTTTTGGAAAGCTTTACAGTCTAAATTTTATTTATTTATTTTTAAAGATTCTATTTATCTATTTAACGGTGAGAGACAGAGAGAGAGGGCAAAAGCAGGGGAGCAGCAGGCAGAGGGAGAGGGAGAAGCAGGCTTCCTGCTGAGCAGGGACCCTGATGCGGGACTCGATCTCAGGACCCTGAGATCACGACCTGAACCGAAGGCAGACGCTGAGCCATCTGAGCCCCCAGGCGCCCGACACTCTAAATCTTAAAATAACAGGCACTACAGTTCAGCCTGTGGAGGTCAAACATGGCTCTCCTCCCCCATCCCTGAGACTGGGGGACCCTGTAACCTCTCCTTCTGGCCAATTTCCCGAAGTTTTACACCAGGAACAGCGATCTCCGGCTTCATTTGGAAAGCCTGTGAACTTCTGTAAATAATGTTAGCCAGTGGATACTTGGGGAAAACACTGGAAATACTCCTACTATAGAGTCGCTTGGAGGGAGCCGTTCTTTCTTCTCCTGCGTGGAAGTCATGCCTGTTTCTCCCTGGGGCAGGTGCATTATTCCGGAATACTTTTAAGACCACCCACTGTTACACAGAGCAGGGCACCAACCCGCTCCGTGATCACTGCAAGGCAAGGCGCTCTGAGCTCTGCCATTAGTCTTGTAACAGTGTGTCATTGCGCCCGTTAGTCTTTTTTCTTTTTTTTTTTTTTTACGATTTTATTTGTTCATTTGACAGAGCGAGAGAGCACAAGCTGGGGGAACAGCTTGTGGGAGGGAGAAGCAGGCCCTTTGCTGAGCAGGGAGCCTGGTGGGGTACTCGATCCCAGGACCCTGGGACCACAACCAGAGGGAAGGCAGGTGCTTCACTGACGGAGCCACCCAGGCGCCGCCGCGCCCATGAGTCTTAAAAAAAAAAAAAAAATGCTGCAGATTTTTCGTCCATGAACGGAGGCCATCACGGAGCCGTCGTCCAGGGAGTCGGTGGCGGGTGTCGGACCGCAAACTCACTCCTTCCAGCACAGGCTGGGAGGCAGGGACTGCGCCGGGGCATTCAGAGGCCGACCCCCAGCGCCAGGCAGCCGAAGTCCACACAAGGCAGGCGGCGACCCGGGACGCGCAGGGACCGCCTCGCAGGGAAGCAGTCGGGGTGCGTGTGAAGACGGTGGAGATGATGCGGCCCCGGGGGGATTTGTTTGTCTGCTGTGGTCTCTGCTCTCTCTCTCGGGTTGTTGTGAACCTTCAGGAGAGCGTGAGGCCTGCCAGAAAGTACTCAGAGGGTGACAGCTGGCTCGCAGGGGAAGCTGTGGGAACCCCAAGGGCCCCCGGGGTCAGAGTCAGGGGGAGTGCTGTGTGCGCGATTTCAATTCTATTATGAATTTAGTGAATATTGTAATCAGATAGTTTATATTTATGTAAAAGATTTTGCATTACTGTTAATCTTCCTTTTACTTTTCTTTTTTCTTTCTTTCTTTTTTGGCATAAGAACCCTGACATGCGCTCTGCCTGCTTCATCCGCTTTAAGCACAGGTCCCCTGGGGCCTCAGGTGCAGCGCTGTCCTGGGGGCTCTAGAGCCTGTCCATCCTGCGTGACGAAAGGAGCTCACCGTTCACTCCAGAGAGATCTAGAAACACTTGTACTAACGTGTGTTCTTCAGAATCTGGGTGACTCGGGTCGATCGGGCCGTGCCTTTCTTTATTCTGCCTCAGATAAATATTACACTTAATTGAACATTTTGATAAGCAATGCACAGCTAAGTGACATTATTAAATCTTTATGGATTTAGTAAAAATGGCTAATTATGAGCCGATGGATAGACAACTTGGAAAACGAGCATCGCTTTGCGCACTGGCTCCCGGGTCTTGCCTGAGGTTATGCTGGCCTCCAGCTGTCCGATCCTTGACTGCCCGAGGGCGCGGGCTCCCGGACACCAGGCACTGCCTCTGTCCTTTCCCTTCCTCCCGCTGGTACCATCAAGGCCCAGGGTGGGAGCCCTTATCAGCTGTTGGAAGGCAGCCAATCTCCAAACTTCAAGAAAAGATAAACATGGTTCCCTGGAGCTGGATCCCAGGAGCCCCAGGCAGCTATGGGAGAGTAGAAGTTCTGTCAAGCATTCACAATTGCTGTGTTTCTAAAGCTGCACACAGTAATGAGTTTTTAAAACATGCCAAGCAGATGAAAAATTAAAAGATCAAGTTTATCCTACATTTTACTCGGTTGGTGAAAATAGATTTTGGAGATAGAATGCATGGGAGAAGATGTCCATGGTAATAGGTACTCTCACACCTTGCTGGTGGGAGTTCAGACCTTTGCAGATAGCAACTAGGAAAAGAGGAGATCCCAAAATTTCTCAGCATAGGTGAGAAAGAGTCATCACTGACCATGACCGTGCTGTTGGCCAAGCCCCTTGCTAATGACTTTGCAATCCATCAGTGGGTCAAATCATATATTGTACATTTTACACTGACACGATGTTACATGCCGATTGTCTCCCAACAAAGCTGGGAAACAAACAAACAAACAAAAACAAACAAACAAAAAATTCCGCTTAACTCAGCAATCCCACATTAAGTAACATGTGTAGCCATAGCTCTCCAGTCCCAGGAAGGAAGCGAGGCATAGAGCTCCAGCACTGTTTCCAGAAGTAACATGTCAGAGGCGAGATAAAAGCCCCCTGTCAGGGAAGAAATTTAATTATTGTTCGTCTGTGTAGTGGGATACAGAGGAGCTGGGGGAAAAAGAAGGCGCTCTAAGGTGTACCAGTATCTAATGATGTACTAGACTTACTTAAAGTAAAAAAAGCATTAGGGCACTTGGGTGGCTCAGTCGGTTAAGCCTCTGACTCTTGGTTTCGGCTCAGGTCATGATCTCATGGTCATGAGATCCAGCCCAAGCCGGGCTCTGGGCTGGGTGTGGAGCCTGCTTGGGATTCTCTCTCCCTCTGCCTCTCTCCACCTCTAAAAAATATAAAAAAATAAATAAAGTAAGTAAGTATCACGGAGAGCTGAATTTCTGATGTGCTTTGATATCTATGAGCGCTAGGCTACACGCACATACATCCCTGAACACGCGTGTTTTATCTGCAGACCGTTTACGAGATGGTGGAGTGCTACTGAGGGCATCTGACAGAATCAGGGGCGGATACGAAGGAGACTTACACTTCACTCTGTAACATTTGATGACTTAAAACTGGGTGTGTTACCCATTGACACCGCTGAAAACATATTTTTAAATTAAAAATAAATAAATAAATGCAGATCTGTTGTTAGAGTGCTGTTTTAGCTTCAGGCCTGGTTTGACCGCCAATGCGGGGTGACCGGTAATCCTGACCGTAAATCCCCATACTCCTTCTTGTCTTTGCTCTCTGAAACTAGTAGAGTGGTATTAAATTTTGAGCCAGTAAATTTTAGACACTAAATGGTTCTCTTTTTAAAAAGATTTTATTTTCTTATTTGATCAAGAGAGAAATAGAGAAAGTGCCCAGACAGACGGAGGGGCAGAGAGAGGGGGAAGAACAGACTCCCCGTTAAGCAGGGAGCCTGACGTGGGGCTCGATCCCAGGACCCTGAGATCATGACTGGAGCTGAACAGGTGTTTAATGGACTGAGCCCCCTCACCAGGCACTCGAGGAATAAATGGTTCTCAATGGAAAGTCATTCACCCCTTACATGAGGGAGAACCTGGATTCTTTTAAGGATCTCGATATTCCCTATATTATCATGCCTCGAACCTCCCTCATTCCTAGAAATTCATGGTCGTTGGAAAAGTATAGCTAAACTAATAGAATTTTTCTGCCTGACAGGCTATACACCAGAAAACTAAAGATAGTATTTAAAAAGAAAAGAAAGCTAGTCAACTACAGTTATCAGAAACAAAACTTGGTCCAGTTGAAAATGTAAAGAAATAACACATACACAAGCTTTGTACTCTATTGGCTATTGATGCATTTTATCTGAGGAAAGTTCCCAGCTAGCCGTAAGTCAGCTTGGCCAGTTCTGTACAGCAGATAGCTTTAGTATTTCTGAAGGTCATAAAGTTCACTCATTTTACAACTAGTTATGGAATCCTTACAAAATGTCAACACTTACATTAGGTTTGGAGAGCTTAATAAAGCAGAGCCCAGGTTCCCTCAGAAATTACAGCCCAAACAGAGAGGCAGATGCACAGACAAATGCTGACATTGCAGTGCTGTGACTTCACCTTTCCACGCTGGAACAGAGTCATGTGCTACAGGATTGTCAGGAAAAGATGCCTGAACACTTTGGAAGCAGAATAGGTGAAGAGATTCTCAAGGAAAACTGTTCAAGGAGTTGTGACTACAACCTTATAACTCTGAGACTCCAATGTCTTATTATAACCCTAATGTCTCCAGGTCTCCTTAGTAGATGAAGAAAACTGAAGCCACATTATCAGTATTCTATTGGCTCAATGGCTCTCCTCTGCAAATTTTCAGCTCATTAGCCCTGATCATCCCTAGAGCTTGCCTTCCATATGTTTCCAAGGTCTTCCGTTTCACATGTTTTGTGATATTTCTTGACTCCTCTGGAAACTGCTATTATTCATTAATGGCCCATCTGAGTAAGGGATCAATTTTCCTGATATGCTTACCCTTGCCCTCATGACTGCAGACTGGCTGCCATTGCTCCAGTCATCACAACCAGGTTAAAGGCAGAAATTCTCAATGTGTGAAGTAGGGAAAAGCTGATAGCAGTCATATTCATTAATATCAAGAAAGCAAAAAAAAAAAAAATCACAATAATCTTCCCACTTCCCCACCACTTTCAACAAACTTCCATTTTCAGCTCACAAGACACCCACAGACGCAAAGGAAGCTGGAAAAACAGAATGCGATTTTTCTGCTTCCTTACGATTCATCATCTGGGGAGAGATCAAAAATTTCCTGAATACCTTATGTGTTTGGTGGTAATAAAAATATAGGAGACGGATTGCTTCAAAACACTTTCCCATTGAGAATGAATAAATGATCCCCACATGTTTGCCTCTCGAAGTAGAAGCCGGACCCCCTGACTCTCAGTAGGATGGACGGCTTCTCCTGTACTCAGCCATTGTGCATCATAGCCAGGATCTCCTAATCATTGTACTCCCTGTCCCTCCCTCTTTTGTTATTTTGAAGCCTTAATACTAAAGGGCACTTAGGAAAAAACAGGTTGATGCATACATGTACTTACTAATGGGGTTAAATTTATTTATGGGTCAAGTAGTGGTAATTCAGTTCTATCTTACCACAAGACAGAAATACACACAAATAAGCTTTTATTGGGGAAAATGATTTACACTGAAGTCACCTTTTCCCTTTCGTATTGTTCTGGGGAAATTGTGTGTGTGTGCCTGTGTGTGCCTCAAAGACCCAAGCAGACGTTTTGGGGGAAGGAAGAACGGAGGCATGTAGTGTGTGCCTCCGTGAGTATTTAACTGCTTTGGCACATGGCTTTTATTACTCAGAGAGCAATTGAACGGCTTGTGGGAAAATCAAACATATGCCGTTGTCGCTGTCACAACGTCAGTTTCAGAAACAGCTCTTGTAACCACTGACATATGGGTTTCGAGTTACAGGTAGGAAAATGGATCTGCTTTCCTCACGACTGTATTTGAGTCACAGAGTGTAGTGACAAATCTGAAATCAAATAAAAATAAGACCCGAACCTCAGCACTTTGCCTCAAGTTTATATACATGCATGTTGAAAAATTCTCAAAAAAGTAATGAGAACATATTTATGTTCTTAGACATTAGTCACATCCAAGCAATACTTAGCCGGTGATGGCTTGAAGATTACAATACATTATATATTCATGGAATGCATTTGCATTCAATAGTCACTGTAGGAATGAAGAGAAGGAGTTGACTGTCCTAACCGGAATATGACAGAAATCATACGGCAGGGAAATAGTCACGAGCCCGTGTGTGGGGTGTGACTGCGCGCCGGGCCCACTGGAATAAACAGTCAGGCCCCGCCCAGAGCTGCTGAGGCTGCGGTCGGCTGACGCTGTGTCTACGTGGACGGAACCTGGATGTAATTTGGCAGAATCTATCAATAATCATAATTGTGTGGCTATGATTTGACCTGTTAACATTATGGATGGGAAAAAATCCTAAAAAAATAAGTAAATCTGAAAAGAAACAAAACTCGAGGCTAAAGAACAGATATACTAGAGATCAGTACACAGAGGAGTGTGGGTATCCGGCTAAGTAGCAAAAATAAACGGAATTGGTATTTGCAAGTAGAGGAAAATGTCATTTAAAATGAAATTGGAGAAAAAATACTACGCAGCCATTGAGAATGCTAAAGGTGAAGGCGTTGCAGCAACTTCCTATAGTGAAGAGGCATCGTAAAATTTAGGACTGATTAGTGATACCATCATGGTCGGGCAGGCATCGCCTGTGGGGGCGCCGGTGGGGGACCCGCTGGTTTCGTTTGAAGGTAACAGATCATGGAAGTGCTTCTTTCCCTCTTCACTATTTCACTGGGTTTACTGCCACGTTTTAACAATAGAATTGGGAGGGGCACCTGGGTGGCTCTTTCCTTAAGCATCTGCCGTTGCCTCAGGCCATGGTCCCAGGGTCCTGGGATCAAACCCGCATGGGGCTCCCCGCTCTGCCAGGAGTCTGCCTCGCTCTCTCCCACGCTCTCTGCTTGTGTTCCCTCTCTCGCTGTGTCCCTGTCTGTCAAATAAATAAACAAAATCTTTTGAAAAAATAGAAATGGAAAAATCAAATGTAGCGAGATCAACGAGGAAGAAAATAGTGACACGATGATCTTCTTCAGTCACCACATCTACCTGTAATACCCAAAAACGTGGTTTTGAGTCAGGGCTTCCCGCGGTCGTCCTTCCCCAGCAACAGAAATAACTGCTCGTCTGTACTGGTAGTCTTGACTCGCAAGTCCTCGGGGGTTAAAACTCAGGTGGGCTGCTGGGCATCACTGTGCATTGGGAAATGCAGAGAAACCAGAGTCTCCGTGCATGGTTGGGGAGCGTTGGGACTCGTGCAGGCGCTGTGGACAAGAGCTGGCGGGCGGAGCACCAGACGCATGAAAATGCTCCCCAGCCTCATGGACGCCGTGGGCCAGGGGCATCTCCAGAGTGACTTCGGAGTCATTGTGGAGATCCCAGGCTTATGCATTGGAAAGGAACTTAATTATTAAATAACCAAAAGGTCAGAAGAAGGTTGCCACCTACTTCATCACCAGAAGATGTAGAAGAAGAGGAGAAGGGCGGGGGCTCAGGAGGAAGGGGTCCCGAGAGGGCACAGGCTCGTCGGGTGTTTCTGGTGCACGCGAGTTCTGCTGAACTCCACCGGGAGTGTCCTGCTCTCTTCACATTCCGTTGTCTGGGGAAGATTTCCTGGTGGAACCCGAGTTCACAAATCCACCGAGGGCACCTGGTGCTGAGGCCAAACTCTCCCTCGGATGTTTCTGAATCTGCGACTTCTCCCAAAAATGACAAGCGCAAAAACTGTAGTACGTTATCTATTGGTCATTGTTTTAAAAAATTTAGTTCCGTGATTCTGCTTGTAAAACAGGCTCATTTTTGGTATATATCTGATGGCTTATGGACACTAAAAACTGGGTTCTTCCTTAAAATTAAAGACATTTATTAGAACATACCTTGACTATTGTCATTCTGATTAAAATGTAAAAGTCTCCACCTATCAGATTATGGTTTCTAAGTTTTCAGTGAAGCCCAGAGCCACCCAGTATCCCACAGCCACCCTCCCACCATCATAATTAATTTACATCGCCTCAGTAATTTTTCAGTTCCAAACAGTTTTTGTCATGATATGAGCTCCCAATTTAATCAATATTCACATGTGTCCACTGTTTCATGGAAAAAAAGTTAGTCTTGGAGCATCACAATAGTTTATAAGATGGTCTTTCTGATCTCGTCTTCCCCGACTCAACACAGACCATCTGGTTTAATTCCCATCGTCATTTCCCTTTTTTCTCTCCCACACAAGGACACACAGCCGATGACTCACTGAACTAGCTCCAGATTCTCCTCCTGGTCCTGAGTCCTCTACAGCAGGATCTCGTCATCGCTGTTGTAGCATACTGTCCCACTGTTCTCTAAAGGAAATTCTCTAAGTTTGGTATGGAAATGATCTTTGTAGTCAGAAAGTTTGGGTTTAGATCCTCACTGTGTCACATGCTGGTTTCGTGATCGGAGGGAAGTTCTGTCTGTCTCCGGCCACAGATAGTTGTTGGCCCAAGTCAGTGTCCAGGAGCAAGGCTCATCCACGGAAAATGACCCAAGAGGGGAGAGTGCAGTCCATGGTGTTGGCTAATGAGCGGGAAGCTAAGCCGACAGCGTCCTGCTCTTCCCTTCTCACAACTGCGACGTCTGCTCTGTGGTAACATGTCCATTTCCGACGAACTGGTTTTGCAACACCAGCACCCCACATTCAGTAACCGTGTTACCAGTTAAGACTGAATGGACGATCTTCCAAAAGGTCCTAATGCAATGAGAAAAACCTGGCCGACAGTCAACCACAACCTCAGTATTTGTGGGATCCAGGCCAAGATGAAACATCCAGGTGAACACCCAGGAATCTTAGGCATGATTCTTTCTAAACTGTAAGGGCGTCTTCGTACGGCACCACCTGTAATTTGTGCTGACTTATCTGTTCATGGAGCCCTCCCCAACAGAATGGCCATCAGCACGGGTGCCCTCAAGGGGAAGAACAAAAAGCCGCAGGGGTCTCTCTTCCAAATTCTGTATGATGAAGGAATTCTCTGGAACGACCACATACCTTTTGTTAATTCCCGAAGAGGTAACATTAAGGAATTCAGGGGCACCTGTTACTAGGATCACGTGATTCTGGTGAGCACCATCCGTTCTCACGGGAGGTCAAGAAAGACGGAGTGTTTGCAGCTACCAAGTCATGATGTCATTGCGAGTGGGACGTGGGGAACCAAAGAAAATCCCCGTAATGGTTTTGCCGTTGAGCTGCGTGTGGACTGAACATGATTTATTGCCCTCCAGAAAGAAGGAGCTCATATTTGAATCGATTGCGCATACGGCGCATGACACAGACAAATGGCCATGCCAGCCTGGCCAGCGGAGTTTCGCTCTCTGAGACAGACGGTAAGTGTAAAAGGGTTTCGAGTTTTAAGGGGAGAGAATTTAATCAGCGGCATGAAGACAAAGTTGGGGAATCTTCCTCGCCGCTCCCCACTGAAAACCCCAGCCGGCAGATCACGGAGTCAGAGCCTTCGTCGAGCTTGACGCGGAATCCCGACAAGGAAACTGGGCTTCCGGCAACGGCAGCCAGCGCCGACCACTCTGCCTCTCCGTTCCGTGGACGTTAACCTGGCACCTTCCTTGTGTCCACGCCCACGTGTGACACGCGGTGCTCTGCCCTTCCTGCCAGGATTAGCAGATGACTATTTCCCTCAACCGTGAAAATACTAAACTCCCCAGCATGTTAGTATGGTTTATAGGCGAGGGTTTGGCCTGATGCTTGAGATCGCTTCCAAGGCTGAATGTGGGACGTCGGCGCCCCAGAAAGAGCTCAAAAGCGGTTCCATCGCCCCTTCCGCCCGTGCCCGCTGGTGGTGGGGCTGAAACAGAACGGGCCACCTCACAGACAAAGACCCACGAGCCCCCATCAAATCCCTTCCATGGGCGGGTCCTTTTGCAAATGAGGATGGGCCGTTCGTCCTCTGCCTCCTGCTTTTAAAAAACAGGCACGGAAACACGGTCTTTGGTTATCGGGGCCCATTGATCTCACACCCGGTGTTATGTCATAACGATTTAAGCAAATGACTAGAAATCACCGTATTTTTTGTATGTCTCTAAAGAGCACAGTACCTGAGCAGGTCCCAAAGTAGCAGACGCCTTCTTCCGGGTCCATGACCTGCACACACTGAGTATGTGTCCCCGGAGGTCTGACCTTGAGGCGGTGGCAGGGGACAACGGAGTACCGTCTCAGCCTGTAGACTTGGGCACGTCCTTGGTCTGCCGACAGCTTAGTCCTACAGACTGAGAGCAGGCGCCCTTGTGAGCTGTCAGCCTCAAGCTGGGTACCTGTTGGAGTAAAATGGTTCACAAGTACCATTCCCGAAACGTGAGCTGCTCCCATAACCCTGGTTGCTGCTTCTTGGGAGGGAAAAAGAAGATCCCCGTTGTTAAATGAAGCCAGCACCGCGGGGGTGACATAGCTCCCCAGGATGTCACCGGAGCGACACAGCAGGAGGCCCCTCGCTAGTGGACCCCACTTGTGTCTGGACTCTGCTTCCAAAAGCAAAGGACAGTCTCCCACATTCCCAGAGTGACTGCGCGTTCACGGATCGTGGCATCCATCCGTGCCCCTTCCAAATGGAGATGACTCGGTAAGATCGGCCCAAAGGAACGAAGAGG
This sequence comes from Martes martes, assembly GCF_963455335.1. Classification (NCBI taxonomy): domain Eukaryota; kingdom Metazoa; phylum Chordata; class Mammalia; order Carnivora; family Mustelidae; genus Martes; species Martes martes. The sequence goes on along the minus strand of NC_137889.1, from coordinate 2,807,328 downwards.
GGAACGCTGATTGGCCAGTAAGTATATAATCTGCTTAACCGAACTCCTCATTTTAGAAATGCTGATTAAAAGCACTCACGTTAGGGATGTGGCTGGCTCCCCCAGCAGAGCCTGCGACTCTTGATCTCAAGGTTGTTGAGTCCAAGCCCATGTTGGGCATGGAGACTACTTAATTTAAAAAGATAAATAAATAAAACAAATAACATATGAAACAAAGCCTTCACGTCAGTGCTGCCTGTCACAGGGCCAGCACGTGAGGAGAGGGCGTCAGTGTTCCTGGGCGTCTGGGTGAAAGGCGCCCTCTCTAACCCTCCCTGACTGCGACCCGGCAATGGAAACCCTACGACTCAGCACGTTTCTGCTGAAAATGCCGGGATGGCCGTCCTATTGGAAAAACAGCCGGTCTGCCTGCCCTCGAGCACAAGGCAAGTGGTCAGCATGGAGGTGCAGTAGGTGAGAAGGAGCTGACCGTAGTACGTGGCACCTGCCGGAAACAAGAATCGTGACCAAACGGTAAACCAGCAAACCAACAAACGACAAACAAGAACAGAAACGAAACAAAACAACCAAGAACAAGAACAAGAACAAAAACAACAACAAAAAAAACAAAAAACAAAAAAACAAGAATCAAACCAAACCAAACCAAAACAAAACAAAAAACTAAGAGAGAAAAGAAAAGAAAAAAGAAAAACAAGCAAAAAACAAAAGGGAAGAGAAAAAACAGAGACAGCTTTGTACATTGGGCAAAGCAGATGTTCAAAGAAACGCTCCCACCCCGCTCTCTGTCCGAGGGCATTTACTCAGCCCGCATGGGCAACGAGAGGGTTTCCTGAGCGGCCCACAAGGACGCTCCCCGTGGTGCATAGTTTCCCTGGCAATGCAGCTTGTGGCCCCGAAAATACGATCACAGAACAAAAATAGAGCAGCGGGGGACACCTGGGTGGCTCAGTGGGTTAAAGCGTCTGCCTTCAGCTCAGGTCATGATCCCAGGGTCCTGGGATCGAGCCCCGCATCGGGCTCTCTGCTTGGCAGGGAGCCTGCTTTCCTCCTCTCTCTCTGCCTGCCTCTCTGCCTACTTGTGATCTCTGTCTGTCGAATAAATAAATAAAATCTTTAAAAAAAAATAGAGCAGCGATCAGAATACCCACAGACTCAGTCGTCTGGAGAAAAGTTTACGAAATAACCTGAAAAGTCGCATGATGTCGTGAGAGCAGAGAAGCTGAAATTCACGGTCAGTGTGCTAGAACTAAATAGCTCCATCACAGAGAAATTATTTTTTTCCCATTGAGAGAAGGATACCGAGAGGGAAAAATGTGTGTCAAGCTACAAGCGTGTGCAAACGTAGTCATCACGGGTGGGGGATTCGCGGCTGTCTTTCCCAGCATGGATTCTAGCCAGACCGCCCAGGAGTGATGAGCCGAGTTTAGCAAAGCAGGAGGGAAAACTCACAATGTCTCCCCAAACCCCTTCCCCCCTCCCCTCACAAAAGAGCTGTCTTCCATATCTGTACTTTATTCACCGATCCGTTAGAAACCCTTTCCCCAGAACCAAGACAGCAGCTTCTCGCTGCCTGTAACACCGGGAACTGTCAGAGGCGTGGACATCTGACCCGAGTGGAGCTTTGTGGTGGGTTCCTGGGAGGAAGTCAGGCCCCGACACCCAACGCGAGGCTGGGCATAAGTAGCCCATGACCCCGGTGGTCGTTCTCATTGTTAGCCAAGGTCCCATTACCAAGAGGGAAAGTGCGACAATCCGAGGGGCCTTGAACGTGTTGCAGTTTGTTAGAAAGTAAAAAATCAAGAATGCAAACAAAGACGCAGGCGACGAGGAACCCCATGATGGAAAGCCAGGGTCCTCCTGGGGCTCCGAGGGCCACAAGGCCATACAGCGTGAGTCGTTCCTTCCCTTCTTCACGGCCAAAAAATAAAATAAATAAAATAAAATAAAATGAAAATTTTATGAAATAAAATAAATGAAATAAAATGAAATAAAATAAATAAATAAATAAATAAATAAAATGAGATAAAATAAAGATAACTTTATGAAATAAAATAAAATAAAATGACAACCACTTTCGGAACAAAAAGAGTCCGTGTCATTTTCTGCGTAGCAGAGAGCAGAAACGGAAACAATCACAAGTTCAATCAGATTAAAAGCATTAAATATATTTTTCAGAAAGTTATAACAAATAAAAGCCTACAAACCAGATGGTATACAAGGAATTTCTTGCAATAGTAAGAAGGTCCAGACTGGAGTCAAAATTTCCCCCATGTGCTGTTAAAAGGAGACAAACCTAGAATGTCCCCGGGAGGAAGAGGAAGATGCCGGTGAAACATAAAGCAGGTAAGCGTCGGCCGTGGAAAGCAGGAAAAGGAATGCGACAGAGCAGAAGTTATGGAAAACTCCGTCCAGGAGATTCGAAGCCAGGGTGGGAGGTGCAAGACAGAACAGGACACGCGGAATGATCCATGAGCGGCCAGGGGCACGCGCGGGCCGTTCGCAGGCGTTGATGCTTGGGAAGTCCACGCGGTTGATGGCAAGCCGACTCCTGAGGAGGAAGGAAAGCGCATCTTCAGAATTAGCCAGGACTGCAAGCTCCCCCGTCCGGCTGAGAGTTAATCTACTCGTGGGGATCCAGTGACAAGCCACCGACTACTAACAAGTAGTAAGAGAAAAGTGAGAAAATATGTGTTTTAACCAAACCCAAAGGTCAAAATGGAGACGTTTCTAAAATCCCAGAAAATTCCATGACGCGGCGTATAAAAATACTCTCTATTCCACAGCTATTTCTTAATCCATTTCAGTCCTCTTCCCTTTTGGACGCAAGTAGGGTTTTGTCTGTGGACGGCTACTTTGTATTTCATGATTGTGGGTGATTGTCCAGTGATTTCTGAAATGGAACAAATTCATCAGAAAGGCAAAAGAATATTGCACCTGTTTGCAGCGAATAAGACTGGCCTATTCCGACAAACCCAAAACATGATGGAGGAGATTTCGGCATTACGGTCCCCAGGAGCAGACAGATGAGACGGAAGGATTTGAACAACCCCGTGAACAAGATGGTAACGTTGCTGATAGACCAGTCTGCCCTGTGTACCTTTCCCGATTCAGAGTCCCTCGTAAAGAAGAACCCACTAGTTCTCTACCCATTATCGTCCCTTCGGAAGACCTCCTCTGAATTCCTGGTTCTCTTTCAAGTAGAAGGGAGGCCCTGGGGAGGATCATCATCCAAGAACGGATTTTGCCATCCCTCCGTGAATTCTGCCAAGATGCATCTGGGACGCCTGTATGTTTATCACCTGTTGCCTTCTGCTTTGAGAGTGGAGACACAATTAGAGACAATGTGAAAAGACAGAGGAGTCCCGTTTCGCAACACATGACACCGAGTACTTTAAGCAATCTGTTTTCCCTGGTGGGTAAACCCTCCTTCCGAGTTAGGAGAAGGAAATCTGCGTGGTCCCTAGCGGTGACCGTATCACCTAAGTGATGCCGACACACACATGTTTATTAATCGTCCTTTGTGGTGGACACTCGCTGGCTTGGACATCCCGGCTTTCCTCTCTCCAGTCATTGGTAAGAGCGCATCAACCCTCACGGCGTCCTGTCCGTCCTCCGCTGGTCCATGTGCGGTGGGGACTCTGGATCCCAACTGAGAGCCTCGCACGGTAGCGTGGGACTCGGACTGTTCTTGGGCACAGCCACGGCCTCATAACACAGAGTGCATTATATTTAAATTTTGGTAAAAAACAAAAACAAAAACCTGTCTTGCCTCTGCCTGGACATCGGAGCAATGGCCGCAGAGAGCCTGGCAGCTCCCTGGTGACCCTGATGGGCGAGAGACTGAGTGAGGATGTTGCCGCAGAGGGAGCAGCGCTGATGGTGGGGGGGGCTGATGCTTTGGAGGGGGGGCCCCTCCTCTCTAGGGCCCAGTGTGACTCCACGCTGCCAAGGTGCTGTGGGTTTCTATTGCTTGAAATAAAACCATCCCTAATTGTTACAGACAGCAAATAACCTGACATCTCCCTGCCTTACTCAATCGTCATGTGGAGCTTTATTAACGTCCTATAAGTTTTGACGCATTTCAGGAAGCAGGACAAGTCAGTGTGAGTACAGAAAGCAGCTGTGCGACAACGGCCGGGGTCGGTGTTGGGACGTTCCTAAGTCTCGCCTTCCGTCTGCTGTCCAGGGCCGAGCGCCGGCCTTGAGGACAGAGAGTAAATGCTCCGTTGCGGAGAGCACAGGAAAGGCAGGCAGACCTCTCATCTCTGTCTGAAAAAACGTCAGGGAACCTTCATTGGGCACTTAAGCTTCAACGTGGCTGACAGTGATGTTCACAGTGACGAATGACTCCTTCCCCCCCGACGGAGAGCACCCGAAGGCGACGGCCGAGCCGGGCGCGCGGAGGACTTACCCTCTCCCTCCCGGGTCGGACGTCTCTGCCGACGTCGAGCAGTGGCCCCAGAAAGGCTCCTGGTTCTGGAAACAGGGGAACCCCTCCGGCTGCCTTATTTCTCATCATGATAGGAGGCGGCCCCAGACCCGTGAGATGGTCGTGCCCCGCAAAGCACCGCAGAGTGATTCCGTTATCCCGGCTGCTTAGCAAATGCTCCATGTCCAGCGGCCCCGGGCGTCTCTTACCAGAGGAAGGTCCTTGTTAGGGGAGCGAAGTGAAACCCGCAGTGGGGCTGTTGCCTCCTCACACGGTCACGGCGGCTGGCACTGCTCTCTCTGTGTGGATCCGCAGCGGCAGCCACCCCAGCAGGCACACCCCACGTGAACGTACGAGGGGGCGCCCCCCCCACTAACCTGTACGTGGGGAGTCCTGGCCACGGGCGAGGTCCACCTGCAGCGAGACTGGTCATGAGTTATCAGTGAGCTAACTGCACCGCCTCAGCCGGACCCCAGAGACCACCTCCGCCCTCCGTCCCCCGCCCAAGAACACCCCCCTTCTCAGGCTCCGTCTCCCCATCACTGCTCCTCCTTGTCCCTGTGTCCCCGGCCCAGCTCAGGGGGTCGGGCTGCCTCCCAGCTAGACCGCTCTGAGCTCAGTGTCTCTGCTCCAGGAGCTCCTCTTCTCCAGTGAGGCCGTAGAAGCTTCTCTCTAATTCAAATCCGAGCTTGTCATCGCTCACTTCCAAACCCGTCAGTATATGTGCTGCCGAAGCGAGCTCACTTCCAAACCCTTCAGTGGCTCTCGGTGCCCAGCATCCCGTACTTGCCCTCCGTACACCATAACACTGGGTTTTCCTGTTCAAACTCAGCCGTCCCACCGCCTCTAGATTAGGAGCTCCGTGGGAAGTTCTTCGGGATCTTGTCTACACTTTTAGCTCAAAACCTAACAGGGCTTGGTTCAGAGCTAATATTCACTCATCTCTAGAAGAAAGTATCGCACATGATATACTGCCTAGAGTAACCCTGGACTGTTTTAATTTTTTAATTTAAAAGAAAGTATTAATCCTGACTCCACACAAAGCCCTGTGTAGGCTTTCAGGCTGCAGGTAAACGAGATCAACCTAGTGTCAACTTTCATGAAGTTTACACTGTATCGGAGAAGAGAGATTGGACACCACACATGTGGTATTGTGGGTTGGTATTTTCTTTTAACTGAAATCAAAGGATTCCTAATTGATGTAAACAGCAACGGAGTCAGAATTTCTTTGTATCATTTAATTGTGGTGTAGGACTTGATCATCAATGCTGCGAGCCAGGAGATCCCCAAAATGCACGTGTCAGCATCCTGGTAGGACAGCCTCGTAGGACACAGGTGTCAGCATCATCCTTGTAGGACGGCCGAGGCCTCAGATAAATCCCTGGCCCCCCACACTCTCCCTGGGACTGCTGCGTCCACAGGGAGGGTGGAGAAGACAGAGAGGCATGAGCACAGGGCCAGCAAGGAATGGCTCCCGAGCAAACACTCAGGCCCAGTGTCCCTGTCACGTCCTCCCTGTCCTCCTCCCTCAGTGCTCACGGGGCTTCAGGGACACACTGATTGTGTGGCTCCCATGGGCTGGTTTGTGCAGAGCCATCGCACCTCCTGGCTTCTGTGATGCTGTTCAGGGACTGGGGAGTGAACGGCATGCCCACTTCCAGGCGCTTTGCAGGATCCTTTACCCATCAGCCCCCCAGGAAGCCATGGTTCCTCCTCCTGATGTGGCTCAGAAACTCCAGAGTACATCCCCCTACGTCCCACCTACATTCTGCTTACGTCCAGCCTACATCCCCCCCACATCCCCTGTACATCCCACCTACACCCCACCTACACCCCCCTACATCCCGCCTACATCTCGCCTACATCCCGCCTACATCCCGCCTACACCCCCCTACATCCTGCCTACATCCCCCTACATCCCGCCTACATCCCCCCTACACCCCACCTACACCCCACCTACACCCCCCACATCCTGCCTACATCCCGCCTACACCCCCTGCATTCTGCCTACATCCCCCTACACCCCCCTACATCCCACCTACACCCCCCTACATCCTGCCTACATCCCACCTACATCTCCCCTACACCCCACCTACACCCCACCTACACCCCCCACATCCTGCCTACATCCCGCCTACACCCCCTACATTCCGCCTACATCCCCCTACACCCCCCTACATCCCACCTACACGCACCCTACATCCCCACCTACATCCCACCTACATCCCGCCTACATCCTGCCTACATCCCCCTTATATCCCACTACACCCTGCCTACATCCCACCTACCTCATTCCCCTCCCCTCTCCTCTGGGGTGGCATTTCATCATCTCACAGCATCCCGAGAAGGCTGAGTGCAGAACAGTAGAATGTTCTGGGATCCAGAGAGACCACAGTCACCTAACTCGGGACAGGAAGTGGTTCGAGCTGTTCTGTGTGGTTGTCAGGTACTGTTGTTAGCCTCTCACTGAGCCCGCTTTCTCAACTGCGCTGTACCAGAGGCTGTGTGTAGAGGACAAAACAGACTCCATAGGGCCAGGTACCCCGGTGGTCTCAGCCACCCCCTCAGGAGGTATGGTGACCCTCAGCAGATAAGGAGGGATGACTGTCCTCCAGTCCGCCTTTGGGTCGCTGGCCCTGCTGCTTCTGGGACCAGGTGGTGGAGCAGGAAGCAGGCATGGTCAAGAACCCTGAGGCCTAACAACATCTGGCCCCAGGCTTCACCTTGAGTGCTGCCCCCCACCCCCGTGTGTGCTGTTTGTTCGGGGGGGTGGGGTACAACGGTCCACTGGGACCTTTAAGTGTGAAGGCCCTCGGGAAGCTTCGCGATGCGTGTGAGAAATCTGAAAGCCCAGGTGGGACATAAGACCCATGAGTGGCTGGTGAGACAGGCAGGCCCGACCCCAGAGCCCTGGGCTGCCAGTGTCCATTCTTAAAAATTTAATGGCGGGGCACCTGGGTGGCTCAGTGGTTTAAGCCTCTGCCTTCGGCTCAGGTCATGGTCTCAGGGTCCTGGGATCGAGCCCCGCGTCGGGCTCTCTGCTCAGCAGGAGCCTGCTTCCCCCTCTCTCTGTCTGCCTCTCTGCCTAGCTCTGATTTCTCTCTGTCAAATAAATAAAATAAAAAAAAAAACACAAAAAAAAATTTAATGGCTAACTGGGAAGCCTGTATCGATCTTGATCAGAAAAAAAAAAAAAAAATGAGTTTGTAAAGAGAATTTAGAAAACAGTGTACAGGTCAAAGAGAGCCTATGTTAGGAAAAATAAGACGGTGAGTAGAAATGAGCATGTGGCCTTATTGTCCTTTTGACCGAAGGAGAGAAGGAAACGAGGAGGCTGGCGTGAGCTTAGTGAGGGAGCCTGCTGTGGGTTGATTGCTTCTTGGTCATCACCTCCCAGCTGGTGAGCTGGGAGAGTTCCCCCATCTCACCGGCTCAGATAGGTCCCCCACCATCCGGTGGACCAGGCATGCCCCACAGTGGGATCATGGCTCACCCCAGATTTGTTTCCCCTTTGGGTACTCTCACGGCCCCCCCAGCCAGGGACTGGTCCCTAAAGCAGCTCTCTCTTCCTCTGCTCTTCAGAATCTCATATTTTCTCCTGAGTAATTTACTCTCTTTATTGGTGATAATTCTTTAAATTGAACTTTTTCTGGTCAAAAACTGTTGTGTGGTGTTGTCTCTGATTTGATACTGATGAATACATCGGCATTGAATTGTTATAAAGACCGAACCACACATCTGTTGTCCTGTCCGTGGCTCCAAGATGTATGGCAATATTAAGGGAATCTCCACATGCAAATTGAGTAAAAATCAATCAGATGTGGAACAAAATTGCTGTAGCCCGTTTCCTCCTGGAGGAACACTGAAGGCAGGATCTTGGGGATTTTGCCACACATCTGGGTCAAGGGACTGTGAGAAAGGATTTGAAATATTTTTGAAGTGTTCAGTGCCCTGGAAGCATCAAGAGCTTCTGAGACCAGAACGCGTATGTTGGTGTCCCTGCTTCTTTAGACACAACCAACGTTAGCATGTCAAATACAAACGCTCCCTGTCTGTCAATGGTGCCGAAGTGATCCGGAGTCAGCAGAAACCTTCCAAGGTTGGACCGTGGTCTTTTCCTGGGCTAACAATATGTGGTGGGTCCGTTCCTGTGATGCTGGGCGGCGGCAGCCACAGCCCCCAGGGGGCCACACCATCACCGGGTCAACAGCCAGCACAAGGACAGGAGTCCTACACACAAGCACACATTCTGTTTGTCACCTTCAGGACAATATTCACTACATTACACGAGAGATTCAACCCTTTATGGTAAGACAGGTTTTGTGTTAGAGGATTTGGCCCAACTATAGTCTAATGTCCGTGTGCTGAGGGCGTGTGAGGTGGACTAGGCTGAGCTGGGATGTCTGGTAGGTTAGATGTACTAAGTGCATTTCAACGTGATATTTTCCACTCAGGCTGGGTTTATTGGGACGTAACCCCGCGGAAGGTGGGGAAGATCTATGGCTGGTGATTCACGTTGTCTCACCTTTTCTATTATCATCATTACTTCTCGGAATGAAGCTTGGCTTTGAAAATATGAGTGAGTTTACTCTCCATGACACACAGCCCAGGACCCTCAATCTTCTGGGGTCTTGCGTCCCCTTCCTCTTCTGCAGCGGCGGCCGTGGAAGCAACGGAAGGTCGGCACTTGTCATGACACAATGAGAGGCCACGGGATCGCTTTCCCCAGGACAATGAAATGACCCACTTGGGTTTCTAAACAACGGCCATCCGTTCCGTGAAGGATTTATCGGCAGGAACGTCCGTAGGTCTGCAGAGGTGCCTCAGATCAGTCAAGTGATTCCGGTGTTGTAACGCCGCAGACAAAGGAAAGCGACGAAGGCCAAACCCGTGAGAGACAGAGGTGACGTGGCTTTTGCACTGGTTAATCCCGTGCATTGGAGGAACAGACATGTGACGAGAAGCTCTCCAACGGAGGGTCTCGAGCTGATGCATAAACGTGAGTGTGAGTCACAGAGAGAGAAGAGACGTGACCCGAGTTGATCTTTGGTGCCGTGAAATCTCAGTTAAGGTTTGAATCAGCGAAACACAAAGCGAAACGACACCTTGGTGGCTCTCATGTGGCTCTCGTGTGGAATGCATGTAGATGGGCGGTTGGAATGGGAGGTGGAGGAACCACCCGAGCCGTGGGAACAAAGAGGACGCTGATACGGCCTCTCTTCCTGAGGTGCCCCGTGTGTCCCCATAGCCCTCTCCTGGGACTGGCCTCTGCTGGACGTGATCTCTGTCGTCAGGCCGCTGTCCTAACTCTCCAGCCCTTGGTCAGGTCATCCTTTCCCCAGGATCCTTCACAAATCCCCTCTGGATTCAGCTCTTACAGAGCAGCGAGAGTGGGATTTCCATGGCGCTCACTGCCTTTGGCGTTACTCGCAGGACGAGGACAGGGTTTCTGCCGGGAACCCATCAGCTCACTGAGGAGGGCTCGCATCTTCATTGTCTCTAGGTCTCTGCTCTGGTACGTAGCAAGTGCCTGATAAATTTTATTTAAAAATTAGCTTAGGGACTTCTGGTTCTGGGCATGAAAAATTCACTGGTATTAAGTTTAGCCTCTGTTAAAACTCCTCCGAAATGTGGACAAAATACATAAAACAACCGTTTTCTGAGCTCTGAGCCCCAGCAGGTGCAGTCTTGACCGGAAGCACATGGGTGTTGGGAAACAGCTCTCCGCAGATTCCTCGTGTTTCTCCATGTCTAGTGAATGGAGGCATTACCTGCCATTTATCCCAGACAATCACGTCAGCGATTCTGATACAGCAGGTGGCTCTGGGAAGTGGTATTTCCCACAGAGCAAAGGGCAAGCAGGTTTGTAGCACACCATTAGAAAAACACGTAGGGTCCCTAAGAGTGAAGTTTCTCCAGCTGTGACTCACGGTGAGCATCCGCCGGGGTCTGTCAGTGTCACCCCCCAGGACTGAAGTGCCAGGGGAAATGGTGTGAACGTAAAAATGGTGCTGTTCGCTGTCCTGCGAGTAAGAGTTCTCTGCCTGTGATCCACGAGTCTTACAGATCAACATCTTAGCTTGCCAGTAGAATACAATCTGACCGATCAAGGTTCTTCTGAGTTGACGTTGAAGAAGATGAGGTGGGATATACCGCGGTTTGGAGAACCAGGGAAGCCGGTGGCGTGACTCGGGCCAAGACCAGGGGAGCTGAAGGCCCGAGAACTAGAGTGGACGGGACTCCTGGGATATTAGTCCTTGAGTCTGCACTAGCAGCACGGATGTCTGAGGGCGGGAGGAGGTGGGTGTCCCAGCTCCAGATGGACGGGATTCCCTCTTGCTTGGCCTTTCTGTTCTCTGCGAGCCCTCAGCAGTCAGATAAAGCCACTCGCACTGGGGAGGCTTCACTCAGTCCGCAGAATCAGATGCTAATCTCTTCCCGAGTCACCTTCACAGACACCAGGAAATCATGTGTCACCCGCTATGTGGGCATTCCATGACCATACACTGAACCGTCACAAACACCAGAAAGGAGGCACCTCATCTTGTAAATTTGGGTGCTAGAGACAGTGTGTGTCTCACTCAGACACTCTGACATCTTACTCCAGCCTCCTGCAAATCGACGCTCTTAGCGCAAAACCGAGCACACAGCAAACTCATGACCTTAGCTTTCCCACGACCTTCATGGTCCCTGGGATCTGCAAGTCTTCGAATAATGATTTTATCAACCAGAGGCTCTGGGAAAGAGGGGTAGCCTCATTGACACAGCTGTGTGTCTCCCCTTCTGACAAATGTCTACAAGTTTGCTAAGGGGTCCCGATCAAAACGGGATTCCCCACCTTCTCAGGCTTGGAGACTCTCCAGGCTGATATTCCCACTTGGGAGTGGGTCACCCTGGATTCAATGACTGAATGGGAAAAGTCGCAGCGAGCTTCAGTTGTCGAGTAGAATTGGGATGTTCAAGAGTGTGGCTGCTCTGTCCCCACAGCCCTGTGGTTTTCTGTGAAAGACCGACAGCACTTCCGTTGGGGAAAACTTATTTGCCACCCTGATGCTAAAAGGAAAGATCTGACTCAAGGGGGTCCTGGATTTACAGTTTTCCTTAAAAGGCTGGGCCAGTTTCATTGACGGTTCAGCTGAGCTTAACTCTGGGAGTCCCCGGACGGCTGCGGGCATCTCACTTCCGCTGCACGGAGCGAATGCAATAGCCCTGTGGTGGGGAGAACCCAGACGACGTCTCGTACTCCAGCCCGGGCCCTCCTTGGTCACCCATGCTGAGCACTTACTGGTTCCTAGGCTGGCGACTGTGTGTAGATGGACAGCGTGGGGCGGAAGGTGGCTGGCTTCTTTAGGGGTGACGACACAAGCACACTCAGCACACTCACCAACTTGTCCACTTAGGGCATCAGCTCTTCTCTCCACATAATATACTCTGTGAAAATGTAAAATACAGGAACAGAGTTTTATAGGAAAAAAAAATGCTCTCACCTATATAAAAATGCTTGACCCCCTCCCAGTTAGGGAAACGCAGGTTCAATGTACAGGGAATGACCATCTCTCCCCGGGAGTGAAAGAGGAAAGAACAGTGTGACACACGACAGCGATGACAGCAGCCTTAAGAGTAGGAACACAAAATGCACCTTTCCACACTGACGGATCGCAAATTGGTGCAACTTGGATGGAAAATGTGTCTTAAAGTTAAAAATGCTTTTGCCCATAAATTACCATATATACGTTAATATATAAATAAACATGTATAAATTTATATATAAATATAAAGATAAGTTATATACGGTATAAATATAAATATTTACTTACAACCATAATTACATATGTGTGAACGCCTTACATAAAATTTATTATATTTGTTGTATTTAATAGCAAAACCTTGGAAACGGCTCCGTGTTCTTTGGTAGAGGACAAATTAAACAAATGATGGCACAGTCACAGCCATGCCACCACACAGGTGCCAGGACTTGCTGCTGCTTTCTCCAAACTGGCACAGGATACCCGAGACACATGGACATAGGGAACCACACATGGACGTAAAGGCAGGGTCCGTAATGCCCGTGAGGACAGAAGAAACCCCAAAGCACATCTCCAACAGGGTGTGTGACCAACCCAACGCTGACCTGGGAAGCCCAACTGTGTGGCACTGGCAGATGGACCACGTTTTAGGGCATCCGAGTCAGGATCAAGTTTAAGACATACCATTATTTTATGGATCGCTGAAAAGACGAACAAGAGAAATAGTAATGCCAATTCCCACGTTGTGCGTCTCCGGCGGTGAGACACCTGCCCGGGTCGCAACTTCAGACGGGTCACAATGTTAAAAAAAAAAAAAAAAAAGTACATTGTAGAATCAATAAAACCCAATTCTTTTCCCTTCGTATTCTTTGTATCTTTTGAATTTTATATTAAAAATCGTACTTCAACGCCTGGGTGGCTCAGTCAGTTCAGCGTCTGAATCTTGATCTCTGCTCAGTTCTTAATCTCAGGGTCATGAGTTCAAGCCCCACACTGAGCTCCACACTGGGCATCAAGGCTACTTAAAAAAAAAAAAATACTTTGTATGACCTATTTTAATGTATGTTCAGAATAATGTATTAGAATCAGTTGAATCTTCTTTTTATGGTTTGGTTATGTTTGAAAGGTAAAAAATGTTCTATATAATGAGTTAAAAGTGTGCCAGGTGGTGGGTATTAGGGAAGGCACGGATTGCATGGAGCACTGGGTGTGGTGCAAAAACAATGAATACTGTTACACTGAAAAGAAATTAAAAAAAAAAAAAAGTGTGCTGGGATGCTCGCGTAGGAACATGGTTATAGGGACACAGTCAAACCTCAGAATACTGAGCGGGGAGAACACACAACTGAGCTCTCGAAGTGCTGAAGCTGAGAGCTTCAATAAGAGAATCGGAGATTGTATTTATTGATGACACCATGGAACTGGTATGGCCTTGGGGGATCCCCGGAGAAGGAAAGAGCAAAGTGTTCTCACATGTAGTGGAGACGGCGAGTGACTTCATTTCACAGCCTCCAATCCTTAGAAAGATGTTTTGGAAATAAAGAGCGAAACCACCCTCATTTCATTAAAGTGAAATGTGCGTAAAAATAAAGAAAAAGAAATGCTAGTAACTCTTCCGTGTGACTGTACAGAACATGAGGTTTATTTATTAAATCTGCTACAGAATAAATAGTGACACCGCTTTAGGTTTGAGATAATGGTCACAATAGATAATATTTATGGAGCATTTATGACGTGTCGTGAACTATTTAAGCTGCTTACATGTATTAATCTATGATTGAGGATCCTCGGTGTGTAAATAAATCATTTCTCTGTTCATTTTCTTGCAAAGCTACAATTCTGTGACCTAATTAAAAATAAATGAAAATTTCTAGACCTGAAACGAAAATCTGACTCACAATTCTAGTTTAGTGGCTTAAATGACATTGCATAGAAGTCATTGTCTTCAAAATGATATTTTCCTATTCAAGTGGAGAATTTCCATTATTCATCAGTTCACCTTATAATTCCATCGTGCACTAATTAGCTGTACAATTTAATTAGGCATAAAACTAATTGATGATATTAAGGGTGTCCAAATGGCTCTGTCAATCAGCAGGAACAAATTGGGTTTACTGTGTGGTTTTGTTAGGCTGCACACCAAAGAAAGAAGTGTAATTACCCAAATTGTGTGCATTTTACTCCTAAAGGTGGTCAGGACCTCAGAATCACCAAATTAACTTTAAACTAAGATTCAGACCTCTGCTGGTCACTCCGTCTTATTAGCCCACTAATTAAGCACATATTAGCACTGCAGAGTCTGCCTTCAAGCCTCCCCATCTTCAGATGCCCTCACTACATTGCAGAAAATGTGAAAAAAACTAATGGACTTTGTTTTGTTTCTTTGATCAACATCGCGGCGTGCTCTCATACTGATGTGGAAGTAGACTGGAGCTTGAGGAAATGCACGAACTCTTTGAACCCATTAGGTTATCATGTGTTCCTCTCTTATTGTTTCATTTTTAATCCAGCTTTTAGTTTTAATAGGATTATACTTGGTCACAATTTAGAGCAAACGTATCTTATGAGCACAGCATCCCCCCTCCTCCGCCTCCCTCTCCCGCTCTGGGGGCTACCACATTCTGTTCTTTTCATTCTTTTTGTTATATTTGCCTCCATAATTTTCAGTATTATCTTGTAATTGCAAATTACTGATATTTATCCTGTGACCATATTTATTACCTTTGGTTATGGAGGATGGTGATTTCCCCAGCTTCACTCTCTCCTCCCCCTGGTACTTTCCATGTGTCCTTCCTCCTGTCCTGCCTATGGTCATCTGGCTCAGAGCGACACTGACCCCAAAAGCCATTCACAGCCAGGCCGTGGGCCTCCTCACATGTGTCTTCTCTTCCGGAGCAGCTCTGTTTCTCTCAGGCCCTGATTTCTGGCCCTCTCCGCCTCATGCATGCTCAGTGTTCTGCTCGTGTGGCAATATGGAATTGCTCTCAGGGTGGCCTTCTAACACTTTCCTTTCACACAATGAGTGTATCCTGGAGGTTTCTGACCTGTTCCAATTTGGGCTGACACGTCCCCAGGAAAGCCCTGACTCTTCTCACCGTCATTCTGAGAGCTACACCTCCCCTTTCTTGGACTCCAACAGCCATCAACCCGTGGCATCTCTGTTTTTGGCTTATTTACCTGTTTTAGTAGCCTGTACCTTCCTTACCATCCTGAGCCTCAGCATTTAAAAGTTACATTTCTGAGAACGTTTTTGCCCTAAATTGTCTTTAACATACATACCATCATTCTGAATTGATAGCTTTGTGATTAATTCTAATCTAGAAATATGTTTTTCATTAAGCTGTGAAGGCGTTATTTGATTTCCATGCACCTATCAGTGATGCTATTTTGAATCTAATGCCCTGTATTGATTAAAGTCTCCAAACATCAAGAAGACGTAACAACTGTAAGCAGATATATACATCGAAGATCCTCAAAATGCCTGAGGTAAAACTGACAGAAATGAAGGGGTAGATAATTTTATAATTTTATTTTGTAATTTTTTTTTTATTTTATAATTTTGCCCCTCCTTTCACTAGTGGGCAGACTGATGAGGTAGAACACCAATAAAAAACTAGAACAGTATTATAAAACAATTGGATCAGAAAAACGTATATCAACAATGCATACAAAACCAGGAAACGCTAATCTAGATGTCGCTATGACAGTATTTTGTAGGTGTACCAAGATATACTTTGTTTCTTCATTTATTTACCAGGCAACCAGGTGACTCAGTCAGTTAAGTGACTGACTCTTGATCTCAGCTCCCGTCTTAGTCTTAGGGTAGTGAATTCACAGCCTGCATTGGGCAGGAAACCTACATAAAAAATAAAAAATAATTAAAAAATAAAGTTTTACTTACCATGCATGCCTGTTGTAACACTTCTTGAATCTGTGGTTTCATGTCTTTCATCAGTTTTAGAAAATTTGCAGCCATTGTCTTTTTTCTCTGTCTCTTTTTCTCTCTGTTCCTCTTGATCTTTCAAAATATATTAATTACACTTCATTTTTGTGTCTTATAATTTGATCTCACAATTTAATTTCTGAATAACCCAGTGGTCTTTTTCTATTGCATATTATTCTCTTTACAATTCTTTATTTTTAAAGATAAATTTTATTTGCAACAATTTTATATTTGCAAAAAGAGTGAACACATCATACACAGTTTTTGTAAATATTGCCATCCATTTTCTCCTACTATTAGCATCTCACATTAGAATGGTACAGTTGTTATAATGAATGAACCAATATTGAAGACTAATAACTAAAGCCTGTAATTTATTCAAAGTTCCTTAGTTGTCCTTGATGTCCTTCCTCTGTTCTGGGATTCCACCAGGACATGATGTTGCATTCAGTTGCCACGTTCCTTCAGCTTCCTCTTGGCTGTGAATGATTTTCAGGGTTTCATTTCTTGCCGTGGCTTTGGTCGCTTTGACGAGATCTAGTCAAGCATATTGTAGGATTTTTTTTTTTAATTGGAATTTGGTATTTTTCTCACAATGTTTCCCTCATGGGTTTTCTCACTGGGATTCTGGGTTTGGGGGAGGGAGATCTCAGAGGTGAAGTGCCATTTTCATCACCTCATACAAAGGCCCCATATTAGCAGTGTGACAACATGACTGCTATATTGAACTCAATCCCCTGGCAAAGTGGTGTTTCCCAGGATCCTCCTCTCTCTCTCTCTCTCTCTCTCTCTCTCTCTTTTTAAGATTTTATTTATTTATTTGACAAAGAGACACTGTGAGAGAGGGAACGCAAGCAGGGAGAGTGAGAGAGGGAGAAGCAGGCTTCCTGCAGAGCAAGGAGCCCAATGCAGGGCTTGATCCCAGGACCGTGGGGTCATGACCTGACCCAAAGGCAGTTTCCCGATGACTGAGACAGCCAGGCACCCCACCCAGGATCCTCCTCTACCAGGTCACTTTCTCCCCACTTCTTCCTGTGTTGCACCCTTTGGAAGAAGCCACTGTGAACAGCCCTCCCAGGTGCAGTGAGCAGTTATGTTCTCCTTCCTTGAATACGAGGTATCTCTATAAACAATCTAGGATTCTTCTCAAGGGAGGGTGTCTCCTCTCTCTTGTGGATTCATTGTGTCAACATCAACTCACGGATATTCATTCAATGCTTGGTGCTATCATCTAACACTATGTTATTTTGTTGCTGAAATCATTCCAGTTTGGGCCAGTAGGAGTTCTTGTGATTTTCATCTTGAGCTGTACGTCCTTACATTCTGGCACCACGGTTGCTGCAGGCTGGGTTATGTCTTGTCACTCTGGTAAAATCAGTCATTTCTCCAAGGAGCCTGTCTCCTTTTGTTGGAGAATGGTATTGGAAGTCAAGTCTCTGAGTGTTCTGACTGCTGTGAGGACATCTGTTCATGAAGTCCTCTCAGCTGACAGAGCAGAGAAACAGATGTGCCAACTTGTGTACAAGCACATATCCATGCATATTTTATCTGTAGCCATCCATAGCTATATTAAGCTTAGCAAAAAGCCACACTGACATCTGCCATTCTAATTCATTACCACGTGGACCATTCTGGACTGGCACCCCCACCCCTTGTTTGTCTGCAAATTCCCTTTCCAATGATGAGAAATCTGGCTGTGGCCCTCTGTCCTCCATTGACTTAATTGTTTAATTATAATACATCATAGTGCAGTATCAAAACTGTTGAGCTGTATCTCCCTGGTTAAAACCTTTTAAGCCCACGTGCAGTGAATGTGCAGTTGTGAGTGCCTTTAATATCACAGAGTTCCCTCCCTTCAAATTTCCCGAGTCAGCACCTTTCCCCCAACCTCTTAGTGAGGTTGACTCTTACATTTGAATTCCAGTTGGACTCTCTTGTCAAAGTCTCCACTCCTTCCAGGGATTCTCCAACCTTTAAGATGAGTTTATTTTAAGTTACATGTGTTAAGTATCACTCTTTGAGCTGTAGAGTTCTGCAGGTTTTGAGAAATGTATTATGCCCTGTGTCCACCTTTGCAGAATCATATGGAATAATCTACTGCCTTTAAGATCCCCTGTCCTTCAACTGTTCATTCCTCCAACCTGTTCTCCGAAGCCCTAGGCAACTGGTGATAATCTTATTATCTTTATAGTTTTGCCATTTCTATAATGCCATATAATTGGATTCATAGAGTGTGGAGACTTTTCAGACTAAATTCTTTCACTTAGCAAAAAGCATTTAATGTTCCTCCTTGTCTCTTAGTGGCTTGATCAGTTGTTTCCTTTTATCGCTGAGAAGATCCTGTAGTATATATGTATAGTCTTACCATCTATCCTTCATCTGTTGAAGGACATCTTGACTGCTAACTGTTGGGTGATTATGAATGAAGCTGACATAAATGTTTGTGTGTAGGTATGTGTGTGCTCATAAGTTTTCAGCTCAAATACCTGAGAGCATGATTGCTGGGTCATATGGGAAGACTATTTTTATTTTCATAAAATCTGACAAACTTTCTTCTAAGGTACTATTCCTTTTTGCATCCTTACCAGCAATGAATGAGAATTCTTGTGTTTCACATCCCTGCCAGTATTATGGTATTGCCAATTTTTCAGATTACAGCCATTGGAATAGGTATGTAGTGGTGTCTCGTTACTTTAATGTTCAGTTCCTTCATTAAAAAAAAAGACATCGACCATCTTTATACATCATACTTATTTACTATATACACACACACACACACACACACACACACACACATATATATATTTTGACAGAAGTCTTTTGTCAGATAAGTAGTTTGGAAATACATTCTTCTAACATATGACTTGTCTTTGGTTCCTTTAATCATGTCTTTCTCAGAGCTTAAGTTTTTAATTTTAATAAATTCTTATTTGTCATTTATTAATCACTCAATAGATATTATTGCTCTAAGTGTTTTTGTTATATTATGATGATGATCTTTATAGTCATAAATATAACAAAGACATAAGCAAAGATTTCCTGAAACTGAAATAGAGTATTGTAGAAAAAGATTCCCAAACACATACTCTAGTACTTCATTATTCAAGTCTGGTTGAATTCTCATTCATAAAATACAACACAGATAAAAATTCAGCATTAATATTGTCAGAGAGCAAAGTAACCCATGAGAACTATATTTGGAAAATACACAAAGAAACATAGGTTAAAATTTTTCAAGGAATTAGTTCACCTTATTCCTCCACATTACAAACCTGACATTTTGGTATATTATACTTTGATTTGATAGTGATTTCCTGGCTTGATTTTGAAATGTGTGTATACAAAGCTACAAACACAAGAACATTGACTTTGCAATCTTGTGTTACATAAAGTAAAACTAGGGGAAAGTCTGTGTGTTTCACATTATGTCCTAAAGTACAATACACCTCCTATGTTACATCTTAAATATAATATCCTTTATTTTTGTTAGTTTGTTTGCTTTTGACTGAACTTGTATAAGCTCTTTGCACAGTAATGTCCCATGAACATAGTCCTCCATCCCGAATAGTGATGCCTCTCCACCTTCTCATCTGACCTTCGGCTCCTCTCAGAAAAGCTCTTCAGATGTAAGTCACTCCATGTCAAGTGTCAGGGACAAAGTGTCACTTCTGAACTGGCTCCCAGCTCTCCTACTTTCATTCCTGCCAGGGGGCTAAGATCTGTTTTCTCCCTTGTATTCATTTCAGAACAACTGAGTCCCATCCTATCTCCCCATGCCAGGACCTCTGCACTCAGTGTTTGCTCTGGTTCCCACAACGAGAGGACCTCCTCTCTCTCCCTCCCCTGCACAATGGTGTAGGAATCTGGGTTATACTCTGCAGGAGCCACTAGAAAGTGGTGGCTGGAGGAGCAGGAGTTGCTATACTCTCTGGTCCTCCCCCATCACTCCTCCCTGCAAGCCTCGGTCCATATTTCTGATTTTACTTGCAGGCCCAAACTCCCACCTATTACCCGACCTTCCTCTTGTCACTTCCGCCTGCCCCTTCATCCAGGTCTGTCTAGACCCATCCTCATATTTCATTCCTTACTCAAGATTTTTCCATATCACTTCCCCCATTTCCTAAAAGAGTTGGGGGAAAGTAGTTAAAGAACCTCCAGCATTATACCCAGAAAGATATTATTATTATTATTATTATTATTATTATTTTATTTCAGCGTGTGCTGATTGATTGCTAGTAGAGACAGAGGTCTCATTAGAATAACATGGAGTGTCCAGAAGCATCTTGACACACTAGCATGTGACAACATACTATTGCCAAAATGTCACTGCATTTGGAGGTCATGATGTTACTAAGTGTTTTCTACAAAGTGAACTCAATATCTTTACTCTGTACAAGCTATGGGCACTGTAAGCGTGATTGTGACATAAATGCTAACGGTACTACTTCTTTTTAGTGCAGTGACTTACTCAAAGTTCTGTTTATTAGGCGTTAACTACATTTCAGATTCTGTTTGTTGAGCTTGATGTTCAAATTTTCACAAGCTTGTTTTCTGTCCAGCCATCTATCAATTACTGAGGGAAACGCACAGAATGAATTTGCCCATTTCTCCTTTATCTCTACCAGTTTTACTTCATGTATTTTGAGGCTCTGCTGTTTGCTGTGCACATGTTTAGGGTCATTATGTCTTCCTGGTAGATTGATCCCTTGCCCTTCTGTAATGTCCTTCTGTGTCTTGAGTAACTTTCTCTGATCTGAAGTCAAGTTTCTTTGATGTTTAATTTTTTAAAAAAGTTATGTTTGCATATATGTAGTTACTCATCCCCTTTTACTTTCAACTCACAGTGGCATTGAATTTGAAGTGACTTTCTTATAAACACCATGTAGCTGGATTCTGGTTTTATGGGCTTGCCAATCTCTGCTTTTTTACCAGTGTGTTTAGGCCATTTACCTTGAAGCTAATCACCAACATGTCAGAGCTTAAATATTCCATTTTATTATTTGTTTTATGTTTGTTTTCTCTGTACCTTGTTGCTTTGTGTATCTTTCCTTGCCTTGCTGAGAGTTAGCTGGAAAATTTTTAGGATTCTGTCCTAACTTATCTTTCACATTCTTGAGTGGATCTCTTCATTTTGTTTTGATGGTGGTTGCTGTCAGTATCACAATATACAGATAATCTTTATTGCACTCTACTGAATTATGTTACTTTTGAGTAAAGTGTGGAAGCCTTATTTCTATTTAGATGTCTTTATCTTACCTACTTTTATTTTTTAATTGTGTTATGTTAGTCACCACACAATACATCATTAGTTTTTGATGTATTCATTGTCTATGTATAATACCCAGTGTTTTTAAATACCATTGTCTTCTCTCTGAGATGGTGTCATGTACTGTTTGTTTCGATCATCAGATATGAATGTCAGATTCATTACGGAAACATGGTCGACTCTATATACTCACATGTCTGGTCTTTCTGTTCATTCTTCTTTCTAAATGCCCCAAGATTCCTTCTGTTGTCCTTACCTTTCTGTTTGAATAATTTGTATTAGTCTTTTTCTATGGGTATTTTTGTTAGCAACACGTTTTTTGCTTTTCCTTTGTCTGTCTGTGTCTTCATTTTCACTGCATTCCCAAGGGGTTGTTTTGCAAATATAGAATTATAGAAGAAGTTTCTTTTTCGTATCAGGAACCTCTTGGTGACTTCCTAGCCATCCAGTATCTCTCAGTGGGAGAAAAACCTTCTTCTTGAGTTCATATTTTAATAACCTGTACTGATCACATAATGAACAAAACCTGTACCTCTGAGTAAGTGATCTTTATGAAGAGATGAGAAAGATCCAGCCATACAGAATACTAAGAGAAGGGTCTGCCTGTCAAGACACTCAATATCCTCCAAAAAGTAGAAATTCCTATTTCTGTACAGTATAATCACTTTCTTTGTGGGGTAAGAAAATAGCCCAGTGCAATAGTTGTAATACATTATGTGTCTTCAACATCCTCATGGGAAATAACTTTAAAAGGGTAAATACCAAATAAAAATTGTTAAAAACTCACAATAGAATGTTGCATAAAAATTAACCAATGCAAATGAATAGTTTAGGAAATGTCTAATTAGGCAAATACCTAAAATATGAGCCAGTTAATAGTCCAGAACATGCTTAATTATCTATTTTCATTTAGGACCAATTAGCTATGGATAATTTAACAATAGTTGTTACCATATGTAAAATTTCAAATTAGTTGTAGAAGATATACTATCAATCCATTTTGTCTGTGATTTTTCCTTGATTTAACACTGGTGTAAAAGAAATAATATAGACCCATTTTCTAAAGACAGCTTTGACATTTTCTGATTTCAGTCAATTGTTAAAGTCTACTTGCTATGCATGCTAAGTCCAGTGAAAACGGAAATCTTTCTACAGAAAATGCCGTGGCATGTGGCACTCTATCAACTAGATATGTAGATATGTGATACCTTCCTTATGAATCTTTAATATTTTAAACTCCATGTTATATAGCACTTCTGTAGAGAAAGTCATTTATACATGCAAATTGCCCTCCTTCATTCTGTATCCACAGGGAAGCTGAGATATGAATTCCAGCAAGTACATTTAACTTCAACTTAACTATAATTGATTGGCATCTGGGGTCTTTCTCAAGTGACGGATCTCAAAAGTTTTATAATAGGATAAAATATTATCAATATTAATGAGTATCACTTTATTCTGAAGAACTATTATTGAACAAAAACAAAAAAAAAATCCTATCCAAAAGGGAAATGGGATACCTCTAAACCAGTAATAGTCAAATATCATCAGTAGTGGAAATCTTCAAATAAAGTTAGATCTTACACATGACAGGGCAAACTGGTAACTTCCCTAACCATCTGCCCATCTGTGATCTCACTACATCCCATAGCTTTATTGAATGGAGATTCCAACTCATTTTGTGTTTCCTTGATCAACAATGTATGAAGGGGTTTAAGATGTTTACTTTCTCTTGGCTGAGGAAGACAGAACATAATTTCCTTAAGACAATATGAAGGGATCTAGGGTACCAATGCAAGGTGTGTCGATGGGGAAAACATCACTCTTCACTGTGGGTATTGTTGGTCATCTGTGATGAAATGAAGTATCTTGAATTCTATTGCTACTTAATTGATGGCTGAATTTAGTGGGCATCCACCATGTTAACATTTCCAGTGCACATTGTGCCTTCCCGTCCTACCCAATTTCATTGAGAAAATCCATTCATCATTGAGAAAATGCCTGCTTGTGGCTCTTTTGGTCTATTGACCGTGGTATGCATTCTATTGCCTAAAGTAGAGCCATAATCTGAACCAAGCCAACAAGAGTTCATCTTTTGCCACTTTTACAGTAAAACTCAGAGTAAAGACACACAAGGGTGATCTCTTGCTTTGGATCAAAAGGTCTAAGACTGTGAGGTCAGCCCCTCCATTTGGAGACATCAGAGCACCCTAATCTAACCCTCAGCAGAAGGGAAAGAAGAAATAAAGATGTGAAGACAAAGTTCAAAAGCTGTTGTGCCAAATTAGTCCTTGGGAATGATACATTCTTCCATATTTATTTTTGGTATATACATTCTTTTTTTGTTTGCTTGTGTGTTTTGATTCAAAGTTATTTGAGTTGAGATTCTGTCACATGTATCCCAATCCCTGACATATGTACCTAGGGCACAGACCTATGAAGGAAAGATTGAAGCAGAATTGAATGCGCACACTCTCTCTTACATATTCTCTACTTAAAGTCCACAAGATCTGGGGAAGAACACAGAGATATTTATATGACTGAAACTCAGGTTACTTTTCCTTTTTGCATGATAGAGGAAACACTTAAGGAACAAAATCACCCTGTACAAAAAATAACAAAGATTTCCTATGGGAAAGGATGAGGTGATGACGTAATGAGAATATAAAGTTTTGCCTCTCCTATGGTGTAGTGACATCATGAAGTTAGCTGACCCTTGACTTAGGAAATATATTCAACCACTAGAGGCTGGAGCCCTGTATTTGGCAAGTCTAAAAACAAACAAATAAAACCCAAAATGTCAAAGGGAAGAATGAATACCTCTTCTACCCAACTCAATTTGGAATCAAACATGATACACGGGACCCTTGGATAGACTGAAACTCAGAAGCCATGTGGTTCCCAGTGGGAGCAAGGTAGAGATTCACAGAGTTTCACAGTCCCAAAGAAAATAAAGGGAATCTTGCAGAGAGACAACAAGACAAAGCATCTGGATAACCCTGGGAATATGCTAGAATTTCCACCCTTTAAGAAGAACAGATGTAGTAACTCCCAGGCTACAAAGGATATTACTGTATAAAAAGGAAATAAAAACAGAGTTATTTTGTGCATGGAGGACAAAGTTAAGGGGAATTGAAGTCCTCAGAAGCCTCACACCCTCCCCAACAGAAGACCTCAGGTCTTTTGTGGAAATCCTACCCTTCCATAGACTATGATTTAGAACATTCTTTTCCAAAACCCTAATTAGAAAAAAATGAAAAATTGATAAAGTTGTCTATCTTTAGAGAAGTTACGTGAACAGCTCAACTTTACAACTACGTTTGAGATAATAAAATAGCTGCATTTCATGGTTACTCCTTGTCAGGGAACTTGTGCTGTGTTTAGCGAGTACAGGTCAGTTTCCTTCCAGTGTTTCAAATGTACGGGGAAATGTCAGACCCATCCAAAGTCGCCCCGGAAGCTCAGATTTGAGCAGGATTGCCATAAACTAAGCATTCTGAAGGTACGAATGATGGAAATCTGATCAAATTCACCTAGGCACAGTGTAAGGACCCACCTTACAACACAGGTAGTGTGTTTTGGCCACCAACATTAGCAGTTGTCTGGAAGGGTGGGAGGGTAGGGCTTCCTCTTTTCTTTCTTTCTTTCTTTCTTTCTTTCTTTCTTTCTTTCTTTCTTTCTTTCTTTCTTTTCTCTGAGAGCCAGCATTTCCTAGTTGGCTGCTGAAATGGCCATTCAGAACATAACAGGTTTTTATTGACTCATTACAGAGGATCCCAATGGTGTTCTGCATAATCACTTCCCTGAACTCACATGGCTCTTCAGGAAAACTGTGAAGTGAGCAGCTTCCTGCCCTGGACTCCTGCGGAATGACCGTTGTAATTCTGGTCTAGCCCTTCCCGGGCTCTCCGAAAGTATTCTGCTTATCTGCCTCTCACTCCAATTAGACGATGTTCTTTGGGAACAGCGACATTTTATTTCGTTGTGTGTCTTTCCATTGCCCAGTAGATGCTCTCGCTAGGTCGGTGCTTTCTATTCAAACTGAATTCACATCTCAAGAGAGAAAACACAGTATATACATCATAAAACACATATGCTTTTCACACATATATAGGCATATGTCTCTAGTATATATGTATTTTAGAGAGAAGGAAATGCCATTGCTAGTATATATGGTTCTATTATATTACTGTTAGAATTATTATGAAGCTTGTGGAGTCTTGAAAGAGATTTGGAGAAACCCCGGGAGCAGGTGTTTAATACCCACTCAGTGATGGCGCCCAACCAACACCTGTTATTTAATAAAACACCTTTGGCAAATACAGACAAGAACACTGTGTGACGAGACCCCGTATTGGGGTTTGGGAACCCAGAGTCGAAGAACTGAGAAGGAACACCCTTGCTAAGTCCCAGGGACCCTCAGGACCCCACGGCCTGGGTGTAGAGCGGTCATGGTGGGCTCTCTGGGGCCTGTGGTTGGAACCACAGCCTTCCTCCCTCTCCTGAAGTGAGCAGGCTCTTTCCCCTTCGGCTCGGGCTTTGGGGGGGCGCAGAAGATTTCCCAGGACGGATTCCTGCCGGCTCTGCTCAGCCTCGCCACCTTCTGCATTTTCAAAATGGCAAAATCAGACACCAGGACTGACTGAGGATGGTGTCACCTCACCATAGTGACTACCTCTTCTGAGCCTCTTGAGACACAGTTGTTCTCCTGAGGACTTAAAGGTGGTTGTCCGTCGACGACATGGTGCCGTTTTGTTCCTGAACACTTTACTTACGATGTTGGGAAGGACTTTCTGATGTACAAATCTCAGTCTCCCCAACCTGGTTCAGCCTCTCTCAACCATGTTTCTTGGAATAAAAATAGGATCTAAAATCCTACTTATCCAAGCTTGTTATTGGTTGTCTGACCTGTTTACATGGCTCATCCCCTATGAGGGTCCGGACCCACTGCCCAGGTCCTATGGACCAAAATGCGCTTCCGTGTGTCTTGGGACCCACAGAAATTCCCTCAGCCCAGCCGCTCGCCATGGATACCATCACCCATTGGTTTCCCAAGCTTATTTTTCTAAGCTACGTTCAATTATTAGTATTGAAGATGTGAAGATTCTCAGCTTTTATTTTTTTCCAGTTAATACCAAGTAACAATAATATTTTAAAAGAATAACATAACGGAAAAAAATCAGAGGGGGAGACAAACCGTGAGAGGCTCTGGACTCCGGCAACCAAACTGAGGGTTACAGAACGGACGGGATTGGGGCATGGGGTAACCAGGTAAACCAGGTTATGGATATTAAGGAGGGCAGGTGTGGTGATGAGCACTGGGTGTTATATGCAACTAATGAACACGACATAAAAAACTAATGGTGTACTGTATGCTGGTCAACTGAACACAACAACAACAACAACAAAAACCATACACATAGAGTGAAAACAATATCTTCACAAATATTTAGTCATAAACACCATATATGGCCTATACGGCCTGCTTATATTACACATTCAAAAACCTCTCTGAAATGACCTGCTCGTCCCGATGATATTAGCAGAACAGGGAGCAGGGTAAGAACTCACCGTTGAGAAATCTGTTCTCATGCCTTTCTCCCTCCAATTGCTGCTCCAAATTCACCTAAAAACAGTCGTTAATGTCATGTAAGAAGAAGGTAGTGTGTGTTTTCTCATTCACAGAAAGTTCATTTCAAAGACACCAAGGTGCAGATCTTTCCATAGAAAATTACAGATAGGATCTGCATCGTATGCTTAGAATTTGAAGCTTCTAGCATGCTGTTCATCTAGTACCCCACAGTTTTGTTTGCAAATTGATAAATTAGTAGGAATGCAAAGGAAACTGAAGTCTGGGAATTTTGAAGGATGGCTTCAGGGTTTCTCCAGGAGCAGAGCTGTCCTCGATATCCAGAAGTAATTTCAGAGTTTTCCCACAAGCCATCATAACCACAATTGACTTCTACTAATCAAACAGCAGAATCAAAAGTTAAACAAACAAACAAACAAAAACTTCAAATGTTTTCTTCTTATTCCTCCCTGTCAGCAATCTGGTTTTATCTTTTTTCACTAAAGCAGACTCTTCTCTTTTAACAAAGCTCTTTATGAACAAAGAAACAGATGCTGGACAGTGACATGCTCCTATGATCTGAAGCCTGCAACTTTCTCCCTCCCCCAGGGCTTCAGAGCCGGATTTCCGAGCCACATATTGTGCGGGAAATCCATAGCTCACCGGGTCAGGGCAAATGAGTGCAAGCTGTATGTGTGCCTGCTGACACTGTCCCAGGGTGAGATTGATGTTTTGGGTGCCGGGACATGGACTGTGGCACCACATCAGTCCCGCAAAAAAAAAAAAAAAAAAAAAAATGCAGCCCAGGAAAGACTTTGCCATTTACCTATGGAAGTATGCCCACGCATAGACTGGGATTCCCCTGACAAGGACGAAGTGGAGTATTTGTACAACCATCCTATAACTCGTTACATCTTGGAATTGTTCTGTATATCTTCATTTTTTAAAAAGTTATATAGATGATGTCATAAATAAACATATCAAATTAATCACATCATGTTCTTAATCCCGATCATAAAAGGATATTTTGTTTCTTTGCAGAATACTTCAAGACCTTTCCAAACTCAGCTAGCAGAATATACATATGATACCAGCAAAAAAGTACAAGACTGATTCCAAAAGAAGAACAAATCATAAATTCATTAATTTATGCTTAAAAATAAAACTTTAAAAAAATAAAAAATAAAACTGTAATACTAACATAGTATACTAATACTAATATGTTATATCTCTACAATAAACTTAAAGGGCAAAACGATGGTCAGAGATAGAAAAAACAATAGGGCATGTTTTGCAGTTCAGAAGGAAAGCCAAGCAAATGTAAAGTTTTAGCAGGTGATAAAAACAGCATTTGAAATTCAACTGTAAAACATGGATTATCATATAAATAGTGCAGAGCTACAGACCAGCCCCTTGGGAAAGTGGGTGTGGGTGAAATCAGTCCTCCCGTGTTCCATACTTAGGTCTACCAACAAAACAACCACAAAAACCTATAACAATAAGAGAAGAAAATACAGATGCATGTTTTTAGAAAGAGCTCTGAATTCTGGTTTGCCCAAAAGCTAGATTCTCACACATTTTCTCTTCCCTTCTTCACCTATCCTACTTTCTGTTCTCATCTCAAAGCTGTATCTAGTTGGATGTCTTCTGAATTTTCTTTCTTTGGTTGTGGCCACCCTGAACTACAGAATCTAGATGCCCCCTGTCTCTCTTACTGAGATATTTACAGGACATCTCATCCTAGACACCTTCTAACACCTACTCTCCCTGCTGTCCTCCTGCACCCGCCGTGAGTCAGCCCATCATCTCTCTTGCAGACTGACGCAGCCCCTTCCCTCCCGCCTCCTGCTACCACCCCGCCCTCGACGGGCTGTCCTCTGCAGGGCGGTCAGGGCCACACTGTGGGAATGCAAGTCTCACCCACCGCTCCACGGCTCTCAGCTCTCAAAGGACCTTCCTTCTTCCTTAGAGCAGCTGCCAGAGTCCTTTACAGGCCTGTGCCGCCCCGCTCTGTCTCGTCAAGCTCGACTTCCTCCGATGGCGCGTGACCCCTTTCCTTCTGTGCCAGCACCTGCCCCCGGCTGTTCCTCGGCGCCCCAGCGTGGAATCCTATCTCCGGGCTGACGCGTTTGCTGCTCCGCTCACCCCGGGTGATCGCGCGGCCGAGGCCTCCCTGTTCTCAGGTCTCGGCTCACCGGCATGTCACCCACGAGTCCGTGAGTTCGAGTATAGAGTATAGAGATTGCTTGGCTAAATAAGTACACTTTTTAAAAAAGTAGCTGGAGGTAACTCCTAGTTGATAGAAAAGTTGCCACAATTCTAAAAACGCGGTGGTTGGCTTCCCCTTCCTGACTTCACAATATTAAATGCAATTGAATGGAGGAGCAAAAGCGGTGCTGGCTCCCGGGTTTGGGGACTTGGGGACGCGTCTCCGTGGATGGGAGCAGGCGCAGCGTGGAGCCCGTCCTCTGTGCAAACAATGAGACAAACACCTGAGCTGGCGATGGAACGTTCCCTCTGCTACGTGGCTGCCTTGTGTTCCTGTTGGATACAGATCGGATTCGGGGAGCCTGTTTATTCTTGATCCCAGTCATCCTCTTAGGGTTCTAAGCGCGCGGCCTCTCCACGGGGCCATGGACCTTACCGCTTTGGCAAGAAGCGCAGAGCACAGTAGACTGTGAAGGCAAACGGTGGTGGTGTGGGGACGCCCCAGAACCTGTTCCCAGTCGTCATGCTTGGAACTGGTTCCATCCCGATAGTATCTGCATAATTGAATCTGACCCCGTTCCATGACAACTTTCTTTTTTTTTTTGCATTCTTTAAAAAAAAAATGCAGATGGCAATGTGGTTGAAATGCAGGATGGGTGTTGATGTGTGCTCTCCTGGAATGTCATCTGGAGGTTTGAAGGTGTGACTGGGTGTCCTGGAGGCTTACGGTGGCCCCTGCTGGGTCAGTCGGGGCTCAGGTCCGGCACCCTCTCCTCTCCCAATCACTCCTGCCGGGTGCTCGTTTGAAGCGTTTGGGCTCTGGAGAGAAAGATAATTTATGGTCTGTATTTTATTTCTAGCCCTTTGCATAGTTCCTGGCAGACAGACATTCTTCAATTTTTTTAATTGAATTAAATTATTATCTGTTATCCTAGAAGGAACTCACCTCTACCACTTTCATATATTTATATGCACAATATATGAAAATCATATATATATATATATAGCTTATGTAAATATTTTTATGGAGTGAATGCATACTCATATACATTATGTAAAACTGATATATACACAGGTTATACCAAGAGGCTTAATTTGCATAAACTTCTAAGCTTATTGGCCTTTGCCTTGGAGTGGCACAAATATTGTCTGTGAGTACACACGCAGGGTCTTCATTAATTTTTAAAATAAACATGCCCCACACATGTCCACACGCATAGACCCTGCCTTCTTACTACCTCTGTGTCCTTGAGGAACAGCCGGCTCAGAGGGAACGGAGTCCCGGTGAGTGGAACATGATTCTATCTCGTCGGTCATGCTGACACCTGTGTATAGCATGACATCTCTAGTATGCTCAATCATCTATTTTTTACATAATTTCCCCAACAACGTAATTTAAATCCCCAGAAGCAAATGTGTTTTTGAAGTGGTTTTCAAGCTGCTAGGGTTCAGAGGACGCTGGAAATCATCAGATCCAATGAAACATAGCACTTTCCCCACGCACAGCAATGGTTGCTGCTTAAAAATATTCTAAATCAAAAGCTGAAAGTAAATATTCTTTTAGACCATATTTTGTTTTGACTGTTAGCAACTCGCAGAACCTTGAAGACTACAGTTGGCATCACACCCATCCACATGGGGGACGTGGAGTTCTGTCTTCCCCAAAGTAGCGAGAGAGGGGCACCCATCTCTCACAGGGGATCTCCCAGGATAGGCGTTCACAGAGCACACTTTGGGAAATTCTGATTTGGGCAAACCCAAACATTTTATTGATAAGGAGGGTGGAACACGTCATTTTAAAGCCACATCGTTAGAATCAGAGAAAATACAAATGGTCTTTGTCTTACTCAGTGATACCCCCACTACAACACGTATGTATAAAGCACCTCTCCATGGGTTATGTATTTCATGTATACCTACATAGATAGATAGACAGATAGACAAAATTATAAATTCAGTAGTGATATGGATACAGTCCTGGATGCCGATACCTACACACATAAATGTTCTGAGTCGTTGTATTGTTTGGGACAACAGCAATCAGAACATTATGGTTATAATTTCCCCTCCGTAGCAAATGTACAGCACTTTTGAACTAGTTCTGCCTGAATTCATAATTTAAAATTGTAGACATAGTCTCCAAACACTGCCAACATCGTGCATTTTATGTTGTCAAAAATATAATTTGAGAGAAAGAATTCCTTCGGGAGCATGTAGTGACTGATTTTCAGAACAGACTTCTCCAGCGGGTTGTAGGTAATGGGCAGGAATTCTGCATCTGGGGCAAGGCAGGGGCGAAATAGAAGTTCCTGAGCCCTATAATTTAAGTTCAAAGTCTGCCACTACACGCGATGGACACTGTGCTTCCGTCGTCAGAACACGGTCGCCTCCACGGCGAGTCCGCATTAAATGTGCCAAGAAGCAGGGGCTCAAAGGCCACGACTGTGAGATCAGCCATTAAACCAGCCCGGCACCTTTTCTCCACTCCCCGCCCCGGGGAAGTGCCTGCGGCCGCGGAGGCTGGGACGCGCCAGCCCCCACACTAAGAGTCTAGGCACACCTACAGGAGGTCTGTCATTAGGCCGCACGGACACCTGCCCGGCCTCGCAGGCTGGTAATGTGCAATTTTTACCAAAAGGAAACTGTCAAACACTGCATTTCATTTAACTCCATATGGACTTGGTCTACGTGGCAGGCCTGTGTGATGCCGAGGGACAGCGGCCCAAGAAGACGGGGCCCGGAAGCCCTTGGAGAGATGATGGGGGGCAGTCATGGCTGTCAGACTCTCTCCGATGAAGCTCCCCCTTCAGACGTGCCTCCCTCTGGCGAGCAGATTCTCATTTTATTCTCCCAAACACGAGCCCTTCACGCTAGTAAGGAACAGAGCGCTCAGCGCCGTTGAGCAAACGACGTGTATCGCGGGTAGGACTGTGTACAGAGAGATGACACGACCCACTCCCGAGCATAAAGTAGTCAGAGGCAAGCTTCGGCCCCCGAAGGGGTTGTTTCTGGGCTGCTTGGTGACAAGTGGGGGACCATTACTTGACCTGTGCCAGTCTCCATTTCCTGAACTTTCCGGATTCCATGACTAGGAGTCCACGGCCACGTGCAGAGCCTGCTGGGTTCACCCTGGTCGTCCCTCCACTGTCGCTCCGTGTTTGTCAGCACCGCGTGGGTTTCCCAGGGAGCAAAGGAAAGTGTTTGGACAAGCTTCTCCCCTGGCAACCAAATCCCACGGAGGTGCAGACCTCCCCGTGAGGCACGATGTAAAAGAGTCTTACTTTGGTCAGCAGGTGTTCTGCTCTGACTTAGCGCAACAGCCTCGATGGACAGCTGTGACGGCACAGAAATCAGCGCATCGTGTGCTTCCGGTTCCCCGTCAGGTAACGGTCCGGTGCTTCTTGTTTGTTTTCAGAGATTAGTTCGGCAACGCAGAGCCGGAAACGGGAGGAGAAAGCTCCTGATGCGTCCCTTGTATCTGCAACACACACGTGCCTTCCAGTCGCAGCCAACGACCACGGAGCCCACATCCGCTGGAAGCTTCTGGGAAATGCCTCACCCTAATACCACGACAGGAACACAGACCCATGTCCCTCACCCTCTGCTGCATGTGGCTGCGCCTCTGTAATGCCTAGCACTGCTGCGGCCATGTCGCCAGAGCCCAGGCCACCCGTGGCCATAAGAGCACAAGTACGGACCCGCTGAGAACGGCAGATTAGACATACAGAACCTTCCAGCTCCCGCTGCCGTCCGCAAACCACGGAGCCAACCGCAGAACCACGGCCTCTCAGCTTTTTATCATGTGAAAGGACAAAAGCCTTTTTTGTTGAAGAACGTTTATCAGGGCATTCTTTATTTGTAGTCCAAATGATGCAAAGAGTTTATCTCTTACTGTCAAGAGTCTGGCAACCTAACAACCAAGACGACTGAAATCTGCACAAACAAGGGAAACAGGAGAAATGCATGACTGACACCCCTAGGCCCCGCAGTTGTCTCTGCCTGGCCCCCGCCAGGTTCCTACACGTTGCTTTCTTTGGCCCTTCCTCACCTTCCCGTGGCTCATTTCCTTTGGGGCTGGCGGATCGGCGCACACAGCCATGGGGCTGATGTAGGGCTGAGCGTCTAACTTGGGTTGGTCCAATAAAACTGGATTCTAAACTCCCTTTATTGCTGAAACAATTACAAAATACTCTTTACTCTCGGGTCTCAAGAATATGGACTATAAACCCAGAGCAGCTGGTAGGTCCAAGAATAACAGTTCCCCACCCCAAAGTGAAACCAGCTGTAAGGAGAACAGAGCAGAAAAGCAAACGTGCAAGTAAGATTGAGAGCGGTTGAGACACACACACACACACACACACACACACACACACACACACACAGCGGGGGGCGTGTAATTTTACCACCTGGATCCTGCCCTGCTCTACACTTGAATTTCAGTTTACTTTTGGCTGGTAAATGTTGCTTTAACTCATAAGCATTGGAATTATATCAATACGATTCAATGAAAAGAACTAGAGTTCAAATAAGGGGGGAAATCTTATCTGGTTGTCATATTCACAGAAGTCTTGAAATTGGCCATTCTCACTGCAGGAGACAGATCTCCAGACAGAAATGGGGGGACAGCATTTCAGTCAGGACAAGAGCATGACATCCAAGTCGTGATCAGGGCCAGGCAGGAAGGCGCTCTGCAGGACAACAGTCTACTCGGTGGGGTGGTTGGAAAGTAATCCGGTGTAAGATGGCACAGGTCATTGCAAGGTGAGACATCGTCTGATTTTGACTCAGCATGAGGGATGGTCACCAATGTTGAGATGGGTGGCCAGGCGTCTGTCGTTGGGCAGCAGTGAGCAGATGCCACGTGAGTGGGTGTGGACGTCAAAGGTGGGAAACGGTGGCTCCTTCGTTCAGATCTAAGTGACCCTATGTCTCCATTTGCCCAAGACAATCCGTTTAACGGTACTTGTCCCGGACTCCTACCTGGTTGAGCCTGTCCCAGATAAAGGTGTCTGGCTGACGGAGGAGTTCATAAGGTCTCTGCCCTCGGTGATAATGAAGTCCTGGCTGAAAGGTACAGCATAACATGGGGATTTTGGGGACTGAAACCCTCGTCCAGGACTGACTCCCAGAGGCTGGGCACTTCCTGAGCCTGCGGGAAGCCGGTACCTACAAGGGAGATAGAAGCAAACTTGAGAAGACAGAACTGTTCGTACAGGGAGGAGGGAGTAACAGATCAAAGGGAAAAAAATGAGCGAAGGAGAGAGAATGAAGGAAAGAGATTTGGGGGTGGACGGAAGAAAGTGAAGGAAGAAAGGGAGGGAGGAAAGAGAGCCTGTAAGTTACCAGCTCTGAAGCAGAGTCAGACCCGCAGAAAGGAAAGCTCGGAGCGAGGCCCTTCTTGAGTCATCAATGGGGGACCGGTTGACACCGCGATTTACACATGAAAGCCAGCCTGGGAAAGTGGTTGGAAGTGTTGGCGAGGGTTCTATAAACCTGATGCATAATTCACCAATCTTTAAAATAATAGTGTTCTCAAAATACACCTGGTGGAAAGCCCTGCATTATCAATTTGACAATTCGGAGGAAGGGGAGTTTTGGAGGGCTGGAGTGTTTCTTTCGAGCGCTGGTTCTGCTGCGCTGGGATGCTCAGAAGTGCCTCCCGGAAGAGCGCTTTAAGGGTGGCTGGTGCGGTGCGGGTCAAGGAGCTCCCTTCCCTTTCTAGAAGACGCGGCGTTTGGAGGTTGACTTTAAAATGCTCCGTGTAAGCAGTAAGATTTGTGTGTCAGTGAATACCCTGGGGACTTGAATTAGCGTGTGGAGTTCTGTCACTGGAATCCTCCATCCAGATGTGGTCGTTAGCAGATGAAGTATTTGAAGGGGAATGAGCACCTTGAAGGCTGGTCACTTAGCTCCTACTGCCTCCGTGCTGACATCTAACCACACGGCAGGTGATCCCGAAGGTCACTAGAGTCTCTTTGTTGTTATCAGTGAAGTGAATGGTATTTAAGAATGTTGATGAAGAATAATGTACACATCTTGAAAAGAAAAATCACAGACCCTTGCAACCCAGCGGGGGGAGACTCTGTGCCCCACTTGGGGCCTGGGGGTCCAGTGGCCCTGGGTCT
Organism: Martes martes; assembly: GCF_963455335.1. Lineage (NCBI taxonomy): Eukaryota > Metazoa > Chordata > Mammalia > Carnivora > Mustelidae > Martes > Martes martes. Next base: position 2,772,262 of record NC_137889.1, on the reverse strand, counting down.
CTTTACAGGCTAATCATCTGCTGCCCGGACCTCATCGCCGGGTCTCGTGGCTTTGTAACAGGACAGCATCTGCGAACGGGGTAGACGTGCTCCTCACCCCCCCCCCCCGTGATGGCCCAGGTTAGAGCTCCACAACGGGGTGGAAAGCAGAGAAAACGTCACCTCCAGACGCGGTGCCACCAACAGCCCGTCCCCCGCCATGTCCCAGCAGCTCTCGGAAGCCGTCTGGAGACTGGGCGGCAGGGCGGCCTCTCTTCTCCGCTACCTCCTGTCTTATTTCTGCTCTGTTCTCTCCTTTTTTCTTCCCTTGGTGATAAAAGGAAATTGGGAAGGCAATAAGCCGCATTGTCAAAGGAGTATATATTGTTCCTTCCCTTGGACTAATGAGATGCCCGATGAGGTAGAAAATTTAAAAGTATAACTTCCCCTCTGAAATCTATATTTGGAGGCTGCAAGCCTACTTAGAGCAGACTTTTCTCTAATTACGGGATGATTCACTTCAATGGCTTCTATGCAAAGGAAAGGGGAATTAGCGGCCGTAGTCCTGAGGGAAGGAGGCAACCTTGAACGTCTGTGGCTGAGGGGCACACACTTTCCTGCTGCCCTTTGCTGTGTGCAAAGCCTGGGGCGGGCAGAAGAGGAAACACTCAGCTTGTCGCCTGCCTCCATGGCTCTCACTTCACAGCCCCTGCTGGAGAACCCACAGTCCCAGTAGGTCTGAAGCCCCAGCTGGGCATCCAACCCCTGAACTCATTTCTGACACAGCCTTCTTGGAGGAGCCCACAGATCAGAGGCTCCCAGGACCCCGTCTTCAGGGCTGAGTCATCGGCTGGATCGGCTCAGAGAACTCAAGAACATGTATTACTTACTAGGTTGGGTATAATTCAAGAACAAGCAGGAGGGAGAGAGGCCCAGGGCAGGGTCTGGGGAAAGGGAGCCTCCACGCCCTCTCTGGGGCTGTCCTCCTCCCAGCAAGCCCACCTACTCGCCAGCCTGGGAATGTTCCAAGTCCACCTTTCGGGGTTTCTCTACGGGCTTCAGCACCTAGGCAAGGTTCATTAAATCACTGGCTGTGGGAGTCAAGTCAAGCTCCAGCCCCTCTCCCTGCCCTGGAGGCCAAGGCGGAGGCTGAAAGTTTCCCCCTCCGGTCACGCCGCTGGCTTCCCCGGAAACCATCCCCATCCCACAGGGCTTCCCCGGTGTCAACTCATTAACAGACTCTGGAGTGGTTGCAAAGGGCTTGTTGGGAATAACCAGACAGACCCTTCTCTTCTCGTCCCTTAAGCAATCACAGGCTTTTAGGAACTTTGTGCCAGAAGTGGAGAAGAAACGAAATACGTATTTTTATTGTGACTCACAATATCCCAGGAGGATCAATGTGCATAGGGAATGTTGGGGGTCCTCCTGGAAAGAAAGGGAAGGCCTTTCCTTCACATTTAAAACTGGGGGACGCTTGTCAGAGGCCGGCTGTTTGGACCTGGGTCTGAGGGCCAGCATGGGGGACACCCCAAGAGGAATGGCCTCTGGCTTAGGATGTCCTCTTCTGCACGGTGGCTGCTGACTGGAGCAGAGACCCTGACACAGGTCACAACCCCCTTTAAACTGAGCCAACCTGCCTTGAGATCCCACACAGAGGACCCCGAGCTGAGAACCAGCACGAATGCCGAGGGCACCTGCCACAGAGGACCGGCCACGGGCAAGGGCGCGGTGTCCTGTGTGCACCCAGGGGTCAGCGAAGGACCACTTGTGCTCTCTGCCTGGTTGCTGGAAGCTGGGCTTGAATCTTTCGTACTAAGTAAACTCTGAGGTCTTTCTGGGGGGTAAGACAGAATTTGACATACACTACTGATGTTTTGTTTTTCTCCAACTGTGTGAGCTCTTTCCTCTCCTTCCTTTTTAGCTATCGTGAGGAGATAATCATTCCAGGAGTTTGACCTGATTCTTGTTTATAGATTCAATAGCATTGACCTTGCTTCTTTATTTTGTTTTATTTTATTTATTTGTTTGACAGAGAGAGACACAAGAAGACAGGGAACACAGGCAGGGGGAGTGGGAGAGGGAGAAGCAGGCTTCCCACTGAGCAGGGAGCCCGATGCGGGGTTTGATCCCAGGATCCTGGGATCATGCCCTGAGTGGATGGCAGACACTTAACTAATTGAGCCACCCAGGAGCCCCTTGACCTTGCTTCTTTCCAGGCATCCGCAACCCCCTGAACCACCACCCCTAACACCCCACGGGGGCCAAACCATGGTATCAGGGTGGGCCGCAAATCGCAGGCAGCAAACCTGTGCTCATCAAATGAATTAGCATTCCGTGTGGGTCTGCAGGTCATCTGGGGACTTCACGGGCATGATGATAAAATTCAGCATCACGTTATTTCTGACCCCTTAAACGCTCTTTAGTAAGTTAAGATTTGACTTAGCATTTGTCTCATAAAAACGCTTTTCAAAGGAAGATATAGGAATGAGATGTCTCACCTAAATGTCATTGCATGAAGGCGTCGTTTTCCAGAATGTCAGCCGTAAACCGGCATGATCTTTACGGTGTTTAACTCTGAGCCCATTTCTTTTAACCTAAGATAAAATTCAGATTTCCTCTAGAAGGTGCTGAGAAAAATAAATAACAATCAAATGCGTATGATTAGCTTTCATTTTAGCTAAATGGCCATATTCCTAAGACTCACTGTCGTCCTTAAGACACAAACAAGCCCCTCCGGCAATCTACCAGAGTCCACTGTTTCTTCTCTAAAATGTATTAAATGTTTTAGAAACTACTGAAGCTTGGAAATCACGTAGCCTCACTCGCCGCTTTTAATGTGCTTGTGAGCTGACAAAAATGAGGTAGGGAGGATGTTAGGGGTGCTCTAAGCTGGTGGGGTCTGTTAAATTCATTTGAGGAAAAGGAGGCCCCACAGGGTATGGGGAAGTGGGTGGGCACGCGTCCAGTTTTATTTCGGTTTTTGAATCTGGATTCCGTATGGAGCTGCGGCCAGACAAAAGGTCATGGAAATATAACCGGAATGAAACTGCGGCCGCAGGAGTTCTTCCAGTGTAGTAGGAGGCGATCTCAAAGGCAGTAATACTGATGAGGTGGCAGAGCGGGGTCGTGTGTTCTGTTTACAAGAAATGGGATAATAAGGGCACCTGGGTGGCTCAGTGGGTTAAGCCTCTGCCTTTGGCTCAGGTCATGATCTCAGGGTCCTGGGTTCGAGCCCCACATTGGGCTCTCTGCTCGGCAGAGAGCCTGCTTCCCCCCTCTCCCTCTGTCTTGTGCTCCTTGCTTGTGCTATCTCTCTGTCAAATAAATAAATAAAATCTTAAAAAAAAAAAAAAGAAATAAAGAAAGAAGATAACAGGCGTGAACATACCTTTCTTCTGTGTGGCATTTAGAGAAGCGCTTGTCCTGGATTGACACGTCTCTCTCTTCAGGCCTCCAGTTCCCGGCACCCTTAAACTCTTCTTTAAACTATGTGAATTACAGTAGCAATCATTTCCAAAAAATTAAAAACTAACATAACCAAATATTTTATGAGGTGCGTATCTATATTGCATTCACCAGTGAAATATTTAAAATCTGCATTTTAATCTTCAAAGTGAAAAAGATGATTGCTCATCTCTGGGAGCATCATTGGCAGGAAAGTTAAATTTTATGGAGACGGCAGAAGCGTGAGTAACAAGAATCTACGGAAACGTCTCCGGGAAGAGAAGACGCCTGGGCCCTTGCCCTGAGGAGGGAAGCGGCCTCGTGTGAGCCACGTGCCCCCGGCTCCCAGTGCCACGGGTCCTCGCGCTGCCTTCCCTGCCGCACTCCCAGATCCCTGAAGGTCTTTCTCTGCACTTAGGACATAATATATACCTTAATTCCGGTTTCGCATTTCCTCTCCAGTTTTCTCTGCCCAATCCTTCTGGACAAAGGTGCCTTTTGGTCACTGACTCCCTATCACCAAGAATCCTACGTGGGGGGCGCCTGGGTGGCTCCGTGGGTTAAAGCCTCTGCCTTCGGCTCAGGTCATGATCTCAGGGTCCTAGGATCGAGTCCCGCATCGGACTCTCTGCTCAGCAGGGAGCCTGCTTCCTCCTCTCTCTCTGCCTGCCTCTCTGCCTACTTGAGATCCCTGTCTGTCAAATAAATAAAAAAAAAAAAAAAAAAAAAAAAAGACTGACACCTGGCACCACTAGCCGTTCCACAAATGACTCTTGAACCAATGTATCAATGAATGAATGAATGAACATGGTTAAAACAGATCTAAATAAATGAATGCATTGGAAATCAATAATAATAATAATAATAATAAAGATGCACTCTTTCTCAGTCTGTTTTTCTGAGTGTCCCCTTGGAGGCCTTCCCGACCGAAGAGTGCAGGAGAGTCTACTTGAAGCCCCACAAACACCCCTTTCCCTGCATAGCAGAGCAGGCGGAGCCCCGGGCAGCCGACGAGGTGCGAATGGGGAGGAAGGAAGGACGCAGCCTGAGCTGGGGGAGGCGCGACAGCAGCCGCCTGACTACGAACAGTGTCCTCTCACCAAGGACAGCCCCACGGGACCGGCAGTGGGATAAGCGGATGAGGCCCCGGGAGAGGCCGTCGGAGTGCGGGGGTGTGGAAGGAGCAAGCTGGCGTCCACAGGAGGGAGGCAGGAGCGCGGTCCCGCGCCCTCCTGGTGCTTGCCTCGCCTTGGATCTCCAGGCGTCCATCTCTGTGGTCGTGTTTCTGACCCATCTGGCTGCGTGTCGTTAAACGAGGGGGGTGGAAACCACGGGGTACTGGGAAAGAGTGCGGAAACTAAAACACAAAACCCAGCGACGCACCCTCTCCGCTTCGCGCCCCGGTGCGGCTGGCGCCGGCCCAAGCGCACCGACGTTCCCCGCGCGTGGGTGTCCGCGCGCTCCGCCGGGGCTGCGCAGAGCCGGCCGCTGCATCCCGCCTCCTCTTCCTCCACCTGCCGACAGAGAGCCTGGCGCGGGCACCGCGGGGTGCTGGGGAAACGGCCGCAGTTCGCGTAGACGCTCCTCGATGGCGGCCCCGCTAGCCGGCGTCGGGCCCGAGCCCTGGGCTGGCCCTGCGCTCCGTGCGCTCTGGGGTCTCGGGAGCCGGAGCTGGCGATGCAGGCGCCCTGGCCACAGCCGCCCGCCGGGCACGGGTGCGTGAACGGCGCTCAGGATGCCTTGGCTTCCTGCCAACAGCTGGTCGGGACCCTGGAGCCATTCGTACACAGAATAAAGAACATTCCTCCCCTCCCCATGTCATAACACAAACTCCTCACAAAGCGCAGCCTTCACTGCTTTCAGGGTAAGTTGAACGAGTCCTGCAACCATCACCCCGGCCAGCACCCCGGCATCTCCACCGCGGGGAGACCGCCGTGCCCCCTGCCCGCACAACCCCGACCCCCGTACACGTCTCAGGTCGTAGGTCATCCACTTTCCATCTCTGTTGGAAAACGTGAGCTCTTCTCTCTCCTTCTCCCTCTTTTTGAAGGACACCTTGGCTGGTTTTGCGTATTGATTTTACTTGTCAGTTTTAATGCTCTATTATAAAAAGATTCCTTTTGAAGAAAAAAAATGTATTGCTTTTGACCTAAAACATCTTGTGCTGAGTAAACAGAGTTCAAGCATTCTGTCCTTCAAAACGCTGCGCACCAGAGTAAACGAGGGGTTGATCGACACCTTTTATTCATTCAGAAAATCCGGTTTGGAGGCAACAGATGTAACACACCGATGGTTGTGTGTGTGCTGGGGCAGGGGGGGCTGGTGAGCAGGAAGGCTGCGGGGGTTTCTCTTTCCCTTATAGGAATAACGGTTCACACTATGCTACAATGCCGTCCACGATTCAAAGAATCCCAGGAAAATGATGTTTTTTAATAAAATGCTTGATGGAAGGATTCAGATTCCAGGTACTAGAAACAGAAGTAGGAGGACACGCGTGACCCACCTGACTTGCCTTTGGCTGATTCCTGCTTTCCACGGTGAGACGCGCCCACGGAGATCGTGAGCACATACAGCCATCAGGCTGATCTGGAATATCCCAGGGCACGTAGGCTCCCTCCTGAGTCATTTGCTTTATGGTTTTCATGAAATAATAACATGGGAAGCAAACTGAAAAACAGTCTTTTCACTGAAAGATCTTGGGTTCCAGCTTAAATGGTAATCCAGGATTTAAACATCTCAACTGTTTTGTAAATACATGTTCTGCCAGACAGTCGGCAGAAAACCTCCTGTGCTCCTTCCTCCGACGGCCCTGTGGACGTGCATCCGTGGAGAGACTCACGCCGTAACCGGTGTAGAACACGGATGCTGAGAATGACGGACGGATGAAGGACCCGGTACACAAGGAGGAGCTCAAACAGGAGAACAGAAAAAGAAGTAATAGAAGAATCGCAGGGATTCTATCTCCTTCCTAAGTCCAAATCCCGCAAAACAGAAAGATTAATGACACTTGACCAGTTTCTTCACTGTCCGCTGTGTTGCCATCTTTATTTTCGTACAGCTCTTTTATTTGGGAAAACAGGCAATGGGTAGACTTTCTTGCCCTTCAACCATACTTCAATAAATGGAGTTTCCCTAGATTAGAATAAAGACTAAAATTCTAAAATGTTTACTTAGTAGTTTAGGCTTAATTTTTTACACCAGGAATTAGTGTTCTCCCTTGATTTAAGTGCTAATAATTTAAAATTATCCATATTTAGTCCATATGAGTTAGTTGTTAAGTTGTCCATAACTGACTAGACTTGGCATGTAAAAAAGGATTATTTTTTTTTTTCCTAGCTAGTATCTCAAACCCCTAGCATAGTGCAAGGGTCATAGCTGGTCCCCAATAAATATATGTTGGGATGTAAAGAAGCTAATAAGTTGAAGAAAAGGTCTTTAATGACCGGGAGCAAGTTCTACGGGGAATATAAGGCAGTGGCAGAAGTAGGCTGGATTTTTATGCTCACCCCTCTGCTCTAGCTGCCCTAACACCCCCCAGAGGAGCTACTTCAAGCTCAGACATTTATTTTCTCACCGTCCTAGAGGCTAGAGTTCTAAGAAGACGGCGTAGGCAGGCGCAGCTTCTCCCAAAGCCTCCGTCCTGGACCCGCAGGTGACCCTCTTCTCGCTGCACCCTTTGTGTGCACACATCCCTGGTGTCTCTCCCTTTTCTAAAAGGACACCAGTCCTTCTCAAGTAGGGCCTCACCCTAATGGCCTCATCCATCACCCTCTAAAGCCCCTGTCTCCAAGCACAGTCACATCCTGGGGTACCAGGGTCCAACGCGTGGATGGGAGGGTGTGGGGCCTCTCGGTCCACAGCAAGGCGATCGTCTAGGTTTGCCTTGACGCATGCCGCAGTGGTTGTATTTCACGTCAGTCTGTTGTGACATTGTTCACTTTCCAGCAGCATTCTGCGTCTTATTCCAAGAAGCTCAGCCCTGTTAATTCCCTCTCCCATGGTTCATAGAAGTGTCCTCTTCAGTGCGTTCTATCTGCTTGCAAATACAGGTGTATCAAGGATTCATACCTAGATGCTGACTGATGTTCCCAGCAAAGCTTTTCTGGGATCAGGATTCCATGGTGGAAATGCAGCTTCCGAGTCCGTCCACTTTCCTGGGATCCCCTCCTTCCCCTCCCTTGCGGTCATGGCTGTGGGTGTCTCATGTGTATTTATGACCCTTCTCACTGGGCTCTGAGTTGCTTTAGGGAGAAGAACTTTGTTTTATTTATCATTGTGATTTTAATATCTCTAATTGGGTTCTTTGCTTACAACCAAGTTCCATAAATATTGAAATAACAATATAAAAACAGTCTTTATCAGCATATGCTATAAATCAGTGTTTACTAACTAATTCGTGACAGTATCATGGATTTTTTTTTTTTTTTTGGCAAATATGCTTGAAAGCATAAAATAACCTCTTCGTATCAGATATTACAATCTACTCCTATTATTTTCAGTACAAAGAAACTCTAATTTAAAATGGGTGGTTTTCCAAAAGCTGTCGTATAATTTGAAGAATGAGACCAATAAACTAGAAAGCGCTTTCCCTGGAAACAGTGACAAAGCAGTTCACGGGGCTGTGAGGTCAGAGTTCACGGCTCTTGGCTAAATTCAGTCCACACTGATGCTTGCCAGCAACGGGCACTCAGAGTGAGAGCAAGTGAAGAAGCCAAGAGTACGTCGATCTGAAAAAAAACACGCGGGTTCCCTATTAGGAGGCCTAAATCCAGGGTCCCCGTTAGTCTGTGCCCAGTAGCGACCCAGTTAGCTCTCTCATTACATGATGGTGGTCATCGCCATCATCTTCATCCAAAACCAAGCTTCAACATTGTGTGATTCTAAGGCAGCGTGGCGAGTGCTTGTGTACGTGAGTGAGAGTGTGTGTGTGAAAAGAGGAAAACATGCATGTGTGTGTGTGTGTGCACATGTGATTGTTGGTCAAAACACCTAAAGCTAATTCTGCCCACGGCATGACTGAAAGGCACCTGCCGGGGGCTCCAGCAGCACTCACTCTAGAGCTGGTTGCAACACTTGGGACTAGACTGGACACGTTCCCTGAGGACAGTCCGAGGTCCGCAGGAAACAAGGACGCCAACAGTGTAAACAATGTCTTTTCTTCAGTTCTCCTATCTAGGGCATCATTGTGTCTTAGAAAGGGTGAAAGAGCGAGTCATGACGGTTTTCTTAAAATGAAAACAAAACAAGGTCCCAGACTGTTGTTTCCCAAAGCAAAAAATGGAAGGAGTTGATGGATCTTGAAAGCGGGTGCGATTCTGGAAAGGAGAGGAGCTCCTTCCTTTGCTTCTGGTGGGAGAGAACCTGCCTCCTCCCTCGAGAAGTGGTGTTCTTCGAAAACTGATGTGTTGCATTTGCTCTTGGAAACTGAGCCGGGTTGGGAATTTGGCAATCTGGTTCCAGAATATGTCTGTTAACACCAACTGCTGGAGAGAAGATCCAAGTAATAGAATACAGAAACTAAGAACGCTGAAGGTGAGGAAGGGCAAAGGGTTTTCCCCTGGCTGGGAGGTTCTCCCCCGTTTCAGAGGTGACTGCATTTTTTCAAGTATCCCCTGAGAACCAGAGGAGTGTAAGCCATGAAGCTATAGCTGGGATTTCAGAAATAATTAGGTTAATCCTCTTTTCTACCATGCAAGGCAGCGGGTGACAGATTTCAAAATTGGCCGTAAGATAGAGGCACCTACCTACCAGCTGTCATTGGAACATGAAATATGTGCAGGAACTTGTGCGAGATACTCGACCATGATGGGGTTCAGCATGATCGATATAATGAGGCTGTGGGTTAACGTAGATGATCTCTGACCCCTGATATCTCTAGAATTCCTGAATCTAAATAAGCAACATCCCATATCGAGTAAAACAAACAAAAAGTTAGTATTTGGGATGGTGTGAATCACTTCAAAAGTTTTTTAATTAACTTTTCAGTATTTGATTTTTTTTAATCTACCAGATATTTTGCTTGCTTCTTGCTTTACTCAAATCATTATTTGTTTGTTGTGGCGAATTCTAAAGCTTACGCCCATCTCTTGAGAGGTAGCACTATTGGTTCAAACACGCATTGTTTTTCCTTCTTGTTTTGTAGGAACAGCAGTTTTCTGGACAAGCTTCCAGGCTGAGTCTCTCAAGAAGTGAGACGAGGGGACTTTCACACAGTCCTCTCTGGGAGCACGCTCAGGAGGGAACTTGGGAGCTCACCCTGGGAATGGACCACGGCGACCCTGCTGCACCAGAAACTCTGGAGGGGATCTGCTTGAAGCACCTGGCGGGTCCGTCCCTTCAGGGGTCAGCTCAGACTCAGCCTGTTTTCGGTGTCGGCTCGCTTTTCTTTCTAGAGCTGAGTTTCGCCAAACGCCTCCACATTGTACGTGCGGCAAACATATTTGACTTTCGCTCTAAAGAAAGAAGAAATCCGTGTGTTCAGCACATCACACAATGTTTAGAAAATAGATTTGTTTTCCTCTCGCTGACTTTGAAGTCAATGGTACACAAACAAACTGTGAAACATCTAGCTGCCATCAAAGGTCGTTTTCTCCGAGGGAAAACGTAAGTGTTCTTTTACCAGAACACATTACAGAATGATTGCCAAAAAGCGCGTGATAGAAACCGGACGTTCAACTCAATGGCTCCTGTTTGATCTCGCCTGGAAATTGGATTAACTCAAAGCCTTTCCTTTCTCTTTTCTCCCGTTTTTTTTTTCCTATTTATATTTCTAAGACCCTGAGCGAAGTCTTTCATCTAAAAATTCATAGACTAACCTCCTTAAAATGCATGGCAAAAGATCTGAATATCCATTTTGGCACATGTTCCTAGAATTTTCTCTGTTCGGTGTTATTTGAATTCTTCTCAAATACGTTCAAAGAAGTGTTACAATCGACAGTGTGTGTAGAGTCCCTAAGACTGAGCCGCAGTTTAAAATCTCATATTCATTAAATGGGCCACATGCATGGCATGAAGCAGAATGGGGAGTTTGACCAGGAGCAGTAGGATGTGATCTACGTCTTGCGACTCTAACCAAGGAACCTTGTTTGATGTGGAATATTTTGGAGCCTACTATTATTATAGACTCGTCCTGTTTGAAATGGCACTTTTCTTTTTAAATACTGAAAGTTCTACCATTTGGGTTTTTTATTATCTTATAGACACAAGCCAGCCAGAGTTATAAAAATCAGAAGAAGAAAGGATATTGAAATTAACCCCATATCATCTAACCCAATTAAATTCAATGTCATCATATTCTACTTCTGTCTTCCTCTCTCCTACCCTGCTCGACCCAGCCTTATCCTATCCAGTTTACTCTCATCAGGTTTCAACATGTTCAAGGAAAAGCACTGGAAATGGTAGGAAACAAAGGGATGATCCTAACACTGTCCACCTGAAAGTGAGTGTTTGTGTTTGCACATGCTTAGGGCTTCGGAGCATGTTTTACCAGGTTGCAGTTAGAGGACAAGACACAGAACATACCAAATAGACAGAAAGGGATTTACCTCCCTGAAGGTATGGGTTTGCATTTCAATGAGGATGAGATTTGGAGTGGGTGGACATTCTAGCAGTTGTGAACTCAGAGACACGGCTCTTGCCTCTCCCTGAAGACATCCGTTTATATTCCAAAGGGTAAGAATCCGGGACGCTGCCCCTTTTCTCCCCCAGGCATTTGTTTACACAAGGAGGCAAAGGGGAGATGGAAGCTGTGCATTTCCTCAGTAAATCCCCAGGTTAGTGATTTTGGGATTCCTCACTTGGGGGTACCCTATGGCTCTCAGCACATCACCCTGGATCAGGGAAAGACTAGAGCACAGAAAACATACGGTCACCGCTTTCACCAGGAAACAACAGCCCGTCCCTGGCTTAGAAGCCATCGTGGGACCACTTTCAGGATCATGTATGCATTGATGCACGGTGGAGGGATGAGAGGTGAGTAGACACTGACTCTACAATCAGAGAAGTAAGCATTTCAGAAGGCGGATTGTGGACGTCCTCAGAAAAACAATAACCATCTGGGAAAAGATTCAGGGAAGGATGGATCACAGACAACTCAGGATAATCTGAGCAGACACCTTGAAGTCGTTTGCTTTTCCCAGTGCGGTGGAGCTGTAACAGCGCTCTGAAGAAGCAGGCCAGGGAAGAGGAAAAAATCACGGACACGGAGGACACACTGGGAGCAAAGCTGGGGCCTGGTCTTCACGGGAGCATCACAGGAGGCGACATCAGAAAGGGAGAGACTGTGTTCGGGGGATGCTCTGATACAGATGTGAGAAGTGTGGGTAGTTTTGAGTCCCTTGGGACTTATTTCAGATTGTTGAAAGCTGAATGACATGATCAGAGATTTAATTATTTTTTCCTCAAAGAATTTGTCTTGCAGAACTGAGTCAACCTGGCTCTCCATATGCTTATGTCTATTATTTAACTGAAAATTAAAATATCTGCCCCAAATTACCAAAACCTTCTTTGATCTTTTTCTGTCTGTTCCACCATCTAATGCTTTTAAAAGAAACCTGGTTTTGAGGGAAACTGCTGAAAAAGACTGACAAAGAACATGGACTCATTTCTCTCAAAATACTTTGAATCCCCCGAAACTGTGAAATTATCAATCTCAGAAAGGTCTAGTGATTCATAGTCCATTTCTTCTAATATTCGTCGTCATGTTCTTAGGGCTTCCATAATGAGGTATCACATGGCTGGAGAAACAGACATTTATTTCTCAACATGTTGCTGTGTGAAGTTCGGGATCAAGGTGTCGGTGGGGCTGGTGGCTCCCGAGTTGGTCCCCAAGGTGTTGATCTAGCTGTGTCATCCCTCTGGGCACACACACTGTGGTGCCTCCTCCTCTTCTTAGAAGGACATCAAAGTGGTCCATCCCACCCCAACTCCCTCCTTGTAGCTCAGTCCACACCGTACAGGATCCACCTCCAAGCATAGTCACATTGAGGAACGGGAGTTCAGCGTGTGCATTTTCGGGGAACACACACTGTATCTCTTGTATCTCTTGTGTGTCCGTGATTCTTAAACCATGTTCCCTGACCCCTGAAGTTTATTTCTTCACAGATATGGTGTCCTCATGTCTTCCAGGGACATGACATGGGCATGACTCGTACCCTTTTACGTTTAAATCTGATTTGCATACTGAGGCATCAGGGGAAGGAAGAGACTATTGCAGTGCAGTAAGATGGAAAGAGTCCCCCTTCCTGGGTTTCAAATCTTTTTTTTTTGCCCCCTTTTTTCCCGATATGCTACCTGAGGTTTGTTGGGAAATGGACAGATTTTCCATGCAAGTGGGTAAATCTTCTTCAAGACATATATAAAAGAAAACGACTTTGGGGCGCCTGGGTGGCTCAGTGGGTTAAGCCTCTGCCTTCGGCTCAGGTCATGATCTCAGGGTCCTGGGATCGAGCCCCGCATCGGGCTCTCTGCTCAGCAGGAGCCTGCTTCCCCCTCTCTCTGGCTGCCTCTCTGCCTAGCTCTGATTTCTCTCTGTCAAATAAATTAAAAAAAAAAAAAAGAAAGAAAAAAAAAAAGAAAACGACTTTCCAGTCTTCCTGTTTTGTTTGCTTGTTTTCTCGTAAAAACAGCAGACATTGGAGTTTCAGGGCTTTTGGTCTAGATTATTGTAAAATAATTTATGAGACTAATTTTTCTCTTTCTTTCCAGAACTCTTGAGTTGTCTTTATTTTTCACCCATTCTATTCCTGAAAATTATGTAGTTATTTAAAAATCTCTACATTTGACCCAAATTAAGATGTCCTTTGCACAGACACCAACGCACATCGTGTATATCAACAGATGTCTATCTAGAACTTGTGCCGACATTATGCTGTCAGATGAACACTAAGAAAAAGAATTGGTCCTTGCCTTAAAGAAACCTACCCGCTAGTGGCTGGTGCAAAATAATAATGAAATTCCTTAAAACAGCAAAAATTATTTGCAAATGAATATTTTTCATTAAATTACCAAAGATCTCATTCTTATGCTGGACAGAAGCCTTACGAATTAAAAAATGCAAATTACCAACTTGGAAATAAAGTGAATCTATTTTATTTCAGCAAATTTGCAAACACATGCTTCTCTTACGAGATGTGGCTTTACAGAACCTGGCAAGTATCTCAGGCAAAATCTGGGGAGGGAGGAGGTGCGTCTGATGTCCTCCAGCAGGACCGTGAACATAGAGGGCACAGTCTCAGCTGGGCCTCTGGGAGCTTTTGATGCCGAACGATTCCCGTTAAGAAATGCGAACATTTTCCGCATTTCTGAATCTTACTTTTGTAAGTCTCTAAAGAAATACTTTTCCAGGTTTGGAAGAACCTGCAAGAAAGAAAAGCTGTGTTTTCTCTGGGATCTGCCATAAAAAGTAACCACCCCGGGAGGACTGTGGGCAACCAGTGAGAGAAGCTGGAATGACACCAGGAGGCTGGGACCGAAGATGAGATCTATCTGGACTAGAGCAGGATAACCAATGCACTCGGATTTTAGCGCGGCCTTCTAAAATTTAGAGAATTCTAAATACAAGAAATGTAAGTATGAATTAAATGAATAAGAGAACCATGTGAGTCTTCTATCTGAGACGTCCATCAGCCAGTATCGGACGCAGCCTCCCGAAGTGAACAACTATGACCCCTCGACAAAACAGACTCAAGGGTTATCTGCAGGAAAATCCAGAGGAGGGGGCAGGAGTGAGCCCACAGGGGCTGCTCTGGCCATGCCCTCTACCCCAGGAAGCCAGAGGCAGAGCCCACAGAGAGCACAGCTGTCTTGCTGCGTGAAGGTGACAGAGACCAGAGCTCGGAGCCTCTGACCCAGCTGGGATTTGGGGGGAAGGTTACTGGAAAAGGGGGAGTCGTGAGGAGGAGCGACAAAAGTCTGCCTGGAAAATCTTCACACTCAGGACCGGCTCCTGCTGTGCACTGGAGGTGAGGCTCTGGGAGATGGGGCGGAAGGAAGACCAGCAAGAATGCAGAGCTCCTCGAAGAGGGCGTCACCAGAAGTCCCCCTGTGCTGGGGAGACAGTGCAACTGGCATCCGATCAGACAAGAAAAACTCATTGGATATTTTGCGAATATATAAGGTAAACATTTACAGCACTAAAAGGAGATAGAATATATAGGATATTTTGCGAATATATAAGGTAAACATTTACAGCACTAAAAGGAGATAGAAAAACCCACAGTTGTAGTGGGAATTTTAACACAAGCCCCACGAAACTGATAGACACGTCGATAAAATCTGGAACCGTATGATCTGAACAACACCATTAAGAAACAACCTCCCCATGTGTCATGTGTATGAATATATATGCACGTGTGCTTATTTACATGTATAAATGAAAGATTTGCATTCTTTTCAAATGCTTTTAGAACATTTACTAATATTTCCCATGTGCTAATTCATCAAGCTCTCCACAACTAATTTCAAAGGTTTGAAACCGTTCAGACCACAGTTTTTGACAAGTATGGATTAAAATAGGAATCAGTAATAGATAAGCAGAAATTCACCCACGGATCAGAAATTAAGCAATACTTTTTAAAATAAACCCTAATTAAAAATTCAGATTTCTAAAAGCATTTTAAATGAATCATAACGAAATTTCAAAATATCAGCATGGGGAGATGAAAGTTAATTAATGCTCAGAAGGAAGTTTGTAATAACAAAATATGTTAGGAAGACTATTGAAAGTGAAATATCTAAACTTTCATCTCAAGAATCTAGAAAAATAACAAAACAGAACAAAGCATGTTTAAAGAAGAGAATAAGGCTAAGAGAAGAAGTCAACCAAATGGGGGAAAGACGTGAGTGCTTTCTACCCTATTAGCACCCGTAGTGCTTACTGCAATGTGGAATTACCTGCCGCTAATTGATCTCTAAACGAGGTGGTGTGGGTGGGCAGGATGTCCTGGCTCCCAGCGTAGAGCTGCCTGGTGCGTGAGGTTGAACAGCACCAGCTGGCCCACGTATGTACGATCCGTGTGCCAAGCAGGACCTGGGCCATCTTGTATTTGCACACACACTCGATTCTCCAGACGTGGTTTCTCACTTCAGGTGAGAAAACGGGCATTCAGAAATGCTAAGCCTCTTGCTGGCCGCCATATGACTAAGAGACGCCGAGCCACGTTTTCATCCTGATGATCTATCTCCTGAGTATGTTCCTCAACCATTCCTATTCTCTCTCCATTCCCACGCTCTACGTCATATGGTGATTTCTGGGCCAATTAAAGCATTTCTTTTCCTGTTATATACTGTTCTCCTGTGGAAAGTCCATATAGTGTTAGAACTACTGTTTCGTGTCAGATTTATCTCTCGAACTGTGCTTTAAGAGAAGGGAATACTTTGTTTCTGTCTTTGAATAATTTGAATTAACATAGTATCTCTCTCTCTAGCTCTATCTACCTTAATCTCTCTCTCTCTCTCTCTCTATCTCTCTAACTTCCTGTTATCTATGAATCACCCAACATCTATATATCTATCATCTATCCATCTGTCTATTTACCTATCTTTGTTGCATAAGGAAGAACAATTTGTTTTTATGGGTCATTTCTCTAAATGCATATGTTAAATGCACATGCGAAAAGAGCTTTTGAAAAGGAATAAAATGATCTCAAGTGAAAGTTTTTCTGAGTAATTAAAATAGTGGAACATCTGAAACAGTTAAAGATCATTACATTATTTAAAAATGTGATGCTCAACGTTCTAAGTACATTATGTCCGTCTTCTAGACTAATGGAAAAATTAGTCGATGGTTTCTACAATAAATGGTGTTCACCAACAAAGGATAAATTTTACCCAGTCTTTTTTTAAAAATTAAAATTTTTTTAATTTAAATTCAATTAATTAAAATGATGTATTTTTTGTTTCATGGGTACAGGTCTGTGATTCATCAGTCTTATATAAAAATTTTATAGTCTTAATGGGGAACTAGATGTGTTTTCAATAAATCAATAATCTTCATATCCTTTTCCACAAAAAGCTAAAAATGCCATTCAAAGGATGAAGTACAATAATTTGGAATTTTATTCTCACTCAGCTAAACATGTTACAGTCCCTTGTGGCCAGCAAATCTGAGAATCTGGGTCGCGGCCTGTTAGAATACAGATAGAGAATGTCAATTACGATTTTGTTCTTCTTCCAAAGGATCAAACTCGAGGTTAATAGAATCACACTGAATAATGAAGGTGAATGTCCAGACACATTTTATTAAAAAAACATGACCTCTTAAAATTCAATTATATATGTGCTCAATAAGGAAGCTTAACTCAATCATAAAGACTCAGTAAAATCATGTAAAATAAATCATTCCAGATCTCCAAATTCATTATGACTTTACTCTGAAATCTCACTTTTAGAATTATATTGGAAAACAAAACATATTCTTTCCCTTGGTATTCACCTTTTAGGACATAGTCACAATGTCTGCCAAGTATGTGCTGGCTCCTCTTAACGTTTTAACAACCCATTTAGAAAAAAGGTAGAGATGGTGTGGTTCCTTTCCTTTCCTGCTTTGTCCCAGGTGCACAGCTCAGAGGTAGTTAGTGGCATGGAATGAGCAGACCTGGCACACTTCCTTTCCTAATTTGTACCTACTTCTCTGCAGCAACGTTAGTCTCCCCCTCAGAGCCGCTCTACCTTTATGGAAAGGTTAAGCTTATCTTCAACCTGCAAGACGTTTTACTTACATGTATATTTTCTGGCTACAAAGTTACACAATCTCTAAATCGCTCTGTTCCAGGGATGATTTTTCTTGCCTTCTAATCCTCGTGTGCACCTTGACTGGGGTCGGGAGGCATTTCCCTCCTCTTGGCCGGTTGAACCCCTGAGCTTCATTCAGGATTCAGCAAAGGGCACAACTTTTTTTCTCAAGAAAGCAGACTCTGAGCTCTACGATGCCTTCTGTGTGATTCCCTGTGCTTAGTCGGATTATAAAATTTTTATACAGAATCCAATTATTTCTGTATCTTGAATTCTTCGGACCCTCGCTGGTCTATGGCTGAGTTACAAGGTTATGAAGCTGATGGTCTGAATCACAGAAGTGGGCAGAATGTGCAGCGCAGAGTAGGGCTTTCACAATACAGGATCGACAAAGAAATATTGTATCTAGAGCTCTCTGTGATGCTCTCACAATTATGGCCTGGATCACATAAGACTTCTCCATGACCCAGGCCTCCTGCCCAGATAAAATCATTAAACCTGAATTCATCTACACTCTGTCTTGTTTCATTTGGTTCCATGTTAAGAAGAAAGAATTCCTTCCAACAGTATTCAGTAGTCTGTGTGCCTAGTATATTCAATTTCTGAAGAGTTAAAAAATGATATACTTTTTTACAAAGAATTGTTATATTAAGGAAATTTGTTTTTTTCCCGTAAAATTTTTAGAAATTACAGTTTGTACCAATTTTGCTTTTATTTCATTTTGAAATGTCTAATGAAAAAACACTGAAATCATCAACAGCTACGAAACAATAAGCCTGTGTATATATCTTGGGAGACTTACTTTATTTTACACTTATTTTAAAAATAAGTATGTTTTGGTAGTCACAGCATTTGACGTTGTCAATGGGCAACGTCAAATGGGCAAATATTTTCCTTTTTAAAAAAATGTATAATTTAAAAGGGACCATTTTCTTTAAAAGATTCTTTTTTCTTGAATTTGTTTTCCTACTGACATTTCACTCTGAACATTAGTTTTGATTACAAACACACATTTTAAAAATCCTATCAAGTGGATAATTATTGTTTTCTTTTTCCTTTAACATAATTTTCCCCACGATGTACTTGCATCCGTAAGGTCTGTCAGCCTCCTGCAATCAGCCGTCCCCACGAGAGACCACTTGCAATCCTGCTAGTAATTCCTGCTGCTCGTTGCCATCGTTTCTCCAACAAACCAATCAAGAAACCCAACAGTACTCATACTGTCCATCTTGATGATTGCATTTTCGTCCGTATGCCCCTGCTTACTGCTATCCCAAAGCCATCCGTTGCAAAACGCACAAATTGCATTTGATACTACTAATGTTAGGGAGAAGGAAATCTGAGGTTAAAATGATTAGAAAATCGGTAATTTGAGAACCCACTTCTATTTGCCAGTCTCACTTCCTGTTCTCAGCGCGGAAATGATTCTGAGTTGAAATCCCAGCTATAATGTAATCGTTTTATGGCTTTGTGAATTGATACCAACTCGGCTGATCTCAGGGCCCTGTGTAATTGTGCTAACGGTGGCCACCCCAGCCAGAGCCGGAGGACATCAGATAATGTAACGTTGCGCTCAGCATACGGCGAAGTGGCCAGTAAATCGCTACCACATTTCTCTTTTGTTCTTTTTCCTCACGTCGGGTCTCCTTTTACCTGCTCAGGGTTTGCGTCCCTTTTACTACCACAGGAGTGGAGCAGGTAGGCTTACTATCTTCAAGGGCAGCTTACATTTTCCTAAAGAGCCTGAGAGAAATGACAAACAGGTCCACGCACGTGAGCCTGGAACGGTGAAGTGACAACATGGAAATGTGTCCGGGGACGGGGAGTCTGCTGACTGGCCACGGAGTCGTCGCACGTTTACTCTTCCCCAGACTCTGCACAGCGCCAGAAAATGAAGCCAAGCGTTGCTTACGTTTCGATCGCAGGCTTTCAAAATGTGATTTTATCCTAAAGGTAAGATCCACACAAGTAACAAAATGGCAATAAACCTAAACTGCCTTTACACCGCATTCCTTCAGGGAAATTGCGAAGGCACAGGATCCAGGAGCCTCACTGGTTTATAAACTAATTTAGGACCTCATAAACACACTCCGCTTTACTGTCAGAGGTGGGAACAGGTGTTTCTGCCTGGTCTGGGACAGCTGTCACCCACACGCGAGGGGGGCCTGAGAGACTTCAAACGGCAGGTTCTCGACGCGAGCAGATTTCCACCTGCAAACAGGTCCCGCCTCTCTGTCCTTCCAACAGAAGAGTGAGTCAGACAGCCACGGGGGCGAGGAAGCAGCGCAGAGATCCCCGCGGATGGCAGAAGCCAGCCTGTGGAACGACACCAAAGGGCCACACCGTTCGCTCTAACTGTGCCGGGCAGTCCCCGAATACCAGGATAAAGGCAAGTCTAGACCATCTGCCAGCGCCCTAACTTAACAACCTCGGGACCCTCCCGCCACCTCCAAAGCTACCCCTTCCGATTTAGTTATTTATTAAGTGAGTTAGGAAACACGGCCTTTTGGTGCATAACGGGGCTGTGGAACCGCGCGTGAATACCCCAATGTGAAAACTGTTTCCTCTGTGTGATGTCTCGTAACTTGGAATCAGTTTTGGCTTTCAACTGGATGCAAGGATGGCAAAATATGAAACCTTTAAAAATCCGGTTTGTGCTGGTTAGCTGGTAGTGGGCTCTCCTATTCTAGAATAAGGGAGGGGACATGCCCCGTGTCCCTTCCATAACTGTATGCGGTGGGGTACTGAAACCAGTAAAACATGACGGCGGAGAAACCACATCGAAACAAAGCGAAACAAAAATCTGTGCTCTCTCTCAACACAAAAGCGAGCTCAGGATCCACTTGAAATCATCGTGCGGAAAATCTAAAATACGGAACCAGAGGTCACGTTGGTATCTTCATCGCCTTGACATTTGGGAGTCTAAAACCAGATATCAACATTTTTCCCCAGAAAATAATCAAATCCTCACAACGTTAGTTCACGATGTCCAGGATATGACCGGCTGGAGACCCCATTGTAAGTAATGCCAGGGGAAGTTTGTAGGCTGAGAAAGGTGGGTCTTCGGGAATGAATAAGGAGTCCCAGAAATGGTAACTGTGGTGTCATCTGAAAGTGCCTCGGTTTTGCCTGTTTATTGAAGCCCATTTTCCCAGAATATAGAATTCTGGGGAGGGAGTTCATTTCTTCTGCTTGTTTTGGTTCAGGTGTTTGGTCCAGAATTCACAGTGGTTAAATGACGGAGCGTTCGTTTGTTAAGAGCCCACTCCTCCCTGTCTGAACTATGAGTTCAAACGCAGGAAACTGAGGAAAAACACAAAAGCGCTCATTGCCTCCATGTGGTCCTGCAAATCCGTATCCGTAAGATGGGAAGCCAGCCTCAGCACTGAGACTTACTCACTCGCCCGTGAAAACCTATATTTCATAAAGTCACCTCATCAAAGCCGAAACGTCGGAAGAGTGGTTTATGCAATCCGGGGTGGTACCTGGGGAGAGGACAAACAAACTTGTAGAAGAACTAAGAAGGGGTCCCCAACGAAAGAGAAAGCACCAGAAAAGAGTAGCCGGAGAGGATCTCCTAAAGGGACTCCAAGCCAGGAGGTCCAACAGCAGCCGTCACCATCCCCAGGGGCAGCAGAAGACAGGACCTATTTCTTCCCCAGCAAGTGGGGGGCAAGGGAGGAGCTCCTGGAACCTGGGAAGAGCCACCGCTTGAGCACGAGAGAGGACGTGCCTTTGGAGGAGGAAGACGGCCACGGCCAGCCCCACTCTCTCTCCATTCTCTGGGGGAGCTCCCCTTGCTGGGACACTGGCACAAGCCCAGGACAGCACAGGTACACGGAGGCAACCCCGGACAGCCAGGCCTCAGCCCCACACGGGGCGGCGCTGGCTCAGTGGACTGAAGGGAGAACCCCAGGCACAGGTGATGAGCGCGTCTTACCTCCCATTTGTTTTGTGCAGAACTAAAGCAAAGCAGGGACGTCCGGGAGAGCTTGTTTCTTGACTTACGGAAAGAAAGAAAGAAAGAAAGAAAGAAAGAAAGAAAGAAAGGGTGGGTGGGTTAGGGAGGAAGGAAGGAAAAAAAGAAAAGAAAAGAAAAACCGGGAAAAGAAAGACATTTAGACTCGTTTCCTTGTTTCTCTTTACCGAGTGGTTGGTTCTTTTTTGTGTTTCTCTTACTGAAGGTGCCGCCCGTGGTATCGCATTGTATGTAGTTACACCTGCGAGATACACACGCGTTAATCTTAAACCCCGCAGGTCTAGGACACAGCACAGTAGGAACTCAGGAAATGTGTGCGGAATAAACTGATGAATAAATGCAAAGAAACACAAGCAAACATTGACGCATTACGTGTGTGATTAAGGCCACATAAAATCACGCAGTGACTCATAGTAAAATGCCTGTATCCTAGCACATCACTGGCACCTGGAGGGCATAGAAGGGGGGCATTAGTTGTGCCTTTCCCCCACATTTCTGCCTGTCCTCCAAGGAGAGCCAGTATCTTCCCAAACCTCTACTCTGCCCACCCCACGTCGACTCTGCCCCGGGGAGAGCGCTGCGGGCCGAGCAGGGCTGTGTCCCGGGCCTCAGCCGCAGGGGACGGGAGGGTTTGCCAGGCAGACTTCCACGGCCGCCCTGTTTCCTTGACGAACCACGAGTCAGCAGCTTCCCTTGCCGCCTCCTCTCCTGTTTCTCCCTCCTGATGGTCATCGGGGTGGGGGCGCTGAGCCCGGGTGTCCTGCGGGCCGTTCCCTCTGTGCCTCCCACGCCGGCTGTGCTGAATGTGCCGCTTGCCGGCGTGGCGTCCTGAGCCCCTGCTGAGCAGTGCTGGGGGTTGGGCCCTCACACCCTGCTAGACCCTCACCCTCCCTGTGGGCGATACTGTGCTCAGATCTGGTGGGCTCTGGAGGATGCAGAGGAAGAGAGCCAGACCTCCACCGGGGTCACGACACCTGGGCTGCCTGCCCTGAACCAGGTGGTCACAGCGAACGACAAAGGTGCATTTGGTGCTTGCTCAACTGTTGGTCAAACAGACTTTGCCACCGATTTGACCATGTGTCTCGGTGGTGCCAGAGAAGCATCAGAACCCAGAACAGAGGAGCAGTGAACAGGGAGCCCCCAGCCTCTGACTGTGGAAATCAAGGATTTGCCTTTACCTTTTATCAAGTCGTGATTTGACCTAGAAAATCTTTAACTTCTCTTCTGACTCAAAAGTTCTGCAAGTCTATGAATTATTAAAATGGGAAAACACTTGTATGGACATGAAACACAAAGATTCTTTATTACTGTGGCGAGTTATTATGCTATTTTAAGTGAACTGTAATGTTAAATGTCAAGAGTCTAATAGCTGACACTAAAACAGTTTCAACGATATTTTGAAAGATCATTGTTTTGTGGAGTTTTTACAGTCTTCACTTTTAATCCATCACTCACGGTCGACTTTTCCCCAGATACTTTCATATAATCCCCATTAACATTCTGTCCTAAATTAACACTTAATTAAAATATATAATCATGCTTTAATTCCTTGCTTGCTTCCCTAAATTCCTTGCTATTTATTAATACATAGCGGAGCATAATATTTGCATTTTAATTAACTTCTTCGTACTTAATAATCATTTGTTACTGCCTTTGTATCTGTTCACAAACAATAGCTAATCCCCTAATCCATTAATCTATGCTCCCCTCCACAATTGCTTTATCTTGTAATTTCTCACTAAACTGGGAAAATATTTACAAGGACTTTCTTTCTTTGTTAAATGCTTTTTAAAAGTATGGCTGTGTGCTTCAGGAAAGCTCGCCATATTAAGTTGCAGACTCCATCGATCTGCTTAAAATTTATGTAATCGGGAGAGAACAGGGGCCACGTAAAAAAAATTAGTAGGGTGTCAACAGACCTCAACCATGACTTAATCACTTTGGCACTTTTGACAAGAGGATTCTTTCATTTTATAATCTGCCAAATCGGTACCGCTCTGATATAAATAACAACCTATTGCTTTCCTATTCTGGACTCTGACCCCACAGGGAAACCACAGCTCCCCCTTTCTCAGTAGTGAATCAGTCCTGGAACTTCCCCGACCTGCGGTCTTGAGCAACGTGCCCATGACCTTCAGTGAAGAAGGTCAGGGCTTCGTCCAGAATAAAGCCCGGCTTCCCGGTGAATACACAGGCCCCGGATCATTCTTAAAAGGCTTTTGAAACACTAATGAAAGAGGGAAAAGAAAAGTTTGTAAAGAGACATCATCTTATTTAATTTGTAAAATATCAGAACCACAGCTTCACGCGAATAGAAAATGACCCTGTGCCAAAGCTTTTATTGACCTCGCTAATGAATGAGTGACCCAGTGAGGGGCTGACACAGCCCCAGACTCCGTTGTGGGGGAGGGGCACATAGGGGCACTCAAGGAATTAGGAGAGGGTTTTGGTGTTCGATACAAAAGTGATTGATGAGACACTGGGCGCCACCTTTCAGTTATCTTTCGCACTGGCTGGAAATCATCTGCACTAACAGAAGAGAGAAACTTATAGGCTCATCTCTGTCCCTAGAAAGTTACAAAATAGCCCATTCGATTAAAAAAAATCAATCAAGGTTCAAGCTCCATACTGCCTTCTTAAAGTATCAGGTAATTTTTCTGACAATGGCAATTTAACAGGTAAAAAGAAAAAAAAAAGTATCTAAACAGGGAGATGGCGGGCACCCCAGGGAGCGGGGTAACGTGTGCCGAGTCCAAACGGGCAGACTGTTCTTGGCCTGAGCGGCTGTAGTCCCAGCACTGGCAGAGTCTCCCAGGACCGCTGAAACAAACCTCTAGAAAATAGATGTTTGGGTGGGGGGGGGGTGATTTGTAAAATACTATGTGGTATGAAAGAAAGAGAGAAAGAAAGGAAGGAAGGAAGGAAGGAAGGAAGGAAGGAAGAATGAAAGAAATAAAGAAAGACAAAAGAGAGCAAGTTCTCTTTGGGTTCACACATTCGTCTCCTAAATGACTCAGGGAGACCGGACCCGGGAGGAGTCTATATGTTGAGATTTCGGGTGACGCCGTCATTGGCCACGATTTCCCACCTTCACGTGTTACTTCCTCTGAAGGCAAACTAAACATCTGCTACGTTTACTCCAGGCAGGGGTCCCCGGTTCTCCCCCACGAAACCCGAGGGCGTCAGACTTGTGCAGCCAAAGCCTTCAAGCCGTTGTTCCCCTTCCGCTCCGGGTCGGCTGGGCGACCAGGTTTCCCGGCCCCGGGGGGAAGCACGGGTCACTGGCCCCAACGCTGGGGGAGCAGGAATCCCGCTGCTGGACATAAAGGGGGGCTTCATTCTGTGGAGGAGTTTTGGGTATTTGAGAGTAAACAGACTGCGCACACACAGAGCGCGGGCTCACGGCGGAGTCCGTTCCGGACACCAGTTGAACGTGACCTCACTCCCTCGTCAGCCTACGGGCAGTGACCCCGTGCTGACTCGAGGCAGCCTGTCACGGAGGGACCTGGCCGGCCGGCCTTCAAGGCCCCCGGCCCATCCGGTCTGAGGGACGACTGCAAGCCGAGAGAGCTGGGAGTGTGTGGAACGCAACCTTCAACGGCTGAGCGGAACTTCCCAACGAGGCCGCTCGGGGACATGCATCCGGGACCCCAGCAGACACGTCCCTGGTGGGGACATGAGGCTCAGGCTCCCCACCAGGAGCACCAGGGCTTCTCTGCTCAGCCACAGTTGACCCTTTTCAGGGAAGAGAAACTCTTCATCTTCCCAGATAGCTCCTTCCCTTTTCTGCATAACTGAGATCATCGGAACCCCAGACGGTTCAGGGTCCTGCGTGAGCACGACCTTCGTTTGACCCCCTCACCATCACCAGCAGCAGCAACTCGGCGGGAACTTCTCTTCCCACCGAGACAGGGAGACGGAGGACTCCGTAAACTCTGCGGTTGGCCCCTCTTCCTGCTTCCATTCCTGCTCCGATACCCAGGCCCCCCCACTTCACACACGCCTCCGAATGCAAAGAGTGTGTGACCCCCTTGTAAGGGACAAGCCATGAACGATGTCTCTAGAATAGGAAACATGTAAGGAGGGACCAGGAGAGAACGCAGGGAGGAGCCGTCACATGCGTGTTCCAGACCCCGACCGCACAATCTCAACACCAAGACCGCCTGGCTCCGAGCGAGAGGGAGAACTGACTTACGACGGTCACCTGGGCCCTCCTCTTTGTCCCAACAGGTTCCTGGATGCTTGGGAGGACACGTACACCAGACCACGATCCTCCAGCAAAGACAAGATTCTCTCCTGAGTCTCCCAGACGCTCTGTCTGCACCTGCGTCCTACACCTTCAGCAGCTCTGCGTCCGCCTCCTGCCGGCTTGCGTTTGATTCTATCCTGGTCCTTGACTTCTGTCCTCTGGGTCCCTGGACTCTGCTGGGGGCATCACCGCCACATCAAAACCTGGTCTGTGACATGCGGCCCCTCCTCTGATCGAAGACGTGACCTCCCACAGGACCACGGGGTCTCCTCCAACGTCACGAAGCCCCTAAATCAAACATGCTGAAAGGCGCCGTCTCGCACACACAACCTGAGCTCTCCAGCTCCTCCTTGGGTAAGCCTCTCTCCGTGTTGTTTTATTCTACAATAATGTGAGACGTATTATTCAATGACAGCAAACCTGAGAGACTACAGGAGGCTCTTAGCTGTGAGCTTTCATTCCTACAACATTTACTGACCATTTAATTTGTACCACGCGCTTTACCTGCCGTCGGGGTTCTGGGGTCTCCCGCGAGACAAAGCTGGTTCCCTCACAGAACTAGTTTCTAACAAAAAAGGCCGAGCACGTGCCCCATGGACGGTCGGTCACTAGCGCCCTTGCCGAGATAGGGGTGCGGAGACCACGCGCCCCTGAAACCGTCCTCCGACTCGCCACGTCTTTCTCTAGTGTCTGCCTCGCAAATCACCTGTCTCCTTCGAGACATTCTCACCCAGAATCGCGGCTTCCACGAGGCTCAGGAAACGTTAACTTGTCTTCCATTTAGTCAAATTGACAAACAAGGAGCAAATAGCAAGTCGGCACTTTCTCCGCAGGTCGGTGAGGGCTGCCCGTCGCCACAGCCCGCGGTTGGCCGGCCGGGCTTCTGCCGTCGGTCAGCGGCTTCGCGGAACTCCCGGCCCGAGCCTTGCACTGCTTCACCCCCGTCTCTTCCACTCCGAGCCTCTCCAGAGTGCGCCGGGTCCCAGAGTCCCGCGTCTGGGTCCTGCCCAAGGCTGGGTGCCATAAGCCCGTCCGGGCTCGTCTCCCCGCACACAGGAACATCTCTCCCGAGAGCTCACGAAACGTCACTGTCGCCCACCCAGGCCTGCGCAGCCCACGCCAGAGCTCGCCAGCTCGCACGGAATCTGCATTCTCACGCCCCCATTGCACGGTCCTTGTGTAAATTTCCAGCTCATTTTCTTTCTTCGTTGGTCAATGAAACACACTGAGTTGCTAATTGATAGTTAAGAACAGACCACAGCTTGCCGTGACGGAGATCCTGGCCTGAGGTCTGATCGTGGCTGCCGCACTAGAAAACTAAGTTAAAAAAAAAACCAAAACCAAAACAAAACAAACAAGCAAAGAAAACCTAAATGTGGTTTGCTTACTTATCAAATGGGAATAAAAACCTCTAGTTCAAAGGGTTGTTGTAAACATCACAGGCGGTAATTCAGGGCTTTCCAGACAGTGAGCGGCTGCACACCCGTGTGGGTCCTAGCACGCCCAATGGGACCCCATCGGGGACACCCCCACAGTCCCAGGTCCAGCATCCTGTGAGAATATCATACTCTATGTGATGGTTAAAAAAAAAAAAAAAAAACCTGCAAAGTGCCGGCATCCTGGTGAGCCTCACCACACCATGCCGAGCTAACTGCTGGTGACGCCGTGTGCCGAGTCAGCAGAAAACGGGGAAAAGGGTAGTGATTTTCACAACTGAGCGATGCTCTGGTTTGGTTTCTGAGGGGTCAGTAACAAGCCACAGCCTAGGAGGGATGTTTTTTCTTGCCGCATAGAGCCTGGGACCCTACTGCCCCATCCCAGTCCTGTGTCACTTGTCCTCTGGTGTTGAAGGTCCTACAAGAGTACCATTCTCCTACCTGACCCTGGGCCCTGACACGATTTCTCTGGTCTACACCTCCTGAAAAGAACCATATATTTCACTCCTGGTGGTGAGATTGTCCTGGGACGCTTCTAACTATAACACAATGCCTGAAGCTTTGACTGTGATCCCTCAGGAATGCGAGATTTCTGGAGGCTGCCTGCAGGCAGAACGTGCTCACGGAAGATCCCCTGCTTTTTGTGCATTCAGTTCCTCGAAAGTGCCTTCATTCAGGATGTCCGAAAGAGGAACTCACAATCTAGAAGCAACACCACACTCTCCGGGCCTTCCCGAGGCACAGCGGGAATCAAACAGCAGAGAGAAGCTCTCTCACCCAGCTCTGGGGAACTGACCCTCTCCTCACTCCAGGATGCCCCTCTGGACCCAGTCTGGACCTCCCTCTGCCTTTGCAAAGTTTGCTCTCTCTCCGCTCTCCGGAGCCACCCGCCGACGACCAGCACGCTCTCCTTGCGGAGCGTTTTCTTCTTGAGACCCTCTGACCTGTCCCTGCTCGTTCCCTGGGACCCCAGCATGGTGTCTGGTCCCCTCTTCCTTCCCCGCCTTCCTGGGGAAGGGTCTCCTGGCTTCTTGTCACTGCCCTGGGTCATCATTGTTTGAAATACCCAATTTACTGCAGGTTAATACGAACATGAAAATGTGCCCGGTGCGCCGTGGCTTACAGTCCGTGAATTTCCCCATTTCCTTATAAACAGCGGCAGCTGAGGTTGTTTGCTGCCACTAAATGAGGAAGGGGCATGTTACCAATTCCCCAAGTTTCGTTTGAGCCTTGGCTCTGACCGTTTCAGAGGATTTCTCCCAAGACGATTCTTCCTCATTTTGTTGCCGTCCACACGTTCTGTCCCTGTCAATGACTCCCTTCTGTCTCGCTCCTGATAAATCCTTATTTTGCATCCAGATGCTTTAAAAGGTATAATCACTCATTTATCGAACCGGTGTCTGTGCCGGGACAGCTTGAGATGCTGAGGATACGGGAGTCTGGGCACAAGGGATGAATCCCTTCCAGGCCCTCGTGTGGGTACCCGCCTTATTCGTTGCAGGAAACCGGTGTCTGACTCCCGTGGGTCTCCCCTCTGGGAAGCTGCATCTGACCCCCACCCAGGTGGTCGGTGGGGCTGACCCCTCGTGCCCAGCACGGTACCCTCCTCAGGATGGAGACAAGACCCATCCCCAACGAGCCAGCCCTTCTGAAACCCTCCTGACAAAGCTCGCTTATCCTTCCCCGTTTCTTTGGGATGGGTTACGGATCCACGGCTCAGTAGATCCTGGGGATAGTGTCTGGCATCCTCGTTAGCCCTGGGATCGATGCTACAGGAAGGGCAATCCAGGCACTGGCCTTGGGGCTGACACCTGGGCTTGTTAGAGACGCCGAAGCCCAGCCCTGCAGGCACCTGCACCCCAGGTGTCGGCTCCACTGTACCCAGATCTCCAGCTGATTCCCGGACTGACGCATGAGAAGCGCTGGTCTCAGGAGGTCAAGAAACAGAACAAGCAAATCGCACGTCTGTCATATCACGGTCCGGATCCATGTCCGTCAAACGCAGCCCGTCCCTGGCTCTTCCAGTCCGATCAAAGGACGAGTTCACCTCTTCAAGGAACAGCACGTGGTCACTATGTTCTGTCTTGGGGTCAAAGTGTCCTCATTCCCCCAACAGCCTGGCTCACTGGATCCTCAGCACAAAAGGAAGATTGACATTTAATCCCATTTAATGCAAAAGCAAACTCCAGGGCTGAAGGACAAATAATCCAATTCGTGACACAGTAGGGTTCAACCCGGACTTTCCCTCTTCCAACCTCCACTGCCGGCCCTGCCCGTGAGGTGAGGGAGACCTGGTTTTCCCCACCAGGAAACTGACCGGCTGCATTAGCGAGGGACCCAGCAGGTGCCATGAGTGCCATGGCCTCCTCACTGGGAGGAGCCCGGAAGCTTGGGGAGGGGAGCAGGCGCCGAGCCACGTCCCCAGGCGCCGGTAGCTGTGGCCCGTGGCCCCTGGAGGGGAGTCGCGTCCCCTGTAGAACATAGATCCACAATCCCTCCTCCGTGTGGTCCCCGTCCCTCAAACAAAGCAAAAGGTAACAGACAGTTCATTTGTTTGACTCAAATTCTGTAGAAGGACAAAACAAAGCGTCAATTTACTGATCTAATTTGCAGATGAAAGTCACTGTCACTCGCCGGTTTAACCTTTTAAGACCACTCCCGTCATAAAAGCTGCACGCGGGAGATAAAGAACATCCTCACATGTACAACTTCCAAGCAACTGCATTGTGATACAGTCACTTTTCAGTGGGCTTTTCTAAACGATCGTGTCTGCTTGAAGGTTCCTTTCTTGCAGTAAAAAGAACTGAGAAAAGGTCGGTCTCTGAAGAGAGACGGGGTCACGGACGAGGTTAATTCGAGCCCATCTTGCCTTGAATGGTTTATTATTGCCCGTAGTTTCGTCCATTGAACCTTTTTTTTTTTTTAAGCAAAATTCACTAGGAATTTCAGCCACACAAAAAATTCTCTTCAAGTTACTGCACACACTTAATATTTCTTTTTCTTGTTTTTCCCCAGATGAATGATGGAAGCGACAGAAGGGGACCCCACCCCTCCCCATCACACTGTGTATTCTGACAAAACTCCGAGGCCTCGGTGTGAGCGAGGGGCTGGGCCGGGCGGCGGCACACGCGTGTGCAGGATCAGGTAGAAGGACGCAGACGTGCGGTGAGCAGGTGCCGCGGGGAGACGGGAGCCCGCGCGCTCGCCCAGGAAGGGTCGCCCTAGACGGTCAATTTGCGGAAATCCCCGATGTCGGCAAAGCACAATAAAACGGGGTGCACCGTGTTCAGTTCAGCCTAGTCTGCGGGGATCGCGGTGCCAGCAGCGTGCCGAAGCTGGAAGACGTGACAAGGAAAATGGAACGTGACCCCCTGCTCCTTCCCAGGGATGACGGCCGGCGCCTTCCCCTTGCCCGGAGCGGCGTGGGGTTTCCAGTGTCTTGACGTTTATGGATGTGCCCTATTCTCTGTTTCTTGACGCTTTTAGACTCTTTCTGTTCGTTGTTCTTGCTTTTCTTTTGTATAAATGCCTTTGGTTTCTAGCGGTTAGGACTGTTTTAATACTTCTAACTATCCTTCCTTTGCGTCTGAGTGTTGACATTCGCTGAGCTGACGCTGACGGTTCATTGAGTCCGTGAGGCACTTCCAAGCGACTTGACGTTCTTTAATAATGTTTTTCATTTCTTTTTTTTTTTTTCAATTTGGCGATGATTCACGGATGTGTGTGTCCTTCAGCTCTGCCTCTTCCGCTCTCTCTCAAAAACCCACATGCAAACGTACAGACCTACACGCAAACACACCACGGTCATCTGCACACGGTAAACACACATCTCCAGTGCTCACTCAGAGAAATCTTTACTGTTTGGTTTTTCTTTTTTTTTCCTTTTTTAAAAAAGATTCTATGCGTTTAGGGGCACCTGGGTGGCTCAGTGGGTTAAAGCCTCTGCCTTCGGCTCGGGTCATGATCCCAGGGTCCTGGGATTGAGCCCCACATCAGGCTCTCTGCTCATCGGGGAGCCTGCTTCCTCCCCTCTCTCTGCCTGCCTCTCTGCCTACTTGGGATCTCTGTCAAATAAATAAATAAAATCTTTTTAAAAAAGACTTCATGCGTTTATTATTTGATAGAGAGAGAGAGAGAGAGATCACCAGTAGGCAGAGAAGCAGGCAGAGAAGCAGGTTCCCTGCTGAGCAGAGAACCCGATGTGGGGCTCGATCCCAGGACCCTGAGATCATGACCTGAGCCAAAGGCAGAGGCTTTAACCCACTGAGCCAGCCAGGCGCCCCTGATTGATTTTTCTTATTAATCCGTTGGCATGAGATCACCCGTGTCACCTACAGCTCTTACGACATTGACTCTGTGTTTGCAATTGTCTGTGTCATGTCAATAAAATAGAAAACTCATTCTGTAATTAATATACAAAGCATCCATTTTGTGGGACCATCTCATATAGGAATCTATCTCCGTCTACATAACTATGCAACACTGGAGTGGAAAGGCATTTAGCGGACACTCTGCATTGAGAAAGTTACCAGAAGTGATAGAAGAGATCTGCGGCCCTCATATTCACAAAATACCAATTTCTTCCCAGTGTGGGTTTATGTCGGTGAAAATGCTGGCCAGCATTGCATCCAGAGGTCCCGTTCTATACACAATGGACTGGATGTCTGTGTCCCCAGAATTTGCATTTTGAGACCTAACCTTCAACACCTCAGGAGGTGGTGAGGTCATGAAGGCAGGGCCCTCCTTAGGGGATCATTCCTGAATCAGAAGAGGCAGGCCAGCTGGCCAGTACTCTTTCCACCGTGTGAAGACCCAGCGAGAAAGCAGCCCTCCCTCAACCAGCAAGACGTCCTCAGGAGAACCCAGCACTCCTGCAGCTGATCCCAGACGTCCAGCCCCTAAAACCGTGTTATTTGAGTGCTGAGCTCAGTCCCTGCCAATGTTAAGTCCCCCGCCACACACACCACAGACCTTCGCTGCGACTCGTCCCCTCCGACGGGTGTCTAGATCGTGGTTTACTCTATGTTGGGGTTCCAATTCTTCCTTCTAAACCAAAGGGCTGCTGAACACGTTATAGATCAGAGGCTCTGTTAATCCGTTGCAATAGTGTCCCAATTCACCTAAGTCATACCTATCATGTTTAATTTGCTATTTTCTTACTGTTGGATAAAAATGATTTATTTTCCTATTTTTTTTTTCTTAACTTTCTAAATTCAGAGGCTTAAAAATGATGGTTTCTTTCTGCTGGTATTTTTACATCCATATGTGATCGTAAACAGTGTGCATGCAGAGAACGAGCCCATATATTCAAGAGGCAGATAAATTCGGCTGATGTTTCCCAAAAGCTATCGATTTCTACTAATGTCTCCTTTATTCATTTTTCATTGTTCAGCAGAATAAAGTGATAAACACATACATCTTTTTTAACCAGACA
Source organism: Martes martes (assembly GCF_963455335.1). Classification (NCBI taxonomy): domain Eukaryota; kingdom Metazoa; phylum Chordata; class Mammalia; order Carnivora; family Mustelidae; genus Martes; species Martes martes. The sequence goes on along the minus strand of NC_137889.1, from coordinate 2,740,010 downwards.
GTGAAGACTGTGTCCCCCTCCCCCCGCCCCCACACACAGTGTACTTGAATCTCAAATGAAAGCAGTACTGGGCACCTGTTTTCTAACCAGATTCCATGTTTCATGATTCTTTCCAAAATATGTGTACATATAACAAAAGACCTCTCATGCTGTGTTGCACTCCCCCAAACTGCTTAATGCAACGGCACTCACAGTTACGGATTGAAATTTTAAAGGAAAATATTGGTTTGGATGTAGAAAAGAAGAAAACTAAAAAATTGAAGACAAATGTTCCTTAAAACTAGGGAAGGTGGGGGGCACCTCCTCCCTCCTTGGGAACAATCTTATGTCTGCTGTGACCTTCAGGGCACCATGGGCTCCTCGTAGTTTACCTGTGAATTGTGGGAGTGGGAGATGGCCAGGACCTCCTCTTACCACCGTGAGGTTTAAATGTGACTCATGTAGATTTTGTAGCTTGGACTCTGCACACATTAGAGTGTTTCACAGGCAGAAAACAACTCATGCCTAATCATTTGCTTAATTACGGGCTTTCCCAACAGGATGTCATGTGGAAGGGGAACAGTCCCCACCCCCCTGGCCCAGGGAAGATGAGTCTATAATGTCAGGCCGTGCGGAACTGCAGAAGAGCTTGGAGCACAGTTTTTGAATCTGTTGTTTCGAAACACTTGAGAAAAAATTATAGTTATTTGAAAAGCCCATTTAGAATCTCACTGAAAACAGATTAAAACTTCAATGTACATAGCCACATGCACACACGCACACACACGCATGCAGACACACACACACACGCACACACACACACACACAACTGGTTAGTTTTTAAACCATCCAGCTAATTGTAGGCGAAACTCTCGGAAGAAAATCCGTTGTCTCCTTCATCGCAACCTTGGCGCTAAAAAGACTTGAAATCAACGAAAGCAATGAGTTGGGAGAAAGGCAGGAAGAGACGATCTGATAACACCCAGGAAGTTGGATTTTCCACACATCTTTCCTGGAGAATGCACGGATGTGTTGTGTTTGTACCCAGTTTTGACACTTTTCCATTTCACTCCGCGGCTTCCGGTCTGGGTGCGGACTGTGAGCAAACCAATGTACTCAACCCAAGTGGCCTGCTTTCTTCACACTGATCACAGCAAACCTTGTCTCCCTCTTTTAAAAATATGTTAATGGTTGAAAAAAGTGAAAACGTTAGTGCCCTTCATGTCACATTTACGGTGCTATCTTTTTTTCCTTTTTTTTTTTTTTTAAGATATTATGTATTTATTTGACAGAGATCACAAGTAGGCAGAGAGGCAGGCGGAGAGAGAGAGGAGGAAGCAGGCTCCCCACTGAGCAGAGAGCCTGATGCGGGGCTCGATCCCAGGACCCTGGGATCATGACCTGAGCCAAAGGCAGAGGCTTTAACCCACTGAGCCACCCAGGTGCCCCTTTACGGTGCTTTCTAAAGAGGACAAGTGTCGCCCTCTGCAGAGGGTCACGTAAACCCAAACATCAAGCTTGCAGCCTTTAGGGTCTGGCGTTGCTGCTTCGTGATGTCAGCTGAAAAGTGGCCCCGAGAGACATCCAGATCCTCAAACGTTGAACCTGTGGCCACTACCCTGTGGGGCCGCCGGGGCTTGGCCTGTGTGATTTGGCTAACGGTCCTGAGATGGGGCGAACGTCTCGCCTTCCCCAATGGCTCCTACTGTGGACACAAGTGTGCCCGGAAGAGGCAGCACTGAACGTTGACTGTAGAGAAGAAGTCTGCCTGTCAAGACACACGAGATGCTCTGCGATGTTCCTGGAGAGGGGACGGGGCGTCACAACCAAGGCGCCAGGCAACGACCACAGAAACAGTGAAAGGCAAGAACTCAGACTCCCCTCCAGAGCCTTTGCTGAAAGCACAGCCTGGATGACACTTACTCCAGCCTCGAGGGATCAATGCGGGACTTCTGGCCTGTAGAGCTAAGAGCATAAGATGGTCTCGTGTGCGCCAAGTTCACGCTGCATGTGACAGCAGCCCTCGGAGGCGCACACGCCGGCAGGCTCTGTCGGTCCGCAGTCCGCCGCGGCCCGCGTGCTAGGAGTCCACTCCTTGTCCCCTCCCTAGTAGTATTCCACGTGGATGCACGCGATCCGTCTTTTCCGCAGGGGATGGCTGTTGGGTTATGGAAGATTTCTGGTCCCCGGGAAAACGATGCTGTGAGCATCCAGGTTCGGGCTATTTTCCGTGGTAATATGTTTTCATTTCTCTCGGGTAAATATGGAGGAGTGTGATTACTGGATTGCATGATAAATTATGTGTATAAGAAACAGCTAAAACATTTTCCCAAAGTAGCTGTATCGTTTTTCATTTCAATAAATCATGTGTCCGCGTACCAGCGACTGCCACTTTCAGGCAGTTTATCTCAATTTCTGTTTCTTCTTTTCCCAATTTTAACCATTTTTGTGTATGTGCAGGGGTATCTGATTTGCATTTCATACGACTTAGAAGTGTCTAAAATTCTGCCTTTATAGTTATGAAGTCTATGAAACTGGTAGATTTGGCTTCATATATAAGCTAGGAAGGGCGGTGGGTGGTAGCGTGTAGAAATCAGTAAAAATAAAATGCTGGGGGGAATGCAAAGACAGAGCTGGGCACAAAGTAGGCATTCAATTAACGCATGTTCCTTTCTCTTGTTTCCAGAAAGCAAACCTGCGTTGCTGGCATCATGATACAGCACAGTGTACCTACTCCTATGACATTTGCTTTAGTGCTTTCTATGAAATGAAAATTTTCATTTTCTTTGTATGTCAGGAAGAGTTGCATTAGAAACTTTATATGATTCCCTTCAACGTTAATATTAAAACTCACTGACTTTAAGAATCTAATGTTCTCCTTGATTAATTTCCAGTATCTTTAAGCAGATGAAGGGTATAATTTTGATTTCCAAAACTATTATTAAAATCCTGAAATCACTCCAAGACATGGCCGTGTTTGATACTCTGGCGGAAGTAATCTGATATTTCTCCAACATGGTCTATGTGACATGCACAATGATAAAATATGAGAACATAAGGTTCTTTGACGATACACAGCTGCATACTTTCACCACTTGTCTGACAAGGACACTGATATTTAAAGTAGGAAGTATCCTTCCTGATGTCACAAAACTAGTACAATACCAGGCTTCTGAGTTGGGAAAATCTAAAGCCATACAACCACGTTCCTGAGAGGACAGCAGAGAAGCACGTTTAAAAGAAGTTTTGTTCTTCCTAAATCTTCAGGGTAATTTCAAATCAGCTGTGGGTGGGGAAGCTGGGGTGGGTCAGGGTGAACGAGCGGAAAAGGAATTCACGAGGCTCATCCCGGGTGCATGAAGAAAGCGGAGCCAAGGCCGTGTAGACGCATAGTGACGCCGGTAAGAAGGGGTCAAGGGCAGGTCAATCCTTTAGGGAAAAATGGCTAATATTAATAAATGTCAGTAACAAGACCAGTAGGTCACACCAGGCACACAGTATGCGGGAAGCCATGGTTTAAGCACCTGACTTGTATGAAGTCGGTGACCGGTGACACCCTCCCGTGGAGAGGCAATTCTCAGGATGCTCCCTTTCAGCCAGGGCCACCAACGCTAGAATCTCCCAGCTCTTCTGCAGAAGAAGCAGTTTTCCAGCCCAGGTCTCCTGTCCTCTTCGCCCTGATTTTTGACCAGTCTGCCACGGGCGTGACACTGCACAGTTTTTTAGGCATCTGTTTTTAAAACCTCCCCACTACCCAAAAGTAAAAAGGATTTTAAAACATGTACCAAAGGATCCTCTGTGGGTGTGGGCGGGAAGAGGTCTACAAGGGGGGTAAGGAAGCTGGGGGAGGTGATCAGGATGAGGTGAAGGGCGTTTGCTTTCCCTGTGGCTGCCGTGAGGTGTGGCTTTTCCTGCCCTCTGGGGGGGGGGGCATCTTCTAAGCAGCAGCCTGGGTGGGGGTTACCCCAGGGCGAGGCACACAGGTCAGATCCCCGCTTACCACCTCTTGATGTAATGTCTCTCAACTCTGGGGGAAAGATCCATATGCACTAAATCCCGCCAGTGTGGGAATTGTAGGAACATCAGGGGAGAATGTAATAACAGTATATGCCGGCCCGGGGATGGGGGGATTTCCGAAAATGTAGGGAAGGAGGGAGTACTGTGCGAAGTGGACACAAAGGAAATCACGAGTTTTATGAAAGTATTTCATAAGATGACATTCGAGGAGTCCTGTGTTCACCGATGATGGTAACACCCAGATTTCTTCTCACTGATAAGTACTTGGAAATGAAGGCGAATCCGAGAGTGAGACAAATTTTAAATGCATACGCGTGTTGTTAGTTAGCACAGAATTGGAAGGATTGGGGAGAATTGTCAGCTCCACAAACAAACTTTTATAGGATAAAACTAAGGAGCGTCGCACGACAGTCACTTCGGAGAAGCGCCTCTGACCCGAGAAGCACACTCTGGAAAGTCGTATCCCCGCAGGGGACTTCAGGGCCTTCTGCAAACGCCTGATACACGAGAGAGACTCGTCGCTGTCTTCTCCTCAGCACCCAGCCGGGAGAACTCGGGCCGACCCTCAGGGGACGCTCCGCATTCCAGACCTGCCAAGGACGTGGCCCGATCGTTGCTGCTAAAGGTGAGCCCTGGAATGTCGAGAAAAAATGTAAACCAGACGACATTATGGTAAGTGAGAATCATAAACATGGGATTCATGAAAGAGGCTCTGGGTGAGCCTTCTCAGCTCTTGCGGGTTTCCGTTTTCCTGGACCACGGACGACCCAGGAGTCTGACCGTCTCCAACATGCACCGTGTTTCCGTTCCGGCAGAGGTGACGTGGCTAATAACCACGCGGGAAATCGCACTAGTTAGGACGCCAACTGCTGACGGCGTTCGTAAATATGCTCCCCATATAACACGTCGTAAAAATCCCCGCCCGCGTTTGTAATACGACCCGGAAGATAATGAGGCCTTGAAAGGCCTTCTCCAGTTCACTACAAGTTACGCCATTGTTTCCAGGGAAAGAAGCTGTTACTCAGCGTAGGTTGGGTGATTAACCAAAGTTCTTGATGAGGGGATCGTCCACTTGTCAAACAATGCTCGGGGACAGAAGCTCCCTGGAAATGCAGGGAGGGTGACGGTAGTTAGTAAGCACTGGCCAGGTTTTCCTTTCTTGCCTCTGACTTGACGAAGGTTTGGGCTGTGTCCCTTCCTAGCAACTGCTCATGTCAGTGAGTAAATGCAGGGAAGCAGACAGAACACACACGTGATGGAGCCCTCTGCCTGCTGTGCAGAGCTGGAGGACCGACCCTGGGAAAAGGCTCAGCTAGAGAAGAGAGGGGCCTTCGTGCTGACAGACGCCAGACATTCTCACGGACGCCCACGGCACCCGCGGCTCTCCACATGGATGATGCTCCCTTGTCCCCCAGCGGTGACGTTCTGATTCATGTCCCACTGCTCCCATCCACAGTTCCACGATCTGTCCCAGACTGGGGCTGCAGACACATTTAGGGAACAGGCCCATGGGCCGTGGACATCACTGTTGGCTTCTGTGACATGACGTGAGGGGTGGTGGGGACGGTGCGGGGGCATGACCGATCCAGAGATGACATTTTCAAGATCTTGAGTGTGCTTGTGCACCAACAAATGTCCTGTTCCCTACATCTGGCCTACGGGCTCCACAGTATCTTACTAGGAACATGGGGTGAAAACCATTTTTAATGAGCCACAGATGGGCTACACATATGTATCACAAGACATTTATCTTCCCAAAAATAGTCATCCTTAATAACACTTGGTTGAAAATGTCCTGTTTTCTGAATCCCAACATGAGTGAGACCATCAGCGTGCTTACTCACAGGCACGGGAATTGTCAAGAATACGTAGCTCGTGTCCTGAAATCTGATATTTTCGTGGTATTTCACGGAGACAGAACTGGAATTCTGCGTGGTCAGAAGAGGTCAGTTTCGCTGGACCAGTTAATGGAGGTGGAAGAGTGAGACTCGTTCGGAGCCCTGGGAGACGTGCTCAGGGGCGGTTGGAGGCGATTCAGAGGAAGAGAGTTTCCGAGAGCCGCTTTACAGGAACATGCGTGTTCGGGAAGTACGATGCGGAGCACAGGTTTCATGTTGGCTGCCGTCGGCAAAATCTAGACCAGGGAGAAGACAGGATGGGAGGAAGGAGGTCAGTGGTCTGGGTGGGACAACACAGGCGTCTGTGGGAGCATCCGCAAAGAAAACTTGCATCAGGGCGTGTGTGATCCCTGGCGCAGGGAGCTCAGACACTGACGGGGACTTTCTCCACCCGGGAGTCATCGCAATGACGTTGCTCAGAAGACGACGGTTTCCCCTGGGAATTGGTAGATTCAACTCCCTTGGTTTAGTTTTCCTTGATCCATGAGTAGCCTCTTCCTGACTCTGGCATAACCCATCAGCGCCTCTGAGGATATCGTGGGTCCCTTCAACAGCCTGTGCTGCACAGTGCTGGTTTGTACAGATGTAAGATCTCAACACACTCCTGTGCGCCTTTCCCGGAACATTGATTTTTATGTACGTTTGTAGATAAAGAGTCAGTGTTCAACTCTACCTTTCCCTTTGCTGTCCCCAGCAATCTAGGAGGTGGACATTACACCACCCTTATTGTAAAAACTGGACAACTGAGGTTAAAAATACTTATGGACGGTGTCAACCATGTCTGCATGACAGGTCCTACCGTCAGTTTCTAACATCCCAAATATTGTGACCTGGGCGGGTGGAGGGTGTGAAATAACGCCCCCACTTGTAGGCAAATCTAAATAGCAACCTACAGAATTAAGTTAATACCGCGGTCGGGGACCCCCCTCAAGGGCGTCCATCAGAGCTCGGATTTCCTTAGGGAAGGAACTGGGTCCCTCTCAAGAGGGCTCTTAAACAGTTAAGGGACACTTTCACTTATAAGCTACACGCTTCTTTCTTACTTGAGTTTTTGTGATGAGAGTACGTTCACGTTTTAACTCGGTACACGAACACAAACCTCATCAACCTTCTTCCTGATGTATCTGAAAGAGTCAGCGCTCCGTTAAAATGGGGAAAAGTGACTGATCAAAATGTGTTTCTGGGGGCGCCTGGGTGGCTCAGTTGGTTGAGCGGCTGCCTTCGGCTCAGGTCATGATCCCAGCGTCCTGGGATCGAGTCCCACATCGGGCTCCTTGCTCTGCAGGGAGCCTGCTTCTCCCTCTGCCACTCTGTCTGCCTGTGCTCACTCTCTCTCTCTCTCTGACAAATAAATAAATAAAATTTAGAAAAAAAAAAATGTGTTTCTGAATGTCTTCAGTTTGGGGGAGAAAAATGTGCTGGAGGGAAAGGACAAAAGAATTAAATATAATCTCCTACCATGCAGTGGTGACAGCCAAGGACACAATTATAATGCCCTATGGTGGTCCGGCCTTTCCAGGACAAGTGTGCTTGCATACCGAAATTAGTAAATGTGTGTCCATTAAGTTATATCCACATACAGCTTCAGAGCGATCCCCTATGAACCTCTCAAGAACACATTCACTACGGTCTTACCTAGGATGTCCTAGTAACTATCTAATGGTGAGCAGTAAATGCACAAGATAATATTAAAAAAAAATAAAAATGGAAAAATGCCAACATGAATATGAGGTGGGATATTCTCTCTTCTTTGGCTATTTTGGTGGGAAATCCTGCATATAATGCCCATTACCAAGGGGAAGGATAAATAAGCAATTTACCTAAGCTGAGTGGAAGAAAAAATATATCATATTCTTCATCACCTGGAGTTGGTAATACTGTTTTAAGCTGATGTTTCATGGTTCTCATTTAATTCATTTAGGGTTGGCTGTTTGTGTGTGCGTGTGTATATATATAATATACACATATAAATTATATATACACATTATGTATTTAATATACATACATATTTATTTTTTACTCGAGAAGTTTAAAGTAATCTTAAGACAAGATATAAAAACAACCAAAGGTATAAAGGATTTGGGAGCCCATGTTTCACTAAATTACTGGTTAGTGCTGAAGGCCAGCCCTCAGCCACCCACTCCTCATGGTTTGCGTGAAGAACGCACGGAGACAGTCATAGGACTCCCCTGCCAGTTTTCCCCAAACATAACTACGGTCTTCTCACTTCTGCGAGGAAATGCAGCCGTCTACCTTGGCACCCCATCCAAACAAGATTAGAGTCTGCAGGGCTTGCCTATGATTTTTAATTCCTGGTGGTTCCAAAAATTGACAGTTTTTGTTCTTTTTGCAAGACCTGTTGTAAATATATGCAAATAAAATCTCCCTTACCTTGACATTTAACAAATAATACATTTCACAGGGAGAGTTTTCTTATAGATTTATGTACAAACAAACATAGATCTTTCCTGTCTGTGAAATAGAGATACTGGGTCTCTCAGCTATTAACAATGGTAGATACGACTGTGAGCTTTTGCAATTAAACCTGTCTCCTATGTAAAATAAATTCTAGAAACCTAGGTTAGTGAGCTTAAAATGAAATGTACTAGGTAAGTGCATTCAAAGAGAGAATCATGCCATCAGACATCAAGAGAAAAGGGTGAAATTGAACCTGATGACAGTTTTAATATGGTTAATGATGAACAGTAATTGATATTAATGAGTATAAATAAATGTAAGTGTGAAGACTAGGTATGCAGGAACACCTATTACATTTTCATTTTTGTTATTATTCATTAAACTGAATAGGGATTGTTGTAGAGTCATTCAGAATGACTTTTTTTTTTTTTCAGTGTCTATCAAGAATAATTTTGGTAAACTATTTAGAAAGAGTTTTTCATGTTCCCACAATCTTTTTTCCATCTTTCACATTCTAGTCATTATCATTCAAGCAATATCCATATAAATGTTCCTTATTTTTTTCTGTCAATTATTTGTATTTTTTAATTTTAATTTTAATTTTATTATTATTTTTTATAAACATATAATGTATTATTAGCCCCAGGGGTACAGGTCTGTGAATGACCAAGTTTACACACTTCACAGCACTCACCATAGTGAACACCCTCCCCAGTGTCCATAACCCAACTACCCTATCCCTACCACCCCCCACCCTCCAGCAACCCTCAGTTTGTTTTATGACGTTAAGAGTCTCTTATGGTTTGTCTCCTTCCCGATCCCATCTTGTTTCATTTATTCTTTTCCTACTCCCCAAACCCCCCACGTTGCGTCTCCATTTCCTCATATCAGGGAGATCATATAATAGCTGTCTTTCTCTGATTGACTTATTTCACTAAGCATAATACCCTCCAGTTCCATCCATGTTGTTGCAAATGGCAAGATTTCATGTCTTTTGATGGCTGCATAGTATTCCATTGTATGTATATACCACATCTTCTTTATCCATCCATTTGTTGATGGACATCTAGGTTCTTTCCATAGTTTGGCTATTGTGGACATTGCTGTTATGAACATTCGGGTTCATGTGCCCCTTCGGATCACTACGTGTGTATCTTTAGGGTAAATACCCATAAATGTTCCTTATATCTTAATTATGGTACTGTTGTTACTACCCTTGAAATAGGTTTTGTAGCATACAGATATCTCCTTTCCTGAATGCACATTTAGATTTTTTTCCATCCAATATTTCCACGAAAACAAAAAAGTGAAGTACCAGATTGTCATTGAATATAATCACAACATTCCAAATTATCAGCAAAAAACACCACATATAAAAATATGACACTCCATTTAGTTTTTGAGCCAAAGCTTACCGTCCAGCAGAACTTGAGACTCTGGACCTCACTGTCAAAATACCAAGTACTGTAGTAGAGCTAGAAATACATGAAGTAATTCCAAATTCTGTTGTTCTCAAGTGTGTGTCCTCCTCATGCAGGTTTTTCAGCAAGCAAATTCCCTCTGCTGAGCTCAAACATCTCCCGAACCATGCAACATTGCCCTGTAAAGGTTTACCCTTGGGCTACTTTGGTCTGTTTTGGCTTTGCAACAGTCATGTGATAGGTGTACGAGTGAACTGGCCGGATGTCACGCATGCAATAATTTCCGGTCCTGAATCAGCCAGCCGATCTGGTGGATAGACATGTGCACTGCTCACCTCCACCATATGGCGAAGCTGCCGTAGAGCAGGCCTGCAGCCCGCCCAGACTTTGCCAGCTAAGGGAAAACTCACTGCTAGCAAAATCAAAGGTAATAATTAACACAAATGTGTTGATTTATTTATATCCCGGTCATGTGAAGTCCAAAATCGGTCTTCTGGTCAAACGAGAGGCTCTCCTCTAACAGTGATGCAAAGACCTGACTCCTTAACGTTTTGAGGTTGTGTTATTTTCAACGCAGGGCATGCTTTACACATCACCCACTCCCTTCTGTTGGCTGCACCTATGTGACAGGAAGTGGGAGATATAATCTCACTTGTTCCCTGAAGGAAGAAGAAATGTGGGTTTAATTAAAATCGAGCTCCGCTCTGTGCAAGGGCAGGCTCTACAGTAACGTGTGTGTGTGTTCAGATGCTAAGAACTAATTAACGTGGTTCCCAAGAGACAAAAGTCACTACACACTTGAGGACATGGATTCTTACATGTTCAGGAACCAGGGGACATATAGAAAAATCTGATTACTGTTCTGGATCCTTGTCCCAGAGAAGTGTGTGAACGTGTAAACGACGACTGTGTATCCGTAGTACATAGGTCTGTTACATGTTTAGATGCGCAAGTTCCATGATTCCGTAGTGCCCTGACGTTCTGTTCGTTTTCTGCAGGTAAAGAGCTTTTTCTTGGAGTTCACGTGTTTGCCCTCCTAAATGCTGATCATCCGAATCAGAAGGATGTAGGCCCAGCCCTTTCTCAGATCAATGACAGAGATTAAAAAACACTGACGGAACCGCTGGAATTTCAGGGAAGGAAACCCAAGGAATTGGCACAAGAAAAGTATTTCTCATCCCAAATTACAAAGGGAAAATATCTATTTATGATAAAAAACTATATTTTATTTGATTTCCTTTGACATGAGATAGCTCTTCTAACAAAGTTTCTATCTTTAAAAACATTACTGATTTTATAGCTCACCATGTAACCCACAATTAACCCAATTAAAATGGTGAGAAGGCCTGAATATCTCTCCGAAGAAGACCTACAGATGGCCAACAAACACATAGAAAGATGCTCAAAAATATCATCATCAGGGGAATGCAAGTCAAAAGCACAATGAGATCCCACCTCACACATGTCAGAATGACTAAAATCAACAACACAAGAAACAACAGGTGTTGATGAGAATGTGGAGAAGAAGGAACCTTCTTACAGTGTTGGCAGGAATGTGAACTGGGGCAGCCGCTTTGGAAAACAGTGTGGACCTTTCTCAAAATAAAAATAGAGCAACCCTATGATCTTGTAATTCCACTACTGACTATTTACCCAAAGGAAATAAGACCACTCATTTGAAAAGATGCATGCATGCTTATGTTGATGGGAGAATTATTTACAACAGCCAAATTATGGAAGCAGGCCAAGCTTCTATCAATATATATAAGTTGGAATATTATTCGGCCATAAAAAAGCAGGAGATCTTACCATTTGCAACAACATGGATGGATCTATGGGGTATGATGCTAAGTGAAATACGTCAGGCAGAGAAACACAAATACCATATGATTTCACTTATATGTGGAATTAAAAAATAAATACAGAAAAAAAAAAGATGAACGAAAAAACCCAGACCCTTAACTACAGAGAACAAGATGGTAGTTGCCAGAAGGGAGGTGGATGGGAGAATCGGTGAAATAGAGAAAAGGGATTTAAAAATACTACTAATTTTTTTCAAACCTTTCCATTGAATTTCCTTCTCTATCTGTTCTATTACCTTGAGCATTAAATCAAGTAAATTGTCATCTGAAACGCATACGTGCAGACTGGCGGGTCTATCAAATAGTCTGAAAGCAAACAGAGGACAGAGATGTGGACGCAGCCTAATTGTGTAGTTAAGGAGCACGTGAACTCAAGTTGTCTTCCCGGCAAATCTGAGTCATTACTCAAAGTCCAGTCGCGTCAGCCTCTGCGTTTTGTAGCTCAGGGTCTACCAGCACGTCGAGTTCTCTTTTGGAGTGAGGTGCCAGCCAGCCTTTCGCTCCCCTGCCATGAGATGCTCTTGCAGAAGCAGCCAAAATCCCCATTCGTAGAAGTCCTTTCTGAATGTGTGACCACCAGGCTTGGGTCATGCGTACCCGTCCCTTGGCCTCATGTTCTCTTCCTCTTTGATTCTTTCTTGGTGTTCAGAGACCCGATCCAAATGAGCGGACCACAGATTTGCCTTTAAAGGAAAGTCGGCCCTCGGTATGTGACCTGTCTATAACCTCACGTGCATCCCGTTCCAAAAACACCTTTCCATTTTAGACATCTCTCAAGAGCAGAAACACAAGCCAGATACTGCTTTTCTACTCCCATACATTTAACCCGGTGCCATGATAGTAAAAAGAAAATCTAAATCCTCCTCTCGAGCTTTCAAGTTCCTACATGACGTTCGCCTCACTTCTTAAACTGCCTACCGCAGTCACTGTTGGTTCTGACTCATTTTTTCTCCCTTTGACCATGTTTCTTAGTGTTCTCTTATTTGGGGTATAATGGACATAAATACAGTGAAATGACGTTGATTGTATAGGTCGATGAACTTTGACAGGTGTGCACACCCCTAGAATCCTGGCCACATTAACATGGGATTTCATTCCTGAGTCAACTTCCCAACCCTCTTGCACTTGTTTCCGTCCCCGTGCCAAGTACTCACACCCCCCTGTACACTCATCATGAGCTAAAGGACCCTTACTGGGTTTCATGGACATGGGATCAGATAAGTATACTGGTTTGTAGGTTGCAGGGAACCACCCTCCGGAAGAACACACAGCTGGGTTCCTGGTTTCCACGTGTAACGTTGAACCCACCTGAAGCCTTCCGACTCCTGTCATCGACCATTACGGGGTCGAAGCTTCAAGAAGAATCGGTAGCAGACCCCCAGGGTCCAGGTTTCCTTTGCGTCGTGTTCCATCCTAAGTCGCAGGAGTGAGCTTCCTTCCGTCCAGACCGACACCCAAATACGGTCCTACTCTGTACCCCCGTTTCTGGTACTGTGGTTCCTGTGGGGAGCAGGCGTTCTTCCTGAAGCAGGACTGCAGTTCCCCACGTGGGCTGTGCTGAGCCCTCACCGTGGTCCTCGGCCTGACGGCCAGGAGAGGAGGTGGGAGACATAAAGACCGACGGTGTCCTTCCAGGCATCGGCCTTGGATGACGTCTCCAAGGTGCAGGGCTATAGCCGCAAGGCGGGGAGCTGGCGGGAGAGACTGGGAGCTCGGGGAGCTCCGGCCCAAGGCACCGATGTCACCCACCAGGCCTTCATGGGACCTCGTAGGTCACAATCTGCAAGGGTGTTTGCCCCCCTTGCTCGAGACACGGACTCCCTTACGAGCAAGTCCTGAGCCCGACTTTCTCTTGCCAGAGCTTGAGCCTCTGTTTAAACTCTGCTTGGGGTGGGAGGGGGGCAGTCTGGCTTTCAGAGCATCCCCCGAGATGGCGGCTGACCGGCCTCCCCAGGGGCCTTCATGGCGGTTGGCAGAAGCTGCTCAACTTGACCATCCTATGCTTTCCATCACCCGACTGGAATGGCAGAGGTCACAACGTAAGCTCCCCCTCATCCTCCTCCTGTGATGGGGGAGTCCGTCCTCAGTAGCTAAGCCTGTGAGGGAGGACTCTCCGCTTACCACCAGCCGAGGTGCTGTGGACCCTCTGAGCAGGGACCGACCCGGTCCAGAACTGCATCACGGGGTCTGCTTGTCCCAAGCTCCTCCTCATACCTGAAGTCTTCGCCTGAGTTTTGCACATGTACCTGTGTGCACACAAACAAACACAAACACAAACAGAACCTGAAACAAGGACTTTTGTACAAAGAGTTTATCTGGAAGGAAATGCAAGAGTGGGCTTGGTTGTGGGGGAGGGGGGTTTGACATCCACCCTAACATTCTGTAGAGACTCCTACCTAGCTTCCTCTGTACACCTGAGTAGGTGTAGACACGTACAGATGTGAATGCATTTTATAAATAACTAGCGCTCATAGACATTGGCCATTTTTCTCTCTCAAGTTTGCATTTTCTTTTGAATTTCTCATTTATCTTCATTTCCTGGCTGAGGTAGTGATTTTTTCCTCCCTTCCCCCATACCTTGTGCAAAGAGTCAAAGAGTTACCAAATCCTGTCAAACTTCCTTTCAAGTATTTTTGAAATACAACCCTCTTTGATTCCAATGTCACCCTCTTAGTCCCGACCCTTATCACCTCATGAGCAGATTATTTCAAAAGCTGCTAAGTGATGGGAAGGCAGCCGGTTTTTAACTGCTGTCTTTGCATTACAATTTCTCTTGGATATATATTTAATTTATCCAGAAGTCAGAAATAGAGTTGGTCTAACATAAAAATATTTCCATGATGTTGACCTCTTGCTAAACGAGTTTGAGGACTTCTCATTTTCTTGAACTCTGCTCTACAGCATTTTTCACAATCCAGGATCAAACCTGCTCTCCAGACAGGTCTCCGTCCCCACCACGGCTGATTTTCTCCTTTCCAGCAGAGCTGCGCTCCTTGTTTGCAAAGTCGCCATTGCAGCACCTGTGATCGAGCAAAGATGTTCTCTTCGCACCTGGAACGTTTTCCTGACTTTCTCGTTGCCCAACATCCCACGTATGATTACCATTTCTTTGGAGGCTTTTCCGACATCAGCAGACATGCTTCTTTCTGCAACAAATGAACTCGGAGTCTTAAATACCTGTGTTCCTTCTTCAGTTCCTGCGTGCGCCAGTACTAATGATCTCTTCTGTGTACCACCGCGTCTCCTCCGTTAGGTTCATACCTCTCGCTCGACAGAGCTTGGAGCGTATTCCAAGATCCTGCAAAACTGTGTGTCCTAGAAGCCAGGAGGATCCTTCAAACACAGGTTTATACTACTCATTTCATGTATTTCTTTATTCCCCACTCAACTTCAAAGCTGGAAAGTAACAAACGGTGTTTTATTCATATAAAGTTTAGGAGTAGTGCACTAAACTTCAAAGGTCAAATTTCAACATGAATCTGACTAGCTACTACACCTCATAAAAATAAATGAGGTAAATAATAATGGAATCTAAAATGTTTGTGCAACCTAAAGATGAAAAATGGCCCGGCATAAACTAGTATTTTAGGATCCTGAATATATTACAGTATATTGTTTGGTATTAAAGTTTTGAATAAAAGCTTTTTTATGATATTGTTGTCAGGGAAAGAATAACATATAACTTGGAGGCTAAATATTTCATACAGTCTTTATCTATCTTTAATTTTTGGTTTGAGGAATGTGATTTGCTCCAGCGTCCGCCAAAATCACCGGAGTAGGGACCGTGTTTTATTTTATTCTTTAGCTCTCCTGCCTCGTTCCCTTAGGTGCTGCATACACGCTCAGTGAATGACAGAATGACCTACCAGAGCTGCCCCCAGTTCAGGCATTCGAGAGGCCAACCGTCTGCAGAAATAGGGATCTGAAAATGAATGCACTGGCCAAAAAGGAGTAGAGATGTCTACGTACAAACACGAAGGCTTCAGGACTATGTGTGGGACTTGGGTAACAGCATCCGCTGATGGATATGCAGGCAGACTCGGTACCTGGATATGCCATCGGTTGGGTGGGTGACAGCAAGGGTCACCACATCGGGAGGCTGGCTAACACATGCAGACACAGGGGACGCGCAGTCTCCAAAGACAGGGACCCTGAACAATCACACAGAGCCGGAGCTTTGAGCCTAAGATGGACCCTATGTTTCTATGCATGCAAGTAATTAGAACTAAAGAGAGAAAGTTTCTCACTACACCTAGTGTGCACCCATGACCAACTACCTAGAGTTCAGAACCTTTTGAGGGCGAGAGGTCTCGAAGGGCGTATCTCAGAAGTAATGGGAGGAAAGCTGAGAAGCCCAACGACCTTACGGGGCAAGAACTTGGGTTGAGAAAGTTTGTCGTTCAAAACTTCACCAGATGAAAGGACAGGGAGCAAATCCTGTCAGTATTTTGAACTGAGGGATAGTGCAGGGAAGAGTATAGGACAGGGGCTGAGTTACAGGGCCCACGGGCATGACGCCGGCACCCGTGTGCACCTGTGGACCAGCACAGACGAAGACGGGGAGCACGGAGCCCTCTAGACGCGTCTCTCGTGATTTCTCAGTCAAGGAGCTCCATGCTCCAGGGTGGTCAGGCCCCTTTCTGACCTCTCCCGCTCCATAAACTGGTTTTGCCCATCTCTGATCTTTACCAAAAGGACGTCATGGAGTACAATCCCATTCACATTGTAGGATGTTCTGATCAGCACGAGCTCTCAGAATGTTTTGTGAATCCGTAGCCTCATCTTTATTTATGGCATCCCGTTGAGCATGGATAAAATTCAATTATTCATACTCCTTTGGGTGGGAACTGTGTTCTGTTGTTTTCTCCCGTCTTGTGGTATTATGAACAAAGCTGTTCCGAGCCTTGATTTATGTGTGTTTCGGGGATGTCCGTCGTCATTCTCAGGGATATGTAAACGGGAGCCCAATGCCTGGGTGCTGGGCCAGGCCTCACGTCCGGCTCAGGGCTCCCTGCTGACCAACCATCCGGTAGGGCGAGCTCCACTTTCTCCAGCAGCATATGCGGGTTCTGGTCCTTCTAAGTTTTTCTTAATACCTGCCAAAATTTTCCAATATCCTGACACTTTCTTCAGTATTGGCAATCTTTATTTTGGTTTGTGGGTTTGTGTCAAGTTCAGCCCTCCCAGTGGGTCAGCAGAGGTAACGCGTTCCGGCTGCTGTTTGCACCTTCTTGAAGAATAACGCTGCTGGGCACCTTTCCAGCAGCTAATAGGACATTTGGATATTATGTTCTCCTTTCACTGGAGTGGTCCAGTGCTGTGACCATATTTTGTATTTAAAAAATGTCGTCCTATTGTTCCCCTGGAATTCTTTAATTATGAAGAGTATGAGACTTGGGTTGGAAATGTCTGTCTGGCACATGACCTACTTTCATCCTTCATGTGACGTCAAGGGCACTGAAAATAGAACGTAATCCTCAACGGAAGTGAGAAAAGAGGGATGGAGGCAGGTCGGGTAATTCAGACAGGCTGTTAGGAAGCTGAGCGACCCCAGACCTCATTCCTTTGGTTGGTCTTTTGCGTCCTCCGCTACCAGAAGCTCCTTTCTGTGTGATGTGCCACAGCTTGCCACATTCAAGAGAGGAACACTGGGGCGCCTGGGTCGTTCAGTTGGTTAAGCAGCTGCCTTTGGCTCAGGTCATGATCCCGAGGTCCTGGGATCAAGTCCAGGGTCCGGCTTTCTGCTCTGCAGGGAGCCTGCTTGTCCCTCTCCCTCTGCTGCTCCCCCTGCTTGTGCTCACGCAACCTCTCTCAGTCAAATAAGTAAATAAAATCTTAAAAAAAGAAAAAAGAAAAAAGAAAAGGGACAGAAACATAGGGGAGTATGGGTCACAGGAAATGGCTGGCAGGGTGACCTGGTGGGCACCTTGTGCCCTGTCCCTCCCCAGTGCTGAGGCTGGACCTGGAGGGGAGTGAGATTGCAGGAGTGAGCGCTGCCCTGTGCACTTGGAGTGAATGATCCCTGAGCCAGGAGACGTGGTGCAGACAGTCCCCCAGGTGCGAGGGATCGAGGGCATAGGCAGAAGCACGGGGCAGTCAGGTGCACGAGGCCGGGAGGCCGCCCCTGCAGATGCCCGTGGGCCGGGATGCTGACAGGACGGGCTCTACCAAGCCCAGTGTGCTTCTGTGTTTCCTTGGAGCGGAGCAGCTGCTGGCAATGGCCCGGAATGCAGCCTGCCGGCCTCTCTCGGGACCACCGGGCTGCAGGGTCCGCCACGCACGCAGGCGGGACCGATCAGCCGCCTGCCGGAGCTGCCTGGGGCTAGTCTGCGGGACGTCTCCTTTCCCCCCAGGTATGGTCCTTTTTCACCCAGCGTGGGAATTCCTTTGTCACCATGTGCTTCTCTGGTGGTGGAATTCTTGGCTTCCATCCAAAATGGTAATTCATTTTTTAATATGATTATCTGTTTTGTGTGTGTTGAGTTTGAGGAGTTCTTTATGGTAATTCATTTCTTATCTCACAAGAGCCCCGGGATCCTAGGCACGGTGGACTCCAGGTTTACTCTGAGGGACATGAAGGAGCCCCGACGCCGCCAGGGGACTGAGGCCTTTCTTTCAGGAGTTCACACTTCAAAGGCGATGGGAGCCCTCACGTTGTCCCCTCCAGGTGCGATCACCCAGGTCCTTTCCAGCCAGGCTTCAAGAACCTCCCAAAGCCTCTTTTCCCTTTAGAAGCGGAGGACGTTCGTTTCCCAGGGCGCCCTTCCAGCGGAGCGAGCCCAGCGGCTCTGTGGGCCGCCGCCCGGTCAGCCCCCCGCCACGGCTCGGGGAGCTCTGGGGTCGAGCAGGCTGACTTCACAATGTTCTTCTGACACAAAGCGGTGTCTGCCCCAGGTGCTGGGGTGTCTTCACAGCTATATATCCATCTACCGTCCACCTATTATTATTACTGGTATTATTATTACTATCTCTCTGCCATGTATCCTCCTCCTTATCCGTTTGGGCCGGTAGTAAGCCCTTTAGTGTTTCTAACTTGAAGACGTCTGCTGTCTTTGTAAAGCATTTTTCCCGTTGAGTAGGTAAAACATTCTCATTCAAATTCTGTTACAATTCCTAGTAGGTTGGGAGCATTATTCCCATCTCAGAAAAGAGTCACGTTTTCTCGTGCCCATTGGTAGAGAAGAAATGCATACCTAGTTCTGATTCCCAGCCAGTTCTCATTAGGAAAGGAAACCGAGGAGAATCGAGGCTCCTAGAGGCCTCCGGCCCCCTGGAATGGGCATAAAGAAAACAAAAGGAAAAAAGAAAACAACACAGATGCAAGTCTTCAGACCTACTTAGCTTGGGGAGGTAAGAAATCAGCCTGGGGAAGCTGTTCCTTCTCACCTCTTCCCGCTGAATCATTATCATTCTGCAGTAGCTTCCCAGTCGCACGTCGTGCTTTTCCCAAGAGTTTACTTGCTGCCCGTAGCCACGGCTTGAAGACAAGGCTGAGGAAATGACAGGAGGGGGGCGCAGAAGCACATTGGTCAGAAAGGAAGGAAGACCCTTCTGAGGCTAATGCCTTTCAATGGACATTTTACTCAATAGTACACTTGTCGGGCTCCTTAGTTCTGTGGAGTAGTGATGACGTTGGGGATAGTAATTTCCAAAGGCATCTGAGGACGCAGAAAAGCTTCGGTTCTAGGTACCGTGACCAGTCTCCTTCCGTACTGCCGGACTTCCTCACCCGGCCTGGCATCTGGGATTTGAGACCCGCCGATCCGCACATCTTAAAACACAAGCGACAGTGGGGACCTCATGCACGAAGGGTAGGTAGAGATTAGACCAAGAAAACTATATTTTTGAAGAAGTCGTTATTTTTGACTTGGAAATTATAATTCAAAATGAAAGGACCATCTTATCAAAGTTTCCTACGGAAGGAAACCGCCAGCGTCGTGCGGTGCTGGCCGATGACGAGTTTGCTCAGAGTAAGGTGCTCATTATTTGGTGACATTACACACCAACAATTTTTCAAGAAACCGTTTTCACTGAGCAAGACGATTATAGAGTGGATGCAGGCATTTCAGTTGTTTTCATCTTAAAGAGTCTTTCTTACCAAGAGAAGCCCTTCCATAAGGGACCACCTGCACGTGAAGCTTCGCCGGGGGCTCGCTTCTGTATGTTTAGTACGTTTCTGTCTTGGTGAAGACTCTCCAAACCACAGGCCAATTCTAAGTAAGAAACACTATGATAGTTCAGTTAGAATAGGGTATTTCCAGGTTTTATTTGATCTATTCGATGTTGCTATTTTGAACTGTTTCACACAGTTTATAACACATTGCATTTATGAAGTCTTTTGGATGAAAGTTAACTATTAATAGAAAAAGCAATATTCCTTGCTTCTTGCAAGGAATAATAATTATGATTAAAATACGTCTTGACACTCAAGTATATGTGGAAGGATGAAGACGGTGTTGGGTCCCACTCACTAGTAATCACCAGCTGAGGCGACCATTTGCGGTGCCTCAGGACGAAGGTCCGACTCAACTACATGACGACAGTCACCAAACGTCCCGTGGGACGCGCGTCGAGCTCCCTGCTGACAACAGAAACATCACCGAGAGACGGGAATGAATCCGTGGGCTTTAGAGAATGAGTTGGTGTCTCTCTGAAGATAACGCACTCTCCCGGGTTTGTGCAAGCTAGTCATGGAGCTAAAGCCCTCTCCCCATACAGCAGACTTCCTGTTTTTACACAGAAATTCTAGAACTAACTCAAGCATTTATGATGTTTGCTAGGGCTAACTTCGTCAGACACTAATTATTGAAACCGAACAGTTTATTTGCTGTTATAATAAACTATAGATGCGGAAACATCCTATTACATACAGGGGATATATAGAAAGAGACATTAAATTAAAGCAAGGATGAACAGATTTTAATACTGAATTAAAATCAGCTTGTCCTTCTCAGACACTTCTAACATTTAGGTGCTTTGAAAAGAAGCTACATTTAATTGCAGTAAAAATTTAAGTCTTCTTTGCATATCATACAAATTCTTAATAGTAGTCATTTTTGCCAGTGTAATTAATAATGAGTGCTAATTTATTTTTT
This sequence comes from Martes martes, assembly GCF_963455335.1. Lineage (NCBI taxonomy): Eukaryota > Metazoa > Chordata > Mammalia > Carnivora > Mustelidae > Martes > Martes martes. Next base: position 2,719,320 of record NC_137889.1, on the reverse strand, counting down.
AAACAAAAAAAAGCTTTTAAAATTGTCTTACAAATTAATGTGCTTCTAGCCTATTTCTTTTTGAGAACTCTGCCATCTCTAAGGGAAATATAAAAAGTCAGCAAGATAATCTTGTCGTTCCAGGCAAAATCTGTCACTGTCTGACAAAGTCAAAAGTAAAACTGATTACGGTGACGTATGCAGTCATTCTACACTACCTTTAAGCGGAAACCACAGACGACTTTGGTATAAATTCATTATACATTTATGGTTCATGTTCTTTTTTTGTATAGATTCTGTGTGTGTGTGTATATATATATATGTGCTATATAGACATATTAGATACACATGTGATATGTATATATATTATATATAAACATATTCTTTTTATATGTAAACATACAATCATAGTCTTTTCTCGAATAAAGAGATAATAACTTTGGAAGAGTTCTAGAAGCAGTAAGTAAACGAATGAGATATTCCAACTACTTTCAAGGATGATTTTCAACCATATACCCAGGAAGAACTTTTTAAAGCTGGACTCTGAAAGTGAGGCTTTTTTAAGGACCTGATTCTCGTGGCTGAACTATCATGGGCCGTCCCAGGGGGAAGGCATGGGGGCTTTGGTGGCTGCCCTGGTATGGAGAACTAGACTCTGTTCTGTGAAAACACTGGTTAGCTTAGGGAAAAGAGAGTAGGAATTTATAAAACGTGGGTTTAGAAATATTACTTTGAACCAAGAGGCTCTGCACTGAGAGCTGGTGGTTTGGTAGCCGGGCCCCACTGAACAGTTGGTATGTATTGATTCTGTCCATCAAAACACAGAAAAATTGATTGTGTGTAAAAACAGTATTCTTTTCAGAATGCGCAGGTTTCTGAGTGATACTCAGCCAGAATCCTAATGAAGAGCTCTTGTCATTCCAATGAACGTTTACTTTTATAGAGCTTGTTGCATCCTACAAAGAGCTTTTGACTCCTTGTGTGTTTGTTTGTTTGTTTGTTTGTTTAAGAGAGAGAGAGACAGGGAGAGAAGGGACCCAAGCAGGGGGATTGAGCGAGGGAGAAGCAGGCTTCCTATAGAGCAGGGAGCCCGATGCGGGGCTCGATCCCGGGATCCCAGGATCATGACTTGAGCTGGAGGCAGACGCTTCACCTACAGAGCCACCCAGGGGCCCCTGACTCATTGTTTAAATATTAAATGGCCTTCGCATTCTGGATGATCTCTAAAGTGCTTTCCGATTTTTAAATCTGCAGTACTCTGGATTGAACTTAGTTCAGGAGGAAAACTGACAGCGGAGCTGACCCATGGAAAAGGGGTCTCTGTCATTGGGGAGAATGCTTGCCCCATAACCACTACTTGGAAAGCTGGTAGAGCCAGGAATCCGTGTCCGACCATGGAGGGACCAGATCACCCGAGCAGAGCCCAAGCAGGCAGATGTCTGCTACCGCGGTGTATCTCTGCTTTTCTCACCAGTTTCTTTTCGAGAGCTCTTACTGATTCTTGCCAAAATGATCACAATGTTCACAGTAGGAACTATGACGGAACTATGGGAATAAAAGCCCACGGCGTGTGTGCAGGCGTGTTCCTGAGTGCGGCGCACACAAGGACCAAAACTCAGTAAAATTCAATCCATTCTAATCACATAAAATATCAGAGCAAAGATGTGTTTATCAGGCTGGAGTGATGTGAGGGAACGTCCAGAAAATAATGAGACAAATCGGACTGAAGGACAGGCCTACCCGGTAAGTCTCTATTTACAAAGTCAACGAACGTCGAGGGACGGAAGTATCAGGACAGACAGAAGTAGGTGTTGAATGTTTTGTTAGAAAAAAAAAAAAAAACAAAACCCGGGGCCCCTGGGTGGCTCAGTGGGTTAAGCCTCTGCCTTTGGCGCAGGTCATGATCTCGGGGTCCTGGGATCGAGCCCCGCACCGGGCTCTCTCCTTGGCCGGGAGCCTGCTTCCTCCCCTCTCTCTCTCTGCCTGCCTCTCTGCCTACTTGTGATCTCTCTCTGTTGAAGAAATAAATGGAATATTTAAAAAAAAAAAAAAAGGTAGAGACTGTCAAGTCAAAAATTAAATCAAACAAACAAACAAACAAAAAAACCCAAGCGAAAGTCAAGCTGCCAGTGTCCCCAACAGCCTCCAACTTAGGACAGATAGAAAATGACACCCATTAGTTTGTACACCTCTTAAAACACATTCAGGTCCTCTGAGACATTTGAGTCCATATACTAATATTTAAATCCATATATGATGTTACCTTCCACCCAATATCAGGATTATTTCTTCTTCCCCTCACACTCCAGAACATGCCACTCAATGCTCATTCCTTCCATGTGGGACAAGTGGTGGGAGCATGGTTACCAGCCGGCAAGGCCAGGAGGTTCGGAAGAGCAGGAGGGGCTGCCCCCCCCCCGCCCCAAACACTCATGTTTGAAAGACCAGCACATTTAGAACCCTCCAGCACGGGGGTGGGGGTGGTGTGGAGGGGGTGGGAGGAGAGTGGGCACCAGGGAGCCTGGCTGGCTCGGTCAGAGGATCATGAGACTCTCGACCCCGGGGTCCTGAGTGCAAGCCCCATGTTGGGTGGACAGATGACTGATTAAATCGATAAAATTACGGCACTTGAACCCATAAATCATAGATTATTAGGTCAAAATGATTTTATAACTGAAAAATTATTGGCCAAATTGAATGTTAAGAGACATGAATTTTAAGCTTTAGAAAGTATGTCCATTAGAATTCTCATTTAGATTTTTTTCATTCCCTGTTTTCATATTACCTTGGAGAGTGCATGAACAGACACAGAGAAAACACTTTTTATTACTTTTTGCCTAAAAATAATAAATATTCTTTTCCAGAGGAAGGGACAGTATCTCACCCTGGGAAATCATAGCTTACTCGGTCCCGGGGAAAACATTATTCTTTGAAAATGGAGAGTACTCTGTTATTAAGTGCTTTTGAAAGTACATTGGAAACTCTATATTTTGTAGAATTGTGTATCTTCTTGACTGTAGTCCTGATTTTAATCTGTTCCATATCATTATTAAGCTTACTTGCAGGTTAATAAGTATTTCTGATTTTTCTTAGTTTTTCCTTATAGAACTTGCAGTGAGGAGAACAGCACTCGCCTTTAATATACTTAAATAGTATTCTCAATATGTCACCAAAAATAGAGAAAAATAAGAAAAATGTAACTTAAGAATAAGACTACTATATTTGGAGACACGGTTTTCCAGACTGACAGTAGTTCAGCAAAATTCACCTAACCGTTTAATCTTGTTTCAAAAGTGGTTAAACATAATTAATGAGTATATTTGTAGTAGATCTTAAATTTCCCTGCCCTCTTTATTTCTATGAAATGTTAGCCTTTTGAATGAAAATGTGGGGGAGTAAAGAGCACATCGTGTTGTTTGTGTTCAATTTAGCTAAAAATTTGGCTTTAAAATAAAAGCAACTGAACCTAGGATGATCTCCAATCTTTAGGAAACAGTTTTCCAGTACCCCTCCCGTTGGTGGACATTACTGATTTTCCTAAACACAAATTGTGAATGTCGGAGACACAGAAGTGACCTATACATAAAGCCCAGCATCTGGAGAAAACATAGACAAACAAAACACAACCCGGGATTAATCGTTAATGTTAATGACACAGCTTCTGATATCCTAGATCAGCAATTTATTTTAGGAATTTATAAATCTAATTCCTTCCCCACAGTCGTACCTATTTCTCTTTAAACTGGTTTCCTACATAAGATTTGACTTGGGCCCAGGGAAGAAAGCATTATTTTAATTACCAGCAAGTAAACTAGAAAAGAAACAACCAAAAAGTTCTGCCAACATCCTATATGTTTTGAAATTATAAAACTATGCTTCTGAACATTCCAGTTATCAAAAATATATAGTTGACGATAGAAATATTGTTAGTTAAATGGTGACAAATGGGATAAACTTCCCATACTATGCGAAGGAGGACTTTCTAAACCGTCAGACAGCAAACCTCAATGGTGAACCTGAAAATAATTTCCTTTGAAAGCGGTGAGAGGTGAGAACACCCCTCTCCTGTCACCCCTTCCCCTGAAAAGCACCCTGCAGTGTCTGGCCATTACAGAAAGGCAAGAGAAACACAACAAAATCTACAACTTGGGAAGGAAGAAGGAAACCGTCATTGTCCAGTGACATGATTACCTGCTTGGAAGACCTGAGAAATCAGAATTAGGAAAACTTTCACATGGTTGTCATACGTATGACTCCCATGTATAATGTGGCAATATATCGTGTAATAACATTACATAGAGTCTATCATTTGATAACGTAGTGAGCGTGCTATGTAGTAGTCTGGGGAGTGAAGTCTGGGGAGATACCCCCCAAGCAAACTCATTTCTGTTTTCCCATGTAACATGCAGAAGCTCACACTGAGGGGCTACGGGGAAACCTGGAAGAGCCCGAAGTGAATTTTCCTGCCAAATTTATCTTAGCTTTTATGAAAATAACTCTATGTTGTCATACCCTCTCTTTGAGTTTCATAACTGCAGAAGCACTATGAAGCCATTCGTATTCCCTGATCAGCATCTCCCTCGGGCACAGATGTCCTAGAGAGAGTAGAGCGAGTGTCAGCACACGTGAGTGTGCACACCAGCTTAGGCGCGCACATGTGTTGATAGCGGCGCCGTTTTCGAGCCGCGCCTGAAGACACCGCAGTGCCTGTCGACAGTGCAATGCCTGGCTTCACCGGGACGCTTTCACGGCACAGAGCGCGGTACAGCAATGGGAGGGGAAGCCCTCCAGTTCCACGGAACGGCGTGTTGGAGGGTGGGTGGGTGCCAGGCTTCCCGCCGCCTCCGGCCACACTCACTCTCTTGCTGATCCCCCCGGTCTCGTGCTTCTCCCTACGGTCCGCTGATCTCATCCAGTCGTGTGTTTCCGGCACAGACGTCTTTCTTCAGCGTCACACTGAACATTCATACGTCTTCACGAAATATCTACTTAGCAGATTGGGTTGGAGGAAAAAAAAAGAAGACACCCCATATTCAAATCTGTTGGGGGAAAACATCTGTTTTAAAGTAGCTAAAAACCCAATAAATCGCTTTTTGCTATCATTTACTTTTGGTCATTTGACAACTCTTTTATGTGAATTTGTCATGGAACTCTAAGAAATTATCTACCCCTTCAGGCTGCAAATGGAGAAAAGAAAACCAAAATGATTCATTTCCTTTGAAAATAATGTTATGGATGATGATGTTTCATCAAAATAACATTGTTAAAAAAGAAATGGATGTAAAAGGTTTGACTTATGATAATAGTGTTTCATGAAAATAGTACTTTTTAGCAGATGGGACTGAACATAGAAATACTGAAAGAACACTTAGGAATCCAGCTAGAAAAAGCATTGACATAGAATATATTCAGGTAAAGAATGGAATTTCATTGTTACGTAAAGAAAGAAACAATAATGTTTTCCTTGCGACTGAAATACATCTGGTGAAATGAGACCAATCTTCGCAGAATTATGGACGCTGAAGAATGGCAACAAGATACCCCTGCTGAGACTCACGATGCCACCTCTATCTTCTCACAAGTGATGTAAAACCATTGGTCTGAAGATGACTTCACCTGCCTAAATCCTGGGCTCTGTCTCCTGAGACCTCTTCAGAAAGCTTTTCTGGGTCGTGCTACGTGCTTCTCTCGTCTTCCCACTGGAAACATCCACTGCCTCGCTCTCCTGCCTACAGTCTCTACAGATCAAAGATGAGGGTTATCGGTTCTTTCCCAGTTCTGTGCGGTAAGACTTTTTCTACAGAGTTCTGCTGCCAGAAAGATGATCAAGAGAAAACGATATTTGAGAACACCTTGCAAAATGTTTTCACATGCCATCGTATTCGATGTCGATATGATGGTCTTGTTATCTAGTATGAACCCGATTTTGCCAACTTCGCCACCCTTTGGCTGGTCAGGAGAAGCAGGCACGGAGAGGTGAAGTGACTTCCCTAAAGTTACATTAGAAAGCGAAGATGATTAAGTGCGAACCCACTTGCCCAACGAAGATCATTTCATGCTTCGCCAGCTTGGGTTAGATAAGAGAACCTCATTTTCACGACACTATTCATTCAGAAAACATATGACTTGTTAAATTCTTTTCATAGGACTTTCGATCTCTTACTTGCAAACGGGTGCCTAATGGAGTCCCCGAATTCGAAACGATTTCGCTCCCTCTTTGCCCACACATTTCTCCAACATTTTTTGTAAAACTTCTCACCATCTAGGTTTCAAGTTCAGTGCCTGCTTGCCCCAAGGGACGCCCCCAGGCCCTGTCTGGGGCAGGTGTTCCTTCAGCGGGTTCCTGTACACAGAGCAGGCCTGGGGCAGCTGGCGTTCAGCCGCGCACCCGTGCCGGGCTGGGACTGTGCCGTGCGGTTAGGAAGGAGAAACACGAGCTTTGGGAACCTCGACATTTCAGCCCAGAGCCCCGGGAGTCCCCACGCATGGTGAAGTGCTACCAGCATCTGCGGACCTCTGAGCGGCGTAACTTTAGCCAAGTGGGAACCCGGTTACAGGGTGACAGTGACCAGCTGTTGTGTTCGACAAAGTTCAATTCTTTTCTCCCGTTTGGCGTCTCACCGGCTTCAGTCACCCTCGGCCTCCCTCCCCCCCATCCCCTCTGCCTCTGCTGATCCTGTCTCCACGTCTGCCCCGGTGCCTTCTGCCCAGGCAGACGGGAGGACGGGAACCAGGCTGAGGCAAAGTCTCTGGAGTCTCGGAGGAGTCGCCGGACAGAACCTGCCTTGGATCTCACTGAAATCCTGCCGTGAACGGCCAAGTCTGGGTGGGGTTTACCCTGTCAGCTGAAACCCATTATTCACCCAGACTGAATTTGCTTGTACTGGGTCACCATCGGGGGGAAAGGAATTTCACATAACAAATGGAGGACCTGAAAGTTGTCTCATGGGGGTAATAGAATGTTTTCTGCTTTCCATTTCCATTTCTTCTTAGAAATTTACTTCATTTCAGCAGTTCTTGTTTCATTTCCGCTGCTACTTAACTCTGTATCCAAGGGAGATAAGACAAGTCCCTCTGTGGCTCCAAAGGTATCTGGGGTCGTGTCGCCTCTCCTCCCTCTGGGAAGGAGGACCTCAGACTCGCGTGTGACCTACAAGTCACAGATCATTTCAAGTAGGGACTTGGGGAAGCCTATTTAGAGATGACATGCCCAGAATTAATAAACACTCTATTTACCTGAAAATGTTGCTCTGCATGATTCAGGGAGAGGGGGTAAAAAGCCTCTAACCGACATTTCGGGCCACTACGTTGACCTCTAAGGAGAGCAGTTAACTGCACTCCGTACATAGTGCACAGACCGATTCACGTACTGGCATTTGAAAACAGGATTAAGCCCGAATCTGCCTCTCCCAGCTCCGTATCTCATCTGGTTTTCAAATCGCAGCGAGCTCTGCTCCCACCAAGGCAGCAGGAGCGCACTGGATTTCTCCAGGTGAGTTTCCTGGCCACACAGCGAGAGCTCACTCAGACATGACCGGCAATCTCCATCGTCTGCCTTCAAACCGTCCATGACTCTCTCTCTGACGCCTATCCTCGCCCAGCCATCGATTTCACGGCTCTCCCCACGGGTTAACTCTCTCCACGCCTCGGCTTTCCTTGAACAATCGGCTCAGCGCACCTCCGATTCCAAACCCTGAGCATCTCCAGGTTGTCCCCTGAGTGGACACAGCTGTCTCGCTGCAGATGCAGCCCACCAGGCGGGCCCTCTTCTCACTCCAGGCCTCCTGCACCCATAGGTGTGTGCCCGTATTCATTCTCCCCCGTGTCCTTTCTTCTGGAGCCCTATGTGGGTGCTAATCTGGACGATGCTGGCATGAAAAACACGTCAGAAAACCGTGTCTCCAGCAGGGGTTGGGAATCGCTTGGAGCTAAGGGCATAGTGGCTGTTGGCATGACGCACAGCCCGGAATTACTGACAGTCACGCTGGCCTGCATGGGGAACCGTGCTCCCCACCCCACCCCTGCGCCTGGCTCTTCACCCCTCGACCCCCCCCCTCCCCCTGCCCACACTGCTGTCAGCAGCCTCCTGTGGTCGGCACACCCGCCCTGACTCAAAACATCTATTCTTCACATCGGTTTGGTCCCTCAGGCAAACAGGAAACTCAAATCGATCTGCCATAATTCCTTCCGCTGAGAACCTCAGTGTATTTTTAAATTCTTTCTTTCTTCCCCCCCCCCGCCCCAAAACCATTCAGCTATCTGCAGTTCTTCTAAATCTTTTTTTTTTTTTTAAAGATTTTACTTATTCATTTGAGACAGAAAGATATAGAGAGAGAGCATGAGTCAGAGGGAGAGGGAGAAGCAGACTCCCCGCTGAGCCAGGCGCCCGACACGGGGCTCCATCCCAGGACCTGGAGATCATGACTTGAGCTGAAGGCAGAGGCTTCACCATCTGAGCCATCCAGGTGCCCTGAGTCTTCTACCTCTTTATTTTACAGTCTCTGTTCAAATTAGGATGATTAAAACAAATCAGTTTGGGGAAAAAAAAATTCCAGGTTTCCATCGACACAGTGACTATGGACCTTGCTGTAACACAAAGGAAGAATAATGTTTTAGTGGGACAGCAAGCATTCCATTTCTGTGACGGGTCTGCAGGACGACCTCACACTTAGCTAATTCCACCCGGCCTGTGGGAGTTGCTGGGTTTCAAACTCATCTGAAAGGTGTCGGTGGTATTTGGAGTTATGGGGCAAGTAGTACTCGAGAGAAACCTTTCACCTCCTCTTTTCGTCTCATTTACTTTGTTAAACTCATTCAAATAATGTCCGAATGAGTGACTGCTTCCGCTCAGAGTTTGGAGAATGATGCGCGCACACATTCGAATCTGTCGCTCCCGGTTCAGCTCGCTGCTGGAAATTCCGGGCAACGAGAGAGTCTGAGCGGGGCTTACGGGATGCGTCTAAGAGGGGACACGTCCTGGGTCACAGCCCAGAAACGGCGGGGTGAGCTCGCACCTCACCAGGCCGCAGCAGAAGCAGAAGACAGCACAGAGGTGCCCCGTTGCCTGACCCGGACAGGGAAGCCTGTGTCTCCGCTCCAGTCAAGCAATCCATGTTGAACACTTAGCACAGTGACCGGCTTAGGAACTAGCAACGTCTTTACTAGAGGGGCTTTCCTTCTCGAATGCTGCTTTTGTGAAGGGCACAGCTGGCTTGTCCTCACGGAGTGGTTGTGGGACGCACCGTCGGGAACTTTGTTCCAGCACAGAAACAACCACACACGGCCCCACTCTCGGATCTAAAGGAGATGCTGTGCCCTAACACGGAGGAGATTGGCCTGCACCAGGGGCCCGGAAAATGGGATTATCTTACAAAGCCACCACCTCCCGAAATCCTGTTCCCCTCTGGTCGTTGTGCATCCTGAAAGGGTCATTTGGAATTGTAACTCGATTTTCTATATGAAACGGACACGGACTGCTCAGGTCCATTTTGCCTCCCCGGTGTCTTTAAAGACTGTTTTCTATCTTTTTCCACTTGGACTGATATTTCCCTCATTTTTTCTTGTAGCAACTACAATCACGTAATGGAATGTTGACCGAAGCACGTATGATTAGACGTCCGAACGCGGGAAACAAATGCAATTTGGACCCAAAGAGTCAAAATTCTAATGAGAATATTTGGTTTAAAACCGAACTATCTAAATACTGCCGTGAAGACCTTGCCCTCAGCATCCTGCTCCACATAGTACTAAAAATCAGACAATTTTGCTACTCTCTCTGCAGAATTGTGACCCAAGTACGTCCGTGAGTCGGCTGGGAGGCCACAGCTCCCTCCGCTGTTCACGACTTCCAAGTTCGCTTCTGCTTATGATGGATTTGAACGCTGGTGGCCTGGCCACTGCGGCGGATGGGAAGAGAACTCACGTTCTAGAGGCTTCTCTCTAAGGTAAGACTCTCAGAATTACCCGAGCTCCTGTCCTACAGCATCTACTTCCCCCTCACGCTGAGGTGACTGTGCGTTACCCCGTGACGTGGTTACGTGTTCCCTTCTGCTCTTCTGCTTCTCGCAGCTGGACTTGGTGCCCATCATAATAGGAAGCTTTCATTTAGGAAGGGCCTCGCAGGATATAATGTCCCCAGCCCAGTGAAATGGTTGTCACCGTCCCCTCGTGTTGTGGCCATGGGAGGAAACTCGGGACTAACAGGGCACTGAGCCGCGTGGGCTCAGCCAGCTGTCAGCACGGGCCCATCTCTCCTGTGCAACGGGGCTGGCTTGTGAGGGCTCCCGTCCCAAACGCGTTGCAAAGGCTGACACTTCTCACCTGCACACAATGTGTCCAGACTTCCAGAAAGGACCCGCAAAAGACACACCCACAGTTACGCGGGGCAGAACTTGCTATCGGCCGCTGAGTAATTCCGCATTCGAACTCACCACGTGCGAAAGAACGTTCCCTTCCCTCTTGATTCTCAGGCCACGTTTCCCAGCAGAGTGAAGGGACACGAGCCGCACACCAGGCGGAGGTCTCTGCGAGTCCTGGGGGAGGCTGGGGAAGGCTGCGTCCGCGTCGGGTGCAGCACTCACACCCCGGCGTGCGCGGGGACCGTGAGGACCGGGCTCACGTGGTGCCCAGTTGGGATCCACCAGCCTGCCTGCGTCCTAACCCTTCCAGCCCCTTGTTCTGACTCTGCTTGGAATGAACCCAAATCGCGTCAACGCTCAGTCTATTTTCAGCTTCTTTAAACATGGTCTTTTAAAAAGCGTCTTTTTTAAACTTGTTTTCTTGAATCACCTGCATCTCGAGGTGAGGTCCCGCTCAACGTGAGGCTGAGTAAAAGTCAGACAGTAAAGCAAGAAGAGGACGACTTTCGGCACAGGAATGCCGTGTGCTGTGGGACGGCCTTCACAGGTGCTTTTTCTTTATTTTTGCGATCAGAACAGCCCATGTTAGCTTTCTAAGTGTGAGGTCCCCTGAAGCCAGCGCCGGTTAAATTTAGATATCTGTATTGACATATTAAATAAATCATTCGTAAAGTGAGGGAGAATGCGTGTAGTCACAAGAAAAGATTGAAGGCTTCATTCAGGAAAATTCTTGGATCCCTCCCCATAAAAATCCCTCCCAGGCCTCTCTCATGGAGGCAGACGACAATGTCAATGGCTCTTCCAGCTTCGGTGGGACGTCCTCAGGTTTCGCGTCTGGGGCTGGGCGACAGGGACCTGCAGACCCCCGTGAGGCCCTCAGTTCAGCCGTCCCTTCTGCTCCGCGCTCGGCTTCCTGCACCTCTGCGTGCTGGGGCTGGGGCTGGGGAGGAAGAGGTTACACTCCTGCCCAGGGCCGTCCTGCCTGCTCTCGGGGGGCGGTGCCTACCCCTATGCTGGTATGCCTTCCCTACAGCCCAGCCTGGCCAGGCTCGCCCCTCCCGAAAACCCAAACCCCTCTCCTCTCCCTCCCTCCTGCCCCCGTCAACTGAAGAGCATCCCAATTCGCTCTCCACTGTATGCTCTCAACCTGCCCCCGTCTCCGTCTGTAGTGTCCCAGGGAACCTAGCTTTGTCCTATCAGCAAAGAAAACAACATCTTTTTATTATCCTCAGAAGAAAAGAAGGTGCCCAGAACACAGTGCCTCTTATTTTCTAAATCCCTGCACTCGGCCGGTGCATGCAGAATGCAGCAAGAAGGAATCTGACATCGTTCAGCCTTTGCTGTGACGACAGGGTCCCATGTGTTAGATGCACAGGTGAATTCCAACAAACAACAAACCCAACCCCTGTTAGAATCATGGTTTTCGTGATGATTTTTTTCCAGCTTTATTGCGGTCTGATTGACAAATGAATTGATATATCTCTTTGACTTATACAAGGCAATGTTTGGATATATGCATACATGGTAAAATGATTTCTATAATCCACCTAATTCACAAATCTGACACCTCACTTAGTTAACATTTTTGGCTGTTTTTTGCTTTTTTTTTTTTTTTTGGCTGTCCTAGCAAATTTCAAGGGTACAGTTCATTTTTATTAACTATAGTTACCCCAATGTCCTTATGTCTCCAGAACTTACTCCTCTTAAAACCAAAGACTTGTAACCTATCTTCCCCTTTAGGGAAGTGGCTATAGGTAAAGGTTTCTGATTACAGGCTTATTTTTTTTAAAAAAATGCAACAAATAGCAAAAACTGACTTACAGTAATGATCACATGGGGTCACTGTGTTACACAGTCAGTGGTGTCGTTTAGATCCGTTATCCTGCTGGAGTTGGGATTATAGTCATTGTGCATTGATACGTGCAACAAAGAGGAGAGAAGCTGTTGTTGGTACATGATTCTCTCGTTCCCTCTCCGAAAAAGCGGTCCCGAGTCAGACAGCTCATTACCGATCGCAAGCTGCAACGTTTCTTTTCAAGGACGCATGTTTTTCAAGCATAAAGCCAAGCATGTAAATTGACACGACGCTTCACATCACTTTCTACACGGGACCGCGTTCGAAATCCTCACGCGCCTTCGAACGCCACCTCTGGACTCTGCCGGCAGCCGTCATCGGAGTGTTTAGTATTTTCTGAAAACTTTCCAGGGCTTGGGTAATTTGATATCACATGAAGTGTCACAAAGTAAGACAATAATGATCTCTGATTCATAGTGAGCAAAGTAATCATTAGCTTGTTAAGGAATTTGCCTTAGTTTGGGCTCAGAACAGGGCAGTGGCAGGACCAAGATTGAAATCCTTCTGTTTTTTCCTATGGAAAGCCAAAATGCTTAGAAATTGCATTAGACCCTTTTGAAACAAAAGTGTGTATTGTGGTATTAAAAATCTGATGGTAACTTCCATTTAGACTTTTCATGATAACACCAGGGCTGCTGCTGACGTACGTGGCAAAATATGGTGGTAGAATTTGAGATTTGGTAACAGTCGTATGTTCTTTCTTTTTTCTTTTCTTTTTTTAAAGATTATATCTGTTTCTCTGACAGAGAAACAGAGAGAGAGGAAACAGAAGCAGGGGGAGTCGGAGAGGGAGAAGCAGGCTCCCCTCTGAGCAGAGCCCGATGTGGGGCTCGATCCCAGGACCCTGAGATCATGACCTGAGCCGAAGGCAGAGGCTTAACCCACTGAGCCACCAGGCGCCCCTTCATAGTATGTTCTTTCTTGTTTGCTTCCCTTTATTTAAAAATCCAAAATCTAATTAAAAAAACAAAAAAGGACAGGACAGAGAATAACCCTATGTACGAGAGATTCTTCTGCTTCACCTCCTCTCAGACACCCATTCGTCTTGTCCATGTCCTTGTTCCATTCGAAGTCATTCTAAATCATCCGGGAGGGGCGCCATTTTCAAGAAAACAGGATCCGATTTTGGATTCAAAAGGAAGACCACTTTGTGCCCACGTGGGAGCGAGCCACTTCCCGGCCGTTTCCCAGCTGAAGGGGCAACAGCAGAGCGGAGAGAGTAATTTCTGTTTCTGGGGGCTCATGTCCATCTGAAACAGATTTGTGAAATGGAATGAAGATACATCTGCCGGCCCCTCCCCACGGGGAAAGGCTTTATCCCATGTCCACATCCCACAAGACCATAGCTTGCACCAGCTCCTGGAGAAGCCCCTCTCACTCTTCTGTACATTATGGAGTGGGGTTGGGAGTGTCCCTAGTGGAGGAGGGAGGGAGGGAGACAGCTGAAGTTGCTGTGAACCACATGGCGTGGTGGCAGGAAAAGCAGGTGCTTCTGAATAACGCTATTTGCAGAATATGGATTATGTGAGTGCTGGCAGAAGAAACTGTAGTTTAATTCGACAGATCTCTAGATTCCCTTGACAAGCTTAGCCAGACAGTCACTTACTCGGAGCGAACAGAAAAAAAATAACGTATATTTGTTGAGCAGGAGGCACTTCAACATTTCATCCTCAAAGCAGATCAGTGTCTACCCAACATTCTGCCAGTTTGTACAGATGAAAAACCAAACCCCAGAGTTAGTCTTTTACAACACACACTCCAATAGCTCTCACATTCCTAAAACAAGCCCCTTGCTTTGTGTCATGTATTTTCTAATGAGGAAGAGTGAGGAAAATATAGCTGTGTTTTATTAATGAAAACACGCGTGCGGAAGCAGGTGTTCAGAGTCTATTCTGGTTTGTATGGGGTTTGGTAAGAACCAGGCGAAGACACCGAATGGGGAGAAAAAGATACACTTCACTTTAAGACAGTCCCTTCTTTTAATTAGGGCAAGCACGTGGTAACAAAGGGCGAGCAGTAGGAATGGGTACAAATGAAATGCACACAGGTCTGTCGGGGTCCCCTGTCCCCTTCCACACGCACACTCCTCAGTGGTCACCAGCGGTCACCTTTTCTCTCTTCCGGTCGTCTTATGGTGACCCCCGTAATCTACGGCTGCACAATTGAGGAACTGCCGCCCACGCCTGCACCAATGGATCAAACTGAGTATCTCTAAAAACAGGCCAATCAGACAGTAAGTGTCTGTCATACTGCGATGGAAGGGACAGGGCACCGGCCATGACGCTGAATCAGGTCTTTGAAGAGTTGACTTCTGGTCTGGGACATACAGTGACAAAGAACCAATTTTTAAAAGTATCAGCAGAAAGTCAATAGACATCATAGAAGGGGGATAGTCTTTTAAAAACCATCCCACTTAGCACACAGTGCTATACTTGTTATAGGTGCACAGTGCAGTGACTCAAGACAGGTGCACTCCTTCATCCCGGCACCTGTTCCCCCATCACCCACCCCTCCCCTGTGGGAACCATCAGTGTGTTCTGTGGAGTAAGAGTCTGTTTCTCAGTTTCTCTCTCTCTCTCTCTCTCTCTCTCTGTCTCTTTCTCTCTCTTTTTTCCACTTTGCTGGCTTGTTTTGCTAGGATGAGGGATATTCTAAAACAGAAGGGACCTGATGGTGTCACATGTGGGTGTACACTCGATGTAAGAAAAGGTTCCAGAGACTCAAACGTAATATGTGGTCCTCGTTTGGATACTGACTCAAACTGACAAACTATTTTTTTTTTCCTGACAAACAATTTTTGATAGATTCAGAAAAATTAGAGAAAACCTATATATCTAGTGATTCCAAAGAACTGTTATTCTTAGTTAGGTATGGCAATAGCATTTTGCTTATAAATGAGAATTTCCCTAATTTGTATAAATTTTGTATGTAGGAGTGTATAGGAGTGACATGGCACGGTGTCTGGGATTTGCTTTAAAAACTGCAAAAAATAAGCAAAAAAGGGAGTAGAGAAGACAGGTCTGGTAAAATCTTGATAATTTGAGTCCATATGGTTGATGTGTGGGCACACAATGCATATCTAATATTTTGTGTGCACTCAAAAATTCTGAAAACATTTGAAAATTTGTTGGTTAATGATTCCGTAAAAGGAGGACTAAACAGGAAAAACTGAAAAACTGTCTTAATTGATCAATTCTGGATTTTTCCACCAATTTAATGCCAATTATTTAAAAAGCAAATGAATTGTTTCGCACATTACCTATAAATTCTATTGTTTTCCTCTCCCCACTTAATCTCTCATTTAATTCTATTTCTCATTAACATTTTCAACAGCCAGTGATGAATAAAATTGAAGTAAGAATAAACTCAGAAAAAGGTTAATTTTGAAATTTTACACTGGTTCTAATAAAATATTTTTGGGACTGGAAAGCAATTTGCAATAAAGATTATTATGACTAAGTAGGGATTTATTTCATTCATTCAAGTTTGCATCACAATAAATGTTTATTCATGAAAATCCGCTAAAATGCACACTTTGTAAGAAGTAACAAAGAAATTTCATTTCCCTTCATAGGCACGGAGTCCTTCATTATCTTAGGTGCTTAAAATATAGAACTGGTTAAAACAAAAACAGACAGACTTTTTACATCTGAATGTGGAAATTCTAAGAATTTATTAAAATAAATTAATATTTTAAAATGATAATTTTACAGCTCAGCCTAGCATAATGGGCACTCAAGCCATCCTCAATGTAATATGCATGATCCATTTACATACTTACAGATGTAAAATGCTTCCATTTAATTAGAAGTGCTTTATTCTCTCAACAATTGGTACTTGCCTTATTGTGAAGGGTATCCATTTATTATGAAAGAAAACTCATATCAAACTTTAATAGGACTACATCTTTTGCATTATTTTAAGTGTGATCACATTATTTAAACAAGAAAAAAAAAGATGTTGTCTGTGTTGGTTTTAGGAAAGTAACAGTTTTGTAGCTGAATTCTATTTTCCACGATGGAGGGACTTGTGGGGGTTGTTTTTCACAGATAGAAGCATTTCTTAAACTCTATTTTTTTCAATTGTTTTTCTTGTGAGTCCAAATGAAGTCATTGCCTCTTTACCGTGATTAACTTCTGCAGCTCATGTAGTCAGTAGGTATTTAATAATTAGTCATGCTGACAATAAAGCATTAGCATCTCAGTCACTTGTCACCGCATATTAACTATCTTATTTTTATCAGACATCAGGGAAGAATTGTTTCCAAATTTGGGCAAGAAAAATGTATAACTCACTTCTAGAAAAGGAAAGGTATGTCTTTAGCCATTGACGGATTCGTGCTATAAATATTTCCTGTTCGCTTACCTGCCTATGGTCAGGGAATTACAAAAATAAAAACAATCATGGTTTAGACAAATAAGCCATCCAAGGACTGCCCAGACCACCCCCCCCCCATGTTACACAGGATGCCTCCATGCTCCCCTCCCATTTTTGTTTTTTTTTAATTCATTGCAAGCTCTACACCCACCATGGGGCTTGAACTCAGGACCCAGAGATCAAGAGTCACCTGCTTTACTGGCCGAGCCAGCCAGGCACCCCTCTTCTACTACCTTCAGTGTGGTCCCACCTGTCCTATAAACCAGAGACAAAACCTACTCCAAAGCCCTACACAACCTATCCTTCCTTGAGCCCGTGTGTTCAGTCACACTGTATTTTTTAAATGCTTTTTGAAGGTCTATCTATTATCCTTGAAAGGTGGGATCAAAGACACCTAGTTAGTTGAGGACTAACCCAACTTCACCTTTAAAAATGGATACGTTTTATTTTAAAATATTTACAGAAATTTGGTCTTAAATGTCCTCCTTACCAAATGAAGAGCTTTGTACGGGAGCCGAGCCTGTGATGTGGGAAGCAATGGCAGAAGAAAAATTATTAAATTTCTGTACTGCCTATAGCCCATTGAAAAGTCCTTGAAACCGGGAGAGTGATATTCCTCTAGGGACTCAACTGCCTCGATACTTTGCTAAGGGCAAGAGGTAATCCTAGCCTGACCCACCCCCAACCAGGACCCTATAAGTCTACTTTAACTTATAAAAATTCCTTTGGAAACTTCCTTTATGTCTAAATCCCCCAGGAGACATGTTGGCATTCACCCCCCAGCATATGGCCCACCGATACCCATCTGAAGGGTCTCGTGACTAAGGTTTTATTAGATGGTAATAAATGACCTTTTTCCAACAGTAGCTAGCCCGCTCAAGGTCCTGGAAACGTTGTTACCAAAATTTCTTAGAGACTTATGCTCTCCCTAACCCCCTCTCAACTTGAAAGTATATAATGGGCCCCAGTGCAGCTGTCTGCCCAGGCGTCCTGTCCCCAGGCTTTTATTAAATCACCTTTTTTCACCGAAGACATCTCAAGAATTCCTTCTTGGCTGTTGGCTTCGAACCCTAATAACGTCCTTCTTACATCACCTGCACGCCTTCTACCCTCCTTGGTAGCCAACGGCTGTGGAGGGGCTCTGTCTTCCGTGCACAGTCGGTACCGGTATCTGCTGCTTGAGGAGGGTGGGGAGTCAGCGGCACGTGAAGACGTGTGTCTCCCCATTGCAACACTGACGCCGGCCCGACCTCAGATACCAAGACATTGAAATGTGTCCTAAATTGTCAGAGAGTCATTCATGTAATTCATTGTTGTTTTAATTAAATGTATCCTGTGCCATTATACTATTAAAAACCGGTGGTTTATTTAAAACTATTGATAAAACTTCCACTTACGAAAAAGCCAATTGCGTGGATGTGGCCGGCGGACCCGGACTGTGGTCACGACATTGAGTTAGAGATTTGCTTTTTATGGAAACTGTACTTAAAAAATGGAGGTGCCCATCTCCCCGCCACCGTCGGATTATCACAGGGCACCTCCCAGTGTGCTCTGCCGTGTAAAGGCCCATGAACAAAGATGGCAAATCGTGCAGGACTGACGCATCCCGACCGGCTGGTTCTTCACGACAAAGCGCTGCGACCACGTCAATTCCCGAATCCGAGAACGCTCTGAAGCTGGCGTGGCTCGGTCGGCGCCGTTTCTGTCACTAGAGCACTGTGACAGAAACTTATTTTCTCAGCTGGAGTGAAGTGACAGGCAATTAGCTGACATCCTTCATTACAGAAACACGGGAGGCCACGCCGCCTTGTAAATTTGCGTGTAGATGATGATGACAGGAAGGGGTAATTTGTGCTCACCCCGGAAAAGAGCATCTGGTGGTGGGATCTTATCTCACAGAAAGCAACGCGCCCCTCACCACGCGCTCTGTACAGTCCTATGGGCTTCTTACTGCCACACAGGGGACTTCGGGACGGATGTGTGTCCGTAGAACGTATAGACATGCCCAGACACTGTGGTAGGCACTGGTTTGGTCTTTAAAAACAGTCAGTCCTGCAAAGAAACCAGACATCTGGAAGGGCATACGTCTCTTTTTAATAAAAAATATAAAATATGAATTAATTTCTCTAGCTATTTCGAGAAAATTGATTAGGAAGCTCTTCTTCTTTCCATAAATTATTTTTTTATTATTATTAAACTGCAACAGTGACATCCAGTGTTTAGTAAAATTAATGGCACGTTGTCTCTGAGGACAGTTAAGGCCCCCAATGTTTTGAATAAAGATAGGCGTGCTCATTTTTCTAGGGAACACACACATGGAAAACATGCTAATTGCCCACAGCGGCTTTGGAATTCGGGAGTGTTGTCAGCACCTCCCGCTCGGCGAGCAGAGAGTTCACATCGGCTCTGCTGTGTCCGTACTAAAATCTTCCTGCCCTAAGATTATGGACTGTGGTCTTAAAACTGGTTTCGATGAGGAAGTTTGCTGAACTGAATGGGCATCTGTCTTCCCTGTTGGCCTGTTTCTGCTTCTTATGACTCATGCACCTGAGAGCCGCTGAGGCGCGGCAGACGCACATTCCGGTGGGCACCCAGGAAGGGACGAGCTCTGGTCGCTGCCCTCTCTCCAGTTGCCCTCTGCTCCTCCGTATCAAGCTCGGTCCCCAGCAGGTAGAGAATTATCCTGCGATGGGGGAAGGACGTTAGTTCCTGGCTGTCTCTTTCTTACCAAAATGTGGGTCGTTTGGATCTGAGTCCTCCTCTCTGCCAAGCTCTGTTCCTCTGGAAAGCCATCGCCAGGATTCCAGGTTCAGGGGTCGAGGGGAACAGCTCCCTCAGAGCCCACGGCCTAGAATATCCGTCTGAAACACAAGCCGGTCGGGTAAAATCCCGCCGGGTGCTCCCTGTTCTCCTGAAGACACACTTCCAGGTTCCTGAGCTGCTGTACTGGGTTCAACCTCTGGTCCCAACTTATTTTTCTAGATCCTTCCAGGTTTTGACGCACATGGAACTTGCTGCTGTTTCCACTGTTGGGCCCATGCGGCAACACCACCTGTCTATCCTCGGAACAAAGGTCATGTCACCCGATCTCTAGTCCTGCGCGCTTCTGTTCCCTCTTGATGACTTCTTTTTCTCAGACGTGCGTGTGGACCCTTCAGTTGTCTCCGCGTTCGTCTCTTGTTGTAGAGGAGGAGAAGCAGTTCCTCACGAGGCGGACATAAAGACCGAAGGAAAACAGACCCAAACGAACAAGTCGCGCAGCGGTCACCTTCCATGGGTGTTTAATCAAGCCTCTGTTGCTGCGTGTTATCAACGCTCGTGGACTGCGTACAAAAAAGTTGGACAGAGGAAAAATTTTGAAATTTATCTTACAAAAAGTGTTCCTTTAACTTTTTTATTTTTGAAATAACGATAGATCCATAGGAAGTTGTGAAAACGGTGCAGTGAGGTCCCACGCACACTCGGGCTGGCCTCGCCGGCGAGTACACCCGGTGGTAAGGACGGGGCATCCGGAAACCGGGAAACCGACTCAGGTGCGGCGTGCGGGGACATCGTCCCGTCACATACGGACTCCGAAGCAGCCCACACAGTCAACGCTCAAACTGTCCTGGGGCCACAGAGACTTCTGTCCTGCTACCCCCCTTCCGGTCACGACTGAGCCTCTCGTCGTCGTCTCCCGGGGGCAGCCACCAGCCTCCTATCTCCGCAGTTTTGGAATCTCAGGAACGGTGGGTGGATGGTGTCATGCAGTGGCTTTCGCACTGGGCACAGTGGCCCCGAGACCCAGTCAAGCGGCCGAGTCTCTCTTCGCTCGCTTCCTTCCGTTGCCGAGTGGCACTCCGGGCTGCGGACGTGCGAGGGTCGTATTAGCCAGTCACCTGCTTTGGAGGCTCTCAGGTTTGAGCTACTGACTCTGTCGTGAGACATCATGTGCCTGGTCTTGTGCAGACACGGTTTTCATTTCTCTGGGACACACACCCAGGAGTGCAATTCCTGGGTCACATGGGACGTGTCTGTTGATCGTCCTGAAGACCCCGGGCAGCCGTCCCCCGCTGGCAGAGACCCCGTGTCCGCAGCCTCACCAGTGTCTCCTGCTGCCCGGGTGCAGACGCCCGCGTCCGGACGGCGGTGCGACGGCCACCCCGCACCGTCTTCCCTGCTTCTTCAACAGCTGGTGACAAGCATCTGTTCAAAGGCTTATTTGCCATCTATCTATCCTCGTCGGGTAAGTGTCTGTTTTTGGCTTTTGCCACTTCTCCAATTGCATTTTGTATGTTCAGGGTGAGTTTTGAGGTGTCTTTGTCTCAACAGGAGGCGAGTCCTTCGTCATATGTGTGGTTTGCGAGTGTTTCCTCCAGCACCCGGCTCCCTGTCCAGGCTCCTCAGAGCCTTGGGCAGAGCCAAAGTTTTGTGTTTTGTGTTTTGTATTTTTGTAATTATTTTCTGTTTTGTTTTCTGCGTGTCTTCACTGTTTTATCACTTTCTGTTTCCTTGTTTTGCCTGCCTTTGGGTTACTTCAATACGTTTTTATTTTATTTATATATTTATCCATTTATTTATTTATTTATTATTTTTTATTAACATATAATGTATTATCAGCCCCAGGGATACAGGTCTGTGAATCATCAGGCTTACACAATTCACAGCACTCACCATAGCACACAACTTCCCCAGTGTCCATCACCCAGCCACCCCGTCCCTCCCCACACCCAGATTATTTATTTATTTAAAGATTTTCTTTTTTTTTTTTTTGAGAGAGAGAAGGCGAGCATGAGCAGCGGGAGCCGCAGAGGGAGAGGGAGAAGCAGACTTCCTGCTCTGCTGGAGCCCAGGGCAGGTTCAATCCCAGGACCCTGAGATCACGACCTGAGCCAAAGGCAGACGCTTCACCCACTGAGCCACCCAGGTGTCCCTTGAATACATTTTTATTTTTTATTTTTTTATGATTTTTATTTATTTATCTGACAGAGATCACAAGTAGGCAGAGAGGCAGGCAGAGAGAGAGGAAGGGAAGCAGGCTCCCCGCTGAGCAGAGAGCCTGATATGGGGCTCGATCCCAAGACCCTGGGATCATGACCTGAGCCAAAGGCAGAGGCTTTAACCCACTGAGCCACCCAGGTGCCCCTTGAATACATTTTTAGAATCCCATTTCCACTTGTCTACAGTGTATTGGAGTGGGTGCCTTTGTTTCACTTTTACTGGCTACTCTAGGTATTACGTTGTATGCACATAACATCACAATTTATAGGGTCAACCTTTTACCTGTTTGAATGAAATTTAGGTAGACCTTATCTCTCTTTATACCTTCTTACCTTTTCTCATTTTAATGTAATTATCTTAGGCATTTCCTCTATGTACATCAAGTTCACATTAGACAATACCGTCCTTTTTACAAATATTAAACATAATCTAGAAAATTCAACAGATGAGTGAAGGACTATTATATATACCGAAGGACTTGTGTTTTCTTCTGCCAACACATTCTGAGTCTCCCTGCTTCCGGGAACATCTTAGGTTTCCCTGCATTTCTGAAGAATATTTTCACAGGGTTACTGAATACTGTCTTAGAATTCTTTTCTTTTTCCTCAACAGGCGAAATAAAGGATATTCAAATTTTTTGATACCAGCATGTAAAATGGTTTTCAATTTGAATGTAAATGGAAAATAAAAAATAATGCAACTTTGGGGGGAAAAAGTACTTAAAAATGTCATGTTCACTTCCTTCCGGTCCCCGTGGTTTCGATGAACACTGGCTGTCATTCAGAGAGTTCTCCCCTTCTGGTAAGATATCCTTCTCTCTTGAGGACTTCAGGGTATGTTCTTGGCCTTCAGTTTTCATCAGTTCGACTATACTGGGCATCGAGGTGGATGTATTTGGACTTATGTGTTGGGGTTAAATCAGTTTCTGTAATCTGTAGGTTTGTGTTTTTCCAAGTCTAGGATGTTTTCAAGCATCATTTCTTTAAACATTTTTTCAACCCCATGTCCTTTCTCTTCTCTTTCTGGGATGCCAATGACTTGAGTGGCATATCCTTTATCATAATCCTACAAGTCTCTGAGCCTCTGGTCAGTTTTTTTTCCCACTGATTTTCTGTCTGTGTTTCAGATTGGAAGAGACAAGACGGACAGATATTTTACTTCTTGGCAGAGTTGCTGGAAGAACAGGCCTGTACCCAGACAAAAGATGAAACAAGGCAACATTTTATGTCCCAGGTGTGGGCTTGCCTGATGTATTAAATCGGAGGCAGCCCAGCCCAGGTATGAGTCTGCTCTTCTTCACCAACTAGCCTTCCTTCTTTGAGTGCCCTGGGTTGTTCAGCTGGAGCTTGGGGGCAGGACACTTCAGATAGCAGAGGGGACAGATACTAACAGAAGGCAAGAGTCAAAACACAGAAATATAGAAGAGTTGGGACAAACAGAAAACACGTGTCCAGATGATACATTTCCAATCCATTTTAGGTAAAACATAAAAGAATGAAACAGTCATACTGAAAGGCAGGTGTTGTCACATTGGATGAGAAAGCTAGAGGCAAGTCTATCCTGTTTATAGAAAACACACTTTAAAAAGGTACAGATCATCCAAATGGAATGGAATGGAAAGAGACTTACCGCACACATGTGGAGCACGAGGAGGTAGGAGTGGCAGAATCTGCACCAGGAAGCTCAGGCTAAAAGACAAAGAGCACACCCTTAGTAGTGATCTCAGAATTTGCTCATCAAGAAGGATTGCCCATCTTAAACGTGTGTGTGTCCTCAGAACTGTAATGAATGGAACAAAAATTTATAAACTAAAAATAAAAAAGAATGAATTCACAAAAATATGGCTGGAGATTTAAAACCGTCTGTCTCAGTAACTGGTTGGGCACTGTGAACAATCGTGATAGAAGCTGTTTCTGTTTTCAGGGGTTATGGAATGTTAACTTTACGGGGCCCAGATAACAACTCTCAATATGTTAAAAATATAGAATTTACAAAGACAATTATCTAGCCATATGGAATTGAGTTAGAAGTAAATCACAGTATTACACTAATAAATGAAGTGATGGGCTTTAAAATAGCCCACAAACGTACAAGAAGAAAGAGAAAATGTTTTGATCCTAATAAGAAACACAGTTAATCAAAATCTGGGGAAGTGCAGTGTTTAGAAAGAAAACAGAGCTTTAAATAAAAGGTCTATTTTAATGAATAAAAGAGATGTAAAATAAAGAGACTAAGCTGGAGCTTCAAGAGGCTGAAAAAAATGAGCAAATTAAACCCAAGTAGGTAGAAAAAAAAAGTTATACTAAAACCAGAAATTGATGAAATAGAAAACAGAAATTTGACAAATATATACAATACCAAAAGCATTGAAGTTACTGTAGAATTGATTAACTCCCAGAAAGACTAATCAAGAGAAACAGAAAGTGTAAATTATAAACATCAGAGAATAAAAAGCACATTTCTAGGGATGATGTAGCCTTAAAGCAATGGCATAATAATATAAAAAATTATGACAATAAATTATGAAAACTTAGGAGAAATGGGCAATATCCTTGAAAACAAGAATTTATCAAAATGGATTCAAGGAGGAATTGAAAAGTATGAATTTATCTATCTATTAAAGAAACTAATTTCATAATCACAAAACCTTCCCACAGAATTGAAAGCCCGAATGGCTTCACTGGTAGATTCTATCCCTATCCCTCAAAAAAGTACATAAGAAATGGTATCAAGTTTAGCCAAATTCTTCAGAAAATATTGCACTTGTAAAATACAGTATACATGAAACTAGTTTTATGAAACCAGGATAATCCTGATGTGAAACTGAATAAGAATATTACAAGGTAAGTAAATTCACACATTTAAAACCAATAACTATACCAAACCATCTTATATAAGAACATAATACATCGTGAACAGATGGATTTTAACCAGGAAATGCAGTTTATTTAGCATTCAAATCATCGATGTAATCCACCATGTGAACCAACTGAAAGATAAAAACCCGGATAATCTCAGTAGATGTAGAAAACACTGGCAGCAAGACCCAACACTCACTCATAATAAGTCCTCCCAACAACTACCTCCTTCTAAAGAGCAGATCTTCACACGGGCCAGCTAACAGCTTCCTTACAGATGAAACAAAAATAATATTCCCATCAGAAAAAGATAGGATCAGGGACTCTCATGGTTTCCATTCATAACTGTACAGAAAATCCTAGCCAATGAAATAAGCAAGAAAAGTAAATAGAAGTATGAATTTGGAAAGTAGGTAAAACTGCCACTATTCAGTGAGGACACACAGAAACTCATAAATTAATTTAGTGTGTTCATAGAATACAGAGTCAATTTATAAAAATCAATTACATTTCTATTTACTAATTGGAAACACAATTTTTAAACACACACCACTTTATAACAGGAAAATGAACAAACTAGGTATCATTTTAAATATGTGGCAGAGACAAATTTGAAAACACAAGTAAGTGAAGAGATAAGCTATATTCATAGTCTTGGAGAATAAATATTTATTCTTATAAATAGTTTAGGATTAATAAATGTTTTTATGATATCAATACTCCCCATCTTGATGTACAGATTCAAAGCAGTCCCAGTCATAATCCTTGCGGATTTTTCTGAGAAGTAGAGTGTATATGGAAATGTGAGGAACCTGGAATTCATGGAAAAGAGGAGAGAACTTGTGGCCATCATCATAATCACTGGAGCATAGTACTACTGAAGGTCAGTGAAAGAGAGGAGAGGAAAAACACAGAACCACACAGAGGTAGGGTCAACTGACTTTGGTTAGAAATGTCCAGGTAATTCAGCAGAAATGGTGAGCTCTTTTAAACAAAGATGCCAGGCTTCTAGACATGTGTGGAGAATAAAAAATTAACCTTGACCTCTAACTCACTTGATATATAAAAGTCATTCAAAATGGATCAAAGGCTCAAACATATATTTGAGAACCATAAGGTTTCTGGAAAACACAGCATGGCTTTGGTTAGGGAAAACACTTCTAGAGCACACACACACACACACAAACACATGCACACACAAATAGCTATGAAAATGGATAATTTTATCTTCATCAAAATTTAGACTTTCCCTTCTTCACACTATGAAAGAAATAGGCAATCCACAGACTAAGGGAAAAAAAATCCATAATGCATTAATCTGACCAAGTCTTGTATCCAGAATATGTTAAAAAAAATCTCCTATGGTTCAACAAAAGAAAATCCTAAACACAGAAAATTGACAAATATCTTGGACGGGACTTTGCAAGAAGATGTGCAAGTAGCCAATAAGTAAATGACAAGATCCAACCTAAACCACAATGTAACAGCTCACATTTATCAGAATGGCTGAAGTCAAAATTATAGACACTACCAAATGTTGATCAGAACAAGGAGAAAGGAGAAATCTCCTGTTTTCTTCTCAGGACGGTAAGTTACTTTGGTTACTGTGTCACAGGTCCCTCTAAAGTTACACACTCACCTGGTCTAAGCCCTTGCAGTCCCACAGCTAACTATTTATTTAAGAAAGATGAAAACATATATCCGGAGGAAGACTTGAATAGACCAATAACAAGTAACAAGATTGAAGCAGTGATCAAAAACTTCCCAAAAAACAAAAGTGTAGGGCCTGCTGGATTTCCTGGGGGAATTCTACCAAACATTCAAAGAAGAAATAACACCTATTTTCCTGAATTTGTTTCAAAAAATAGAAACAGAAGGAAAACCTCCAGACCCCTTGTATGAAACCAACATTACCCTGATCCCCAAACCAGGCAAAGACCCCATCAAAAAGGAGAATTTCAGACCAGTATTCCTGATGAATATGGATGCCAAGATTCTCAACAAGATCCTAGCAAACAGAATCCAACAGTACATTAAGAAGTTTATCCGCCATGACCAGGTGGGTTTTATCCCTGGGTTGCAAGGGTGGTTCAACATTCACAAATCAATCAATATGATAGAACAAATCAATAAGAGAAGAGAGAAGAACCACATGGTCCTCTCAACAGATGCAGAAAAAGCATTTGACAAAATCCAGCATCCGTTCCGGATTAAAACGCTTCAGAGTGTAGGGATAAAGGGAACATTCTCAATTTCATAAACTCCATCTATGAAGAACCCACAGCAGTGATCATTCTTGATGGGGAAAGGCTGACAGCCTTTCTGTTAGGATCAGGAACACCAAAAGGATGCCCACTCTCGCCACTGTTGTTCAACGTAGTACCAGAGAAAGACTTGAAGGCAAATCTTCAGAGAATCCTTATTTGCAATAGCCTCTGACTGGAACGAACCTAAAGGCTCATCACCACGGGAGTCAATAAGCCAGTTGTAGTATTTTCCCAGAATGGACTACTAATTAGTAATAAAAGGGATATCAATACTCATATATGCAATCACATGAATTAATTTCCAAAACATTATGATAAGTAAAGAAGTCAAGCACAAAAGAGATCATACCGCATGAGTCTGTTTTATGAGTCACTATGATAAGAAGCGCTAATTTGTGGTAATAAAATCAGATAAAGTGATTGCTTCTGGAGGGGGTGATTGAATGGAAAAGGACATGAGAAACGTTTCTGGCTTGATGCGAATGTTCTGTATTTTGTTTTCTGTGGTGTGGATATTTGTCAAAAACCAACTAAATGGAATACTGTGTGTTTTGTTGCATGTAGCTCACACCTAAGAAGCTGATAAGCTAAGAAGAAACAATGTCATGGTTTCCTACATGCAAGCGGTTCACGTTCCCATAGTGGCATCAAGAGAAGGACCCGCAGGAATAGAATGAAGCCCAGCATGGCAGCCCTACGAGAAAGTGACCGCCATGAGCTCCACTGTCTTTGTCTCTGAAGCTCCCGTCTGTGCTTCCTGCTCCGTGTAGTGCTGGCTTACCCGTGTTGGTGGTGGGACTCGGGCTTTGTGTGAAATTTCCAGAGTGCTTTCAGAGTGATTGTGACCAAAGGAGAAGGAACTCGATCAAAATACTAATGATGTGGTAGAGATTTTAGGCTTAAGGTTTTGAGATTATAAATGTATAATCTCAGTTTATAACCCTCACACCTATCTTCATTGTGTTCCACTTCCTTTAGGCTCTGTCCTTCCCCATCTGTAACAAATAGGGGTGGCAAGAGCAAAACCATCGAAGGTTTGTTTTTATTCTTACAAAGCAACAGTTCTCAACCAGGGGTGACTTTGCCACACTGGGGACTACTGGTAATATCTGGGAACATGGTGTGTTGTCAAAACTGTAGTAAAGGATGTGTGCTACTCTCATCTAGCAGGTAGAGGCCACGATGCCACCAAATATCCTAAGGGCCTCTTATATGTCTTCTTTGATGCCCATGTCTTCATTGGATTATTTGTTCTTTGAGTGTTGAGTTTGATAAGTTCTTTATATAACTTGGATACTAGCCCTTTATCTGATATGTCGTTTGCAAATATCTTCTCCCAATTTGTCAGTTGTCTTTTGCTTTTGTCGACTGTTTTCCTTTGCTGTGCAAAAGCTTTTTATATTGATGAAGTCCCAATAGTTTGTTTTTGCTTTTGTTTCCCTTGCCTTTGAGACATGTCTAACAATAATTTGCTGGGATGAGGTCACAGGGCATGCTGCCTATGTTCTCCTCTAGGATTTTGATGGATTCCTGTCTCACATTGAGGTCTTTTATCCATTTTGAGTCTATTTCTGTGTATGGTGTAGGTAAATGGTCCAGTTTTAGTCTTCTGCATATAGCTGTCCAATTTTCCCAGCACCATCCATTGAAGATACTGTCCTTTTTCTGTTGGATATTCTTTCCTGTTTTGTTGAAGATTAATTGACCATAGAGTTAAGGGTCCATATCTGGACTCTCTATTCTGTTTCACTGGTCTATGTGTCTGTTTCTGTGCCAGTGCCATGCTGTTTTGGTGATCACAGCTTTGTAATAGAGCTTGAAGTCTGGAATTGTGATGCTACCAGCGTTGGTGTTCTTTTTCAACATTCCTTTGCCAAAAAATGATCAATATCACTCAATGTCAAGGAAATAGAAATCAAAACCACAATAAGATACCATCTCACACCAGTCAGAATGGCTAAAATTAACGGTCAGGAAATGAAAGATGTTGGCGAGGATGCAGAGAAGGGGGAACCCTCCTACACTGCTGGTGGGAATGCAAGATGGTGCAGCCACTGTGGAAATCAGCATGGAGGTTCCTCAAAAATTTGAAAATAGAGCTACCCTAGGACCCAGAAATTGCACCCTGGATATTTACCCCAAAGATACAAATGTAGTGATCCGAAGGGGCATGTGTACCCCAATGTTTATAGCAGCAATGTCCACAATAGCCAAACTATGGAAAGAGCCCAGATGTCCATCAACTGACAAATGGAAAAAGACAATGTGGCATGTATACACATGCACACACACACAGAATACAACTCAGCTACCAATAAATGAAATGTGTCCATTTACAATGACATGGATGGAACTAGAGGGTATTATGCTGAGTGAAATAAGTCAATCAGAGAAGGACAATTATCATATGATTTCACTAATATGTGGAATTTAAGAAACAAAACAGGATTATAGGGGAAGAGAGGAAAAAAATAAAACAAGATGGAACCATAGAGTGAGAGAAACTATAAGAGATTATTTTTTTAATTTAATTTTGTTTTTTCAGTGTTCCAAGATTCATTGTTTATGCACCACATCCAGTGCTCCATGCAATATGTGCCCTCCATTATACCCACCACCGGGCTCACCCAACCCCCAACCCCTTCCCTTCTGAAACCCTCAGTTTGTTTCTCAGAGTCCACAGTCCCTCATGGTTCGACTCTTAATCATAGGAAACAGACTGAGGGCAGCTGGAGGGAAGGAGGGCGGGCGGATGGGGTAACTGGGTGATGGACACTAAGGAGGGCAGGTGATGTGATGAGGACTAGATGTTCCATAAGACTGATGAATCAGTGACCTTCATCTCTGAAACCAACAATATAGTATACGTTAATTAATTAAGTTTAAATAAAAATAAGTAAACAAACAAAAAAATTCCTAAAGGCACAAAGGTACTTCCACGCAAAAAGCATTATCTGCTCTAAATTGCCAAGCACGGGGTATCTTCCCCTACAACGACTTCTGTTGATTCTTTAAGATTGAAATGTGTCTGCTATAAACATTGGGGTACCAATGGCCCTTCTTTTCTCTACATCTGTATCTTTGGGGTAAATACCCAGTAGTGCAATTGCAGGGTCACAAGGAAGCTCTATTTTTAATTTCTTAATGAAGCTCCACACTGTTCTCCAAAGTGGCTGCACCAACTTGCATTCCCACCAACAGTGTAAGAGGGTTCCCCTTTCTCCACATCCTCTCCAACACTTGTTGTTTACTGTCTTGTTAATTTTGGCCATTCTAACTGGTGTAAGGTGGTATCTCATTGTGGTTTTGATTTGAATCTCCCTGATGGCTAATGATGATGAACATTTGTTCATGTGTCTGATAGCCATTTGTATGTCTTCTTTGGAGAGGTGTCTGTTCATGTCTTCTGCCCATTTTTTGACATGATTATCTGTTTTGTGTGTATTGAGTTTGAGAAGTTCTTTATAGATCCTGGATATCAGCCTTTTGTCTATACTGTCATTTATGAATATCTTCTCCCATTCCATGGGTTGTCTTTTTGTTTTGTTGACTGTTTCCTTTGCTGTGCAGAAGCTTTTGCTCTTGATGAAGTCCCAAAAATTCATTTTCGCTTTTGTTTCCTTTGCCTTTGTAGACATGTCTTGAAAAAAGTTGCTGTGGCCGATATCGAAGAGGTTACGGCCTATGTTCTCTTCTATGATTCTGATGGATTCCTGCCTCACATTCAGGTCTTTTATCCACAATGTTCATAGCAGCAATGGCCACAGTCGCCAAACTGTGGAAAGAACCAAGATGCCCTTCAACGGACGAATGGATAAAGAAGATGTGGTCCATATACACTATGGAGTATGATGCCTCCATACAAATACCCAACTTTTGTATCAACATGGATGGGACTGGAGGAGATTATGCTGAGTGAAATAAGTCAAGCAGAGAGAGTCAATTATCATTTGTTTCACTTACTTGTGGAGCATAACGAATAACATGGAGGACATGGGGAGATGGAGAGGAGAAGTGAGTTGGGGGAAATCGGAGGAGGAAACAAACATGAGAGACTGTGGACTCTGAGAAACAAACTGAGGGTTTTGAAGGACCGGGGGCTGGGAAGTTGGGGGAGCCTGGTGGTGGTTGTTATGGAAGGTGTGTATTGCATGGAACACTGGGTGTGGTACATAAACAATGAATTCTGGTACACTGAAAAGAAATTTAAAAAATAATAATAAAATAAAATAAAATACCGTTCTTGAAAAAAAAAAGATGGAAATGTGTCACCTTCCAGAGGCTTAATTTTTAGACATCTGTTAACCTGCAGGCTATGTTTTAATATTTAATTCTTTAAGTCACTTGCATAGAAATCTATGCTCTGTAGGAATTAAGTTCTTAAACTGATTACCACTTCCATGTGAAACCAATTGTCTGATACCATGATTTTTTTTGTTTCACTGGTTTGTACTGGCAAATTTCTGATAGATGTTAAATTATTATGCTGTAAGGTCTGTTTCAGGACTCTTCTATCCCTTTATACTTGTACCACACTTTAAAAATATATATATCACTTTTTCCCAATGATTTAGTTTCAAGTAAGTGAATTGGTTATTTACTACATCTTCAAATAGGCTCAAATATTATGAAAGTAGAGGTTGTATTATTTAGTGTTTGTATCCCGGTGTATAGTTTGCAATTACTAGATGTTAAGTTGTTTGAAATGTAACAATTTTCTTAATAATTTTTTGCCTTTTTTATTTTTCCAGGTAAATTTTTCCAGGTAAAATTTGTCACATATCTATATCAAGGTTTAACAGAAAGCCAAATGTATTTTAGGAATTGAGGAAATGAATTTTTTTGTCATATGAAATTTTAAATTTTTCGCAGGATTTATGTGAAAATGACAAATCTAAAATGCTTGCAAAACTTTATAGTAAGTGCTTAAAATATGTCCCTCGGAGCGCTTATCCATTTGTTTAGGAAACATTTTACTCTCACAGTTAATATAAGGCTTACTTAGCTTCTGTCTAAGTGATCATTAATTGTCATTATTGGGCTCCAAATAAATGGTTTAATTAAATTTAATTATAAAATAAATTGAAAATATTTCTATCTGGTTTTATTGGTAAAGTCATGCAGTTGAATGCCTTATGTTTTGCTTTTAGAACTCACTAACTTATTGTCAAATCACACGCATAGCCATATGGAAAGAAATTCTTGAGCCCTAATCCTTATTTGGGGAAATATTCCTCAAAGGATAATTTGCATGTAAGTGAGATGAACTGTAACCAAGACTCATTATGAAATGTGGATATATTTTTTAAATTTTCCTACTTAATTATTAGTGTCCTGAAAACCCATCCCCCCCTTGAATTCTCTGGACCTGAAATTGGGCCACCTTACTCCCTCAGTTTATGGGTGCTGTTCTTTTTCCTGACACCAGGTGGCGGTATTCAAACGGACAATTTTGGTCAAGGCATTGCTGTTTTCCTTGTTTGTCCAGATTTTTTTTTTTTAAGATTTTATTTATTTATTTGAGAGAGAGAGAGAGAGTTCTAGCACGATCAAGGGGAGGGACAAAGGAGGAGGGAGAAGCAGTGTCCCCACGGAGCTAGGACCCCCATGCTGGATTAACCATATCTCACCATGCTGGGACCACAGCCTGAGCTGAAGGCAAACCCTCCACCTGAGAAGCCACCCAGGCCCCCCGTGTGTGTCCAGATTCTTAGCCCAAGCTATGAACTGGATCTTCCAGATCTGTGATCCCAATCTCTCAATCCAAAACTTGGCCAAGAGCACCTCATTTGGCATCCAAAATTATAGCCCTTAGGTTAATCCTGTAATTTCATATACCAGCATCGCTGTGTTAGCAACTAAATGTCATCCAAAATAGTCCGCTGGTTAATCTTGTCGCTAGCAGTTAATCTAGTGAATCTTATAGTCCCACATCAACCATTCCTTTTTGGACCATCATCCATACCCAGGGGCGGGACAGCTTTTCTTTTAAACCAAAGCACAGAGTTTACTCACCTCCTTCTCCGCAAACCATCAGAGTCTGGCCGTGCTTCCGAAGGGAAATTCAAAGGTGGTTTGTGCTCTTAGGGGAGGACAGCCCCCTTTAAGTAAGGAGCTCAGCTCTTCGCTTTCAGTTAGAAGTTACTGTTAGTGATTCAAGGTGCACACTTACCTCTTCCCCTCCTGACCCACCCGAAGGCACTCAGCCAGAGCCTGTCTCTGTAAGGTCTGCCTCGGAAGTCCTGTGTGGTCCACGCTGTTCACATTTTTTATGGAAATGAAACAAAAGGATGTGAACTAGAATTTTGCAACTAGAGGGGATAAAGCCACTGTTCTGGGAGCATTCTTACAAAGGAGGAACGCATCATGGGGCATATCTAAGCTGTGGGATTAAAGACCCGCCGAGTGAGAACAGGCGAAGGCTGGCGAGTCAGAGCGAGTAAAGCAGGGTTGTTGGCCCTCCTCCCCTGCATTTGGCGGGGTCTCGGGTGCAGGCAGAGGAGTGAGAAAATATTTCTAGAGGGAGAAGGCAGGGCTTCCTGTCAGGGCTGTCCTGATGGGCGGCTGTTGGCCCCAGAAGCTGTAGTCGGCATTTGCTAGAAGTGGGACATCTGCTGTGATTTCTGTGATTGGCCCCGGCTTGCAAGTGGGGAAAAATGAGGGGAGCTCTCAGGTGTTGATCAAGCTCCCAGGTGTCAATCAGGCCATTGGACTGATGGTCAACGTGTGATTGTTGGCTTCCTGGCCTGATCGCTAGAGCAGAGGTCTGACTCCCGCAGGCTGGGCCCTGGGGTGGTGGTGTCTGTAGTGGGCGGGGAGGTTTCTGGGCTGATTTCCGGGCTGTGGCTGCAGATAGTGGGTCAGAATTCTGCCTGTGGATATGACCTGGCCATGGTCTGTATACTCAGCCTCCCAAAGCACTAATGTCGCAATAAAATACAGAAATTTTAAAAGGTGGCTAATATATATGATTTCTCAAGAAAAAAAGGAAATCGTTATTTTCATTATGTTTTCCCATTTACCTGTAAAAATAGTTGTTGTCGTTGTTTGTTTGTTTTTTCTCCTCTTGGGGACCAATTCTAGAAAAAAAAATATTGATATTTACGTCCTGGGGCACCTGGGTGGCTCAGTCAGTTAAGCATCTCCCTTGGGCTCAGGTCACGATCCCGGGGTCCTGGGGTGGAGCCCAGCAGTGCTCCAGGTTCAGCAGGGAGTCTGCTTCTCCCTCCCCTTCCGCTTCTACTCTCACTCCCTCTCTCTTCCTCAAATAAATAAATAAAACCTTTTAAAAAATATTTAAGTCCTATAAATTGCACTCGGTAATAACCCTAGGAACAAAGAGTACCCAACACTTAGGCCATCTAAAAGCGAATTAATGTGTGCGTGGGCAAAGAGCCCAGACCAGCTCTGCTCACTTGCACTTTCTTCTTTACGCATCAACTTTGCACGACAGATCACTTCTGTGCTTATGCTCTGACCTAACCTGGCAAGTATAGTAACAAACAGTAACTGAAAAACAAAACAAAACAAAAACCAAAAAACAAAACAGAAACAATAACTGAAAAGGAATTTGCTCTTACTACTCCCTTTTCAAGACTTTAATAACTTTGCCATAATACCAATACTGAAAGCATCTAAGTTTCTCTGCAACAGAAAGACCTTTAAAGGGCGGGGGTTCAGGCCCCCCACTCCTGCACGCAGCACCTGCAGGGAGGTGCTGGGAGCAGAGTAATGGGATGTCCCCGGGGGCTCTGCACAGGCCGGTGCACAGGGCCAGCCAAGTGGGTGGCCCAGGACGCTCTGTGGGCAGCAGCTTGGGGAGAGGCGCATCTGCAGTCCTCAGGTGCCCCTTAGTGGCGATGACTTTCCATCGCTGCAGACATCCCTGCGCTTGGAAGTGGGGGCACTGGAGGCCCCCCGGGTTCTGGTCCCCAGTCCTGGAGCCTTGCATCCGGGAGATGCTTCTTGGCACTTTCAAAATCCCCAAAAGTAGCTCTTTGGCCATTAGCACGTGGGCTGCCCTTTCGTTTGCACGTTTTTCTTTCTTTCTTTTTTTTTTTTTTCCTACAAATGAGAGGTCTTTCCTGTTGTTTCCACACCTTTGAGATACAGCTGGCTCTTAACGGTAGAGATGAGAGGTAGTCATCACCACATGGGGTGACTACGTGCCACGACCTCCTGCTCCCCGTCACTCACGGGGAAGACGTCAGCATGGCTCTCGGTAAAGCCTTGCAGCCTGGGCCGCCTTCGTCATATGGGAGTGGCTGTGATCGGAGTGTGCAGTAGTCATCCCACTACGCGTCTACGTTGGTGCAAAACACCTGAGGGGTCCTCCCCCACTTAGGTGAGCTCTAAGGAACCTATGCTGGGAGCACGGGACAGGGCCAAAGTCAGGGCCCCCCGCCAGCCCCTCCTCCTGCCCCGCGCTCATCACCGTTCAGCCACACTCAGGGGACCCTCCCGAAACCTAGGGTCAGTAACAGAAGCAAGACCCCAGCCTGGGGCCTTCTGAGCATTCGGGGGTTGCCCTTTGCTTTTTGTGAGCTCACAGTGTAACCAGATTGGTCCTGGGCACAACCACAGCTTCCCTCCTGCGATGTCATCCTGTCAGGCCGTGGGTTCTGTCCTCCCACTCCCCAGCCGTCTTGCTTTCAGACCGGGTTGTTTCAGGCAAATTATCCTCCAGATGGTTCCTTCTTTTACATTTTTCTATTAGGCGAATTGGGATCCGTTCTCTCAAGGACTCTTCAGAAATAATCAATGATGAATATAATCAATCACTTTCCATCGGCAAGACTTAACTCAAGATTGTTTGCTAATTTGGGGGAGCTAATTCTTTAAAATACCCAAGTAACATTTGCAAACAGAAGCTATTCAGGCAGGTGCCTGTTTGGGATGTCAGGGCTGAGACTCACTCTCTGCAAAGCTCTCTGTCCCCAGAGCACCATTTCTTTTCTTTCTTTTTTTTTTTTTATTAAATTTTTTATTTCTTTTCAGCGTAACAGTATTCATTGTTTTTTCACCACACCCAGTGCTCCATGCAATCCGTGCCCTCCCCAGTACCCACCACCTGGCTCCCCCGACCTCCCACCCCCCGCCCCTTCAGAACCCTCAGGTTGTTTTTCAGAGTCCACAGTCTCTCCTGGTTCACCTCCCCTTCCAATGTCCCTCAACTCCCTTCTCCTCTCCATCTCCCCTTGTCCTCTATATTATTTGTTATGCTCCTGCCGCGTCTCCGGCGGCTGTGTGAGATGAGTTCACTACATCTCTCCGTTATACGTATTTCCATACTGGAGAGAAACCCACTGAAGGCAGACTTTTGAAGGTCTCCCGGGAAATCAAAAGGAAGGGGAGGCCAGGACCTCCCGTCAGCCGCGTGCCTGCACCGCGTCTTGGCGAGTCCCCAGAAGCGCCCGCGTCTTCGGAGAGAGCCTGGCCTGGCAGAGGGGCGGCCGGCAGAGCCACGGGGCTGCGCTGCGCGTCACGGGTGCGATTCCTGCTGTCCCCCCAGTGTCTGGAAGTGACGGAGCTCACGAAGCCAGCGAACCTCTGCACTCACGAGCCAGAGCAGACGACCGGTCTGAAAACGCACCACGCTTGTGCCAAACTTCTGTGTATGCGCTTTCGTGTGCAGTCGCATGCGTGAGTTGACGGTTTGTGGCTTACAGCTGCACAATTTGTGCAGGTCCTATGTCGCGTGCCTCCCAATCTCCTCGCGGCCCCTCCGGCAGTAAAGGCTTTCTCACGGGGAAGATTCGGGAAACCTCCTCTGGTTGGAAGCACCAAACACACCAGCTCTCGCCGGGCACGCGTGCATCCTCTCGGGCAATCCGCGGGCTGCTCCCACGGTCTGAGACAAGCGTGAACTCGGCGATAGTGGTGCAAGGTGGCTTTGCCTTTTGAACGGGAGCACGCTGAAAGGGAACCTTCCCTGCTGAGACGGCCCGAAACCCCGCTGACGTGCCAGGAAGTAACCCCATCCCCGAGTTCGGAGGCTCGCCAAGAATCACCGTGGATAACTAAACGGTGACTTTTCTCGTGACTTTAACGCCTACTTTCAGCTCCCACGCGTGGATTTGAAATTAAAACCACCTCACCTTGACAGAAAGCTACGGCAGTATGACCGGAACGAGAGAGAAAGGCACAGGCAGTTGGCCCGCGACAGGTGCTTCCAGACCTGGGCTGGCCGAGCCCTGGGACGAGGAGAGTCAGAAGTCGGGCGGACAAACCTCGTTAGGAGACCTTGCAAACGTCCTGCGTTGAGGGGAAAAAATACTGAGTGATAATGAGAACGCGCTTCAAGGAACGTCTTAAAGAGCAGCAGATCTGTACCAAGTTCTGTTTTAGAGGCACAGACACCGTCCAGCTCGCTAGCATGAGCCCTGCTGGGCCCGGGTGGGACAGGCACACGCGGGTCTTGGCACCTGTGTCTCTTTGCCTGAAATCAATGTCCTGAATGTCCCCAACACTATACATCTCTCGTTCATTTTTCCCACTTTAGGATGACAGCAATAACTTCAGTCCTTGTCCTCAAGTGACCTCTTCCTCGTGTACCTTCACTTCCGGGTAAGTCCCTCTGCCGATTTATTTTTCACTGCAGGATGTGTATTTCAAACCTATCACATCGCTCCCCAGGCGGCTGACCGTCCTTAGCTCCCCATGACGGGAACTCACCTGTTCTCCTGGGACCTCCCTTGGCAGCCGGTGCTGACCCGGTGCCTTCCCTGCGTTCTGTGTCACCTGTCCCCATGCGTGTCCTCCTCAAGTGAAGCAGGGGGTGCTGCACCAAATCAGGAAGCATGATCACAGCTGGCACAAGACACACTATTTTTTTTAAAGATTTTATTTATTTATTTGACAGACAGAGATCACAAGTAGGCAGAGAGACAGAGAGAGAGGGAGAAGCAGGCTCCCCGCTGAGCAAGGAGCCCGATTTGGGACTCGATCCCAGGACCGTGAGATCATGACCTGAGCCGAAGGCAGAGGCTTAACCCACTGAGCCCCCCAGGTGTCCCCATGACACACTATTTTATCATGTGTGTCATGACACAGAATAATTAATGAATATCATTTGGATAAACGAATGGAAATATTTTTAGACTAATCACATACAAAGTGACGATGAATGATAAAGTGCAAAGAGCTTTTTGGGTTTTCAGAGTAGGCAATGAAAGGGAAAAAATAAAAGAAAATACAGAGGCAGTTTAAACATTTAAATAACTCTAATTGTTCTTATTTTAATAACAGTATTTTCAGTGCAGAAAGAATTCCAGAACAATAATTACCCATATTAATAGCACTCAGAGATAACAAATCCTAAAATACCGAATTAGATTCCTACCAGCTTCTTTATCTCTCTTAATGAAAACTTATTACACTACAGGTAGTGTTTTTACCCTAATTATTTTTCACTTCATCTTACCCAAAAACTATTGTGACAGTTGTAACAGACACATCGTTTGCTCATGACCAAGCTTCCTCTTCGCACACATGTAAGAACAGAGACAGTCCTGGAGGTAGAAGCTTGACGAGTTTCTGTGGGGCAGGCGGCCACCGTGGGAAGCTGACAGACTTCGGGCTCATCATCTGCACCCTTGTCTGACCTCCTTTGCAGACAGCAAACCCCACACTGTAGCTGGCATTCCATAAATGTTAACCCCCTTATAGAGGGGATTAGGAATCTCATGATTTGCTGGCCTGCCTGGTCTTTTGCGGGTGGTAGTTAACGTGGGCCTCCCACCGTCACGTCAGGAGCAAAAACAACGTCTGCAAATGGACGAAGAGGACTCGAGTCCATACCCCCATTAGTCACCCCAGATCACGTCCAGATACGCCATCTGCTGAGTCCCCAGAACACAAGTAGAAGCAGGCTCCAGGACTCAAGAGAACACCCAGAAAGTTCTAAAAATAAAGGAAGGGCTGAACCACACCGACGAACATGAAACAACACTTCTCCAACATCTCACCTCAGAACACATTTGCAGAAGTGAAAGTCGTGCAGGATCCAAGATGGCTTGGAATTAATGGATTAAAATCTACTGAGTTTTACCGTATTAGGAATTAAAACAGGACCTTGAAAATACTAACTCATTTAAAAATGACTATAAGTCCATTGTATGTTAGAGTAAGTATCCTATTCTTATGAAAATGAACTACTTTCCAAAGCAAATAAATTAGTGAGCACAAGGTTTTATACTTTCCAAATCTCTTTAACGTCTGCCTTAATAAGTAGCAAGTGACCCGGACATTTACCCATGGACAGGCAGCAAGGCCACAGCACCTCTGCTAGAGCACACTCTTCACAGAGACCCCCCCAGTGCCTCCTCCCTCTTACCCCGATCAAGCCCCCTGCCCTCCATACTCCCATCATCTGAACTCCCACAGTGGCCGCAGAGAGGTTGACCAACGGAAGTGAGCTCATACAGCTTGGAAGTGGTAGTGCTTGGGTTCAAACACAGGAAAATGGACTCTCGGCTCTTTGTCCTAAAAACCTGCATTTTCAAGGAAATATGCACAAAAGATCCCAAGTTCTTACTCACAAGTTGTTCTTCTTCTTCATTACAGATCCGATCTGGAAATGCATTCCAAGAAGAAGGAGTTATGAAGTCATTCATATGAGAGGAGATGTGATGTAACATACGACTCACTCTGGTAAGGGGGATTTTGAAAACGGACAGTGTCTCCCGGTAAACACCCAGAACTCCTTCAAATACCTCTCTCAAGAAATATACACCAACCAACAAACAAACAGACAAAAAATAAGCAAACAGCAAAAGCATAAAGATCTCTACTTTTCAGTAAAGCGGTGGTTGTTATTTTAGTATCGTCACGACAAAATTTGTAAGTGTGATATATTATGAAACAACAAAGTAGCACAGAACATTTTGGGAAGCAGGTTTTTAAAACTTGGTACTGAAATAATAAAAACTTTTAATATTTCTATGAGCCCACAGCCATGTAACCCATAACACAGTCATTTTTACGCATTTTCTTTTCTTCATTTTCAAGTTTGCTTAAGATGATGAAGAAAAAGTCTCAACCATTTCTTCCTTATACGTCTAAATCAGTTCAAACCGTGGTGACGTAGGAATATTTTTTAATTTGTTTGAATTTCCAAATATGACCAAAAAGGAAGACAACAGGTGCATGGGTTTCCCAGCAGTTCCTTTCCATTTGCATCTGCCGGCAGAGGTAAGACAGAGTTTTAAAGAGTGAACCCCATCCACCTAGATACTGAGGAACTCTTCACCAGTCCCCAATCTCTTCTGACACATCTGTATTTTCTTTTTAAAGATTTTATTTATTTATTTATTTATTTGACAGAGCGAGATCACAAGTAGGCAGAGAGGCAGGCAGAGAGAGAAGAGGAAGCTGGCTCCCCGCTGAGCAGAGAGCCCGATGCGGGGCTCGATCCCAGGACCCTGAGACCATGACCTGAGCCAAAGGCAGAGGCCTCAACCCACTGAGCCACCCAGGTGCCCCTGACACATCTGTATTTAAATAATATGTCCTCAAAATAAATAAATAAATAAATAATATGTCCTCACAGCTGGAAATCACCAGCTCCCTTCTCCCCACAACCAGAGACTTAATGTCAGTGGCACCTACATAGGGTCATCTTTTCCCACCTCCACCCCCAGTAAAAGCCAGCTACCCCACAGGTTTTACTATAACCCAGGGAAGCAGTTTCAGGAGACAAAATGCACAGAGAGCCGGGAGGCAGACTCAGTTGTGTGACGCCGCGTGCTGAAGCAGGCGTGTTCTGCGGGCCACCCCTTTGGGACCAAAGGACCAAGATGACAGAGCCATGTTTTCCTAACTCACTGGCTCTTCCCCCCTGAATTACTGTTAAACGGTCTAGAGCCTCCAGAAATATCCAGGCCCAACGTAGAACTGAACGCTTGAGCTTAGGACACCGACGAGGCAAGACCCGTATCTGTCATCCTTACATGTATTCCAGAAAAGGACCCAGGAGTCCACATGAATGAGATACAGCTTTGCTGAGTCGAGACTCTGTTTCTGTTTAGGAGCCCCTGAGTGGCTCCGTCAGGTAAGGGTCTGACTCTCGACTTCAGCTCAGGTCTTGACCTCAGGGTTACGGGGTGGAGCCCCACACAGGGCTCTGTGCTCAGCGGGCGTTCTGCTTGTCCCTCTTCCTCTGCTCCTCCCCCCTCACACTATCCTGAGCTTGAGATCGAGCTGTAAAGTAAATGAACAAAATCTTTAAACAAAATGTTTTTAGTTGGAAAAGCAAATG
This sequence comes from Martes martes, assembly GCF_963455335.1. Lineage (NCBI taxonomy): Eukaryota > Metazoa > Chordata > Mammalia > Carnivora > Mustelidae > Martes > Martes martes. The sequence goes on along the minus strand of NC_137889.1, from coordinate 2,678,389 downwards.
TGGGATGGGGAAATGGAACTATAAACGGAAAGGTCCATAATATAGATGGCACCCATGCTTCTAAAGGTCTTGGCCTTGTAAAGCCCCACATAGCGCATTTGGTTGAATAATTGATTTCCCCATAATACCGTACCTCATAAAGCTTACGTAAAGAATCAGATGCTGTTACTATTATTGCTATTATTACTATTAAGTTGTTCTCCTTTCCATGCTGTGACATCTTCCAAGCACGCAGAACGTTATTATTGGAGATAAATATTAGGATTGGAAGAATATGTTGACAGTTCCAAAACACATGCACCCCACTGCATACTCTCATTTACAACATTCTGTTTACTTATTCCCTGTTGCTTTTAAATATATGATGATGATATGCATGCATTTGTTTGTATGACACACCTATAGAGGGTGTGTGTGTGTGTGTGTGTGTGTGTTTAACAAAAAAGAAGAGAAAGTCACATCATGAAGTGCGTGTTTGGACTGGGTTCTGATGCACCACGTTGTGGTGGATGAACTTACGGGGCGTCCATGCAGAGCCAGCTGCAGAAGGGTGCAGGCCCGCCGTGGGTCTGTACTTCGAGCACAGACCCTTCCTCCTTGGAACCACACGGGGAGAGCAAGGGCCAGGAAAGTTGGCAGCTCTGGCCAAAGAAGATGCAGCGCACGACGGAAGGTCAGAGTGGAGAGGTTCAGAAGAGCAAGCCCGCCGTGCGGCTGCACCATGCTGGGTCAGAGCAAGCCGGGAAGAGCCAAGAGCAGGACTGGTGGGGCGCATCTTTGCAGAGTGGACCCGCAGCCCGGTGTCACCAGCACAGGAAATTCTGCTCCCTGTAAGTGTTTCTCTCTATAACATGAAAGGTTACGTTTCCCCTCATTTCTTTTTTCTTTCTTTGTACACACACAGAAATGCGTAGAATAGACCTTGGCTGTTTCTAACTTGCAAAGTATCAATACATGCTCCCGATCTATATGACAGCTACAGATAAAGAGTTTTCATAATACTTTTACGATTTCCAAGATAATTAAAAGAATAATATGTTCTTATTTCTCTGGGTCACCATAATGCCAGTCAGTGTTCGATAAGCTTTTCCTTTAATGGGGACATCAAAACACATGTGCACGTGCATACACACACACACACACACACACACACACAGAGCTCTGGTTTGTGGCAAACAGCACACCTGCTGAGAACAAACAGAAAAGCCAGAGAGTTTACAAAAATAAAACACCTCTTCAAAGGCAATGAAATCTTTTAGGGCAACCAGGTCTCAAGGGCCAAGGTTGTAAAGAAAAGAGAGCTACACAGAGGTGATTCTGTATTAGAAAACCTGCTTTTCACATCTGGCCTCTTGCAGATTCATGGCTCTGTGTGGAGGTGCTTCTAAGAAGGAAATACGCCAGCAGAGCTTTGGGAAATTCACTGCGCAGGAGAAATGAGGTGGAAGTCTGGGACTGCGGAGGCACTCTGGACGTAGGGGGCCCGCATCCCGCAGAGAAGGGAGGGCCAGAGGCTTCACTGTCCTCTCAGCGGTTTTGACTCAGTAATTTGTGTTTGAGTTTAGGAACAAAGAAAGGTGCAAGCTTTGTTACCGCTGCACGCTCTCGGGAGGAACCCCAGGGACTTCAGAGGGAAAGGTCAACAGATAGAGTAAACAAGGATGAAACTGTAAGCGGTATGCATGGCATGAAGTAATATCAACCTCATATTTTTAGAATTTAAATAAATGCCAGTAATGTGTACATATCACTAAGAAGCTAAGAAAAGGGAAAATAGGGAACATTTAAAAATTAACTGTTGCAAAAGAAGAAAAGAAATAAAAGGAATTTAAAATAGGTGAGACAATCAGAAAATAAATGAAATAAAGTCATAAATAGAATCAAGATGCACCAGTAACCATATTTACGTTAATGGATTAAACTCTCCAATTAAAAGACAAAGGTTGTCAGGCTAGATTAAAATACAAAAGTCGTTTACATGCCACTAACAAATGACATGTCTTGAAGAACATGGTAAGCCGAAAATCAAAGTACCAGAAAAGATACTCCATGCAAACTTTAAACAAAACAAAGCAAGGATACTTTATAATGTCAGACTGTGAGCAAGAATTACATCCAAAGATTCAGAGAGATGTTTCCTGACACCCACCAGAAAGATGTCAGAATTTAAAAGGTATGTTCAGAACTTACCGTGACTACAATATGTATAAAGCAAAATGGACAGACCAAAAAAGAGGAAAAAATCTACATACGTACTAGCATGGTTTTACACAACTCTGTCAACAACCCATAAAACAAAAGGAAACATTTTTATCACAGAATGCAGATGTGGACACCATTAAAAATGCTGACCTAATTTGTACTTTATATATGAGTACAACTATGTACATAAATACACAACACACTGAAACTAACAATGCTTCTGGCCCACTGTGAGTAGTAATGTGCGGTGGCTCCGGTCCGGGAGCCTTGTGTCTTCCGCCAGCATCCACGAAGCTCTGGCAGGGCAGCTGTAGAGCAGGGTAAACTCTCAGGCCATTCATGCGCTTGACAAGGATATGGTTGACACTGGTTAATGTGTTATTAGAAAACCTGAGTAGTCCAAGAAATCTGAAATACGCTGAAAAAGCTTTTCCAAAAATCTGACTCTTCCCTGTGAGGGTTATTGGCTTCCCATCCCCTAGCGTTACTTTGCTCATCCAATGGATCAAATGCGTTGTGGTTGGAGAGACTGAAACTAAGTTTTTGTTGGTGGTGTTGTTTGTTTTGTTTTGTTGTTTGGAAAGATGTTTCTAAGCCATTGTTCTCCTCATAATACTTGTGGGAGACTGGATCACTGTTCCCAGTTACTCATGCTCACCCTGGGCCCGTGTCCTTTGTCATATGATTTTGCAGTATATTTTCCCACATCTCATCCATGTCGGACTTTCTTTGGATAATGGAAACAGCCAGAAGCTATGCATGCCAGTTTTCAGCCAAGGTCTTAAAAGGTAGTATATATTAGTATATATTTTGCTTACTCCTCCTGTTCTTGGGAACTCCATGCAAAAAAGTAGGTGGTTGCTAGACTGTCAGCTAAGTGAATCCTCCTTGAATTCTGGAGCCAAAGCCTAGTGGATCAAGCTGGGCCTAAGATTTCCCCTAATGGGAAGATCTGATTAAGAAATAAACATTTTGGGGCACCTGGGTGGCTCAGTGGGTTAAAGCCTCTATCTTCAGCTCAGGTCATGGTCTCAGGGTCCTGGGATCGAGCTCCGCATCGGGCTCTCTGCTCAGCAGGGAGCCTGCTTCCTCCTCCCTCTCTGCCCGCTTCTCTGCCTACTTGTGATCTCGCTCTGTCAAATAAATAAATAAAATCTTTAAAAAAAAAGAAATAAACATTTCTTGTTTAAGTCACGATTTTTGGGAGATGTTTTGGAAGCAGCAAACACTTAGTAATGCAACATTTCTATGCTTGTAAATTTCTAAGCACTTCGTATGGCCTGAAGAATGAAGACTATAAGACTTATGTTCAGTGTACTCTATAATTTTGCCCTGTCTATTCAGTTTTATCTCTCTCAATTCCCTTTCATTAACCTGGGCTTTTACTAAGACGGCTCTATAATTTAGTCCATGAGAGATTACTCCCTAAAATACCTTTACTTCGCCAAGTCCAAATATCTTTCCTTACAGCACATTCCATAAAAATCTATCCATTCCAACAGGCTATTACCTTCATGGACCTTGTTATTAAGAATTACACTTCTGTAATCACAGTTCATATCTTTAAATCTACTAATACAAGATTTCAATACCACAGTCTACTTCGTCAATGAGCTGTCTTGATAAACTCCTTCAAATTCGTCAATGACAAGGAATTTTTTTTAACTTTTTTTAAAAATTTTTATTTATTTATTTGACAGACAGAGATCACAAGTAGGCAGAGAAGCAGACAGAGAATGAGGAGGAAGCAGGCTCCCCGCCAAGCAGAGAGCCCGATGCGAGGCTCGATCCCAGGACCCCGGGATCATGACCTGAGCCGAAGGCAGAGGCTTTAACCCACTGAGCCACCCAGGCGCCCCAATGGCAAGGAATTGTGCTCTTTTCATGCTAGAATATTTGACAGCACTTCACCACCGTGTTTCGCACAAGCTCACTGGGATGGCTTGAATTAATGAGGAGAAATATTATGGAAAGTATTGTGCAAAACTAAACAGGATGGAACAAATATATGGGGATTAGACTAAACAATTAACCCTCTGTAAATGTGATTTGTTATGGTTTTTCTCAGACTTAGTCACAAAGAGCAGATGGAAATTGATCACTACAGATTAATCCTCTGCCATAACGAACAAAGTGAGGATTCGTGAGTGAAGGCAGCTGTGTAGTCAAGAGCAACCAGGCTTAAACAGAATCCTTCCAAGTAACCACTAACTACAGCTACACGACGGGCGAGTTGTTACCTGTGCCTTGATACAGAATCCCATTTAGGACTCCGGTGCCCACTCAACTCCCCTCCGCTAGGCGACACAGAAGGAACTGATGTAGTAAAGGAGAACTTCAATCTGCCCCACAGCCTAGAATGAGTGTCCTGTTAATAATGAGTGGCTTGTTGAGGAAAGGGTGAGTTGCCCCATTCAACTAGCTCTAGAACAAAATTCTCTATTTTAAAAATATGTATATACGTAGTACATCTGAGACAGTTAATTCTCTTTCTTCTGGGTGATTAGAGTATAGAACTGATGAGGTATACATTTTTTTAAAGATTTTATTTATTTATTTGAGAGAAAGAGAGAAAGCATGAGCGGGGGTCCGGGGGGCAGAAGGAGAAGCAGACTCCCTGCTGAGTGGGGAGACTGTTGTGGGGCTCGATCCCCAGAGTACGGGATCATGACCTGAGCTGAAGGCAGATGGTTCACCAGCTGAGCCACCCAGGTGCCCCCAATGAGGTATTCCTGACACCAATTATTTTCCACCATGTGCGTTGAAAACCAAAAAATAGCTGGTCAATGAGAAAGATCAACAACGTACGTGGACAGAGAGCCACAATGATGGAAGGAGAGAGGCTGGGACTTCCTGTGTTCTTACAGGCTCCAGCTTTCTTGCTGCCATTGGTTCCTTGAAGACAACTTCATAGCCTTACTATAATCTCTTCTCTCCCTAACACTTACACCAGATAAGATTCTTGTGACTTTTGGGGCGCCTGGGTGGCTCCGTGGGTTAAGCCACTGCCTTCGGGTCAGATCATGATCTCAGGGTCCTGGGATCGAGCCCCACATTGGGCTCTCTGCTCAGCGGAGAGGCTGCTTCCCCTTCTCTCTGCCTGCCTCTCTGCCTACTTATGATCTCTCTCTCTGTTAAATAAATGAATAAAATCTTTAAAAGAAAGATTCTTGTGACTTTCAACCAAAAGACTCCTACCTTTTCAAACGCATTGAAATGAAACATCTTCAGAGCTGGTGGCTCTTTCTGTAGAGTTAAGCAATTATTCATGGAATTATAACAATGGAGACAGAGAGGATTCTGCCAAAGAACACGTCTTTTCTCTGGACACGCTCTTGTTCAACATATTCAGAATGCCTGATGGCACCGGGTTCTGCCCATGTAGGACTCGTGAACTGGAGGGCACCGCACAGCTGTTCTCCTGCAGGAAATTACTCAGAATTCCGAAGATATGGAAAAAAGAATGGCAGAGGTGCACATGGCACTTCCAACCACACGGATACTGAGATTGAAGGCAGTTCTGTATTGGCTGAAACTATAACTGGGTAGATTGCGCGGAAGCTAATTCACCCAAAGCAGCAGGAAAAGGGCAGTAGGAACGGGGCCTTCAGCTCCTCCTTTTGTATCCCTTTCTTTGACACTGGCTACTAAAATTAGAAAGATCATCTTCACTCCTCTCCCAATGGTTTCACGAGAAACACCTACCACCAGACACTTAATAGTTTTGTTTACGTCTGGTAGGAAGACCCATCCCAAGAGATTACATTTTCCTCCCGTTCAGACTGCAGCCGGGTGATAATTTCCATAACCAGAGTAAGATTTTTCCCTTGCATCTGAACGCATGGACACGCCCCTCTCTTAAATTTCTCTTCTGTGTGGTTCATCTGTAGCCTTCTTCGAGACCGCATGTCCTTGTGTACTTATTCCCATTAAACGGCAGGGGTGAGAAATGGAATTACAGCAGCCAACATTATCTTCACTAATACATGTCAAATGTCTTAGTATCAGAGTGAGCTATGTAAGCAAAGTCGACCCTTTCCTGTGCCCCTCACAGACCTATGCAAGTGTTGACTGATGACTCTAAGTCAAAAATAAGATTTGGAGCCTACCCTGCAGAGCTCAGAGTCTAAGGCACTCGGCTCAGTGAAATGATAGTACGTTTTTCTGTCCAATATCTTACGGGTCCAGTAGTTTTCTTTGTCACTAGTGATATCCACCTTTCGTTATCAATCATTACCAAAGATCCTAGAAAAACTTTTATTTTTCCTAAACAAGTGCTTCATGGGGAAATGTCCCTAATCCTGCATTATGCTGCATTTTAGGTGATGAAGAAATCTAATCCAGCTACCCACATTGTACTTCTATATCTACTTCTATATCTAGATTTATTTCAGGCGGCCGTAATTACAACTAAGTTTGCTGATGCTTTATTACAACCTCGGCAGGATTTACTGTTCTAGGCTAAACTGCTTACATCTGTTGATGTCTTTGGCAGCATAAATCAATCCAAACAAACTCCATTCTGCTAATACTGCCATCTGCCAACTCCCATTCACTGTTTACCAATAATAAAGACTCCCCATCATTCTAATAATAAGTGAATGAACCATTTTGTTTCTTTTCTCAGGCAGCAGGAAGCCATTCACCATGCTTGCTAGACGCTACTTAGCAAATAAACGTTTAGTGAAGGATTTCACAGACCGGCAGGTCTCTAAATTCTGCAACAAAACAAATTGAATCAGAACTCTTGTTCTACATTTTTGTTTCACTGACAGTGTGCAAAGAGTTCAATACAAAAACTTCTTAATTGACTGACCAGGGACAAATCAATGAGGTTCTCATTCTGCTTTGTCTTCTTGGGCAGTTGGCTGACTGCAAAGAAACAGAATCAAATCTTGGGTCAGACCACACAGAGAGGTGGGGGAAACCGTGAGCGATAGCTGTGGGAGATGATCCCTTTGAGAAGGATATTGGCTTGAGTACATAAACAAGGACAGATCAATTAAGGAAACAGGGCTTTGTGGTCTGAGTCTTGGCTGCCCGGATCAAACCTACCTCTAGATCCATGACAAGTTTTCATCTGTGTAACATAAGTGGCCAAAGCCAAGCATCAACCAGGGACTGGAGAAGGAAAGTGCTACGGCACAATGGGGTGGGGACACCGGGAAGTCATTTGACCTCGTATCTCTGCGGCCAAACAACAGAAGCTTATATTCTAGGCTCATTCACCTCCTTCTGCTTCACTAAGGAAGAAACATGTGCCCTGAGCTGAATTTTAAAATATTCTTCTCATACTTCTTTTAAAACTCTATTTCTTCCAGTGTCTACAGATAAACATGGGTCAAAGAGCAACACGGAGTGCAAAATCTGGTTGAAGTATCAGGAGGCTGTGGGAACATAGAAGCTTTACGTGAAGCTACAGAGTTTTACGTCAGTTTCTAACCTGCGATAATGCTATTTAATAACTTCCCTATGACAAAGTAACTCCCAGCTTAGGGTTACTACATAGGCTTAAAGATCTTCTGTTATCTATCTGGAATGGGACAGAGGCACTCCTAATGTCATTACATTCTAAGGTCACTCAGACTTCTAAAAGACAAGTGTGACTAACTTTAGAACTGAAGAACACACCACCGGCAATTAGCAACTAAGTGGTGAGGAACAACTTACCACTTTAAAAGCATTCTAAAATCATGCTGTACAATGTATCTTTGAGTAATAGCTGGGAGGATACATAATAATATGAGAGAAACAACAGCAAATTAAAAACAATATAAATTACATTATTAAAGCTGACTCGTGAGGATTTTTTCATTATTTCCAAATTTAATTGAAAATATCCTCTTAAGGATGCTTCAGATGTGTGAGTCACTTTTAATATGAAATTACAAATAGTCAAAATGCATTAATTATTCACATGCACGTCCCATATGGCTACGCTTAGAAATTAGCTTCTGACCCACACGTATGCAACATAAAATATAATTTTGCCATTTTTTATTAAAAATGATGGTGACAATTATCTGAGCTCTCTAAGCATTATTTTAATGACAGGCAAGAAAAGATTAAATAAGAAAGGAAGAGAAGTAGAGAGATAATTAATTCAATACTGAATTAGCTTTTCTCAGTGACCAAATCCACTGTGGTCTCTCACCCTGATGGACCCCTAGGTGACATCCTCTTATTCAAGTGAAAGCGAATTTAAATCTTTCTTTGAGAAAGATAACGTTTTCCTATACTTCAAATTATCCCTGAAATGTTTCATATATAATGAGTACATGTGATTAAAAAAAAAAAAGGCATAAGAGGAACCATCACATCTCAGTGTCATTAGAAGTCAAAAAATAAAATGTTACATAGTAGCAATAAACTGATAAGAGACCCAAATCATGAAATGAACAGATTTAATTACACTTATGCTTGATATGTTCAAGGAAATATAAGACAAATAGAAACTTTAAAACGAAAAGCAATGTGTTAAAATGTTAAGTGTTAAAATCTCAGTAAGAGGGCTTAATAGCAGATTAGATGCTGCTAAGAGAGAATCACTGAACTGGAGATTGGTCAGAAGAAAATACCCAGCATCTATCATCAAACAGGAAGGAATAGAAAAGTGGAGACCGCAGAACAGTGCATAGGAGACAAAGTGTGTAGGTGTGATATGCAGAATTGCCCTCTAAGAAGGTGGGGAAGGGGAACAACAGGCCACTGATAATCAGATGGATAAATGAACCAATGTATATCCATACATGAATAGAAGTACATGCGATAACATGTTTGAATCCTAACATAGAACTGCACGAGAGAAACTAGACATAAATAAATATAAATGGCATAATTGCCTTCACATAAACTAAAAAATTAAAACAAGTCTGTATTTTTTTAGGGCTGCATGTGTAGATAAAAAAATATTTTTAATGTTAAACGATTACTATCAAAATCATAATTACATTTTCATTGGAGGAGATATGAGAGGAGAAGGAACAAGATGATCTGAGTCTTTTCCTTTTTTCTCCTAGATGGTGGTTACACTTACGTATTTGCTGTCTGTAATTTATTATATTGTCTATCTCTGGTATGCATTTTTATGTTGTATTTCTCAATAAAAGTCTTTTTAATAAGTAGTAAAATATAAGGAACTAGAAACTGTTAAATGAAAATATTTCATTTTAGCTTTCTTTTGAATGTTCTTAGTGTATTTTTGGTTTTTGATTTATACTTACTGTTTTTTAATTTTAATATATCCACTTTTTAAGATTTTATTCATTTGAGAGAGAGCATGAGCAGGGAGGAGGGGCAGAGGGAGAGAAAGAAGATACCCCAATGAGCAAGGAACATGATGTGGGGTTCGATCCCAGGACCAACTTGAGCAGAAGACAGATGTTTAACTGAATGAGCTCCCATGCACCACAATATATCACTTTAAAAAAAAATCTGAATTTATCATCTTTTCATTACTCTTTGATTTCATGTCCTTGTAGGCAAGCCATGTGATCTACTGCTGGGCTTTTTTTCTGTTGATTTCATTTGTAACTGCGTTCTTAAAATAACATCACTCTGTTTTCATACTCTCAGTGTGTTAGACAGTAGTTGGAATAGACATCTTTGCATTGATTTAGGTTTAGGAATTCCTCCAGTTTTTCCCCATTAACTAAGACTCATGCTTTAAGACTGAGATAAAGGTCTTTTCGATACTAAAATAGTCTTTGATTATTATTTCATTGAACGTTTTTAAAAATATAGCTGTTGGACTTTGACGAAATTTATTTCATAATCTTAGAAATAACCAAATGTTTGTATCTCTCTCTCTATATATGTATATATGTACATATATAGAGAGAGAGCTATAGATATATTGAAATATCTTAATGCATTTTTAACAAATTTGAAGTATCCTGGTATTCCAAGAGAAATCTCAGCTTCTACACTGACAGGATGTGTCATTTCCTTACCATGGAAGTGGGTGGCTTGTGCCGCCGGAGTCTACACTGGGAGCAGGTGCGGTAGGTGCTCCACCCAATTCCTCTTTACAAATTCAGTTTGCCTTTCTCCAGATTCTGACTGTGGGTCTTCCAAAAGCTCGCTTCTGAGGCCTGTAGCAGAGGACTCTCTTGGGCTGCCTAGGATGCTCTAACTCTTGCCTTCCATGGACTCTGCCTGAAACACCTGCAAAGTGATCCATATGATCTCAACATTCCAACCCATCTGTATATAATTATGCAATTAAAAAAATTAATATTTCCCCCAAATCTGTTTCAAATTTATTTTCACTTTTCCATTTCTTATATTTCATACAAGTATCCTTTATTATCCTGTCCTCTTTTTGGTTGCAAATTTTTTCTTGGTATTTAGGGAGGTTTTCGTTTTTTTCCCAAAGGTTATTTTGTACTACTGCTTTATTAATGAGCTCTCTTTTCCTATCTTAAGCTTCTAATCTTCAGTTTATCAGCTTTGCATTTTATGTTTTGATCCCTACTAGCACATATACAAAAATCAGAATGCAAACTCACTGTTTTTTCCCTTCTCATTACTAATTTTTTTTAGCTTTGCTATTTCTACCTTGTAGGAACATGCTACATTTACACATTATTTCTACATTTATTCATCTACCTTTGTTTATTCTTACATTTATGATCATAGATATCCAGGGCTCAGTGTAAGTCCTTTTACTCAGGTGTCCAAATTCATCTCTGGAGCAAAGAAAATGAAGCTTGTCCTATAGCAACATATCTTGGTTGTAGCTTGCAAGTGCTAAGTTTCATTTGCTCCCCCTTCTTCCCTAGTAACCCTTAGCAAGCACTAATATGTTCCCCCTTTCCTTTCAAGAATGTTACACAAGGGTGCCTGGGTGATCAGTCAGCTAAGCGTCTGCCCTCGGCTCATGCCATGATCTTGGGTCCTAGGATCAAGCCCAGCATCAGGCACTATGCTTAGCAGGAAGTCTGCTTCTCCCTCTCCTTCTGCCCCTCCCTTGTTCCTGAATGCATGCTCTCTCTTTAAAATAAATAAATAAGATCCTTTAAAAAAAAAAAAAAGAAGAAGAAGAAGAAGAATGTTAGGGATACTTGAGTGGTTCAGTTGGTTAAGTGTCTGTCTTCAGCTCAGGTCATGATCCTGGGGTCCCAGAATTGAACCCTGCAATGGGCTCCCTGCTAAGTGGGGAGTCTGCTTCTCCCTCTGACTCCCCCTGCTTGTGTTCCTCTCTCACTCACTGTCTGTCTGTCTGTCTCTCTCTTTCATTCGAATAAACAAACAAATAAGTAAATAAAATCTTTAAACAAATAAAAAATAAATAAAAAAGAATATTATGTTAACGGAAGCATATAGTAATCTTTTGAGATTGGCTTTTCTCACTTAGCATAATTCAGTGGAGACTCATCCAAACTGCTGCATGTCTGGGTTGTTCCTTTGTATTGTTGAGTAGTGCTCCCTGGTATGGAGGCGGCATGTTCTGTTAACCATCCACCTGCTGAGGGACGTCTGAGTTGTTTCCCGTTTGGGGCCCTTAACATTGTGTGAAAGTTCTGCACAGGTTTTGGTTTGAACATAAGTTGTTGAGTTTTTTGTTTTCTTTTGTTTGTGTAATTCAGAAGTAGTTCAGCAACTAAAAAATGTTACTAGTTTCAGAAAGAGAAAACTTAACTAGTTTCAGGAGTAGAACATAATGATTCAGTATTTGTATGCATTGTGAAATAATCACACAGTAAGTCTAGTTACAATGTATCACCTTACAGTTTCACACTTTTTTCTTGTGATGAAAACTTTGAAGATACACTCTACTATCAACTTTCAGATATGAATTACAGTGTTATTATAGTCTCCATGCTATACATTACATTCCCATGTCTTATTCTTGTTTATTTCAATTAGCATAATGCCCTCAAGGGCCGTTCATGTTGCAAATGACAAGATTTCAATCTTTCTTATAGTTGAATCATATTCCATTATTCACGCGCATACATATGCACGTTATATATAAAACACTATATATAATGCATTATAATATATATTAAACAAAACAAAAAGTTGTCTCTCTATATGTGTATACATATATATACATATAGATCTATATATCTCACTTTTTCCATGTATTGACGGACACAGGCTATTTTCATATCCTATCCTAGCTATTATAAATAAAGTATCTGTGAACATGGGGGTAAAGATATCTTTTAAAGTTAGCATTTTTTTTATCCTCTGGATAAATATCTAGAAGCAGGATTGTTGGATCATATGGTAGTTCTACTTTAATTTATTTGAGGAAACCCGTACTATTTTCCAGTTACTGCCAATTTACATTTTTACCAACGGTGCATGAAGGTCCCCTTTTCTCCACATCCTCTTTAGCACCTATTGTTTCTTGGCTTTTTTGTAAGTCATTCTGACAGGTATGAGGTGATATCTCATGGTGGTTTTGTTTTGCATTTCCCTGATGATGAGCAGTGTTGAGCATCTTTTCATATGTCTGTTGGCCATCTACATATCTTCCTTGGAAAATTTCTATTCACATTGTCTTACCATTTTTCAATTGGATTTTTGTTTTGTTTTGTTTTGATTTGCTTCTCTTTTTTTTTTCCTATTGAGTTATAATGAACTTAAGGTTTTATTTACATGGGATGAATGACTAGGAATACAACAGTTGGGTCATATGATATTGTACGTTTAGTTGCCAAATTGTTTCCAGAGGATCTGTTTTTTATACCAGCAATATAATAGTGATCCATTCTCCAGTTTCATGGCTTCCTGGACAGCATTTCATGTGGTAACTCTTCCCTTTTCAGCCATTCCAATGTACTAGCAGTGATGTCTCATTGTGCTTCTAATTTACATTTTCCTAACAGCTAATGATGGCAAATATATTTGCCATCTGTACATATTCTCCAGTGAAATTTTTGCTCCCCTGTTTTGCTAATTTTTTAAAAGATTTTATTTATTATTTTGATAGAGAGAGACACAGCAAGAGAGAGAACACAGCAGAGGGATTGGGAGAGGGAGAAGCAGGCTACCCAGGGAGCAGAGAGACCAATGCAGGACTCGATCCCAGGACCCTGGGATCATGACCTGAGCTGAAGGCAGACGCTTAACAACTGAGCCACCCAGATGCTCCTGTTTTGCTCATTTTTAAATTGGATCTTTTGCTTTTTCTTGTTGAGTGTTGAGAGTTATGATAGGTCCTACTATTGATAATGTGGTGGTGAATTCTGTGTCAGCGTGGCTAGGCCATGGTGCTTGGGCATTTGACAAAGCATTCTGGATGTTGCTGTGAGGTGTGTGCGTTTGAATGATATTAGTATTGAAATTGGTGGATTCTGAGTAAAGTGTATTGCCCTTTATATCATGGGTGGGCTCATCTAACCCATTGCAGACAATACTAAAAGTACTAGAAGATACTAGACCATACAAGAACCATTTCCTCAAGTAGGAAATTCTTCCAGTAGATCTTTTTACCTCTTCCTTATGCCCTCAGACCATCCGCGTGTCCTGCAGGTTTTGGACGTGCAACTCTACAGTGATGTGAGTCAATTCATTAAAAAAATTCTGTATCTAAATATAAATGCACAGGGGCACCTGGGTGGCTCAGTGGGTTGAAGCCTCTGCCTTCGGCTCAGGTCACGATCTCAGGGTCCTGGGATTGAGCCCCACATCAGGCTCTCTGCTCTGCGAGGAGCCAGCTTCCCCCTCTCTCTCTCTGCCCACTTGTGATCTCTGTCTGTCAAATAAATAAATAAAATCTTTAAAAAAAATAAATAAAAATGAATATAAATGCACATCCTATTAATTCTGTTTCTGAGGAGAATCCGGACAATACAGACTGCCGAAGGGAGCTAGGATGCTGTGTTCCCCCCAGTGTTGGGGCTGCTGCTTGCTGCCATGTCTCCACAGAGACAATTTCTATCTCTGCATCTCCTGCAGGCCGCAGGTGAAGTCCGATCCATGGTGGCATCTACGGTCACTTCAAAGGTTGGGATTAACAATGGTGTATATGTTTTATGATAAGGTCATTATATTTGAAGAAATGTTTACCTTAAGAATGCAATATTTACTGTAGAACAATCTACAAATTATCTGTAATCACCTCCACTCCTCCCATTCAGCCCTAAGATTCACACAAACACACAAATACCCGAGTCAATGGGACACTCCCATAAGCTCACTTCCAGTAAGAGAACTACTTTAATTCTGTAAATTTGAAATAGATGTTCCAGGTTCTATTTTCTTCCTGTGAGGTTATGTGCACTCATAATAATGCATGCGTGCTGTAATATAATAGGATGTACTGAGTTTGCCAGTAATTAGACCACTTGGAATACAGGGTGACCACCCACTTACCAATGAATATATCCAAAAACGTCATGGAAACGGAAGTACATAAATATGTCAGAACATAGCAGAAGTAGTTGCGTCTACTCAGTCTTTAATATTTAATTTAGTTATCATACATTATTTAGGTCTCATTATACAAAGTAAACAATTTGTAAATATTGAATTTTTTCACCCTTAGGTTTTATGAAACAATTTCACTCAAAATCTCCCCACGCATTTTTGACATCTGTGCATTCATCAGTTTGAGGGCTAGTTTTGAGTCAACTGACACAGGCTTCCAGAACTCAGCGTCTTCACAACCATCTCAAACCCTTCTTGCATGGATAAGATGCTGTCCCAGAATCCTTTATCTCAAGTCAGAGGGATTCACTAACGTAACAGGCAATAATATACATCTTTTTAAAAAATAATACACATCTGATATTTTGGCACAAGCAGTGTTTTACTTTTAAACCTATGTTTTATTCAATATATCTCAAGCACCTTTATATTGTATGATACTATAATCAAAAAAATAATGAGTAAATAGTATTCTGTTAGTTGATTTGTTTTATTTAACCAGTGCCTTCTTGTTTGGATTTTGTTTCATTTTTGACATTTCCCTGATGGGAAGCACAGGGATGAATGCTTTGTAATCATGCCCTTGGAAATTGCATAGTTTCTTTCCTTAGCATAATTTCCTGTATATGTCCATGATATGTTTGATGTATGTTTCTGGAATGCATACCAGGATGTGTGAATTTATATTCCTTTCAGTGTGTAAAACCTCATGTCCTGCAGCCCCACACAACCTGGGAATAATTATTTTTGCTATTTCCAAACATTTAGGTTATAAAGAGTATCTCATTGTATTGTTAATTCACAATTAGTGAGTACATGGCAATGTTGACTTTTTTCCCTAAAACGTACCGGTCGTTTAATTTTTGTTCCCTCTTCTGTTTCAGCCTCCTTATGTCATTTGTTAATTTGGGTAAATCTACTGGCCTTTCAACAGAACCCACCTCTACACATACATACACACAGACACACACACACCCCTTGATCCTGGACCATTGCCTTGATATCGTGTATCAGTGTGTCCTGCGGGTTGACCTGACGCCTCTGTTCTTCAGTGGCTGGGCCAGTCTATCATGAGGTTGCTCATGGGTTTGTGGTGAATTGCCCGACAGCAGTTTGCAATAAGATGGCCTTGTTCACACGAGATGGGTGGGGGTGGTTGGCAGTCTCTTGGACAGACTGGAGAGGCCGCTGGGCCACAGATTTCTCATAATCCAGTAGCTAGCCTGGGGTTCCTCACATGACAGTGCAGGGAAGGTGGGCGTCCCCATGCGTAGGCGTCCGGTCCTGACTTCTGTCACATTTGCTACTGTCCCACTGACTGCCTCAAGGCATAAAGTTGGTGTGCGAGGGACTACCAAGGATGTGAGTATAGGGAGTTGTGAACAATTTGTGTAATAATCTGCCACAGGCCTTACTATAGTGATCAAATCTAAGATTCTGGGGTAAATCTAAGATGAAATTCTGGTTCAGAATCTTAGAGTATGTGTGATTATGGACAAGATAATCTCTCTGAGCCTGACTCTTTTTGTCTATTTTTCTTTTTATCTATTCTATCTATTTTTCTTTTTACTGATTTTTATCTATTTTATCTATTATTCAAATTAAGGATATGCCTAATCATAGCATCAATCATGTAACAAAAAGAACCAAATAAAATGATGCCTATAAGGTGCCTAACGCAAAACACACTACATAATAAAGGCTAAAAATACTTTGGCCACCATTTTTGATTCTAATGCTTGGGCTGTAATGTTTCTTCTTTTTGATAAGTTATTTCCATTCCTTATGGAGTCATGTCCCTAGTGTACCCACACCAGATGATGGTATATGTAGACATGCCTGAGTCCAGGGGGGAGCACAGTTTAGACTCAAAATGGGTTCATTGCTATTTGAGTTAAGGGTCAGATTACTTACCCTCTGTAAGTAGAGTCTCCCCACCTCCACTGGCTCCATGAAGAAATAATAATCATCGAACCTAGTTAGCAAACACTGATGTGGTACCTTGACCATGGGGAGATTATACAGATTTCCTTCGTTGTAAAAATGACAAAGATAATTTCTCATTACACACCCTTCCATTGCTATGCTACAAGAGGCGATATGTGTGCAATCTGTCCTCATGAATTTAACCTTTATTTGAGAGCTTGGCTGGCGAAAATATTACTTCTTGCATGATTTTCTAAAAATTACTTCCAAATTTCAGCATTCCCAAGTAAATTTCCACTATTGCACCGTCTGAGTCGGCCCTGCAACGACTTGAGGAATGGTCTTCTTTCTTCCGTTTTTGCCCTTGGCGGTGCAGTCTCCAAAAACACAACTTAGACCGCACACTAATGGATATACACTGTTTCCTTGAGCTGGAAAGCTACTGTCTGTCTTCTCCTGAGGTGCGAATTCAGCTCGGCACATTTCCCCTGTGACTTTGTCAGGTGGTTTCTGATTACGTTCCATCAGCAGGAGGGACAGTGGCCGGGACAGGGAGGAGAAAGGCTGTTCTTCTATTTTTCTTTTCCTCGGGCGTAGTCCTCGGAGAAGTGGTTGGCTCCAACGGCTGCCACTGTTTTCAGAATCCAGCTTCTTTTGAAACTCCAGGAATCAGACTCAGCATGGAGGCCCAAGACCCCCATAGAGCTCTAAGAAGCCCTGGGCTGTGCCTCCACCCAGCCATCTGAGCGTCAACATCATGGAGTCTTCCTCCATGTTCCTGGTGTCACGGGAAGAGCTTGGTCACGTGCCCCCCAAGGGAGGGTGGGCACCACATCCGTGGAGCCTATCGTTTCAGATTAACTATTAATACCTACATTTCCCAAACCTTAGAGACTACAGCTACTCCCTGCATGTACTATTTTGGGTTATCATAGAGATATCTTTTTCTAGGTCTTTTAACTTTTATAATACCTCCGAATAACAATGCCTTGTCTTAATTCTAAGTGTGTAACGCATCTTCCATTTTCGTAACTGAACACTGACTAATACAGCATGGGTATCGGGAACTGTCCTAGGAAAGGGAACAAAGATCAAAAGATGGAATTTTGGAATTGTCCTGGTGACATTCCTAATCTTTAAGATGTCTCAGAGCTCCTTCCTACTGGAAAACTGAACACCGGTAATCCACAGTGGGTAGGGGCATCACACTTATGCACACTGTGTCCGCTTGGGATGAAATGCCTCTTTGTACCTGCTGGGACCATTGAGATCTACAGACTTAAGTCAAATCTTATTTATCCCTGACCACTCTACTCCTATAATTTGAGTTTGGGTTACCAGGAATTAACAACATCAACTCGTTTCAAATACTTAATAACCCCGACAAGCTCAGTTACAGTCACCCTAATAACCGAATGTAGGTTTATTTGGAAGAAAGCTTAAAGACTTAGAGACTCTATTCATAATCTCATCCTAGGATCCAAGGTCAAGTGAGGACTAAAGTGATTCCACCATAAATGGGAATTTGGCCCAAGTTCATGTCACGTGGCTCCCAGCAGCTGTGGAGACCATCTGTGTGTAATTCCTGTAGATTCTAATTGCAACAGGCATACTTGGCTACAACTGGAGTCCTTGCCTTAGCCCCCCAGACCATGGAATGGTAACTCTTAGGTAGGAAAACTAAGCGGAAGATGACTGAACTTCTCCACCAGAATACCAAGCTGTGAAGGGACTACATCCTCAGCGTCGGTCAGCTGTGAAGCCTGCAGAGCTCGGTACCACCTTCTAAGATCTCAAAGGGCAGGGATAGAACCTATCCAGGCAGCTTGCTTGATGGGCCAGTGCAGAAGGGCCTCCAGGCTGGAGAGGAACTGTGAACGGCCAGAAGCTTCAGTACGGTGATTATTCAACAACACGTGTTATTCCGTAGACAGGAACGTCGCTGAGGCAAATCAGTTCCTGGCACCCGGTATGGAGTTGCTGATTTGGTAAATGTATTTATTTTATTTATTTATTTATTTATTTATTTATTTATTTGGGTCTCTGTACAACTCTGCAAGAGCCAGCAGATGAAGTTTACTTCCACTTAGTGAAGAAAACAATGTTCCTTTACACTTTGTCCAAGACGGGACAAACTCTTCCGCTCTAGGTCACACTCTAGACTAGGGTCAACAAATCATTTCTTAAAGGATCAGATTATAAATATTTTAGGTTTGCAGTCCTTGCAATCTCTGTTCCAGATAGTCATCTCTGACATCGTAGCTCAAAAGCAGCCGTAAGCAATGAATGGTCTTGGATGTGTTCTAATCAAACTTCAGTAACAAAAGCAAGCACCCAGAATGCCCAATAATTGGCAGGCTCCTGACCTAGGCCATAGAAATCCGATCATCGCACGTCCTACAGGACACCACTCCGACACTACACACTGAAGATCTCAATTTAACTGGACCTGTAAAACAGTAATTGGCACAACTTCAGAGAACTGAGGAAGGCTTTTATTTATAAGAATGGGAGACAAACTTCCAAATATCAACAGACCAGCTAACTGATAAAGTTAATGGGTATCTAGTGCCTGGAAGCATGTTGGAATGTCTCCTCCAGTGTGAATACATAGATTAAAATTGTTTCAATCATAAAGGAATAAATAATATACTTTATTAAGAAATGACTTATTTTTCTTAATATAGAAAACCAAAAGGAATCTGCAAAATGTTTGTTAGAATTAATGAATGAGACAGCAAGATTTCAGAATTTTAAAAAATTCTCTGTGTATACTAACAATAAACATTTTTATATTGAATCTAAAAGAGAATGGCACCATGTAATAAAAAAACGCGGCATGCATAAGAATAAATCTCGATAACTGTATATGAGATTCATATGCTGAAAATTACAAAATATTGATGAGAGACATTAAATACAACAGAAAATTTGAGACATAAATTTCGTTTATGGATCTGAAGACTCCATGGTTCTAATATGTCAGTTATCCTCAAGCTGATGTATACTTCCTCATATTCGAACAAAAATTTCAGCAGGCGGGGCGCCTGGGTGGCTCAGTGGGTTAAAGCCTCTGCCTTCAGCTCAAGTCATGATCTCAGGGTCCTGGGATCGAGCCCCACATCGGGCTTTCCGCTCAGCAGGGAGCCTGCTTCCCTTCCTCTCTCTCTGCCTGCCTCTCTGCCTACTTGTGATTTCTGTCTGTCAAATAAATAAATAAAATCTTTAAAAAAAATTTTTTCAGCAGGCAATTTGAGCAAATGACAAGTAAATTATAACATTTATATGGAAAAGTAAACACCCTAAAATAACCAAAACAGCCTGATTTTTAAATGTTTTTTAGGTGTAATATAGCAGGAACACAACACTTATGGCGAAAACAGTATGAAATCAGTGTTAGACATACAAACGTAACAAAATCAAATTTATTGCAATATACATAAAATCTAATTGAGTTATTTTTGTCAATGTTGCCAGGTAATTCAGTATAGAAAGGATAATCTTTGTAATAAATGACACTAGTACCAAAAAAAAGTAATAATCAAAAGTGAAAACTCTACCTTTCTCTCAAAACTTACATAAAATTAACTTGAACTAGATCATCTCATGGATTATGAGGACCCCAAAATTTAAAATGCTCCACAAAAAGACAAGAATGTCTCTATAATCTTGGGTCAAGGACATATTTCTTAGAGAGGATATAAAAAGTATATCATAAAAAAATCATAAAAAATTTAAGTGGGACTTAAAATTACAAATCCCTGCCCTTTGAAAGACACTATTAAGAAATCAAAAAGACAAATGCATACTTGGAGAAATTATTTTAAAACCTCATCTCTAATAAAGTACTCACTCAGGAATTCAGTAATTGAACGATTAAAAGCTAAAAGGCCAATTAAGACAATTGAGACACTGTGCCAAAGCGAAGTAATAAATAGCAAAAGAGGTATATGAAAAGAAACTCAACATCATTATCCAGTAAGGAAACTCAAATTTAAATCTCAGAAATGCCTCCTGGAGGGCCTAAGGTAAGTCAATCAAAAACAGAACAAAACGGACCGTGACCACATCTAATTTTTTGTGCAGATTTTGGGCAAGTGGAACTTTCATCCACATTCATCCTGGCGCCGTACAAATGGTTTGCCACCCTGGAAAGCAGTTGGGCAGTTTTGTTTTGTTTTGTTTTACCAAATTAGCAATCTGACTCCTGGTTATTTACCCAAAGGAATTAAAAACATTTTTCCTACGGAGATTGGTATGCAAACATGTATAAAATTTCTTTCCTACTTGTCAAAAAAAGTATCTAATGATACCTATATGAATCTAACTTACAAAAGTACAAGGAAAGAGATATAAAATATTAAAACCATGCCTTGTCTTCCCAATCTTCCATATTTAACTTATCTTTACCAAAAATGAATGTGATCGGATTACTAAATTCTTTGGAGGGCTACCTTGTTACTGTTTTTTTAAATCACTGCTTCAAGAAATTATTTGTAATAAGTTGGGCTGCAATATTTATTAACCGAATTCTAGAGACTAGTACACTGGCTACTGTCTTGAAAACAGTCTTTGTTCTGAGGTTTAAGGCCCTAATTTATAGATCCAAATATAATCTCTAGACCTACCTATTTGAAATTTCATCTCCAGTCTACGTTGCTATATTCGTCATGTACTGGACCATATTCTTATTTCTATGTTCCTAGGGATCCACAGTTTGGGAACTTATTCATTAGAAAATAAAAATGCGAACACATAAAAATTGAGACCTAACCCTACGTTTTGCTTTTGTGAGTCTTCACAGTATAGGGGAGTGAAATACCATGAGCAAAGAGAAATTAAACGAATATGTCCTTAGAAAACTTACACTTGCATGAACTCAATGCACAATGACGGGTTTCCAAAGGGATATGAACTTGGTGCCACGAAAAGGAGAAGGAAACATCAAGTTTTGCCCAGCTGACTGGCCAAAGGTCAAGAAATTATGAACTACATGTGGCGTGATGAGTTTGATGGGGACAACGGGGGGCAGGATCCGATAAGGGGAGTCAGTGCTCCTACGAGCATGGACACACAAAATCAGTGAAGGACATGAACGTGCCAGAATGCGAATGGGACCTTGTCAATCCTTTGTCCTATATTTTTATCTACCGTTTGGATGGGAAGAAAGAAGCAGGGAAAAGGAAGGAGCCGACGCAGGGATTAGGAAGCAGGTGGTTTCCGTGGGGCTTGCTGGGAAGGCTGGAGGGCGGTCACCGATAAAGCTATTAGCTCTATTATACATTAAACTCCTAATTAGGGTCTTGATGCCCAGGAGGGACAGCCAGGAATGTGGGGCTTTCCAGCAGGGCAGCGGACACCCCAGGTGGATAGGTGCTTTAAGCCTGTTAAGCCTCTCAGAGCAAAAACAGCTTGATGCTGTGTTATCCAAAGCTGCCGTGCTTGGCCCCGTATAAGCTGCTGGGATCAAAGCATGCAGCGTTTCCCAGAGGCTTCTGACTTTGGAGAAGGGGGGACAGGATCATGTTTCTAAAAGCCTTAGACTTTTGGCGAAAGCGGTGCCACTCATCGGAGCAGTGAATTATTTATTTAAAGGTGCAATTTTCTGCACCTGTAATATCTAGCAATAATGATTTGTCATATTCTCTTGGGATGGGTTGGATCTTTAAAATCCTTTTTTTTTTTTTTTTTTTCCTAGCCTGCTGGTTTATAGGTGAGAATACCGAGGTTAGTTGTTTTGCCTAGAGTCACACAAGTTCCACAGTGGGCTTGGTGGACCCTAATTCCCAGGAGAACCCTCTTTCTTCCACCTCATCATAAAATACGGTTCTGTCTGGGGATACAAAGTAGACAATGCTTGGAAAATTAACATCCCGGCCCACTTTCTCCCAACCTTTGAAGTCCTCACCACCTCCCAGGCATTTCAGCAAAGTACAATCACAGGACAGGAAGAAAAGAAGGGATTTTAGCACAACGAGGTAGACGGATAGAGATAAACCATAACAATCCTGGTCGGCACCATCCCAGGGACCTGACCACCATTGACACGGAAGAGGCTTCTCCCGGTCCCCTTGGCAGCAATGATTCTGGTCTTCTGCCGTGCACTCTTGCAGCTGGGCCCCCCAGCTCGCACCCTGTACCCTGTCCCAGGGGTTCATCCATGTGCAGAAAGGACCGTCAACCGCTGACCTCTTGAATTCCGTGGAGCTCCCACGGAGAGTGGAGGCAGGAAGGGAAATGCAGTCGGTGCACTGATTTCCCCTGGCCCCCTCGGAGGGCTGGCTTTACCCTTGAGCAAGGTCAAAAATGACTACGCCAAAAATAAATAAGTAAGTAAGCAGATTAATGGAAGTCTATAGCTAAGGGAATGGGCCATCAGCTAGAGTCGGAAAGAATTTCTCCAGGACGTTGGAGAGCCACCGGTTTCTACGAAGTGGATTTCTCTTAAATGGCACCAGAAGGGTTCCCCGTGCCTGGACGCGTATCAGCTCTACAAATTAAACTCCTGTCATGCCTTGGGGAACACACTGAGTGAGGGTTTGCAAACACGGGTGCGACACACCCCCGCTGTTTGCACGGCTGAGCGGTGTGGCCCCAGGGTTGATGAATGGAGAAATGTGCCTACATCAGCCTCTTTGAAAAAGTCCGTCCAAGAAACTCAACTTTGACCAAATAAGAGGCAAAAAAGTAAAAAAAGGTGTCCTCATTTTTTCCCCCTCCAGACGTAGAGTAACTCATAGGCACCTTTCTCAAATCACAGCTTGGAAAAAAACTGGCCGAGCAGACCAGAGGAAAATCGCAGCAGAATGGCAAATTGGGCAGGCGAATTCGTGTCTTCTGCCCCCCCGATGGCATTTACAAGAGAGAGCGGCAGAGGGCCGGCTCTGTTTCCAGCCCTGGGTCAGAAGGCGGCCCGGCGCGCCCTTCCATCCGGGCCGAGGTGAGCGGCGCGCCCGGCAGGCTTGTGTAATTAGTCAGGGCCGTTTAAGAACAGACCTGCTGCTGTTTTCCGCACCCTGGACGGTCTGAACGACATTTCTCTGCTTCTCTCCAAACGCAGGTTAGGCTTCCTGCCAGAGAGGAGACACAAAGACTCCATGAGAGCAAGAGGTCAGCCGATTGATGTGGGGGAAATAGTGCACAGTCAGAGGGTGACTTTCCTGATGCTTGAAAGGGCTGTCGGCCACTCCCAGCCCCCCAGCCAGAAGGCTAGAGGTGCCCAACAGGCATCTAGTCGTGTTGTGTCTTGTTGTCAAGAAATCCGGGACAGTACCGAGCTCCTCCACCGAGCTCCTCCACTTTCGGCTTCCAGAAGACTGCTCTACCCTGTTGTTCTCCGGTCTGGATTTTCTCTTACCCGTCAATGCACCGAACTCACTTTGTTTTGATCTGTGTTACGCAGCTCAGGGCTTGAACAAATTCACGTTTTCTGCGTAGGAAAATAGACGGAATACACACACATTCATCGATTTGATGACTATTCCAATAAGGAGACCCACGCGGTGGTCGGAGAGCCACATGGCCCCCTTACAGGGGAGGAGCTCCCCTCCCATCCGGTCCTGTAACCCACATGCCTGCTCTTTGGCCAGCAGCCGAGGCACCGGGCACCACACGCTTCCGCTTTTCCTTGGCCTGTCGGCACAGAGGTCGAAATACTGTTACTCCTCGCGCGCCCGGGGACTTTAAAGAGTGGAGGAGGTGGTCATTTCTGAGGAGGTGCAGGGACAGTGGTTTTCTAAGGACTGCGATGCCCGTCATTTTGTCCCCGACAACAGACCCAAATGCAGAGCTAAGGATGTTATAAAATCCCAGAGAACCGAGCACACGCCCAGCCTCACATGACACCCATCTCTTACATCAATTTTCCCAGAGTCTAAAAACTTGCGGACGACCCCAACATGTCATAGACTGGAACGTGTATCTAGGTGGGACGCAGTCTCCCTCCCGAGACGTTTCAGGCATGCGTTCTTTGACATCCAATGGAACATTCCCTATAATCTCCTCTTAGCGAACGAGACTAATCCCTTTGGCCTTCTTCGGCATCATGATCACACGAGCTGTTTCCACTTGTCCCAGGATATCAAGATGGAGACTCCAGAGTCACACGGTCCAGGATTGGTCCTGACGCTGCCATCTGTCTGTTTGTGCCTGTCAGTTAGACAGTGAAACATGAAGGAGATGCCCTACGAAACACGGGGAGCTCTCCCAGGAGAAGAACCGAGTCTTACAGTTTGGTTGGGTCCACAAATTCCCGAAGGGCCACGTGCTTAGACTGCTCTCTGAAATTCAGGACTTGGGGAGTGAGTCACATCTTCTAAAATCCAAACCTGTTCTTTAAACAGAAGAAGAATATAATAAACATCTCTTACATTAAAATAAAATAAGAAAATTAATTTTTCGATGGAATAATTTAACCTTATAAGTGGAAAACCAGTAGGTTATAGATCTCAGAGAGAGTTAAGGAAGAGGAGAGTAAACTAGCATAACTCATGAAGCACACCTAGGTCACGCCAAGCGTTCTTATAAATTAATCTTAATAATAAACCTTGACTTTGCAAGCTTCTATAAGTAATTGAAATTTCTACTCAACATGCACGGCTTAAAAATAAGTGTCTGACTTTAAAGAACATTGCCCAGAAGGTAGACAACTTAGCAACCTTCTTAAAGATTATAAAATGAAATCTACGGCGTAATGATTGCAGAAGGACTAGGAAAGGTATGGTTTATTTTGTCTTGAAAGCCCTGAATACAAGGCAGTATTTGGCATGACCGTGCCTACTGCCTAGCAGCGAATTGGTGTCTCTGTTCAACCCAAGCCCGTCCGTGGATTACAATGCATTTCTGTGGGAAATGCCGACGGGATCCCAGGGTTTAGGTAGCTTGCCCTGGTAATTTTTTAAAAAAATTCTCATAAAGACCATATCCTTTTTATCATGTTCAAATATGCAAGTCATTTGAATCACCTCAAAACATGTGAAGAGGGATCCGTGGGTTTTAAACAGTGTCTCTCAATAAAGTAATGGGGAAGTTTAGCAAATAAGAGATATCTACAAACAGGTTTTTTTCGGTTGCATGTGAAACACGATTTTATACGAGGCGATTTAATTGGCGTAGCTAAGAACGCAGGTCTGGGAGCTATTAGAAGGCAGCCCGTCTGAGCAGACACACGTACCAATGGCCCGGGACACCTGGTCCAAGCAGGCACGATGACTTTGGAATGCGTAATGTGTGCATTATGAAATATTAAGGCTGATACAATGACTTGGGTGTGTCGGGGGTTTTCTGAAAATCCTCATAAAGGGACACTAGACTAAAGCTTTGGCAGATACCAAATGACTG
Source organism: Martes martes (assembly GCF_963455335.1). NCBI lineage: Eukaryota > Metazoa > Chordata > Mammalia > Carnivora > Mustelidae > Martes > Martes martes. Next base: position 2,652,538 of record NC_137889.1, on the reverse strand, counting down.
TTCAAGGCTGCTTTACAAAATCCCCCACCTCCGGCCCCCAGCTGAGGTTGTGCTAATCCCCAGTGGCTCTGTCTCGGACCTCTCCACGTCCTACCCCTTCCCTTTCAAACCAAACTCCACACGCTTGCATAGGACCATGCCTTGCCCTCCCCTTTGCAAGATACCAAGACTCCCTCGAGGTAGTGATCTCCCGTAACTTACCTCTGCTTATCAACACTCTGTTTGGTAGCATTTTCAGAGAACAAGCGTTCAGCTTGCAGATCGCAGCTACTTGTGATGTGTTAACGTTACGGAGACTACTCTGATGCCATCTTCATAGTCCTTTGCGTGTGTGCAGAGATGAATATGCGTCGTCCTCGTTTATTGCTTGTGGATTTCATATTGCCGATTCTTCGACTCCCTAAAATTTATTGGCAATCCCTAAATCAGTACTTGGCGTATTTCTGTGGTCCTTTGCGCATGTGCGTGAGAGTTTGAAAACTGCAGTTGCCCTGTGCACATGTTCCCAGTTGAGGCCAAAACGGTGAAGCTCTACCTTTGTTTCAGCTCTCACACCATAAATAAGTATCCTTACTGTGGTATGTTTAGTGAGATGTGTTTTGTGTTTGTTTGTTTTGTTTTTGTTTTTTTCAACTTTGTGTCTTCTCTTGGCAATTTTGCTATTTCAAATGATGCCCAGACCAGAAATGCTATCCAGTGCCCCCAAGTACAAGAAGGCTGTGACATGTCTCATGGAGAAAAGGCATGTGAGACGCGCTTCCTTCAGGCGTGAGCTGTTGTGCTGTTGTCCATGAGTGAGCGTGTCATGACCTTGCTGTGACCAGAGGCTTGGAGGAACCTGACTTCAAATTTCCCCTAAGAGCGTCAGTCCATATTCACCAAGCCAGTGTTTGTGGCAACTCTAGAGAACAGAGCCACCCTATCAAATAACATCGACTGCATACACTTAGATGTGTTTCTCTCCATAATAAATTCTTAGAAGAGAATTTGCTAGATCAAAAGGTATGCACCTGTGTAAGGTGTCTGATATATAGCAAATTCATCCTCCAGAAAGACTGCAACAAGTCACACTCTGGACAGAAGGGCTGCTGGTTTCCATTTTCCACCATAGGCTTCCGAGGATGACCACTGCTGTTTATCGTGTTGCTGATACGCTGAGTCAGTGAGATCTGTGTAATGTGCATCTTGGCCACTCGTTACACAAATCTAGGAAACCGAGAGGCGTATACCAAAATAACTTAATTTTAATGATCTAAAATTAAAACATAGATTGTTAACTTCTGCTTTCATCTATTATTTAATTCCTTATATGCAAAAGGTGCATTACATAGGAACATAAAATAACCCTTGAAACCACTTGAGGACATTAACGACATGACTTACCCTTTCAATTTTATATCTAGAAATCATTTAAAAACCTTGTCCTGTCAACTCATATGCCACCTATAAAGAGATAGTTCATGCTACACAGTTAAAACCCAAACCCAACTTCAAAATAATTCATGTAACTTAAATCAATTATTTCAAAAAGAAGTGTCTATTTATTGGGCATTAAAATGCCTATAGCATTTTAACTAGTGTATACATAAAGGCTCCAACAGTTTACAAATTAATGATGGCTCATGTCTAATCTCTTTTAAAAGGTCATCCTCATATTTCCAAGGTTTTAGATATAGAGCATCTGGAATTTTTTGCAGGAGATCTGTGGCTTTATGTAGTAAATCCGTGACATTTTCTTGCAGAAGAGTCAATGGCTTCTGTAACAATAACTCTTTCTTTCCCCAACCCATAATCTACCTGGGGGAAAACAGTCCCCAAAAGTATATTGTAATGCAAAAGTGAAATACTGTCTTTTGCAAGAGAAACCGAATAGTGGCCCATAGTGTCCTATAGGTCTCCGGTACTGCTCGTGTGGGCACCCACCGGACCTGTGCGAAGCTGAGGCTGGAAACATGTGTCCAGATGGGATGCATTCAGCTCGGAGTTTCTACTTGTGTGTGATACTGGGAGGCAGAAGGCTGAGGGAGGGAAAGGCACATGGATTCTGGGCAGCTCGGGGACTATGTCAGATAAAGGAACGCAGGGCTTTCATAAGCACAGGCTGGCAGCCTGAAACGCCTGCTCTATATGCGGTTAATTGAATTAAAAAAAAAAAAACAGAATAAACAGAGTAAAAAGTAAAATAAACAACAGAATAAGCATTCTGTGAGGTTCATTTTGATCAACGGGTAGGGGGAGACATGGATGGAAAGGATGTTTTTTTTTCAGGACAGACTAAAATAAAATAGAGTTTCCAAAAACTGGGTATGCTAGATTTTGTAGGAAACCTGTGCTAAAAATCCAATATGAAATATAAAGGAAGCAGCATGCAACTTTCATTTCATTACAAAACGTGGTGGACATATTATACCCCGAAACAATGGAAAGAGTTTGATTTATCCCTGAATTGTACTACACTGCCCGGGGAAAAGAGCCCTCGTGTGCATTTTCATTGCAATCGTTCTGCATTTTAGCTAATTGGCCACTGGGTGTCAGCACTCCCCATCAACCTGTACTACACTTAAGTCCCAGAGGATGTTTGATTTTCAGATTGATCAACCTTCTAAAATGTCACCTTCCAGAATGAAACTGTTGACATCGATCCAAATTAAGATGACTTGGCTGCCCCCAAAAACATTCTTTTAAAGAACAGCAATAATAACTGAGATCATGTAAACCAGAAACTTAAAAAACAAAACAACCTTGGGAGTTTGAAGAGGATGGGGGGAGGGTAATGCTATCATTGATTTCAGCATTGCCGCAATATATCGATGTAAGGACAGGGGTTTAGTTTGGCCCTAGTAAAATATATGCAGTGACTTGGCTATCAGATTTGGTAGTTTTTTGTTTTTGTTTTGTTTTGTTTTGTTTTGTTTGCATCTCAAGCAAGACTCAGTAAGAGTTTCAGGACTCGAGCTTTAGAGATGTTCAGAACTCTCCGTTTGACCCTCATCATTGGCAACGACGAGTACAGAGAAGATAAATCACCCAGCTCAGGTCACACAGAGATTTCGTGTCTGAACAGAAACTCAGGGCACTTGACTCATCAATGTTCATTCCCTTCCCTCTTTATTAGTCCAGCAAGTCACGTTGTCACCAAAACATGCGAATAGACAAGAACTTCTTATCTTTCCCCTAGCTCAGTGGTTTTCCGATGTGAGTGATCATCAAATAATCTGGGATTCTGGAGTAAAATGCAGATTTCTAGAGCCCTTAGGGTTAGGGTTCAAATGGAGAGGAAGAGCCTGAAAATCTTTTTTTTTTTTCCACCTCATTTTTTAAAAATTAATGTATAATATATTCTTTGCTTCAGGGGTACAGGTCTGTGAATCATCAGTTTTACACAATTCGTAACACTCACCATAGCACATACCCTCCCCCATTAAATGAGCATCTGAGTCTCCCAATGCATTCTGATGCAGGTGGTACCAAAACCATTTTGAACACAGTACTTGGAAGATGAAGTTCACTTGCATATGACACCCCCTTGGGCACCACCAGGCTTGTGGGTGCCTCCTTCATGATAGAGCACCACAATGCTCGCCCCGGGAATGTCTGTGGCCAGTGTCCGTGGATCTCCGGAATACAGTAAAATGGAAAGGATTTCAAACTCAGAGACTTTAAGGATGATTAAAAAGCTACATTGCTGAGTAGTGTTCATTGCAGTAGATTTTATATGATGTAAAATTCACTTTGTGTGGTTTTGAATCTTGAGGAGTTCTGACAAACACTAGCAGTCATGCAACCAACAGCACGCAGCCACCCAAGGCTTGCCCTGTGGCTAGAGCAGACCGTCTTCTTTTATCCTTAGCCTGGCTTTCCCTGGTCTGGTCTCTGCCCCTGTTTTCTGTCTTACCCAGGTTGCCATAACATTTCTTTCACTTCCTTTCCTGTAGAAATTTCTACCAAATATTTTGTTTGGATCACGATTGTCACTATGGGAAGAATTGATATGTGGCAATATTTAATCTTCTCCTCCATATACATGATATATTCTCCATTTGTTTACATTTTATTTATATTATTTTAGCTATGTGCTCTATAGTTATCATCACATAAATCTTAAAAAGTATTTTACTAAATATATCCTAAGTATTTTCTGATGCTAATACACATTATTTAAAATGTCAATTTCCAAATAACTGTTGTAATCATATAAAAATACAATTGATTTTTCTATATTGATTTTGAACACTGACACTCACTTATTAGTTCTAATGACTTTTAAAATAGAGTCCTCTTGATTTTCTACATAGGTGATTATGTCATTTCTACATAAGTGATTACCTTTGAATAAATTCAGTTTTTCTCCTCTCTTCAAAATCCATGTGTCTTTCATTTTCTACTCTCACACTATTTCACAGGATAGAACCTACAGCACAGTGCTTCACAGAAGTGGTGGAAATGGGTGTGTTTCTCATGTTTCTGATCACAAGGAGCCCAGTCTTCCATAAGTTAGCAGGATGTGAATGTCAGGGTCACAGATGTACTTAAGTCGATGGAAGAAGGAATCACTCCTTCTTACTTTACAGAGCATTTTTGATCAGGGATGCATGTGGGTTTTGGCAAATGCTTATCAGCATCGATTTAGGGAATAACATAGCACGTTTTATTACTCAGTTTGTTAATAGGATGAATTACATCGGTTGACTTTCTAATATTCAACTACACTTGAATTCCTGAGGTAAGAGCTCCTTGGTCACGAATGTTATCATTGCCTGTAATGTTGGATTTAATTTGCTAGAATTTAATTTAGAATATTCATTTCTGTATTTATGAAGCATACTTGTCTGTGGTTTTCTTTTCTTCTAATCCCTTTGCATGACTTCGGTTCCAGGTTCATGCTGACCTAGAACAAGCAGGGAGTATGCTCACCTCTTCAATTTTTTAGAATTTATGTAGAATTGGTATTATTTCTTCTTTAAACTTTTGGAATATTCCACGAAAGATGTCTTAGGAATTTAAGGTAACTCTGTCCTTTTTGAGGAAATGTTTTTAAGTACAAATCCAATTACTAGCTATAGGACTATTTGGTGTTTCTATTATTTTTTTAATTAACTTCAAAAAATGTATACCTTTTATGATATCTACCCATTCATCTAAGTGGCTGAATTGAAATTTTTGTTTTAATTTTTATTTATTTTTTAAGTACTCTTTACACCCAATGTGGGGCTCGAATTCACGACCCTGAGATCAAGAGTCACGTGCTCTGGGGCACCCAGCTGGCTCCCTCTGGTGGAGAGTGCAACTCTTGCTCTCGAGGTGTGAGTTTGAGCCCCTTGTTGACTGTAGAGACCACTTAAAAAAAAAACAAACTTAAAATTAAAAAAATAAAAATAAAAAGAGGGAGGAGAGTTGCATGCTCTATTCACTGAACCAGCCAGGCACCCCTAAGCTGTTGAACCAATACCATAAATGCCCTGTCATATTTTCTTATGTTTCAGTTAATATCTGTAGGTAGGTTCTTTAATGATGTCATATTCTAATGTTCTCCCTCTCTCTCTCTCCCTCTCTCCTCTCCTTCCTGATTAGTGTGGCCAGAGTTTTCTCTGTCTCTCTCTCTTTTTTTCCTTCCCAAACAATTAGCGTTGGTTTCATTGATTTTCTCTATTGTTTCCTATTTCAGATTCCACTGTGATGACTATTTCTTTCCATTTACTAAGTTTGGGTTAGATTTGCTCATCTCGTTCTCCTCGTGTTGAGAGTTGGAAAATAATGCGGCCATTAAATTGAGAATAGGCTCCTTTCATATCAGCAGATACATTATAACTTACTCACCTGCTTTAGTGTCATCTCACACATTCTAATATGTTGTGCTTTCTTACACTGTAATGTTTTTATCTCCTTTGTGGTTTCTTTTTTGAACCATCGATTATTTATAAATGTGTCATTTCCAAGTACTTGGGAATTTTCCAGAGATATTCATGTTAGTGATCTCGGATGTAGTTCTATTTTGGTCGAAGAACAACTTTTGTGACCTGAAGCGGATGAGAAGTCGGCTGTCACTCTCGTGTGTTCTCCTCTACGCAGAGAGTGAGAGTTCATTCTGGCTCTGGCTAAGATTTTCTCTCTAAATCATTCAGCTCAGAGATTTTCTTCCTGTTTCTTTTGCACCAAAGCAATTTGAAAGGTAATCAACCGTATTACTTTTAAATGCATTTCCTGTCTCCACCTGTCTGCTTTGGAGGCCTCAGGGACGTGTTTTTTAGGAAACTCAAATCAGGCCACGTCTTTCTGAGACTCCATTCCGTGTGGACTGCCTGGTGTTTTCTCCGTCTCGTTTCAGACAGCTCGCGTGGTGTGTCTTCAAATCCGCTGCTCTCTCATTCTGAAACGTCTTAATCACCATTAATCTCATCCAGTGTATTTTCCATCTGACACATTGTAGTTTTCATCAATCTAATTTTGAATTTTTTAAAAAAATATTTCCATGTTTCCACTTATTTTTTGAAATACAGAATATAGTCCTATAATTTTCTGTATCTAACTCTAAATTCTGATAGCTGTGCTAGTTCTGGTTAGGTTTCGATCAACTGATTTATCTCCTCCTCGCCACACCCTATTCAAATGTTTTGCTTTTATTAGCTCATTTGATCCTCATAAGAACCCTTAGAGACAGCATCATCTCCCTTTCAGATGAGGAGGCTGACATGTAGAAAAGTTAAGTAACTTGCCCAAGATCACACCGCTAGTATGTAGGGCTGGGACTTGAAACCTAAGCCATGCCAGACGGCCTCTTAAAAATGAATATGATGAATAACAAGCAGAATTCAAATACCTCTAGTCTGTGAAATTTTTTTAGGGTTTCCTCAGGGGATTTTATAAGCTTGGTGGAGAAAGTACGGTTCGTTCTTTTGTTTTACTGATTAAAAAAATCAAGAATATAAATACTCTGAAGTCAGAAAAACGGAGGACAAACTGCTCAGTACAGAATGTGCCATTATCAAAACTCTCTGTTGATTTGTAAGACAAACTAGAGCTAAGGAAAGCTTAAGATCGTGCGTGGAATGTTAGAGGTAACACCTGAAAGACCAGCCACGACAGTCATCGTGGACGACATGCCCACACTCCTCTCTGCTAACATATCTTACTGGACAGCATCAAGAACACAGTAGCCATTCTTGATGATGCAGGGACCTATACAGATATTAATGATTATTTCAACATATACTAAAGAGGAGTATATATCAAGTATTAGGACTGGACTAAATTTTAATGCAGTTTTTGAAATCCTGTGTCGCTGACCACACTGGTCAGACTAGAGCATGGACACCAGCATGAGAGCTTTTGGCTCCGTGTGAGTCTTGCCCTCATCACTCACAAGGTGACTGGACATTGCACAGGGGCTTAATCTCCGGGACCCAGGCCATTGGTCTGTCAGGTGGGTCTCTGAGAATGGGAGGCCATATAGAGAGCTTGTTATTTGAGATTCACATTGTCCAAACACCTTGATGCCGCATAAACAGTCAAAAAATTTGTGAATTTCCCTTGTCTATCTTCATTTGATAGCTTTACATAAATGAACAAACAAGCCAATAAAATCACTTTCCTTGAAACAGAGCAGAGAAGGGCCTCGAGCACCCGTCCACTGCAGGGGTCCCACTGCCTTCATACCACCTGCTCTCCACGTCCTCGACCACCTTGCATTCCGATATCTCTGTCTTCTACCATCAACGTGCCGTTGCACTCAGTGGCGTCTACTGCGCGGTGGTGCGCCCAGCACACAAAGCCCATAACCTTCCCGTGAGATTGGTTTGAGCCCATTTCTTGCCATCAGGTGCCTCCGGGGCTCATTTGACACTTAGATTTCTATGGTCTCTGGTGCCTCCAAGGATCTGCTGTTCCTCCAGGAGCTCCTTTTCCTGGGATCACCACTGGCTTCACTGGACGGCTCTGTGTTCACAGAGGGCAGTGGTGTGTTTCTCGCAGAATATTTTTCTGGCTGCCTTCCTCATTTCCCTTTTTCTCCTTCACATTTCTTCTCTCTTTACACATCTCTCCCCTAGTTCTCCTTTATTTATTTATGTAAAGTGGAACCTTGTTATCTCTTTTGCTGAGTGGTATCTGCAGACCCAATTTCTCTGTGTCTAATGTTTTCCTCTGTCTTATACCAAAGATCCTTTCTGGCATGGTTTTCAAACAGTTTTAAGAGAATTTTGGTTTTTCCTGTTAAAATTTTTAAAATTCGAAATTCTCTACTTCAAAGAAGAAAAAAGAATACTTCATGACTCTTGATTCTTGTTCAATATAATATTTTCTCAGTTTTGAGGTTAAAGTCTCCATGAACTCTCAGTGTACATTGGCTTCATCTCCCTTACCAGCACTCAGTACCCTGAGACTAACAGGTTGCATCCACATATCCCCACCAAAACTATGCTTAGTAACACCATGATATTTACCACACACACCCTCTTCCCGTTCCTTATCCTCCTGGAAATCGGAGACATCCGCTTTTGATCACTTCTCCTTCCTGGAGTACTTTCTTGTCTTCTCCAGTAGTGGACCTCCTGGACCTTCTGTATCTCGGGTCACCATTTCTGGTCCTTTCCATTAATTCATCCTTACACCCTGCATCCTTCCCCTCCCTGACTCCAAACTCGAAGCCTACTCTCCTGCCCACCTTCTCTCCATCCCTCCTTCTCTATGCTGCCCCACGCCTCCACACATACTTCTTGTCTCCTGGGCTCAGCAGTGCTGTCGTCCCTTCCATCTCCAGAATCTACCTCCCTGCTATCCTCCTGTCTCCATTTCCACCACACCCCAAAGCAAACATGTGTCCCTGCAAGCACGTGTGAACACTATTGTCCCTCACGAGTATGTCCACTTCCTTGGCATCCATAGAGTGGTTACTTCCTTTTCAGGAAGGGTCCTAGCCTTGAATCTCAGGATCCGCCATCTTTCTCTTCACTTCATCTTCCCTAGAAAGATGACGTATTGGGTCTACCTGTACAGAACCACTCACATGAAGCTCTAATCCCTCTTTTCCTTTCCTACTGCCCTGTAGCTAACTCAGGAGTGGCCTCCTATTTCCTTGGATGGTGGCAACTCTTTTGCATATGGCTTTTATGTGCATAGTCCCATAAATATCTGTCCATGACAAATAACCTACAACTTTATTCATGTTCCTCTGTTGCTTGAAAACTTCCATATGCCTTAATGTTTAATAAATAACATATGTACCCGTCAAACAAAAACTCAAGACAACATACAGTTCCAGAATAATGTTACCCTGTTTCCCTACTGGGACCCATGCTTCATTTACATTGGATTATTGAGTTTTTTTATCAAACATGTCTGTCACTTTTTATAATGCTCATGCTTTGAAACTTTCCTCCTAGGCTTTTTACTTATATTCGGGTTCATGGTTTTCATTTTGTGCAATCTTCACTCCCACTAAGAGATTGAGATTTTACATACAGACTATATCTTAAATATCTATGTGTCTGACTGTGTGATCTGAGCTTTCTTATGTGTGGCTAATGCTTAAAAATATGTATTCAGTTAGATTGGATTCAGGTATTACTGTTTAATGTTATTTTTGTAGTTCTTGTTATATGTTTACAATGAATTAGATATATACAAATTCCAACTGGTTTAGTATTTCCCTTCATTTGGCTTTATTGTTCACTGTAATCGGTAATTTAAAAAAATAATTGGGTTGTAGATGTGAATGTCAAGTGTTGTAAACTTATACATAATTATATTTAAGAATCTCTTATCTCTTTTTTTTAAGATTTAATTATTTATTTTGGCGGGGGAGCAGAGGGAAAGAGAATCCCAAGCAGACCACTAAGTGCAGACCCTCCCCGCCACATACTAACACAGGACTTGATCCCAAGGATGCTTAACCTACTGAGCCAGACAGGCATCCCTCCCTTATCTCTTTTCTGATTTTTGCTTTCCTTTCTTTTTTTCTTTCTCTTCTTCCTCTTCTTTAAATTAGCATTAGCCTTGCCAAACACACGCTATTTAAGAACTTAGTCCATACTGTCGAGAAATACTTGAAAATAATGATTTCTACACTATTGACACATCTCCACTTCTACTACTATTATTTAAGACTTTGTCAGAGCCGTGCGTATTGAGTGAACGGTGCTTTAACACATTTAGAATTCTAAGAGGTAAAGCTAGACCTGGTTTAGGAAACAGGAACAGGAACACAACTGTCAAAGTTTCTTGGAGGTGAGTGAGGAGTGTTTTTCATCCTGCCTCACATCTCCCGCACTGAGGGCAGTGCCTCCCCCCCCACACACAAATACACTCTAAGAAGATGAGTTAAATTGAACTGCTCGAGAAATGTTTAAAAATTAAACTGTTGGCTTATACTCACGTCTTTGGTGCACTGATTGTCCAGCTCAACCTGGCACAGCCCATGCCGGGTTTATATCACCTGCTTCAGTGAACAGGAGCTGTGTCATGACTTGTCAAAATGTCGGTTGAACAAGAAAGTGGGTGAATCACTGGACTCTGCCATTTACATGCTAAACGGGTGTCTTTAAAGATTTTATTTATTTATTTGACAGACAGAGATCACAAGTAGGCAGAGAGGCAGGCAGAGAGAGAGGAGGAAGCAGGCTCCCCGCTGAGCAGAGAGCCCGATGCAGGGCTCGATCCCAGGACCCTGGGATCATGACCTGAGCTGAAAGCAGAGGCTTAACCCACGGAGCCACCCAGGCGCTGCAACATGCTAAATGATTTTAAGAAAACCAAAGCCAAGCACACTGCTGATGGCATGATATAAATTAATAAGCTGAGTCTAGAAGAGTAGAAAAGAGTTATAATTATACTTTTACCTGTAAAGCGGTAATGCTCTAGGTAATTCTGAACACTGCAGGTTTGAAATCACGACATTCCTTTAAAAGACACGGTAATTCGTAACTTACACAGAGGTGTGCATAGAGATGTGAACTTGGTAGAGATGTAAATTAAAAAGTTATGTAACACTGGTTGAAATTACAAAACACTGTTTTGTTACAAAAAATAGGACTTTACACCACAAATAAAGAGGGAAAATCAACATATCAATTATAATCTGTATTAATGACCATACGTTGTACCTCACTGTGAGTACATGAATTAAGCTCAATGCCATTGCTAAAAATATTCACCCTTCTCAATTTAGCTAAAATGATGCAAAAATTATATAACTGACCTTTTCAACAAAGCTCTTCTGAACTTTTTCTTGAAGATGTAAGATAGAGAATTGCTTCAAAGAAGCTTATACTTGAACTTCAAAGTATATTAAATCACACATTCTGCTTTGTTTTCTGAAATCTGCAGCCTTTATTATTCTCACAGACTGTATTTCTCAATCGCTTCCCTTATGTCCTCTCCCCAAAACATCCCCGCAAAAGAAAACACTCCCTTATTATGTCCCTGCAAAGGAAACATTCCGCAGAATACATCTGCACGTTCCGAAATTCTTATTTCTGAAATGGCACCATGGGCAGCAGGACCAGCACATGCTAGTCCTGGAAGACAGGCTGCCCTGTGGCCCTCCGCTCTGCCGCCATCTACCTGAGTGAACCTTGTCCATGTCCTCCCCCATGTGTGAGGCACGTGGATGAAACAATTTCTGTGTCCTTTTTTTTTTTTTTCATCTCTCAGAACATGGAAAGGGGATGCAAAATAGTACTTCATCAAAATACTGACTGCTGCTGGTACTTATGGAAAAAGAGTGAAATATGGACTTGCATTAAGAAGGTTCATTTGAGAAAGGCAGGCTGTTAAGGACTGCGACTCTTCCGCTAATATCCACCCCTCCCCGTGTGAGCTTAGGCTGCACCCACAGCTGGAGACCCCATGTGGTCTCTGTGGCATCTGGATGTGGCCAGGGGACAAAGTTCTTGTTGATGGAATTGGAACAGAAGGGACTGACCACAGTCTTGGAGTCAGGCCACTAGTAACGGAATGCACATCATGTCCTCCGCTTCCTCCTTTCTGCTGACTGGCAATTGGTAAGAAGTTTTAGAGCAGCTGCCTTGAAGGCAGTGAGAGGAATTTATAACCTGAATACCCCTCATCTGGACCTTGCATTTAGAGTGGAAAAAAAAAATCTATGTTTTTTAAGGAACTGAGTACTGAACTTCTTTCTTTTTTTTACATCAGTGAAGCAGCTATACTACTACATGCACTCGCAAGGAAAAGTAATACTAGACCATGATTTATTTTATTTAAAAATACTTTATTTAGGGGGTGCTTGGTGGCTCAGTGGGTTAAGCCTCTGCCTCCGGCTCAGGTCATGAGCTCAGGGTTCTGGGATCAAGCCCCGAGTCGGGCTCTCTGCTCAGCAGGAAGCCTGCTTCCCCCCCACTCTGCTCTCTCTCTGCCTGCCTCTCTGCCTACTTGTGATCTCTCTGCATCAAATAAATAACATATTAAAAAAAATAAAAAATAAAAATACTTTATTTAAAAATATTTATAGTTTCCAATCAGAATTCAGTATTCAAATGCAGTGATTTAATATTGGTGGTTGTCTATCTATGGATCTATCCTCTCATTCTTCCTTCTGTGAGGAAGAAACTTGTTAGAGTAAAGCTAATGCATAGAGAATTAACAGAATGCCCTAGAAAATGTAGGGATTCTGGATGAGTGCTGGGGATACGCCAGACTCCATGAGGATTGCACTATATCTTTCCATGAGCCTGTGATTTATAACACTGAGAACAATGGCCCAGCAGAGACAGCCTCAGCCAGAATCCCAGCTCATCCATCTGGGCATGTCACAAAACCACAGAGCCCCAGTGTTGTCACTTACGAATTGGAAACCCTAAAGCACCCATTGTCCAGTTCTCAGGGCTGTGATAAGGGTAAAACGAGCTCACATCTGGTGAAGCTAATCAGAAATTTTCACGTTTGAGCAGGGCTGCTCAGGTGTGAGAGCAGCAGAACCACCTGGAGCGCATGCTGGACCCACACTGTTGGACTCAGTTGGTCTGGGGTAGGCCTGAGAATTTGCATTTCTAAGTCTTCCTTCTTGACTCAGTTTTAGGTTTAATTTGTTTTCAGTTTTAGGGTTTTGTGTGTTCTTTTTCTAGTTTCTGGCCACCTTCTAGGTGGAAAGTTAGGTTACTGACTTGAGATTTTTAATATTATTTACAGCTACACACTTCCCTTTCAGCCCTGTGTACGAGCTTACAATTAGGATATCTACCATGTTCCCATTATACAACTTCCATCTTTCTCTGGAGTATAGGGTTTTGTCTTATAGTCCAGGCTAATGTGGCTGGTATGAACACAGCCTCTCCCGTTGTCAGTTCCCATTTGTCATGTATCTTTTCCATCTCTTTCAACCTATTTATATCATCTGAAACTAAAATTTGTCTCCTGTCCACAGCTTATAGATGAATCATCGTTGGTTTTGCTTCTTTGTTTCTATCCGTCTGGAGGTCTCTGCCTTTTCTGTAGTCTTTAGTCCATTTGCATTTATTGTAATTACTGATAAGCTGGGTTTACATTTGCCTTTTTGCTATTTGTGTTTTATATGTTCCTATCATTCTGGTCTCTCCGCTTCTTGTGTGCTTAGTGTATTAGTTTTTTAATAGACCAACTTACTATCCTTATTTATCTTCTATTGTATTTTTGCATTATTTTTCTTACTGGTCACTTTAGGTTTATACCTAACATTTTAATTTATAGTCATTCAGATTGAAATAATACCATATAAATTTCAGTAGTATACACTATGCTGCTATTTTTCTCTACCTTCCTCTGGGCTGTTATTGTCACACAAATGCATCCATACACGTTGTATGTGCAGGATTACAGCCTTATAATTACCGCCTTATTCAGTATATTCAGTATTTCCGTTCAGATAGGAAGGAAAAAGTCTTATGAAGAAAAAGATACATTTGCAATGCCTTTTATGTTTATTTATGTAGTGAACTTTACTACTCTTCTATATTTGTTCATGTGGGTTTGAGTTGTTACCTAGTGTCCTTTTAGTTTTTTTGAAGTGCTATTTTTAGTATTTCATGGAGAGCCGTTGTTTTAGTGACAGATTCTCCAAGTTTTTGTGTATCTGAGAATGTCCTTTTATCTCCTTTATTCTTAAAGAACTGTTCTGCTGGATATAGAATTCTTGGTTGACTAGTGTTTTTCTTTGAGTTCTTTAATACCCACTGCCTCTGCTTCCATAGTTTCTGGTGAGAAATGAGCTGCTTATCTTTTGTTTATTCTTTATACAAATGAGTTTCTTCCTACTTGTTGGTTTTAATATTCTTTCTGTGTTTTGACAATTTGATTATGATGTAACTAGATGTGGACCTCTTTTAAGTTTATCTACCTGGAGACCACTATGCTTCTCACACGTAATTCTAATGTTTTTAATGTTTATGAATTAAAATTGGGAAGGTTTTGGATTTTCCTTCAAATATCTGTTCGGCCTCTTTCTCTTTCTCTCCTCTTTTTTCTGGAACTTCTACTGTGCTTATGTTGGTACATCTGATGTCACACAGGCCTCTGAGGATCTATTAATTTCTTGTTTCATTTTTTTTTTCTTGTTCAATAGACTAGAGAATCTTGACTGACCTATCTTCAACTTCATTATTTTTCTTTCTTCCACCTCCTCAAATTTGCTATCAAGTTCTTATAGTGTTTTTTTTTTTTCCATTTCAGATACTGCACTTTTAATGATGGAATTTTCACTTGTATCTTTTTTGATAGCATTTCTATAATTTTATTAATATACTTTAGAAATGTTTTCCCTTAGTTTTTAAAATATATTTCAAATAGTTGATTTAAAATTTTGCTTTATAAATATGAAGTCTGGGTTTCTTTGAATAACATTTTTACAGATTACTTTTATTTTTGTGTAAACACCTCACTTTCTTTGCATGTCTCATAGTTTTTTGTTTGGAACTGACATTTTAAATAATATAATGTAACAACCCAATAAATTAGATTCACCTTTCTCCCTAGGGTTTGTTGGTCTTGCAATTAGTTTAGCAGGTCTCTGAACTAATTCTGTAAAGTCTGTATTCTTTGTTGTATCTGAGCCCTGAGGATTATTCTTGGTTAGCTAATGACTGGATAGTTCTACTCACACACCTGGAACCATAAAAACTCCCAGTCTGTACCACACAGGCCTGTGTGCATGTTGGGGTATGCCTTTAACACTCAGGATTCATTTGGATTTTTTAAGATTTTATTTATTTGAGAAAGACAGACAGCGATAGTGACAGAGACATGAGTCAGGAGGAGAGGGAGAAGGAGGCTCCCTGCTCAGTAGGTAGCCCGAAGCAGGATTCAATCTCAGGACTCTGGGATCATGACCTGAGCAGAAGGCAGATGCTTAATGAACTGAGGCACTCAGGAGCCCCTAACACTCAGCATTTCTGTTAGAATATTTCAAAGTTCCTATGAATATCTCATTCCCTGGCTTTTCCTTTTAAATTTTAGGGTTTGCTTGTTTTTTGTTTTTGTTTTGTTTTGTTTTGTTTGTTTTGTTTTGTTTTGTTTTTGCTCCCAACTGTTACCTCAGTCTGACAGCTGCAATGTTAAACAGTTGGTACTAATTGTTTTTGAACAATGCCCACGATGAAAATGCTCTTCACACTGGGTGATCCAGTAGGTCAGGTCAAGTCACTGGCAGGCCTGGAACATGGATTTTTCAGGGACTTGTGGACAGGTCAAATAATAAGCAGTGTTTTGAATATGGGACTGTAAGAGAGCCTCAGCTCTGATTGTACTCCTCTAGAGGCAGCCTGGTTTCTGGTTTTCCTCATGGCTGCAGAATGCTTATTCTCAAGTATACCATGTAGCTGGACTGGCACGAGAGAAAAATAAATTAAAATGCTGGAAAAATCAGTCTTTAGAGAGATTCAGCTATTCTTGAATTAATGAAAACCTTTGGTTTTGTCAGGCTTTGACGGGGTTCTCAAGTCTTCTATGGAAGAGAAAATGTTCACGGGTCCTTAGCCATTTGCAATGACACCATTTAACAAGTAAGCTTTGTGTAACTGTGTTCCCAAATTAGCTCTTAAAACCAGTAGTTTCAGACATCAAAATAAAATATCATTTAACATACATACATAAATCTGAACACAAGGATGAGGAATATGGAAATAAAAGACAGATTTTCTCCTTGTAAGAAATAACAATGAGCCACCTTCTTCATTAATCTGTTATTACTGTGGCTCTCCATGCTTCAGCAGCACAGGTTAAGTTTCTCAGAAGCATGTGTCAACTTTTAGTCATGTTCCACATTGAAGTGCTTCAAGATTGCATCCTACCCCAGTGTTTAAGCTTCCACCAAGGGACTCCACGAAGATAACATATGTTAGTTGAGTAACCGCATTTTAAAACTAGAATGATTTCAATGACACTATCTTCTATTTAACCTGAACATCTTACTTTTCTCAAGAACTCACTGCTTGTGTTGTTCGATAGACCTTTCTGAAAGTAGTTTCTAAAAACGGAAGACTTGATTTCACTTCCAATTTCACAGTCACATTACTGCTTCAAGTTATTTCACAACAATGGCAATATTTGGACAATAGAGGCATCACTTTAAGATGCTTGAACCTTATCCTACACTCCTGAATTTTGTTAGTTCCCTTATTACATCAACCTTATTTTCTAAATTCTCTGCATATATATTATAAAATAATTTTCTTATGATGTGCTGACATAGTTTGAGATTTTATATTGTGTTCAATTTAAATAGTTCATATTCCCTGGAACCACTTTTAGCTGTATGGCACTCATTGTCCTTCTTATCAGCAAGCTGCAGACTTGGTCCCAATGTTCCTGTTGAAAATTATATTCTCTGGTTGAGAAACATTCTATCTCCTTTAGAAATTTAGAGTGTACCTGTGAGGTTTTGGACTTTTTTTTTTTTAACTCTACAATATCTTAGTTGCTTCAGTCCCCATTGGATATCATGAAATTTCAATTATAGTCTAGAACTATATATTTTGTTTCTTTCTGTTACTCTGCTGAAGGATGACCCTTTAACATAATTCTTCACTATTGTCTTTTTTGCAATTTATTTTGTATTTCTATATCACAATACAACAGATATAACATAATTTGACTCTTTTATGTTTTAAAATATTTCTATGGAATTTTAAGAAAGACTAGACTTCTTAAAAACTGTCAACATCCAGTGTCTTCACGCATTCATTGCCCACAGTTAGGAACCAACTGCAGTCTGGCTCTGTCTCCACCATTTCACAGAAGTCATTTTCACTAAGAGCACTGTTTATCTCCCTTACTCATTCCAACTTTCTTAAACCAATTTCCTCCCTGGGCCTCCGGGACAACATCCTTCCTGGAGGCTTCCAGTTTCTCCAATCATCTCTACTTCACCTACCTTGTGAAATTCCCTTCTATTGACTACCTATTAAGGATTTCTATCATCATAGTTGTGCCCAGTTTCTCCTTGTACTGTCCCCACTTCCCATGAAAAATCCCAGCTAGTTTGATGCCTTCTGTTCTATTTATATGAAGATGGAAACAATGACAATGATGGAAGCCCAGATCTCTCTCCTGTGCCGACTTGCACATCCTCACTTGAATATCCCATAAGCTTGCGTGCCTCATGCTTAAATTGCAAAAATTAGGTGTCATTGCTTTTCCAAAT
Source organism: Martes martes (assembly GCF_963455335.1). NCBI lineage: Eukaryota > Metazoa > Chordata > Mammalia > Carnivora > Mustelidae > Martes > Martes martes. The sequence goes on along the minus strand of NC_137889.1, from coordinate 2,634,915 downwards.
CTGATTCTTGTTCTCCTACCATGCTCACAATTTCAATAACTACACCTTGCTGCCCAATAATCTATGCTGATATTTTGGATAACTATTTTATTTCCTCTCTCTGTTTTAACATGCCTAACTAATCACCACTTCTCATAACCAGTTCCATTTCCTAGTCCATGCCCCCTTCTTTTCTTGATTATATCACAACCCTAGTCTCTTACCTGCTCTCCATTCTTCAGTACTTCATCTTCCAATCTCTCTCTCTCTCTCTCTCTCTCTCTCTCAAACATCTGGGCATATCGTTCTCTTTGTTAATACCCTTTAGAGAGTTTACATTTATCTTCCATGTAGCAATATCTTTATTGTGGCTTACAAGATTTAAGCCCATTTTTACTCTCTAGCCTTACCTCCTTTTTCTTTATTTTCCTGTGGTTTTGAAATTCTTTCATTTCTGGGAAGCCAGCATATCTTTCTACAGTGTCTTGGTCCTCTTAACCTGTTTTCTATGCCTGCAGATGCATTGCTTTCTTACTCTCATTTGTTTGCTTGAATTTCCACTTAGCTTTTAGTTTAGATGTTACTTCTTCCAGGAAGGTCCCTTGAACCCTAACATCTGGGTTTGATACCTCTCTTTAGGAGGTATATTTTGCTATAAGCAATGGATGCTCATGGAATCATTCACCAAGTAGAGAAAGGGGTCCAAGGTTATGCTCCACTAAAAATGTCTCAAAGTATACCATGGGAAGGCACTGATAAAGAGATTGCTCCCACTGTTGTTAATACCTTGGAAACCAGATGTTCTAATTTGTGGGGTTTTTATGGATTCAACTTTATTGGTACCACTATCTCTGCTCACTTGAACTTCACATCTAGGTCATGAATTTCCTCCACAACTGCTACCACATCTGAATGTGGGAGGCCACTGCTGCTTTCCATGTTGGCACCATGAAGAGTGTCCTTCTCAGGTTGCACACTTCCAATTTGCTCCTTATAATAAATGTCCTGATTAGCAGAACTTGGAGTAAAGACTTGAGTCCTCCTTCTTAAGAAAGCTGAAGAACCTAGTTCTCTGGGGGCATTTGGGACTCATAAAGCTGTAAGTTCTCCCAAAATATTAAGGATGCACAAAAATCCCGTTCAACTAGAAAATGTGTTTGATATTAACTATAATTGCTACTTTCCCTCTCAAAATACTGTTCATATTATGTTGTCATCTCCTACTTTCTTGTATGTTCTTCACATTGCTTGGTAAACCCAACGAGGTCAAGGATGGGGACCTCCATATTCCCTGTTCTATCTACATTCTCCCTCTCCTCCCTTCACTCCTACAATATACCACAGAAGAATCATGCAGAGAAAGAAAGTGGGACTCTACAGGACAGATACACTTCCCGGGGCTGTTTCCTCACAGGGCACAGGGCACTGGGACAAACAGGGAGAAAAGGCAATAAATCCCAGTGCTGATGGTCTTTTACTAGACTGGATTGTTATACTACAGAAAAATGGCCCAATAGTGACCCCAACCAGCATCCCCTCTTGAAATGCCCTTGTAGTTCTCTCCGGTGAAGGGCACAGAGAGAGCCCAGCTGTGCCAGTCTTGTGGAAAACTGTCCTCATGGAAATAGGATGCCAGGACAATGGATAATCCCTCTATCCCATCATGGCACATCCCTAACACTTATCAGTCTCAGACAGTATTAACGAGATGCTCATCTTTGCCACGTACTTGGGCATCATTTCAAATTATAGGTTGTCAGCAGGATTACCTATATTCTCACATGTGTGGTTTTATGAACTCTATCATCAAGAAATGTGGCTAAATCTATCTACCTTTCACCAAGACTGAAAAATTAAAGCTCATCTTCAAAGTGTCTATTCTATTTTAGTGGATAACAGAATCTTACCTGGCACAGATCACTATGTTATACTAAAATGTTTAAGAAGTTACCAATTTCTGGCTTGTATGCTGCCTACCTACTATCCCGCGTTCTTCTGAAGCGTCCTCGTGGTCTCCAGGCTGACAAAATAATGACCGAAAGTTTTCTATGTGTTAATATTAATTTTTCTTTGTTTTCTTTCATTAAGTTTTTCTTTGAAAAACTGATGTTATCTATTGAGATACAGTACTTCTTTTTCTGCCATTACCTGGTTTTATCTTGACTCAGGCACACAGCTCTTCCTAGTTTTGTAGCCATTGTGGTTCTTTTCAAATTGCTGGGTTTTGTTTTTGCTCATCACGTAAAATCCACATACTCGAACATTTCATTGATGCTTGTCGTTTTCAGCGGTGACTGCTCCTACTCCTCACCCTCCATTCACCTGCGTTCTGACGTCTAGGCTGATATGCTGATATGTGGGTTTGTCCGTCAGGATGATTCACAGGTCCCTAACCCCAGTATGTTCATGAGTACCTCAGTGTCCTCCCCTTAGCCCTCCTCTGCATCGCTGCAATGGCCTCTTTGCTAGGGAGCTGGACTAGTGCGTTGCTCCACTCAATAATTCCACGTGACTTTGCTAAAACACACATACATCCCCGCCAGGATCCCCTAGGACCCTGACCTGTCTGCCCTCCCTGGGGACGCAGCCCCGTGCATGACTTGGAGCCCTGGGGTCCTGACCTTCCTGCCCTCCCTGAGGGGCTGCTCGGCCATGCGGGGAACACGGTGGCACAGGGTCATGTCTACACAGACCCCTGGAGGAAACTAAGTGGGAACAGGTCACCTCAGCCCTGTCTCTGGGCCTCCTCTCTCCCTGGGCTTCCTCCGGGATCCACCTTTTCCCCGAAACCGGCCTGATTACTGATCATTGGTCACCGATTGTTGGTTTGGATGAACATAAACTGGGACCCCAAATACCTAGATTAAACAACGGGGCATCTCTTTTCCCGCGTAAACAGCAGATCGTGCACCGTCTGGAGGAGGTGCTCTGTGGCCCCGGGTTGGAGGTCCAGCCTCACTATGGGGCTCCCAGGCAGCAGCAGGTGGCGGAGACCCGAGTGGGGGTGGGGAGCAGCACAGGCAAACCCTGTGGCCTCATAAGCAGGTCCAGGAATGTGCCGGCTCAGCTTGCAACCGTCTGGAAAGCAGTCTCTGCAGGCCTGGCTGCTCGCTCCCCCAAACGTGATGATGCCGCCTCCTCCCCCGGCAGGCTTCCCATGCCTGCGTATTTCTTTACTCTTGAAATACTAAGATGTTATTCAGTTAATATTTCTGTATGGGATCTTCATAAATATCATTTTCCTTTAAGTTTAATTTTTGTATAACAGAACTAAACAGTTTTTTTTTTTAATTAGGAATAATTTTACTCTCTTCAATGAAGCAAATTTTGGCCTTTTTTATGCCGTAATTTATCTGGCTTTTCTTTTGAATTCACTGTGCTTGCCCCAAAGTTTCATGATTTATTGATAATTTAGACATCGGCTGTCTTTATCATGCTTTACCCTTTCTCCTAATTTACTTAGGAGTTCTGTAATGATGCTGCTTGATCTTATTTCCTTAACGTTGTCTTCCCTCATTTCCATAGTTTAATTTTCTCATTTTTGTAATTTCTGTTCTAATAAATGAAATTCTTTTTAGATATTCACTAAAATAAATCAGAGAGATTTATTTTTTCTTTCCTCGTGGGTTCTGTTTTTGGCTAGACTGGATTTTCTGGGGTTTGCTGATATTCTTCATTACCTTCTAATTACATCATTTTTCATACGTTCTATACCATTAAAAACAAGCACCCGTACTATGGAATGTTATTCAGTGCGAAAAAGAAAGGAGCTACCAAGCCATGAGAAGACATGCCGGAACATGACCGCGTGAAAGAAGCCAGTCAGAGGAGGCTACATGCTGGATGGTTGCTACTACATGACACTCTGGAAATGTAGTACATTTGTGGGAACAGTGAAGAGTCCGTGGTGGCCAGGGGTTGGGGGCGGGGACAGTGAGCCGGTACAACAGGAAGGATTTTCAGGGCATTGAAACCACTCACCGTGATCCTATAATGATGCATACATGTTGTTACACAATTGTCCAAACCCACAGAATGCACAGCAACGAGAAAGGCCCTAATGTAAGTGACAGACATTGATAGTGATATCAATGTCCGCTGAAGCACTGAATGCTACCCCCGTTGCTGGCCCCTCTCGCTGCTGTAAGGAGGGCTGCCCCGTTTTACGAACCTGCCCCTCGGCTCCCTGTGGCTCAGCTTCCCTGGTGGGAGCAGCAGAGACGAAGCTGTGACTGACCTCCAGGAACAACTTTAAACAAAACCGTGGGAAATTCTGGAGTTACAATGACCTTTCGGAATCTTCCTAGAGTTGCGGGATGCTCAAGTCTGTCTCTTTGCGTATTGATGGGGAACGGGTTTGAAGTGCTCATGGAAAGGAGGTGAGCTTGGGATCTGATGCCGGGGCGATACCCAGAGGTCCCGAAGCCGGACGGCGCCTGCCGCCAGGAACAGCAGCACCGGTCATCAAGTCCTTCTGGGTGAGAAGTCCAGGGAAAGGTCACAGATTGTACCAGGTTGTGTCCTTTCCAGAAAGGTTTAAGAAAGGAAGACAGGCTTAGGGAAGGTTCGGAAGAAGAAAGGAACAACTGAGTCATTTTCAAAAACGTGAAGATCGGTCATACAGCAGGATTGCTTTTCTCTATGAATTCATATCTCCAGTTTTAGATCTGGAAAATACCATTCCACAGCAAAGGGTGTGGGTGTCAGTCCTAGAGCACAGACTCAGCGCTTGACACACTCCCACTGCGTGAACACTAAGACCAGTAGGCAGTCGGACCTCTGCCCATTTCCAGACTCTGGCAACCTCGTGTCCATTTTCCTGGTTTCATATTCCCACCCCTCCAGTGCTGCACTCTTTCTGGGGTCACATAATCTTTATAGAGCAGCATATCAAGATTTATACACGTAAGTAAAAATGTGCCCTTTCTTTATTCCCCTCCACTGAATTAAGGCACGTTTTCAGGTCTTTTATTTCTAGAGCAACCTCAAATATTTCTCGCCAAGTTTCATACTCAGCCATTAATACTCTTGTTGCAAACATGCCCGGAGGCAAGGCTGAACCCCCTTGCATTTAAATCTCTCCGTGTGTGCGTGTGTCCATGTGTCCGTGTGTCTGTGTGTGCGTGCGTGTGTGCGTGTGTGTCCGTGTGTCCGTGTGTCCGTGTGTCCGTGTGTCTGTGCATGCGTGCTTTTCCTTCCAGCTGCTTTGTTCTGAGACATGTATATTTCCCTTCGGGAGCCGTGTTCAAGAAAAACTAGAAAATCCAAGGTTTAAAAATACTGCCTCAAGTCCCTTGTACAATGCTGCCTGCTTCTCACTCTATAGCCAAAGATAAATTTGTAATGTTGTTCATGGTTATCATTGGATTCTGATAGTCTTAAAAGAAAGCACTGAGGCATGCATCTGAAATACGTGCACTGTTGTTTTCGGTTCATAAGTTGCTGATCATCATAACCAGCTGGAGAAACAAGCCGTTCCTCATTGTGTCTAGTGAAGTACTGGGGGTGCCCCACAAAATGGCAGGTGCTGCTTCCTAGAAAACCTTACAGTGCACAGTATATGTAACAATATTTTAATACCGCAGGAATTCCTGATCATTCACTTCCTAAATTTTGAACAAAGGAAATATTACTTTGAATGTTCTTATGTAAACTATTTTCCTTAATTATTGCAGAAGTGTAACTTTATTTCTTAAAGTAGTTTTGTTTCTGGATATATCAGGGGGAAAAAAGAAAAGAACAGAAAGTCTTGTCTTAGAGTAAAGGGTGACCCTACTGTGGAATGTGATATTAAATATGGTCCTTGGGAGTGACAGCAGAATTAGCACAGTTTGTGAGGTTTTGTGTTAAAATTTACAAAATCTCTAGCCCCCAAAATTAGCCAATAAAGGCTTCCCAGACTTTACAAACTAAATGTGATTTTTGAAATGTAGTTTGAAGGCATCATTTTTGGAACGTGGTATTTCACATTCCCATCCCTCCCCACGCACACACCCTGTTTATCCCATAGGAATATCTTCTACATGTTTGCTCTTCATTTGTTAGGGAACATACCTGTTAGTTTCTGGGAAACAAGTGATACACAAGTGTTCACATTAGTAGACAGGCCCACATATCTTCCACCACTTTGCAAGCTCTTTGTCACAGAGAAATTTCCTGGAGAACTCCATGCAGACAAACTGCATATCTGAGCTAGTATTTGTCCCTGGGACAAATTTATCACTGGGAAATTCAGAGAGCAGAGATTTCACATTTTTTTTTTCTACCAAGAACAGATTTTTGTCTTACATGAATGCTATGCTCTTAAATGTCTCAACATTCCATGATCATTTAAAGCATCCGTTTTATTATTTTCAGGAATATTGTCTTTCAAGTCCGCCACCCACCTAAATGCATCTCCTAACAATTTAAATCTTGGGATATCACGTTTTCATCACACGAATTCTATGTGATTTATATTAATCTAGCTACAGGTAAGGGGGCAATAATAATCAGATTATTCAGAGTTAGACACTGAAGAAATCTCCCCATTTTCTTGTTTTGATATTTCCGTTTACTTGATGAAGAAACCAAGGCTTGGATATATTGAAAAATCTTGATAATTCACACACAGTACAAACGCAGTCTAGAATTTGTATAGACAAAGTCACTGGCACTAGGGTGTGGGGATGCCCAGTAATTTATTCCAGGTAAGTTCAGTACATGGGTCTGTGTCAGTGATAAAGTTCAGAGACTTGAAATATCTTCATGTTTCCTTATTAAATCGAGAGCACATGAAGACGAGGTAATGAATGAATTCCCGAGTAAAGTCTGTCTATAACCAGCCCACTCAGTCCATAGACCCACCTAATGGCTATGTCTTCAGTTCTTAAATGAATAAATAGTGTGGGCATGTCTGAATTTGTCACCTACCATCCTGGAGCCTTACCTAGTGGCTCAGAAGCTGTCATATACGAATGAACAAGGGGATGCCCCACAACTGGCCAAGACTTAACATCAGCAGCATAGTCCAGCCCTCGGGGCTTGGGAGCTACCCTTACAAGCAGGAAGGGTCTGGAGGTGTTCCTCATCATATCACCATTTCAATGACCAGTCAGGGTCCTGCAAAGCACATGTGGGTCTTGGAGGATGAAAATATGCTTCTGAACACTTCACCAGGCATTAACGTCCATGCCTGATGCTTATTAGAGTGAGTCAACATTATCTGGGTACAGTCAGAAAAAGGATCAGAACAAGTTCATATCCACATGGATAAAACAGCAGTGTGAATTTAGTTTTGCCCTAAGGGTAGCTTAAATATCCAACCCTCCGTCATAACGTCCTCTAGAGAGACCTGAATTACCTGAAGAGCTGCTGATACCACTTCAACCCACTGAATCCTTGGCATCATCTAATAGATCGTGAACCATTCCGGAGACAGATGTGTTCCATCGGATGGAGACAGACTCTATGCACACTCAGAGTCCGTGCCCTCCTTAATGCCCATCACTGGGCTAACCCATCCCCCCATCCCCTCCCCTCTGAAACTTTCAGTTTGTTCCCAAGTCCGTAGTCTCTCATGGTTCATCTCCCCCTCTGATTTACCCCCTTCTGTTTCCCCTTCCTCCCTCTAATGTCCTCCATGCTATTCCTTATATTCCACATATGAGTGAAACCACATGATGATTGTCTTTCTCTGTTCGACGTATTTCACTTACCAAAATCCCCATCCGTGTCGATGCAAATGGTGGGTCTCCATCCTCTCTGATGGCTGAGGAATATTCCATTGAGTATATCGATACCTTTCTCCATCCGTCTGTTGAAGGGCATTTCAGCTCCCCCTGCTGTCTGGCTATTGTGGTCATTGCTGCTATGAACATTGGGGTGCATATGGCCCTTCTTTTCACTCCATCTGTGTCTTTGAAGTAAATACCCAGTCGTGCAATTGCTGGATTGTAGTGCGCCTCTGTTTTTAACTTTTTGAGGAACCTCCGTGTTGTTTTCTGAAGTGGTCGCTCCAGCTTGCATCCCCACCAACAGTGTAAAGACAAGTACCAAAATAAGGTGGGGAGATCCTAGTAGAAAAAGAAAATAGCTTAATACTTTCTCTTAGTTTCACACTTAAACCCATTTCAATCCAATCTTGCTTCAAGTAGGGTCCTGCAAGATTTTCACCAATGTGGATTCTGAGTTTATCAATATTAGAAGTGATACTATATTCTCCTGCATTGTTGTTATATCCTCCTCAATAAAAAAGCATCAGAGTTCACTCATTCGAGTTCTGAATCATTTGTATAGACACCAGACAATTTTTACTCCCATGTAAGTGGGTGCTAAGTCACTCTATGAAAAAGTCATCATAAAATTACTTGTCCAAGTAGTAACAAATTCAGCAGTTTCAACTATGATAATTCATGAAAAGGTGAAAACCAGATGTTCTATAATATGCGTGTTTTATCCACAAGTAAATCTGAAGTATGAGTAGACTTTGAGCCCCTTTCTGAAGAGTTGTTTTAAGAAGGCTGTTTTCTCATTACATCTAAGATTTCTCTTGTGTTGAGTTAAGAGACACAGTTACAAATGATCAGAGGTGTGTGGTCAGAGTCCCTTTGCACTTTAATAAAATTGGCCATTTAAATGGAAATATATCAAAGGAGAACATTTATAAAGCTTTTCACTTATGTGTTTCCTTTTTTCAAATAATATATCTCATTTGCAACACCACATACCCCAAACCTTCTGTTAAAATTTAAAGTATAATAGTGAGTCCATTAATGATGAGCTTTGTCTCCTGAGGGCTCTCAGGATAAGTAAAATAATGGTAGGAATAGAAGACATACAGGCTTGATGAAGTCTCCTTTATAACCCTTGAGCTACAGTCTTGCAACATTTTGACAAAAAGTAATTACTTCCTTTATTTTGCCCAAGGGCTAAATTTCCAACAACAACAAAAATAAGAAATAAAAATTACAGAATGCATGTTGAGTTAAATGTGTAAATGGATGGGAAAGCATTACTACTGAACAGTCGTATAAACTCAAACCGAGATTAATTGCTTACTTATATGCTAAAATGAAGAATAAAGAGAAGTGTTTTCTTTCCATCCGAATTGCTACTTTAAATTATAGCAAACATGTCCAAACATTATGTTGTTTTAAGAATTATGAATAATTCAGTTTGACTCACAATGATTAAAGAATGGAAATGGAAAAGAGAGACATTCTATTTACTGATAAGTAGATTTTTATTGCAGCAAATGTTATTGTCTGAAATAAAACTGTATGCCGTGTGTGGGATTCCTAGTTCAGGAGTTTATGGGAAACTTCTAACTTCTGATTGCAAAAAGCGTTTTTTTTTAGGTTTGTTTGGGGATCTGGCACGCACGTTTTGTTGTAACAGTCTGTAGCCCCACAGAGATGAATGGAGGAGCATCACAAACACAAGCGAGGGGAGAAGAAATGTATTTCACCTGCATGCCTCCCTTGACACTGATGTCTCAAACCAATGGTCGGGAGGTCACACCTATATACCTCTAAGCTTCACTTGTACCCCAGTGGGATAAACCCTACATGCCTGGATAATTCTGTCCACTAGTAGTCTAGGATCTTCGATGGAGAAGAAGGATTCCAGGTCCAGAGAAGTTTTTCTAGAAACTGAGTGGAGACAGAAGAGTTCTGAGGAATGATGGATGGAGCATATCACCATCTCCAAACTGAGAACATGAGCCGGATCCACGAAAACCCACTGAAGGGGAACCACCTGGGCAGGAAGAAGAAAACCAGGTCGAGGCGTATTTTCTGGAAAGCTAAGTTGAGAAACTGTATGAAGAAGGGGATCTCCAGAGGGGTCACATGTGGATGTAATGTCCATGCAAGGTCTGTAGGAGAAAGAACAGCCGACCTTTGTGACCAGATGACACAAAGCCTAGAGAGGGTCACATCACTGGTGTGACTGTCCATGTGCTGGGGATGAAAGTGGGGTTGGAGAAGCGCCAGGACAAATGGAAAGGGAAGACTTAGGCTCTGAGGTGATTCTCGAGGATTTCTACAGAATGTAGTTGCTTGGTGACAGACCAGTCCAACCTCTCCAACAGAGAGGGAAACTAAAGATGAGGAACATGAGCAATTTCTGGAACAATCTAGAACAATCTGGAGGAGGTGAAAGAACACTGGATCCTGGGTGGGTGCGGGGAGGGCATAACCGGAGGGAAAGTGCCAACAGTTAGGGATGGTGGGGCGGGGGGGAGACCCTGGGGGCAGACTGGAAGATTTCATTTAGAGGAGAACTTAAGAAAATGTCCTTTTCTATAAATTTAGAAGCAAAGTGAACTTCTGAGGGGAAGAGGAGGATTCAGAGTGAACTGTGTTCATTATGAACAATGTATGAGGAGTTAATATGAGGCCAGCGTAGATGGATGGGGTGGAAGTAAGGAGATGGTCAGGCCGAGCTGGGAGCCCAGATGAGGGGTGTGGTTTTTCTTCCGGATGCGCTCAGCACATATACTCAATCCACGTGGTCAGAAACACACGTATGTCTTCTTTCTTCTGCAGCCAAATTTAGCTTCTGCTCAGGTGTCGCCGCAGGATAGAGAACCAGATTAAGGATGATCTCCTTACATAAATAAATGCAAAATTATGTGCATGTTTATACACACACAGATCACAGTATTTTCTATAAAGGAGTTCATTCTATGCGTTCTACTTGCAATCTGCTTTGTAGTCACTGAGAAGTGTATCCTGAATATATTTCCATGTGATATAAAGAGGTGAGTTACAGCATTATTTTACATGGTTACATCGCATTCTGCAATTTGTGTAGAATCAATTTCTTACTATAGGTACCTCTTTATGTTTAACTTTTCCCATTATTAAAATAAGAAAATGTCTGTGAGTGTTTTGTGCGTACTTTTTTTCTCACCCTAGATTTCAGAAAATGGAGTGGTTGTGTTAATCATCTTTGGATACTTTAGCTTGGGAATGAGTACCCTCTGCTTCCTCTTCCAGGAGCACAGAGTAGATGCACTTTTCTTATTTCCTCCTGCAAAGTACTACTGAAACTCCCGTGCGTCATCTACAGAACACGGATAACAGCACTATGAAAGGTGGAGAGACGTCAGGCCAGGTAAGACTCTCAGGATCCAAGGACCAGCACGACAGGGAGCTCTGTGGGCTTTCCTTTTGTCTCTTACATCAAAGACATGGGGTTCAAGAGGCTGACACACGGATGTGCTGGTGAGAACAGTTAAAAATGCCCCAGCCAAATTCCGGCCTTTCTAGCCGACAGAAAAGAAAATGGGCATCTTAGGAAAACAGAAAACGACTGTACAACCATGGCCTCACTCCAGCCAAACACCACAGAAAAATGTGGGCCCTACCCCACCCCTGCCTGCAAAGACCACGCAGAGCACCTTCATGTCGTCAAAGCTGCAGTGAGGACACCCCATGCTCCCACTAGACTAGTGTCATAGGATGTCATGGGAGGTGGGAGTTTCATCCCTGTCAGCAGGAAGAGAAGTCCACTCCTGAGGCACCAGCGGAGAGCAGAGGGACTTCCCGCCCAACCGGCAGTAACAAGAAGCTACTCCCCCTTCCCACTGAAATGGCTCGGTGGAGACGCACAATTTTCACCCGCAGCCAGCAGTAACAACCCACTGGGGTGTCCCTGTCCATGGAGACCACATGGGCGACTGTAACTCCCAAGTCCACCCAGCAGTCATGAGGCACACACATCCTGGGGGTCACTGGGAAACTAATGAAACATCTTCTCTTCCACCCCCACTGACCACCAATGAGGCGGGTCTTCGACTCCCCTGCGGGACCCTGGCAGAGGACGCCTGCTGAAACAGAAGACTGAATAAGGTCCAGAGCCTCCCGACGGAACATTTCAATGTCCACAGTGCAACTAAAAATCTTTATAATAAGAACCAGGAAGATATCAAACTCAATAATTTTAAAAAATGTAATTAATAGATGAACCACCATGAAGAGATGTTAGAACTATCTAGCGAAGATGTTCAAGCCATCATGAGACAGGGCTTCAATCGCCTATTATGAAAACACTTGAGGCAAATGAAAAATAGAAAACTTGAGCAAAGAAACAGAAAGGCTCAGCAAAGAAATGTGAAAATGAACCTAATGGAAAATTTAGAAGTGGAAAATAGAGCAGTCAAAATCACGAACTTGGTGGGTGAGCCCAGCCTCAGAATTGAAGGGACGGGGGAAAGACCCCGTGAACTGGAACATAGGCCACTAGAGGATGGGCCTTGAAACAGCTAATGGCTAAAAACTCCCCTACTTTGACAAAGTATATAAACCCACAGACTCAAGACCTGTGCACCCCCCAAGCAGGATAAATCCATGCCAAAATGCCATGCTTACGTTTCTGAAAACTACAGAAAAATTTGAAATCTTGAAAACAATCACAGTAAAGTCCTATCTCCCCTATAGGTGGGCATCAGTTCAAATGGCAATAGCGTTCTAGTCAGAATCTGAGCAGCCCATGGGTCAAAGAGAAGTCTCAAGGTCAACTCAAAAATCCGCTGCATGACGGGGCACCGGGTAGCTCAGGCAGCCGGCTCTCCGTCTCAGGTCTTGATCAAAAGAGACAATGTTAATTGATTATACTTCGTCAAAACGAAACATTTTTGCTCTTCAAACGGCTGTTAGTGGGATAGAAAGACAAGCTACAGAGCAGAGACAATGCTCGTGCACCACACACCCGGCAAAGCATTAGTATCTGCAGCATAGGAAGAACCTCAAAACTCAACAGTAAAACAAATTCCAAGTAGAAAATGGGTAAGCGACATGAAGAGCCATTCCACCACAGGATCTACAAACTATAGAAATGATCCCAGAAAGCATAGTCTTTAACCAAAAGGATGGGCGGAAGACAAATTAGTACAGGAAAATATGTTCCACCCCATCATCCATTAGGGAAATGCAAACGAAGACCATCATGAATGATCACGGCATACTGAGGAGAATGGCTACAATGAGAAATAGTGACAATACCAAATGCCGGTGCTCGTGCAGAGAAGCTGGTCCCAGAGATGGGTGCTTTTCAAAAGTGACACAGCCGTTCTGCAAAATCGTTGGGCAATTAAAAAAAAATCATGCCATTACCATATGACCCAGTATAGGTATCCAAGGTTTTTTTCCTCAAAGAAATGCAGAGTGAGACTCACACCAACTCTCCACAAGTATTTATGGCAGTTTTGTTCATGGTCACCAAGAACTGGAAACACCGCAGTCGTCTTTCAATGATAAGTGGCTCGATGGGGTTTTGTGCATCAACTCCATGGAGTATTACTCAGCAATATACAGGAGGGAGCCTTTGATGATGCCACAGCATGCATAGATCTCCAGAGAACTGTTCTGAGTTGGGGGGTGGGGGAGGGAGGGAGGGAGGGAGGAAAGATGGGAGGAAAGGAAGAAAGTAGGGAAGGAAGGAAGGAAGGAAGGAGGGAGAAAAGCAAAGAAAGGGGAAAAGAGCCTGTTCCAGAATGTCACAGGTCTTCTGATCCCATTAAGGTCCCTGAGTGACAAGACTGGGGAAGTGGACGCAAGATTCAGTGGCCACCGGTGGCCAAGGATCGGGTAGGGCAGGAAGAGAAGTCAGTGATGATGAAATTCTGTTTCTTGGCTATGTCAGTATTAAGAGCCTTGTTGTGGTATCGTCACAGATTTGCAAGATGTTATCAATCCGGAAAATGGGTCAGGAACACACAAAGTCTTCATGTAGTGTTCCTTACGACTGTGTGTGATTCTGTAATTACCTTAAAATAGAAACCTTAATTTTTTTAAAAATAGTGTAAATCATTCTTCAGTAGAAATTTAAACTCCCACTAAGAAGATGATGAGTGTCTTCATTTAAACTGTCATAAGAGTGCATATTGCCGGTCACGTCCTATTTTCTGCCAACCACCCAACTCTACTATGACATGTTTACATTTCTCCTTCATTGGTTTGGTCTTGTTGTTGCCCATTATGTAAAAAAAAAAAGAGAGAGAGAGATTTTTATTTTATTTACTTAGAGAGAGAGAGAGAGCGAGAGAGAGCGCATGTGCACAGGCACAAGTAGGGGGAGGGGCACAGGGGGAGGGAGAAGCAGATTTCCCCCTGAGCAGAGAGCCCAGTGCTGGACTTGATCCCAGGACCCTGGGATCATGACCCGAGGTGAAGGCAGAGGCTCAACCTGCTGAGCCACCCAGGCGTTCTCAAAATTCCTAATATATAACATACTGATGCATCCAATTCTTATTTTATGTAATAGATCTATAAAATGTTTCTCATGGTAAGATTTGATTTTTAAATCAAAACTTTTTGCTCAAAATTATATGCAATAAATATGTACTTAGATGCATGGTCTCTGGCTCTACATCATGTTTGGGAAATAATGCCATTAGAAATGTTAACGATCTCAATCTGGAAACACTTTAAAGAATCAGATATTATGGTCCAAGCATCATGGTCTCCTTTCCAAAAAATGTCTGTCATTAGGAAAGCAAACATAGACCTCTACTGGTATACTGTGTGGTTTTTAAAAAGTATCTTATCGTATTAAGGAGGGCACGGATTACATGGAGCACTGGGTGTGGTGAAAAAACAATGAATACTGTTACGCTGAAAAGAAATTTTTAAAAAAAAGTATCTTATTTAAACTCTCTGTCTTAATGTCTACAAACAAAAACTGAAAATAAGAGCAGTACCTGTTCCATAAGTTTGTGGGAGGAATAAGTGAGAAAAGCTTTCCAAAATACTTATGATCATGCTTCACACTTGCCAAGAACCCAATAAAGATTTGTTGTTTTGATCAACACATTAACAATCCAAATCTGTTACAACAATTGAAAGAAGTGTTACTATGTTAAGAAAGATTTTTCTTTCATGTCCTCTGAAAAAAATATCAACATTTCTTCTGCCCCTCTTTAACACCAAGGGGATCCATGTGAAGGTAAACCATGTGAAGGGGCACCCGGGTGGCTCAATGGGTTAAAGCCTCTGCCTTCGGTTTGGGTCATGATCTCAGGGTCCTGGGATCGAGCCCCGCCTGGGGCTCTCTGCTCAGCAGGGAACCTGCTTCCCTCTCTCTCTCTGCCTGTCTCTCCACCTGCTTGTTATATCTCTCTGTCAAATACATAAATAAAATCTTAAAAAACAGAAACAAAAACACCCTTCCAACACCCGTCTGTCTGTCCTACTGTTTGATGATCCCTCAGCCTTGAACATGCTCTGCTTTGGGATGCTTGACGGTTCCCTCCTTGGTTGTCCTAGCCCGGCTTGAGTGTGAGCGGCCGACGGCCTGCCGATTGCCAGTTCGTTCCCTGGGTGGCTGCCTCTGATTGCCTTGTGATTGCCTTGTGTCCCAGACTCCGTCTTACAGGCCGTGGATTGCTTGTCTGGTTGCCTCCATCTCCCTGCCTGGGGATCAGGGCGCTGTCCCCTCAGCTCCCACGTGAGCCGCGTCCTCACCCGGCCCGGCCGTTTATCAGCACGTCTCATCTTTACTCTGTGCCAACCTGTCACGCCCCCCCCCCCCAGAAGGTGGGCACTGCCGCACGTTGTCCTGTAATCCTCTCCGCAACAGGCGTTGGCTTCCGGACGTGGCCGCTGGTACGTTACGCCACCGTGTTCCCTGAGAGTCCCCTGCCCGTTACCAGACCTCGAGTCATGCCACGTCTCCACGCTCCTGTGCTACACATGATTTGTTTGTCATCATGAATAGTCTGTTGCAAGTAAATATTAAAATGTTTGCATAACTGAAAAGAACCCCTCTGAATTCATATTTTTCTTTTTAAATACTTGTTTAATTTTACCTTCTCTCCCATCCCTTATTAATGTCCCCAAAATACTTATTTCCATCTTAAAGGATTGTTTCCAGTTAAGATTTTCTGCGGTCAGAGTACTTTCCTTTTCTTCTCACTATGCAGAGAACTGTAAATGCAGTGACTTCTGATACACAGCCTTTATTTCTCCTTCAGTTCTCTTATATTTTTCTTTTTCCTTATTTTTTTGCCATTTTTTACCAATTTCATAACTTGTTAGCTAACCACTTAAAATTCTGTTTTATTTCATCTTGGTAGCACAATCTTTAAGCTCTGCTCTCATTTAGTTGTTTACTTTCCAAATTATCTTTTCCTCTTCTCCACTGTCTTACCTTTTTAAAGTTGATCAAAATATTACTTAAATTAATGTTTTAAAAATCCTTTCATGTTCTGCTAAGAGTCGTTTCAGAATTTCATAAACATCACAACTAAAATGATTCGGAGGCCTTTATTAGAATTAAATTTATAAAATTCAATATATACTAGCTTAGAAATGAATGAGTTAATTGATATTATTAGTACATGGACATTCTTTTTTCTGTATTTTGAATCTATTCATTAACACTAAGTGTGGCCAGTTGCTTTAGATAGACAAAAATGCCCATTAAATAAAATTCTAAGGAGCAAGTGAAAACCTACGTATGATAGCTCAAAAACACAGGTGCTTGGAGCCCATGTATTTTGTATTAGAAAGACAGAAATTCTTTGTATCATTAACAGATATCGGAGTATTTTATTTGTAAAAATAAATTTAAAAATGACCAAGTACAACATAGTTTCTAAATAATGGCACCCAAAGTTAAATCTAGAAAGGTAAATCTGGAATTAAGTTTGTGATAAAGATGACAAGAAGCTCAAGGTAGGTTTTTCCAAACAGCCTTTGGTGGTTAACAGAGAAAAAACAGCACTTCCTTTGTACGCCGGACCTTAACATTCTAAACTGTTTCCATTTTATTCACTCGTCCGTTGTTAGTGGTTTCAAATAAACATCTCAGTTTTTTGTTGTCCTATACTATTTAATAATTTCATCTGATTTTTTAAACTGTGATAAAATACACGACATAAAACCATCTTAACCATTTTAAATATATAATTCTTTGTAATTAATTACATGCATATTGTTATTCAACCATTACCACCATCCATCTCTAGAACCTTCTCCTCTTCCCTAACTAAAACTCTGAGCCTATTAAACGGTGACTACCCATCCCCCCACCCCAGCCCCTGGCACCCACTCTTCTACTCCTGTCTCTGTGATTGGATATTCCAGGAACCACGTAGAAGAGGAATCACAGCCCTTTGATGACTGGCTTATTCCCTTAGCATGATGTCCTCAAGGTTCACCCATTTTGTAGCATGTGTCATGTTTTTTTAATTTTTTAATTATTTTAAAGATTTTATTCATTTGTTTTTTTATTTATTTGAGAGAGAGAGAGAGTGAGTGTACAAGCAGGGGAAGGGGCAGAGGCAGAGGGAGAAGCAGGGTCCTCCCTGAGCAAGGAACCCAACATGGGGCCTGACCCTAGGACACTGGGATCTTGACCTGAGCCAAAGGCAGATGCTTAACTGACTGAACCACCCAGGCACCCCTGTGTCATGCTTCTTAGTCATGAATAATATCCCTTTATGAGGCTGAATGTTATTCTATGATAAGTATATACCACGTTTTGTTCATTCATTCTTCTGTCAGTGGACACTGTGAGTTCTGACCCTATGAATGTGGGAAAGTAAGTATCTCTCTGAGCTGTTCTTTTTACTTCTCTTCGTACTTCTCACCCAGAAGTGGAATAGCTAGTTCCAGTGATAATTCTAGGCTTACTTTTCTGAGGAACGTCCACCCCATTTTCCATAGCCGCGACACCATTCACTTTACTTCCCACCAGCATGCGGACAGGGTCCAACGTTTCTACATCCTCACCAAGACTCGTTCTGTTGTCCATACTAGACATCCTAGTGGGTATGGAGTGGTATGTCATCATGGTTTGATGTGAATTTCCAATGGACAGTTCTGTTGAGCACCTTTTCAAAGGATTATTTGGCCATTTGTGTTTCTTGTTTGGAAAAATGTCCATTCAGTTCCTTTGCCCACTTTTAAATTGTGCTGTTGTTCAATTTAGGAGTTATTTAATCATTTTTAGATAAAACCCCTTATCAGATATATAATTTGAAAATTATTTCTCCCAATTCCACAGGTTGTCACTTACTCTGTTGAAACTGTCCTCCTTTGATACATGTAAGATTTTAATTCTGATAAACATCAAATTATACATTCCCTTGGCCATGGCCAAGAAGTCATTGTCAAATTCTATGCCTTAAAGCTTCGCATCCCAATTTTCTTCTTAGAGTGTCAGTTCTTATATTTAGGTCTTTGCTACATGATATAAGATAAAGGTCCAACTTCACTGCGGATATCTGGTTTTCTCAATACTGTCGAAAAGACAATTCTTGCCCCATTGTGTGGTCCTAGCACTTGTCGGAAATCATGTGGTCATCTAGGAGAGTTTATTTCTGGGCTCAGCATTCCATTGGTCTCTACGTCTGTTTCTAGGCCACTATCACACAGTCTTAATTACCATAGTTTATAATACGTCTTGAAATCAGGAAATGGAAGGCCTCCAGCTTGTCCTTTCTCAAGATCATTTGGGCTATTCAGGGTCCTTTGAGGTGTCACATGAGTTTTAGGATGGAGTGTTCTATTCTGGGAAAAAAAAAAATCATTGAGATTTGCTAGGGATTGCTCTGAACCTATATATTGCTTTGGGTAGAATTGACATTTTAGCAGCATTAAGTCTTCCAATCCAGGAAAAGGTGATTTTTCCCACCTTTTTGTGTTTTTTTTTTTTTAAATGCATTTTAGCAATATTGTTGTAGCTTTCATTGTACAAAAACTTCACCACCTTGGTTAAATTTATTCCTAAATTTTTATTCTTTTTGATGCTATTGTAAGTGAGATTGTTTTCCGAATTTTCCTTTTGGAAACACAAGTGATTTCTGGGCATTGATTTTGTACCGCAACCTTGCTGAATTTGCACATTAGTTCTAACACTTTTTTTTTTTAATGGAATTCCTCTGGTTTTTAAACAAGCCAAAACTTTCTATGGCTTCCAAAGGCACTAAAATCAGCATTTTACTGTATAGAAGCTAAAGTGCCATCTGGCAACTTCCGGTTAAAGTTAGCCAATGTTATATTTAGGTTCAAATTTGTTGTATTTTAATATTATGTTTTCTCCATGGTTTAGACGAATACATTGCAGGGAAAAAGAACTTTTTTTTTTTTTTTTCTGCACAGCTGGATGGAAAATATTTAAGAGTGTTTAACACCCACAGCAGCAAAATTGTAGAACTTTTACCCAATTTTGTATTATTAGTCTATAAATCTTTTCTATGCCTGACTAGGGGCAACGTAATCCCCAAGCAGAGGTATAATTCAAGAATTAATGTAATGTTAGGAGAACGCTGCTTACTCTGACACGCTTAGGCTGAAAGACAGGGTAATATTCAAAATATTTCAAGGTGGTGCAGCACGAGCTTCAAACACTGAGGAACACCGTGTCCGACGGGAAGTCCCCGAAGGCACTAGCGAGTGTCCAGCATCGTCCGGAGGGAAGGACGTGAAGATGCGCTTTGAAGCAGGAAGAAAGCGGCCACCCTGCCGGCCGGCTGAGAAAGCATTGAATGCAAGAAGGCTGGAAAACTGGCCGGACGCTGTGTTTTCAGCCTCCCCAGCTTCGCCTCTGACAGTCCCAGAAACCAAAGGCCGTCTCGTACAGGGGCAGCCATGTGGTTCAAGGAGACACGACGTCTTCAACGTTAGTAACTGTCTTCCAAAGAGGGCCGTGGGCTGACGTTAAGTGTGCGTGTAATGAGACGGCTGTAACGTGAATTTAACGTTCTCTGCCAGTGTACTTTTATTCTGGGTCCCGTGTGGTCTGCTTATGCAGTGTTTTGTGCTGCTCTTTCCCAATAACCCAGGGATTGCAGTGTTTCCTCCATCTCAGTTTACAACCCGTCGTCTGGTCCTCTGGAGTTTGTCCTCTCCTAGCCCTCCCCAGGGGCACACAGTTTCCTGGCTACAGGAAAGTACCTTCAGGGCGTGGACATTGGGAATGTGTGTGGCGTCTCTCCCCTCCGCGGCCGCCCAGTAAAGGAGCCTTCCCTGATCTGCTTTGGTCTTTGGCATCCATCCCCCCTGCTGTCTGGGGAGGAGGTCGAGTGACCTTCTGTCTCTGGTCCCCAGAACATGAACGCTTCATCCTTCCTACTTGCCCCAAACACCCAGGCCCCTCGGGCGACAGCTACTCGTCGGACATCCTTGCAAATGCAGAGTGTCCCACTTGCCTTCTGATGAAAACATGCACGTTCAGGAGGCTCTCACACCGTCTCCTGAGCACCCCGACCTGCCGCAGGAAAATGTCTTTCTCCCACCCCCATGCCGTGCTCCCCGGTTTCAGTAGAAACCAACCTACAGGTCTTCCCAGCCTTTGACCCCACCTTTGTGGAGCCCTCCTGTGACCCACCTGCTCTCCCTCCTGCCCCTCGAGGAGTCCCCGCAGCAACAGGTAGTTTGCTGATCACCGTCAACTGCTCAGCAGCGCCCGAGCTGTGGAACCTGAGAAAACGTGGATCCACGCTGAGCACTGTTACGTGACCCAGGAGCCCGTGATGCAGCTCACGGTCCCAAATTTGCCTCATTGTTTTCTGCACTCGGCTCGGAAGGCACATGCTTTGGAAATGCCTTAGCCTCAAAATCTATATTAATGAAGAAAGGGGACAGAAAAAGAAAAAGGACGTAACAATCACAGAAATTATTACTTCTTAAGTGTAACACTATAGTGTGTTATTGATCAAGGGTCCCGGCTGCCTTATAAGAAACTCTTTTTTCTCTTTCTTTCATTCAAGTTCTTAGTTCTTGACTCATGATAGCTGGAGAAAGTTAAGCCGCTGTGCCAAGCTGCCAGTTACCTACAGTAAGAGTCTGGGAATGACACATGGACCATATCAGTGGACAAACAAAATAAGCAAGATAAAAAAAAAAATAAGCAAGATATAGTCAAGAAAGGTAAAAGAGAAAGAAACAGGAGAAGGAGAAGGATGGGGGAGGGGCAGAGAAACAGATCCAGATTAAGAAACCTGATCTGGGGCTCTCACCCTCTGAGTGAGGGTAATGGAAAGGGGCCAAGACGGATCCCGTGACGGAAGATGGAAGTGGCCGCTTGGGGCGCCGAGGAGCGCGGCAGTCAGGTCGAAGTAAGCAAATGCAGCCATGCAAAGTGCAGCCACGGGCCTGACGGACACCCTCTTCGTGGGGGTGGTAAAATTGTATGCGATCGCCTTATTCAATTCAGTGGGGGATGGGAGAGGTCATAAAAGCACATACTTTTACCGTCCAACCAGGAGGGCAAGACCCTGGGAAGACCTTTGAATGGGGAGGAGAGCAGCCTTAAAACCTCTAGATAGATCCTGGATATCAGCCTTTTGTCTGTAGTGTCATTTGCAAATATCTTCTCCCATTCCCTGGGTGGCCTCTTTGTTTTGTTGACTGTTTCCTTTGTTGTGCAGAAGCTTTTGATCTTGATGAAGTCCCAAAAGTTCATTTTCGCGTTTGTTTCCTTTGCCTTTGGAGACATGTCTTGAAAGAAGTTGCTGTGGCTGATATCGAAGAGGTTACTGCCTATGTTCTCCTCGAGGATTCTGATGGATTCCTGTCTCACGTTGAGGTCTTTTATCCATTTCGAGTTTATCTTTGTGTACGGTGTAAGAGAATGGTCGAGTTTCATTCTTCTACACACAGCTGTCCAATTTTCCCAGCACCATTTATTGAAGAGACCGTTTTTTTTTCCACTGTGTATTTTTTCCTGCTTTGTCGAAGATTATTTGACCATAGAGTTGAGGGTCCATATCTGGGCTCTCTACTCTGTTCCACTGGTCCATGTGTCTGTTTTTATGCCAGTAACATGCTGTCTTGGTGATCACAGCTTTGTAGTAAAGCTTGAAATCAGGTAACGTGATGCCACCAGTTTTATTTTTGTTTTTCAACATTTCCTTAGCAATTCGGGGTCTCTGATTCCACACAAATTTTAGGATTATTTGCTCCCGCTCTTTGAAAAATACCGGTGGAATTTTGATCGGAATGGCATTAAAAGGATAGATTGCTCTAGGCAGTATAGACATTTTAACAATGTTTATTCTTCTGATCCAAGAGCATGGAATGGTCTTCCGTCTTTTTGTGTCTTCTTCAATTTCTTTCATGAGTGTTCTGTAGTTCCTCGAGTACAGATCCCTTACCTCTTTGGTTAGGTTTATTCCCAGGTATCTTATGGTTCTTGGTGCTATAGTAAATGGAATCGATTCTCTAATTTCCCTTTCTGTATTTTCATTGTTAGTGTATAAGAAAGCCACTGATTTCTGTACATTGATTTTGTATCCTGCCACATTACTGAATTGCTATATGAGTTCTAGTAGTTTGGGGGTGGAGTCTTTTGGGTTTTCCATATAAAGAATCATGTCATCTGCGAAGAGAGAGAGTTTGACTTCTTCCTTGCCAATTTGGATACCTTTTGTTTCTCTTTGTTGTCTGATTGCTGTTGCTAGGACTTCTAATACTATGTTGAACAAGAGTGGTGAGAGTGGGCATCCTTGTCGTGTTCCTGATCTCAATGGGAAGGCTGCAAGCTTTTTCCCATTGAGGATGATATTTGCTGTGGGTTTTTCATAGATAGATTTGATGAAGTTCAGGAATGTTCCCTCTATCCCTATACTTTGAAGCGTTTTAATCAGGAACGGATGCTGGATTTTGTCAAATGCTTTTTCTGCATCAATTGAGAGGACCATGTGGTTCTTCTCTCTTCTCTTATTGATTTGTTCTATCACATTGATTGATTTGTGAATGTTGAACCATCCTTGTAACCCAGGGATGAATCCCACCTGGTCATGGTGGATAATCTTTTTAATGTGCTGTTGGATCCTATTTGCTAGGATCTTGTTGAGAATCTTAGCATCGATATTCATCAGTGATATTGGTCTGAAATTCTCCTTTTTGGTGGGGTCTTTGCCTGGTTTGGGGATCAGGGTAATGCTGGCTTCATAAAAAGAGTCTGGAAGTTTTCCTTCTGCTTCAATTTTTTGAAACAGCTTCAGGAGAATGGGTGTTATTTCTTCTTTGAAAGTCTCTTAGAATTCCCCAGGGAATCCGTCGGGTCCTGGGCTCTTGTTTTTTGGGAGGTTTTTGATCACTGCTTCAATCTCGTTACTAGATATCGGTCTATTCAGGTTGTCAATTTCTTCCTGGTTCAATTTTGGGAGTTTATAGTTTTCCAGGGATGCATCCATTTCATCTAGGTTGCTTAGCTTATTGGCATATAACTGTTGATAATAACTTCTGATGATTGTTTCTATTTCCTTGGTGTTAGTTGTGATCTCTCCCTTTTCATTCATAATTTTATTAATTTGAGCTTTCTCCCTTTTCTTTTGGATTAGTGTGGCCAATGGTTTATCGATCTTATTGGTTCTTTCAAAAAACCAGCTTCTAGTTTCATTGATATGTTCTACTGCATCTCTAGTTTCTACCTCATTGATCTCTGCTCTAATCTCGATTATTTCCCTTCTTATGTGTGGAGTTGGTTTAATTTGTTGTTGAGTCTCCAGTTCTTTAAGGTGTAGAGACAGCTGGTGTATTCTGGATTTTTCAGTTTTTTTGAGGGAGGCTTGGATGGCTATGTATTTCCCCCTTAGGAATGCCTTTGCTGTATCCCATAGATTTTGGACTGAAGTGTCTTCATTCTCATTGGTTTCCATGAATTGTTTAAGTTCTTCTTTGATCTCCTGGTTGATCCAAGCATTCTTAAGCAAGGTGGTCTTTAGCTTCCACGTGTTTGAGTTCCTTCCAAACTTTTCCTTGTGATTGAGCTCCAGTTTCGAAGCATTGTGATCTGAGAATATGCAGGGAATAATCTCAGTCTTTTGGTATCGGTTGAGCCCTGATTTGTGACCTAGTATGTTGTCTATTCTGGAGAAGGTTCCATGTGGTTGATATCCAGGATCTACAAAGAACTTCTTAAACTCAACATGCACAAAGCAAATAATCATGTCAAAAAATGGGCAGAAGACACGAACAGACACTTCTTCAATGAAGACATACAAATGGCTATCAGACACATGAAAAAATGTTCATCATCACTAGCCATCAGGGAAATTCAAATTAAAACCTCATTGAGATACCAACTTACACCAGCTAGGATGGCCAAAATTAGCAAGACAGGAAACAACGTGTGTTGGAGAGGATGTGGAGAAAGGGGAACCCTCTTACACTGTTGGTGGGAATGCAAGTTGGTGCAGCCACTTTGGAGAACAGTGTGGAGAATCCTTAAGAAATTAAAAATAGAGCTTTCTTATGACCCTGCAATAGCACTGCTGGATATTTACCCCAAAGATACAGATGGAGTGAAAAGAAGGGCCATCTGTACCCCAATGGTCATAGCAGCAATGGCCATGGTCGCCAAACTGTGGAAAGAACCAAGATGCCGTTCAAGGGACGAATGGATAAGGAAGATGTGGTCCATATACACTATGGAGTATGATGCCTCCATCAGAAAGGATGAACACCCAACTTTTGTATCAACATGGACGGGACTGGAAGAGATGATGCTGAGTGAAATAAGTCAAGCAGAGAGAGTCAGTTATCATATGGTTTCACTTATTTGTGGAGCATAACAAATAACATGGAGGACATGGGGAGATGGAGAGGAGAAGGGAGTTGAGGGAAATTGGAAGGGGAGGTGAACCATGAGAGACTATGGACTATGAAAAACAATCTGAGGGTTTTGAAGGGGTGGGGAGTGGGAGGTCGTGGGAGCCAGGTGGTGGGTATTATAGAGGGCATGTATTGCATGGAGCACTGGGTGTGGTGCATTAACAATGAATTCTGTTACAGTGAAAAGAAATTTAAAAAATAAAATAAATACAAATAAAAATAAATAAAAACCCTCTGGATAGTGTTTTGTTTCCCTTCTTGTTCTTGACACTGGGTCCGGGGGAGCGGTTAGCTAACTGAGAGAGACTGTTTCCTGGAGAGAGAATCGTGTTAAAAAAAAAAAAAAAACAATAAAGGGGCACCTGGGTGGCTCAGTGGGTTAAAGCCTCTGCCTTCGGCTCAGGTCGTGATCCCAGGGTTCTGGGATCGAGCCCCGCATCGGGCTCTCTGCTCCGCAGAGAGCCTGCTTCCTCCTCTCTCTCTGCCTGCCTCTCTGCCTACTTGTGATCTGTCTGTCAAATAAATAAATAAAAACTTAAAAAAAAATAAAATAAAATCCTGGTTTTCCTACAAAACAGTGAAAGAAAAATGAAGAGCTGTATATATGTATTTTATATATATGGGTGTGTAAGTGTATATATAATATATATAAAACTATATATTATATTATATGTATTATTGTGTGTATATTTATTATATACACAGTTCTTTATTTTTGTTATAGAAATAATTTGTTTTATATATAATTTGTTTTATATATCTATATCATATTATATATAATATAAATTTATACATATTTATATTCAGTATAATTATAGTAATGAATTATGTTAATTTGTTAATATAATTATATCAAATAATATATTTAATATGGTTTTTATATTTATATTATATGATATTATTTATTTTATATTATATTTATAATATATAATTGTATATATATAATATACATTTGTTTAAATTTAGGCAGTTTCCAATGAGGAACACAGACCACAAGCACACCATGCCTTCCTCTGTGACCCTCTGAGAGACAGAGGACTAGAGAGACTAGTGATGTGGTCATGATCGGCACTCTTTATTTTTGTTGTTTATAAAAACATTTCACCAAATGGTTTGCCAACTTTAACTTAATCATGGATGAACCTGGAAGGGTCCCTTTCACTGTTCCATGAATTCCGATCGCTTGATACTGTTAGCAAGCCCTTCTCCTGGTGTTTTTCACAGAGACTGAGTATTCATTGGCATGAAAGATGTCATACATTTAAAGCACTTTGGTCAGACTCAGAGAATTCTGTGGCCTGTGGACAGAAGATGTTTCTAGAGATGGTGGCTTAGCAAATAAAGTTCATGATTCTGTGGAAGTGAACCAAGGCCATTTGGGAAAGACTGCATTACACATATATTCTCACTTAATTTTCAATATTCTAAATGATCTTTATTCGATTCCTAAACAGAATTTCCATATCATTTTTCAAGAAGAACATGTTGTTATGATCGCAAAGTCACTTACTGTTGACAAGTGAAAGCTACTTCCAACAAAATGAGGTAGTGTGAAGACCATCTTGAGTCAAAATCACTAATAATGATTGAGTCCTATGGGGCAGCTACTTTTCCATTTGTAACTTTTATTAGCTCCTTTGACTTTCAAAACTGTATTAACAGTTTACTATCTGCCTGCCCACTTTACAAAGGAAGGCAGTGAGGCACAGATTACTCACTTGGCCCATCATTACATAGATGGATTTTGAATCCACAGTGGATTCTGGTGTCTATGATCCTAAGTACTATTTTCTGTTGTCTCTAGATTTTGTAGGATATTATCCTTTCAATATGCTACTACTTCCTGAAGTCATTGTTCTACAATATAACATATAGTACCTATTGTCACATATATAGCGTTTTGTAGAATTCTGTTAATTTAGAATAATAATGAAATGAGGAGCTAGGGATAGACACCAATGGAGTGTTGTTGCTGTTTCTTTCTGCAGAAATTGAACCTCAAAAAATATATAAAGAAAAACAATTTTAAAAGTAATATGCAAGATAAATAAATCATTTAATTTAGAACTTTCTCAAAGTGTACTTTCAACTTACACATTTCTGGAAAATTAATTTTCCTAAATTTAATCAATTTGTAAAAGTAAGAAAATATTTCACTCTCTACAGTCATTGGTTAAAATAAATATGGTAGACTTTTATATTCTTACAATTAAGATAAGTTTGTTTGTTTGTTTTGTTTTTGCGTTAACCATATCTATTCAGAGGGTTTTCTACTTTGTCGTTGTTCAAAAAATTTATTTGTGACAGAAATGGTATTGAAAAGCTTGATAAAAATCCATGTTGACTCATAGAGTTTAAAACTACCATATATTTGTGTACGGTAAAATGTATTGGCACTCAAAATAACATGTCTGAGAGAAAAATGGTAGGTGCCCACAAAATCAATCTCTAGCGCATTTTTTTCTTTACCATTATGATTTATTGGAAGCATGATGTCCCAAGTTCAGTACCTACAGCAACTTAGATTCTTAGGAACTTACAAACACAAAAGAAATTCAGCTAAATTTGAAGGAAAAAAAACAAATCTACTTTACTTATCATTAAATATTTGTATGATAGGGTACATTGGAATGACCTAATGCAATTAAGTATCAAGTGAGATCATTACGCAATGAAGTGTGTGTGTGTGTGTGTGAGTGTGTGTGTGTGTTTAGGTGTACCAACAGACGATGTTTTCTTTCAGTGCTACATTATAGTAAGTATCTAGTCTCATAATGTCAACAGACTGTTTTAAGGAATAATTACTGTTTCTGGAAATGCTTTTGTGTTCACAGTTCATATTTTCTATTGGCATTTTTGAAGCTGATGATATAGAATTTCATTGTGTTTTTTCTTTTTAAGTTCGAGTGTTATTGACCATGTGAGTTTTCTGTCTTTGGAGAATCCCATTTTCCTACACCGGGAGACTATGAGTATTTTAAGGGGGAACGTTTATTTCCTTTTTTCTTTATGCCCTGAGCCAGTCACCATGGCTGGTTTTACCAGCAGCTCAGTTATCTCTGGACTAAGTCCTTGACTCACACTTCCTAGAAAGTGCCTTGTTATTTTTTATTTTAATTTTGATTCTTTTTCATTAGTGGCATGACAATTCAATTCTTCAAGTATCATCCAATCTTTTTTTTCAAAGTGTTTTTTTTTAAAGATTTTATTTATTTATTTGACAGAGAGAGATCACAAGTAGGCAGAGAGGCAGGCAGAGAGAGAGAGAGAAGCAGGCTCCCCACTGAGCAGAGAGCCCGATGTGGGGCTCTATCCCAGGACCCTGAGATCATGACCCGAGCTCAAGGCAGAGGCCTAACCCACTGAGCCACCCAGGTGCCCTCAAAGTGATTTTAATGTTAGGATGACTACTGTCGTTCTTCCGGAGATCAAGAAAATTCAGACACAGTGATTTATATTTTCACAGTGGGGTAACTCTAATTCTAATCCAGGTAAAGGAGGGCGTGGATCACGTAATTGAGCTTCTGACGGCCCGGGTTGCATACAGGCGTGGGAAACTAGCCTGTGCTGGTGACCAGGGAGCACTTGTGGCCAGTTACCAAGTTCAGTGTCCTACCTCAGTCTCAGAGTGACTCTGTCTTTCCTCATCCAAGTTATAAAACAGGAGGGTGAGCCAAGATGCGAAACCGGCTGTGCTAGCCATCAAAGTAAACTGATGAATGACTTTAAGAAATTGTAAAATTCAAAATGGTGGCAAGAACAGGTCTGGAGGAATTTCCTGAGCCAGAACGGGTAGCAGACGGAGCTTGTGGATGGACTCTTCTCAGCCTTCAATGCTGTGTTTGTTCATGTGGGGTGATCTTGTGTTAGGGACCAACTTACACTGTGGACTGGGAATGAAATGGACAGAACATTGTCAGAAACTGACATGAAGAGAATCCAGTGCCGTATCTAAAATATTGCATGACAAAGGTTCAGCGGAAGCCAGGGATAACCGGCTTAAGTGTGTAGTCAGCAGTTTTTCAGTTTCACTTGGAGAGTTTGGGGAGCAAACCATGTACGTGTTCATGAAACCCACCAGAAGATGAACTCAACGATTGGGCAGGATATTTTTTTATCTGTATATGACAAGAGAACAATGCGTGACAGATCATCACTGAAGGGGTGAAGACCGTGAAGTCCCTCATGGGGACCCTGAGACCCATGTCACGCAATAGTCATGGACGCACACCCATGGCTATTAAACAGCAGGGAGCAGGCTTTCAACAGCAGATATTTTTCTGGTTCCCTGATCACCAGAATAGGTTATGACCTAACAAAAGCATAACAGAATTTACTGGAAAGCTAGCTCAAAGTAGCAGCAACCACCATGAAAATGCTGAGCCTATAAGCAGTGGACAGGCCAGGAAACAAAACAGCTCTGGGAATCTGGGGAGGGGCACATAATCAATGTCTCCATCAGGCAGAACTGTAGGTCAATTCGTGACACAGGGTTTCAGTCGATAATGGCTCTTCATTCTGGAATTCGATGTCGGGGGAGAAGGGCTGATTGTCTGATCTGGGGCCAGTCCCTCTCCAGGTAAAGGAGGGGTCTCGGCAGTGGCTATTCTAGCAGGGTCGTGTGGCACCGAGTAAGGATGGTTCCCTAAAGGCAAACTAAATCACTGTAATAAAAAGAATGAGACCTGTATACGCCAGCAAATAAAATGAAATGACAACCATTAAAATATCATTATTCCTAACGACTGGCACAGTCTTTCTCTAAAGCTTGGAAAGTATCAGAGTCCCCATCAAAAACAAAACCAAAAGCAATCACCATTACTTTGCTAATTCTTAACATTATTTTTTCGATCTGGAAATCCACACTCAGATGATAAAGTATATTACATTGCAAAACAAGGACAAGAATGTCCTAGAAACAATCAGAGAAAAGCAATTCAAGAGGACTTTTTTAAGGATCTCTGTACCACTGATTTCAGACACCTGGACAGAGTCAGGACAAATGTTCAGGGAATATTTTGTATTATAGTATTTTGTAGCAAGCGTTGTTTTATCAAAAGTAATGAAGGATTTCCTGATCGAACTCATGTGTGTAGGAGTTTGGAGGTTGTCCCTCACGTTCATGCAACAAGAAAAAGCTGGTCAAACTAAGATTCAGTATCTTTTCTGACCCATCAGAGAACTGAGGTGACAAAGGACAGTGTCACCCTGAATTCTGAAGAGACTGGAAAACCCAGGATCTGGTTTTATGGGGCAAAAGGCGCAGGACCATCAACTCCTGGGACGTTCACGTGCAATGCTGCCTTCTCACCCGTGGAAACGCAGGTGATTCCAGGCCTATGTGACTTTCCAGTTGCACAGGTCCCAGCCGGGCTTTGCTCCCGTGGAGTGCCGGTCTGTGAGGAGCCACCTTCACACTCAGCAAGCACTCTGTGGACCCCAATGCAGATTTCTGGACCTCTTTCATTCTGCAGAGCTCCATGCATCCCCCTCGCTCTAGAACCCTACACCGGACCCTAACTTTAGTAAGCTGGCTTTGTTCTGTTTGCACCGGCCTCTCCTTTGCAGTCGGAACGTGCCACCTGCAGAAAACCAGAGTGACCCAAGGGCTCTTATCTTCTGTGTCTCCTCTTTCAGGGGCCGCAGAGCTGTGGTGTCTGCTGTCCATTGTTAGAAAGGTGATGTGTCCCATGTATCACTTACTTTTCTAGTTGTTTATTGTGGTCCCTTTGCCCCAATCAGTTGCAAAGGAAATCTTCCTCTCTAGCGTATTCTTTTAGGTAAGAATCTTTTAAGTATCAAGGGTTAGGGGTATTTTTACATTAATCAGTGGATCTTTGAGTCCTCCTCCTCCCTCAGGTTTATTGGGATATTATGGACATAGGACATTGTGTACGTTTAAGCTACATAGTGCAGTGACTTGATACAACCTCTCTGCTCGCCTGTTCATCCTTCCTTTTCTTCCAGCCACCCCCCCCCCAGCCACAGATCTTTGTACTGTCTCCATAGTTTTGCCTTTTCCAGAATGTCATAGTGTTGGAATCAATGTGTGCAGGCTTTTCAGATTGGCTTCTTTCACTTGCCAATATTCATTCAGATTTCCCCCGTGTCTTCTCATGGCTTGAGAGCTCATTTCTTTTTAGTGATGGGTAATACCCCCTTCTCTGGCTGGACCACGGTTGGTTTATCCCTTCATGTACTGAAGGGCATCTCGGTTATTTACAAGTTTTGGCAATTGTGACGAAAGCTGCTATAAAACTCCTTGTGAACATGAGTCCTTAATTCATTTGGGTAAATACTAAGGAGCATGGCTGTTGGATGGTGCGGTAAGAGTATGTATAGTTTTGTTTCTGATCTTTGCGGAATCTTCTCTTTTTTAGGCTCTCGTGGAACCACGATATGGTTTTCTGGTATTTGATAGGGGGAAATTCTCAAAGGCAGACACCCCTTCCAAGTTCTAACCCCTCTATGAACTATGGCAAGTGTGCCCCGAAGAGACAACATATACTCTTTTCCAGGAATTAACCCGACTTTTGGCCTTTCGATCTGGTGTCCACCCAGCGGACTGCCCGTCTCGGCTGCCCTCTGTTCGGGCCAGGGGGTCGCGTGAACAGTGCAGGCCTTGTGCCGATCCGCAGACAGCCGTGCTCTTGGGTAACAGAACATAGGCTTTGGGTCAGACGCCCTGGGCTTCTCGTACATCTCAGCCACCTCGGGTCTCTATGACTTAGTGTAAATTACTTGTCATTAGCAATTAGTTTCTTCTAGTGTTATATGGCGTTACAAATAACCCTGGTCTCCAAGCAAGGTCGTCAGGACAAAATGACCGCGCATAGGTAAGGTGCTGACCTCCTGGGCAGCGTATCAGAGGCACTGAGTGCGGGTTTCTCAGCATCCATTACGATCACTGCTGCTCCAGCGTGGGGCTGGGAGCCGCTGCAGGGCTCTGCAGGCAGGATGGCGGGGAGGACCTGAGGTCTCATTACAGTACGATTGTAATTTTTTTCTTTCTTTTAAAAAATATTTTATTTATTTATTTGAGGGAGAGTGAAAGTGAGAGAGATCATGGAGGAAGAGGGGGAAGCAGGCTCCCCGCAGAGCAGGGAGCCCAATGCAGGACTCCATCCCAGGACCCTGGGACCATGACCTGAGCTGAAGGCAGATGCTTAACTGACTGAGCCACCTGGGTGCCCCTATTTTCTCTTTTCTTTAATAGCATGCCAGTATTGCTTGAAATTAAACAAGTCTGATGCTTTTAGTAAGTATGAAAAATAATCTTACCAAATCATTGCTTTTCTTTACACTGTACCTATATAAACCATTGTTTGTCAATTTTATTAGCAAAACGTAAAGATAATTTTTTAACAAGTAGCCTTGCTCTGTGGAAGATAATGCAACCTTTGCCTCTGAGTCTGACCAAAACTGCAGACAAATCAAAACAGACATCCAAAGTGACATGTTTTCTTTTTTTTTTTGAGTAATTGTCAGTGTTCAACGGTTTATCAGTACATCTGTCTGACCAGGTTCTTAGGTCGGGTAATGTTCTATTATTCTATTTCTGAGACCAGAAATAGAATAAAAATGAGAAATTTTACTTGAATATTGTTAAAATAATTCGTGAGCCACCTTTCTGCCAGTTACCATTATGATTTTTTTTTTTTTAATGCAGCATCTTTAGGCTTGTGCTCTTGAGATGTATAGTAAAATAGTAGATTGGGGCATATATTTGTTTTCGCTGCGAAGAGCAACCCATAGCACTTTTGTTGCTCTTGGTAAGGCAGACCAATGGAGGAAGGAGGAAAGCCAGCAGCTGTGAGGTATCAATGTCCTGTCTTAGCAAAACTGTCTGCTGTCTTTCCGTCCCCTCCTGTGACTACACTAACCAGACAGAGGAAGTATTAACTTCTATTTCCCTTCTAAAATCCACTGCGGGATATAAAGAACACAACTACTCATGCTCTGGGTTTCTTTCGATGAGTCACGGTGGAACAGCTCTTCCAGAGTTTTGCCAGTTTGAGAATTAGATGTGCCATCATGGGGACCTCACTAGCTGTTAGATGTGCCATCATGGGGACCTCACTAGCTGTTAGATGTGCCATCATGGGGACCTCACTAGCTGGCTGCAAACGCTGCCATTTCAACTATCTGAAATCAGAGGTCAGTTAAAATGCAGACTGTTGATATGATTTTATTACTATCAAGATGATCAGGTTTTATTCGTAGCTTTGTCACCATTTGTAGAAGACGGTGGTGTATGAGTTACTGCCCACGTGGAGATCGGGGCTGCCCTACCCAGTACATACTACATCACATGTTATAGATACACATCACAATAAGCCTGTTCTCAACTGAAAATGAAATCCATTGAAGCGTAATGTGATTTTCTATGTCTGTGAATTTAAAATTTTTAGCATTTTTGCTTAAACATTTACAAAGTCCATGTTCTAGAGAAGGTGATAAAAGGGCTCTGAGGTCAGATCATGTCCAGTACGACAGCTCATTTAGTCCATTGATTTCACATTCAGTTGTAAATCTCAAAAAAGCAAACAGAATTGAACCTAGTGTTGGTAAATTTTTGTTTTTAAACTACTCATAATATGCTATTCCTTTATTCCTTTTTTAAAAGATTTTATTTATGTATTTGACAGACAGAGAGATCACAAGTAGGCAGAGAGGCAGGCAGAGAGAGGGGGGGAAGCAGGCTCCCCGCTGAGCAGAGAGCCCGATGCGGTGCTCGATCCCAGGACCCTGGGATCATGACCTGAGCAGAAGGCAGCGGCTTTAACCCACTGAACCACCCAGGCACCTCTTGCCATTCCTTTAAATTAAAAAAAATAAAATAATATAAAAGCTGTCTGCATAGAGCTTACTCTGTGAAGTTAGTATGAGCTGCTGTGTGTGCACGTGCACACGCATGGATGTGGGACTATGAGTACACACAGGCGAATGGATTATTGGCCTTGAAGCTTGCACAGAACTCTAGAAATCCAACTTAGCGTGAGAGAGTAAGATTCCTGCATGAACAAATACCTGTTGAGAACCAGCTGCATGTAGGGATGAGTTAGGCGACAGTGAAAAACAAGGTCTGTGCATTTGAGGAGCGTCTAGCATGGTGAGGAAAATAGACAGTACCCAAGTAGCATGTCCATGACAGTTATGTCCAAATCTAATAAATTTTAGGGACACATGCAATAGAGCTGTGAGACGTAGCAGCAGTGGGAGGAGGGCAAAGGGACTTATCTGCCACTCAGGGAATGACTCTCTCTCTCTCTCTCTCTTTTAAGGTAGGCTCCATACCCAGCAAGGAACCGAACACAGGACCTGAACCCAGGACCCTGAGATCCAGACCCGAGCTGAGATCAAGAGTTGTGTGCTTACCCAACAGAGCCACCCAGGCGCCCCCGGTAGAGATCTTTCTGTGGACAAAACACTGAAGCAGGAACACAAGAGGGAGCAGATGAAGGAAACAGCACCTCCAAGGACTGGGAGGAGAAAGGTCTTGGCCGGTGCAAGGACCAAAGGTATTGGTGGCATGAACCACTGAAGACAGTAGAGAGGCATGGTGCACACAGATCAGTTGCAGGGAACATGGCAGGCCTTTGGGGATGCTTAAAACACCTGCTGCCCTTCCCTCTCTCCCTTCGACGCTGGACACGGTGTGCCTTTGCTGTGGTTGATGGAACCCTTATTTCGGGAAGACCTGAGCTGCTCTGTAAGGACTGTGACCATGCTCTGAGGAAGCCAAGGTCACACTTGAGAGGCCAACGTGGTCACCAGTTAACATCCCCAGATAAGCACCCAGCTCCAGACCCCTGCTTGAAGTCACCCCCGGGTGCTGGGTCTTCCTAGCAGCCAGGTGGTTCTTCTCTCTGGTCCCCATATTCCTGCTCCACATTGCATGGCCTCAATATTTAACATATGTCCCACCTTCCCAACCTCTGAGAGCTTCCTACCCAAACTAGATAGCTGTGTATCTGCTAAAAAACACTTGCACGTATAATTAAGGTCGTAACTACAGAAAATTTTTAGTTCCAGAAGGCTTCACCAGTAAATTTTCAAAACATTTTAAGAAAGAAACATTAACAATCTTAAACAAATTTCCCAGAAAATACAAAGGGAGAACATTTTTCTGACTCATTATATGTAATCAGAATAATTTTGAAATCCAGATCTGACAAAATCATTATAAG
The DNA here is from genome assembly GCF_963455335.1 of Martes martes. Classification (NCBI taxonomy): domain Eukaryota; kingdom Metazoa; phylum Chordata; class Mammalia; order Carnivora; family Mustelidae; genus Martes; species Martes martes. The sequence continues at coordinate 2,600,195 of NC_137889.1, read as the reverse complement.
GAGGGAAAATTGCAAACTAATCCCCCTGATAAACACAGATTCGATAATCCCAAACAAAACATCAACAAACCCACTCAGTCAACGTAGGAAAATAGTCATACATGATGACAAGTTGGTTTTATTCCAGGAATGCAAGGTCACCTTTCTATTCGAAAATCGATCCATGTAAAAGGATGCAGCCACTTTGGGAAACAGTCTGGAAGTTTCTTTCAGAACTGTATATTCTCTGACCATATGATACACCAGTTTCCTTGGTTTTTCTCCCAAAGAGCTGAAGACTGTGTCGCACAGATGTTCATAGACACTTTAAAAGGACGAGGAGGAAACTTAAATGTACAGCACTCAGTGAGAGAGGCCAGTCTGGAAAAGCTACACACTGTGTGATTCCAACTCTATGGCGTCCTGGAAGAGGCCAGGTCCACGGAGACAGTGAGAAGTGGTTGGCAGAGGTTGGGGGCTGGGAGATGGGCTGGTGGAGCACGGAGGACATTTAGGGCAATGAGAGCACTCTGCGGGGCCCTGTAGTGGTGGGTTCATGTCCTCCTACATTCGTCGAGATGCCCAGAGACTACAACTCCAAGACTGAGCCCTAAGGTAAACCTCAGACTCTGCGTGATGATGTCTCATTGGTGGGTCGTCAGTTTCAACAGGTGTGTCATCCGTTGGGGGCGCTGACGGTGGGGGAGGCTCTGTTTGTGGGAGAGGAGGGGGTGTACGTACTGTACTTTCAGCTCAGTCGCTATAAATCTCAAACTGCTCTAGAAAACTTGAAACCCTTAAAAAAAAAACAGTCAATGTAATATTCTACCTTAAGATAGCAAGAGGTGAAAAATCACATGATTCTCAAAAATGGACATCGAAAGGCATTTGGTAGTATTAGATATCTATTCATGAAAAAAGAAACAGCAAACCAGGCATGGAAGGGAATATCCTTAATGTAAAAAACACTACAAGTTACCCCATACGTAATGGTGTATCTCTGACGCCTTCCCCTGCGATCAGGACTGTGAAATGGCTGTTTGTTATCGCCACTTCTACTGACCATTACTTTGGAAGGTCTAAGCTGTTAAAATGAAGCAAAAAGGAGACATAAAATTCTAAGACTGAGAGGAAAAAAAAATGATGCTGCCATTTGCAAATACGTGAATTTGTATGTAGGAGTTCTGAAGAGTCTACAGTGAAACTATTGCTTGTTAATGCATCACTTCAAAAGTTAACTAGACAAAAGATCGATGCACAGCTGCCTTTTCAACATAACAGTAACAGAAAACATGAGAATGAAGATATACTTACATTTTTTAAAAAGTTTCTTAGAAAGAACTATTCATTTTAATAAAGTAGAATTTATTACAGGACTTAATGATGGTATGATATTGTGAAAATTACTAGTATAACACATTGTCATCGGGAGGTTAGAGAAGGATCAATGCCTAGTAAACTCAATAGATTTTTTTTTAAGATTTTATTTATTTATTTGACAGACAGAGATCACAGGCAGGCAGAGAGAGAGGAGGAAGCAGGCTCCCCACCAAGCAGAGAGCCCGATGCGGGGCTCGATCCCAGGACCCGGGATCATGACCTGAGCCGAAGGCAGAAGCCCTAACCCACTGAGCTACCCAGGTGCCCCAACTCAAAAGATTTTTATACCTTTTTGTGACTAAGCTTTGGTTCATTATGACAGACAAACAAACACTGCCCTAGACAAAGCAGGAATGAACAGCTCCACACTGAGTGGAATAGGAGTTGTCTCAGACTAACAGCCAGATCCATGCCTGAAGTGGCGTTAGACAACAGTCCCCTTGCTCTGTTGGATGCTAGCCTTACACATTGTTTCCTTACACAAAGGAGGTTGTGCGATCAATGATTTGAGGAAAGGCAGACTTTTCTTGGTGATACACAATGTATCGTATTTTAAAGACTTCAGGAAGTCCATCACTAAATACATCAGACTACCTTGTTTAAATCAGCATTTTTCAAACGAATGGACCAGAGGATCCATTTTCTTCAACCACTCACGAGAATTCCATGAACTGTATTCTTCAGAACATGCTTTGGGAGATACTGTGCCAGATACATACTTCTTGGTACGTCAGTGAGGAACGAAATTCTGTCATATTTTAATTAAATAAATAAATATTAAAAATAAAAATAAAGTTATTTTTAAAAATTTTAAGTGAAAGCTAAAAAAATGTAAATGAAAATGGAATAAATCTAACAAAATATGTAAAAGCTCCCTAGACAGAAAGCTATAAATCATGGTAAGAAAAACTATAAGACTTAATTGAAAGAAGTGAGAGAGAATGTCATATTAATGGACCAAAAGATTAGATCTGATCTAATCTCAAATATATTCACTGATTCACTGTGGTACATTAATGATCACAGCAGGATGTTTTTTTCCAGGGATTGACAACATGATTTTAAAATTCATATGAAAATTATTAGGGGTAAGAATAGCCAAAGTGATCTATAAGAAAAACATGTTGTTGGATTTATAGCACTGGATACCCAGATTCATAACTTGAAGACATTAAGGGGTGATTTAGTGAAGGACAGGCAAGTAGACCTGGGGTTCCCAAGGTGAGCCCAAGGAGGTAGTTAGCACCCCACCTCGCGCTCATCCACGCCACTGGGTCGGAAATGGTTGTGACAAGCCCTCAAAGTGTTTCTGAAGTTTGGAACTCCCTGATATGGACCAATGGAAACCCAATAATGGAATATACACATGTATGGACACTTCATTTATCACACGGTGATCCGTCAAAACAGGGGGGAAAAGACGGTGTTTCTGTAAGTACTGCTGGTGTCTTTGCAAACTCTGAAACAACAACAACAAAATGACCTGTTTTGTACCACATAGAAATTACATCCAACTAGTTTGTAGACCTAAATGTGAAGACAAAACAAGAAAGGTCTAGATTTTTTTTTTAAGGATTATTTATTTATCAGAGAGAGAGAGTACAAGTGAGAGAGGAAGAGCATGAGCAGAGGGAGAGGCAGGCTCCCCACTGGGCAAGGAGCCTGATGTGGGATTTGATCCCAGGACCCTGGGGTCATGACCTGAGCTAAAAGCAGACGTTCAACTGACTGAGCCACCCAGGCACCCCAGGTCTTGATTTTTTCATAGTAAAAGATCCTCATTACCTGAGATGCAGAGATATTTCAAAAGAAAGTATCGGTAAATTTGGTCTTGTTAACTTCATTGATCAAAACACACACTGAGGAAAGTGATGAGTCAAAGACCAGACTCCGAGTGAAGCTGGATTTTATATGTATGTGTGCAGATTGGACGAAGAGCTCTTCGTTCTCTCGAATCAATAATGATGAGGAACAAATATAAGTGACCAACATATGAAAAGATGTTCAACCCAGTTATTCACCAGACATGAGCATTGAAAGCCGGTACGGTATCCCGCCACACAGGTATGCGCATGTGGACACACACATCACACACACACACACACAGAGTCACGGCCACACAAGGAGTAGCTACAACTCAAAGGACTGACCATTTCCAGTGTTGCTGAAAGTATGTGGCAACTCACCTGTCCTGTGCTGTCCCTGGGGGAGTGAAAAGGGACAGTCCTGGGGACCCCCTTGCCAGAGCCCCCCATCACTCATTCCTCAACACTTCTGCTCAGGAGGGCACATACGACATAGACGTGCACCAACGCCCACAAAAAGGCATTCCTCGCAGTGTTCGTAGCGGCATTACCCATGAGAAGCAGAGCCTGGAAACACCCAAACTCTTCGTGCATGGTGGGACGGACGTGTAGTTTATGACTCCTTCCCGGCAGGGGAATGCCCCCCAGGAGTCTACAGGGGGAGGTCCACATCAGGCATGGACCTGTCTCCCAAGCCAACGTCGACTGAAAGAAGCTAGAGAGAAAACACTGCGTGCCATGCGACAACATTACGTGAAATTCAACGAGAGACAAAATCATGGCACAGCACAGGTCAGGACACAGATTATCCTGAAAAAGTCGGTGGGCTCTGTGTCGAGCAGGAATAAAACATGGGGTTTGATGTAAAACGTTTTGTTCTCTGTGGTGGTGACGTAGGTGTTTGCAATTTCTCGTGGCTCGACCCATCCCAAAACATATGGGTTGTGTCCCTCCCGTAGACGTGTCCTACTTCACTGAAGTTTACCTGGAGAACGAATCACACCAACAAATGCCTTAACCTAATAATCTACTTCTTATGGGACCGTACACACACACACACACACACACATACTGATTTGGTGTGCGCGTGTGAATGTGTGTAAGTGTGTGTGTGTTGTGTGTGTGTGTGTGTGCGCGCGTGTTGTGCATGTGTGTGTGAGTGTGTGTGTGAGTGTGTGTGTGTGTGTGTGTGAGTGTGCACACACGCGTACGTGTGTGTGTGTTCCACTTGCTTTGAGCTGACTTTAGGGTCCATCGTAGCCCAGGTTTCCATCTTTGTTTCCTCTCGAGCGGCACGGCTTTGGCGCTGCAACTCCGTACCAAACCCTTTCAGCTCACCGTTCACTTGCCTTCTCCTCCTCCTCGTCTGGAAAAAGATTGGCCAGGATGACTGCAACCCACACTAAAGGAAATCCAACCACAACCATGCACACAATAGGTTTGCTCCCCCGTTTATCTCGGGGCGGCCTCTCGTCCAGGCAGGCGAAGCTCCCTGTGGGTACGGAGCTCTGTCAGGTTTCTCCTCAGCATCAAACTCCGACTCCTGCAGACAGGATCTGAGCCACCCTCGCCTTCTCCCTCGGGTCCCGTTACAGTCTCTCCTCCAGGTGAGGCCAGCCGCCGCAGAGGGATGGAAGTAAAAGTACGTTTTCGAAAAACGAAATGTTTTTTGTTGGTGGTGGTTGTTATTGAATGATTGATTGATTTGCAAAACATATTTTGAAACAAATTTAGAAACACTAGGAATATACTGTACTTTTAAAAAATTAATAAATGATACAATGAATTCAGCTAGAGGTTTGGTTAAAAGAAGAAGGGATCGTTTGGGTGGGTAGAAGAGCTGCATCATACAAGGCTTCGAGGCAATGAATGGGCTTCGCAAATTCAATCATACACAAATATTCAGCTTCTGTGGCTCAGAGAAATTCTGTGAATTTAAGGTTGTATGCTTCACTGTATATCTTATACTATCACCCATCACCTGAATTTTGAATTATGACCACTTTTCAATTTATGAGTAGTTTTTGCAAACATTAATGTTCCAATGAATATTCATGACACGGTTTCCTCACTTCAATCTGTGTAAATCATGAATTTTCATTTTGAGAGCGAAATGTTTTCTGTCTTATGAAAACAAACTTACTTTTCATTAACCATTCAAGAAGATCTCAAAGGGCTCTGCGCTTCATTTTTTTTTTTTTTTTTTTACATAATTGAAGATAGAATGTAAAACTTAGTTCATCATTTCTTCTCCGGCAACTTTCTAAATTATGTCATTGAGGCTCAATGTGGGATGAGATTAAATCACTAGGTGTCTGGAGATCTATGTGGCTGTGTCCCAGATGGATGAACTTCTTGCGGCCATTGTAAATTTAAGCAGAGTCATGTTTTAGATTAACTTCCAATTTATTACTGCCAATGATGGTTCCAGATATACTAGAACTCCTCCTGCTTCATCAGCAGAGAGGGAAGAACACAGCCCGCCTCTGGCTTCCTGCACCATGTGCTTCTGGTTAGGCAGGAGCGTTTCTTCCGTGAACGAGGTTTCTGTGCATGTGGGCACTTTTTGTAGCTTTACATCTGTTTTAGATACTGAGCCCGACAAAGGAGTCTTCAGCCCTTGTATTGTTTTTATCTTTCAAAATCAAAGAGTTCACTCTTCATTCGAAGCTTAGATTTATGTTGTCTTTTCTTGTCTCTCAGCCTTCATGTGATGCAGCATTTGATTTTTGAAACGTCCTGTTTCTAAATGTATGGTTGCTTCTTTTTGATATTTTCTAATAATATCATTGTCTGGAAAAGACTCCCTGTATCTCCTTCACTCAGAGAATAAATATTTCTGTACAGTATATGTTGGGTGAGGTCTGGAGGATCCAGAGTGCAGGAGTTTCTGGGTCCCCACAGAGTTGGGGTGTGCCCTCCTCCCAGAGATGTCCCTCCAAGAGACATCTGCACCCCCACGTTCACTGCAGCATGGTTTACAGCAGTCATGACTTGGAAGCATCCCACATGTCCATCGACAGATGAACGGATAAAGGAAATATGGTCTATGTGTGTATATACGGTGCAATGTTACTCAACCATGAAAAGAGGGGAATCCTACCATTTGACACTCTGTGGATGGACCTGAGGTCATTGTGCTAAGTGAGGTACATCGGACAGAGAAAGACAAATACCGTATGTCCTCATTTGTATGTGGCATCTGGAAACATCAGAACTCGTGGGAACAGAGTAGAATGGTGGTTGCGGGAGGCTGCAGGGTGGGAGAAATGGGGAGACTGTGGTCAGGGTGGAAGTGTCTAGTTCATTATGAGTTTCATTCCCCACCAGCCCCGCTGCTCCCCTCCAGCCCAGTCTGCAAGGGAGGAGGGTTAGCAGGAGGAACAGTGATGGTGTCGCAGACACAGACGTGTCATAGAGAACCTGCATGTCAATATGCGGTGAGGGGAAACAACCCTGTGGTTCAGGGTTATCTGCACAGTTAACACTTGTTTAGAAAAGAGAGAAAAATCACCTGGGTTCTAAAGAGGCCAAACCTATCAGGAAAGAGCCGGGTGCCCCCACAGACAGCCGTGCCTTTTGTACAAAGCTCATCAAATGAAACTTGATTTGAAACTTGAAACACGTTCACAGCCTTCTCTAACAGTGGGATGTTTTGTCTTAAAGTTCCGTTCTCATGATGGCGTGAAGATGTCCCTTGATAACAGTCAGTTCATATGATATTATGTCACTACATGATGTTTTAAAAATAGGGGTGGACACACCTGTAAAGAAAGATCTGATCCAAAAATAAAAAAATGGGCTGAAAAAAAGGTCATCTTGAGAAAATGACCCACATATGTCTTTTTCTCCGAGCCACAGTCCCGGCGGTTTAGATCAGCTTCATGTTGGGAACTTCCCCCACCACCCTCTCCCTGGTCTGCTGGAATGTAGTTTCCCTCACTTGTATATGTCTGTTTTTTGTCCCCTGGCCACATTGCCCCAAATTATTCCCAACCAATCATTCAGGTTTTAGACCTGACCTACATCATACTGATTTCTACTATGCAGATTATCCACTGTCCTGTTTCTGTTGGGATTTCCTTAAAACACATTTTTTAATGAAGACTGTCTTGAAATCTGTTGCCAAGAATGTCTCCTCATGATAATGATTCTGATCTTCATAAAAGTGGCAGGTTCCCTTCTTGCTCCCCAGAGTGATCAGAAGTGGGTTCAAGCTCCAGCTCAGTAAGGGAGCTGACCCTCCCTAGGTCTACACAGGCCGAACTCCAGCTTCCCCGTTGCCTCCAAACCACCCACGAGACGTTGTCTTGAAACCCCCAACCCTCCTGATGTTGCTTTTGCAATTGATTCCTCTGCACCACACTCTCCGCGCTCCTTTTTATGTCATTTATGCTAACCCCAACCGTCTGGACATGGGCTCTCCTTGAGGAATCTTCTCGGCCAGCAGGTGCTTGTGCAATCAGCCGGCTCTCAGCTCACGTTTATCCATACATTCATCTCATGGAGCTAATAGGACACTCTAGCCTCTAGCTATCCTCCTAGTTGATTCCTTCAGGAAACAAACCTTTTCCCTACATTCTTGTTTTCCCAGTGGCAGGCACGGCTCCTGCCCCCAACATGGGCTTCATTCATTTGCAGAATGAATTCCCCAGGAGCCCAGTGGATCACTTGGAGAAGCCTGTGTGGCTGTGATAATTATACTACATTTCCCTTTTCATATGCATAATTAAGCAATGCTGGTACCTGTGCTCATACAGACTCAGCATCCATTTTAGGGTGTCATTTAGCTTCTGATTTATTTTCTTTCTGTTTAAGTTTACTTCTCTTGCAATTCCAGCCCTCTATAAGGAATGGGAGGCAAAGTATTTTCTGAACCTGGGAGCTCACCTCTATCACCGATTCCCAGTCTTGTTTGTTGAACATCTTCAGCCAGCAAAGAGGTTGCAAATTGCCAATTGCTATCTCCAGCTGCAGCAAGCTGTGACACTTAGTTGTAACAGGGGACCGTCTTTCTATTATTTTATCGCATCCTATCATTACAGTGCCAATGATATGATTCAGTATCATTATGTCATTTGCAATGCAATGATATGATGAGAACCAAATGAGAAAACACCACTTTCTGTCACAACTGCAAATTGTAAACTTGCATTCCTCTTTGAGTCTTGGTGATCTGATGCATTTACCATCTGAAAACTCGTATTTTCAAAGATCTTTCCCTATCTTGTTAGAATGTTCGAGAATATAAGAATGTTAAAATGTTAGATTAAGTTATAGTGCATTTGATAAAATGTTACAATTGTTCCAATGGGGAGGTTCAGGGAATAGCAAAACAAACGAAATCAAGCAAAACAGAAAAACAAGCAGACTTCTGGTAATTCTCACACAGCCATACGCATTTTCCGTGACTGTGAGATCGTAGCCGGATCGTGAATCCTGCCCTAGGAGGATTCATAACCCTTGATGAGGGCTTGCATTTCCTGTGGCTGACGGACCGTGTGGGCCAATGGAAAGTCTTGTCTTTTGCTGCGGGCATTTTCTCATTTGGTACGTCTGTTCCCACGAAGACTGAAGTTCAAGAGGAAACCAACTCCCACATGAGCTACTCAGGGATAGAATAACAATAAACAGGATTACAAAAAGGTCTAGTCGAGAAAGTCTTCAGAAAGGAGAGAGATACTATTTCTAAAAGTAAAGCCCCCATTTAAATTCATGTCCTAAAGAGTGTTCTATTGACCTATTGATGTCTGGTGGTCACACAAGCTTCTTCTCAAGAGAGCTCATTGCTTCCCTCGTCAGGTTTGCACAAACACGGAGAGGTGTGCCTCCAAGTCTAGCTCACCTGTAGGAATCCTATGTGTACTCAGGATAGGACGTGCTTGCTTTCCAAATACCTAACTTCTTAAGACCTTTCTACCTTATACAGTGGACGTCCTAGAGGAACTCAACACTGTCCTGAGCCCTACCGGTAACTTCCCCTGGCAGTTACTCACAGATGGGGTGGTGGTGGTAAAAACATCAGTTTGAACTAGTCTAGAGTGTCAAATGGAATTAAAATGATAACAGGGCAAAATAACAAATACTATAAATATGAATTTTAAAGTTTCCTTTAGGGATAAAATATTATCATCTTTATATTGTTCACTAATCTTAATATTAGCACTGATGAAGGCAATAAGAGGTCATCTCTCTAATCCAGTCTCTGGTCCCCAGGGTCGCTAATACACACACTGATCCTGAAGAACGAGATTTTAGAATAGCAGGAGGGCTGGCTGTATGATCCCCTCACTGTGTTTCCACTTCGGAGAAGTGGGCAGACAATGGATCCTGATACCGATCTCCCGGGAAGACGCTAGAAAGGCACCTTCCTCGGGACTCAGTCAAACCGAGGTTCAAACAGGAATTCTGCGTCTTTGTACACACGTGACACGAGCTTGGCTTTTCCTCCTGTAAGGCAACTTGATGACCTGCTTTGGAAAATAACCGTGAGGGTTATAAAGGATAATGTATATAAAGCATTTGTCACAAATTTACTCAACTCGTGTGTGTTTTCTCCTCCTGCAGCAGAATGTCCTTATGGCTTCTAGCTGACTTGGAGCTAATGCGTAGACATTTTATAGGAGAGCAGACCTAACATCTGCAGGAAAGGCTGAGTCTTTGTTCTCTAATTGTTGCACATACCCCTTCCTTCTTCCAATGGCAAGTGTTAATATTTACAACAAGAAACACATTCTCCTTGGTGTTAACAACTCTCTCTTAAATTAGTTGAAGAATGACTTAAACTCATGTGACATTGTAACAGGGTATCTTATCCTTACATGCAATGTCATTTTCAGCAATAAGACTTACTCAGTATTTCAGTGAATAAAGAAGCATTTTTTCTCCCCTCTGGGTCTGATGATGAAGGCAAAGGGGGGTGGTTGGGCGGTCTTTCTCAGACTCATTGGTCAAATTCGGTCCACATCAAAGCTTTCATATTTGTATCTTTACTTAAATTCACTAGAAATGTGTCACTTTGGCAAACACTTACTTCTTTTATTATAAAGAGAGTTGTAGAAACCTCAAGAGAAACGCTAAGGTTGGTTCATTGCCTCAGAAGAGCCTCTTTATCATATAAGCAAAATCATAGCTTCAGAACGGTCTACCACACATCTATGTGCAAAGGAAAGTAAATTCTCAAATGGTGAGAGAGTCAGGACAGTTCGGGGGGGAACCCTCAGTGGATCTTTTCTCTCCTCTTTTTTATATCCTTTATAGAATAAGAGAAAAACAGACTTGGGGGGTCCCTAAGCTCCTTCTTGGCGTGGACCGACCAGCTCCTTTTGTGGGGCTAGGTGAAGAACAGTTGTCTTGCCCACATTATCGGTCACATCATTTGGGGGGGATTTTTAAAATTTGGTGAAATATATAGAACCTAAAATTTGCCATTTGTAACCATTTCTGAAGGTCGGAACTTTTCTGTTGTGTGGTGCAGATAGAGCACATCTGGTCCATCCATCCACCTGTGGGTGGACGCCGGGTTGCCTCCACCCTCCGGCCACTGTGAACGTGCTTTTCATGTCACTGGGCAAGATGAGCCCTGATAAAGGAAGAAGTGGAAAACACTTTATTGTATTAATTCACTTAAAAATTGAGAAAGAAACCGAGCCTGTGATGCATGTGTGATCTTGGTCCCCAGCATGTGGCTCACGGGCTCCCATCACCTGATGGTGGCTCCCCAGGGATGCAGATCACATCCTTGCGGGGAGCTCTCAGCCTCCTTCCCTACGTTCCCTTCCACGTCACAGCAGGAGCATGTAGCACTCTCGGGGTTCTTTCTCGTTTCCCCAGTACATCTGGGAATTGTCACGTTCAGGGGTTTGTCTCTACACTTGGAGAAGCAGAGAGGATAACGGGCTGGTTTGGGGCCCTGCTAGATGGCAGAGCCCATTGTCTGCCTGTGTCTCTGGCCCAGAGCTCGCTGGGATTGTGTCTCCTGAGTGATGTCCTCCCAGCACCATCCTGTGCCACCCCAAGCCATGTGGCTCTCACCTCTCTAGCCCATTTGCAAAACACCATCAAGCTCTTTAAAGGAGAAACCAAACTTTCGTCCACGTTTTAAACTGACTTGTAAAAAGGGAGACATACATATTGCAAACGGGGGATATTGAAATGAACATGCTTCTACTCAGAACACTGTCAGCGAAGGGAGGGGTGAGAGGTTGTCCATCGCCCTCTGACCCACCATGGCATTTAGCAAAAAACCTTTTGCACACACAAAGCAGACAAATGTTTGGTACATTAAGTTGTTGAGTGAAACGAAATAGTCAATATGTAAACATGGTTTCCACCATCGCTGCTTGACCTAAAGGAAGGACTCCTTGCAGAGGGCCAGGCCGTCGCGAACACCCTAGGAGGAGGACAGACGAGGAGAAAGCTCCGTGCGGGAAGGTCTGTGTCCGGCCTCTGTGAAGAGCGTGCCTGGAGTTCTCAGAAGATCAAGGTTGCCTTTCTGTGTTTCTGAGGAACACCAGAAAGGGAATCAGTAAGAGTCCTAAGTAGGAGGGACACTGGAACTAAGAAGAGGTGCGCCGTGCTGCGGGCAGCATCCTGTGGAAACCTGAAGACCCTCTTCAGGGGAAATTACAGCATCACGGAAGTAGTCCCTGCACGTGGCTGGCCCTCTCACGGGATTCTCGTCAGACAGCGGCGCTCCTGCTACTGCTGGGGGCGGTGACCCCACGTGGGCAGGGTTACTGAGTCAGACACGCCGTATGTGCAGTTGACGTGCTGTGCAGGTGTCCCTTGTCACTTTCCTTACTTCAGTCGAATGGAAAACGTCACATGGTTGAAAAAAGTCACCCAGACTTTAAGCGAATGTGAAAAACAAAACAAAGCTGTGGCATCCGTTTTTCTTTCTTTGGGTGATAAGTAAGACAGGCAGTCAAGATACTTTTGTTAATTCGAGAAAGCAAAAAAAAAAAAAAAAAAAAAAGAAAAGAAAAAATTAATAATACAGTAAAAACCAAACTTGCCATTCATGACGGGGAACAGAAATTATTCTGCTTACAGCCACAAGTGTCCCAAATCAAGGCAAGTCCACTCCGGCACAGACCTGGACAGAATGAGACATTTGTGAGGTGAGAACAGGAACCTGGGACCAGAGGGAATAATCTATCTTTACCAATTAATTAATCTACTAATTAAAACTGTATTATTATTTAAAACTTGTAGTACTTCCTTATGTTCTTTGACATATAACTTGACACTAGAAACCTTTTAAATGGCATTTAACAATTTATACCCCAGATCCCTCTGTTTAAGCAATTGGCAGGCTTAGTTTAACGGATATGCTTAATTGTTCTTGTTGTATCCTTGTAAATTCAGTGAAGGAATCACATGTGCCATTGTGTCCTTGCGCTCTACGTGGTACACAAGGGGAGCTTGCTGAACATTTGCTCAATAACGGGATGGATCTCAGTGGGTCTCACGCATAAAGTCCATGCCACCTTTCTCCCAGATGTTTGTGATAATTAAATGATAGAACGTACATGAAAATGCCAACGTAGGATTGGGCACAAAAAAGGTCATTTTGCACACGAATGCTCAGAGTCTAGATTAAATGTCAGGGACACTAGTACTGAAGTTGTAAGCCTATGGCACTGAGACTTTCTGCTCAATCTGACGGCAATTAGCTTCAGCAGACTGTTACAAACGCTGCATACTTTGGCTCTTTGTGAAGAAGAACAAGATGGCGGCACGAGCGCTCACTGGGGAAGCAGGACAGAGTCAGGCGTTGTCATTGAGTGCATGTAGGAAATTTGCATATGTTCTTATTTCTGCTTTAGAAGTCTCATCCAAATGACTTCTATCAGCAGCATTTATAGGATTCAAAGAAAAGGGGTTTGTTCCACATGGGGTATTAAGTATTGATGAAAGACATTCCTTCTCTTGCAAGCCAATCAAAATCAATGCTGCATATTTTCTTATTGACTTCAAAATAACCTCATTCCTTTGTGGGCTTAATGTGTACGTCAGTGCACTTTTGCTTTTTCCTAAGAAAAGTCTTCTTTTGTAAAAGAAGGTATATTTATCATGTTTCAGTACATTTTTTCTTCTATGAATTAAATATTACTTTGTTCTCATTTAAACTCAGTGAGGTGGTTTCAAGAAAGTCTTCTCAAAGCAAATGAAAGAACATGAAGTTACACCTAACTAGGTCAAAGAGTACATTACGGGGAAGGGGCAAGAGAGCATTCCAGAGCAAGCAGCACCTACACTGACTCTCTGACAGGAGACAGTGTAACTCATCCAAGAAACAGAGAGTAGGACCCTATGACTGTACCATGAGAGCAAAGCCAGGAAGAGCAGTAGACTGAGATGAGGTGAGAGAGAGGGTTTGGGTCTATCTAGAGCATGCGGGTCAGATCTGGTGATCAGGTGGGGTGGCTGAAGGATAAATGGAAATGCAAAATGGCAAGATCTTCACGGGGATGTTGATGGTGGACTAGGAAGCCAAGCTAGGGGTTGTAGAGAAGAGACAGCCAGAGACAACTGTTGGCAGCAGTTTGTTGACCAGTTGGTAGAAATGGAGAGAACAGGAGCCACTGGAATGTTAGAACATAAAGCTGAAAGTCATCCATAATGTACCAGATATTGTGGTGGGCATGACGGAGAATTATTCATCACATCAGATGCACGGAAGTGACTCAATGAGATAGAAAGCCCTCAAGGAGACCTGAGTTGGAGGGAAGATCAGACATCTGACTGCAGAAGGGGAGCACTGGAAGGAATCTTCAGGATAAATGATTGAAATCAAATAACAATTTCCTTTTTTCTTAATCCAGCTTTTGTTACATGCTTGGATAACATTTCTGTGTAACTCACAACCCCCACATCAGGGTAATAAAACACCAACCACTGGTTATGCTCATGGGTCTCATGTCAGGAATACAGGAGGCTCCAGCAAGGGATATTTCTTCAACACTCCAATATCTAGGGTCTTGGACCCAAAGAAGATTCAAAAGCTTGGGGCTGAATTCTTCATGGGCTGCCTGTACTGGGTCCCGCACATGGGCTGGAGGGACTCAAGGTTGGCCTTTATAGATGACTTTGTTTCCTCACATGGGGTTGGACTCAGGACACTTGGACATCTTTATTCTTTTAGGCCAAGTACTAGGGTTCCAGAGAACAAGTGCATCACCTTCTCTGTGATGGGTACAGGAGTCATACAGTAGCTCCTAACATTCTTTTCAAGGGACACGCTAGCCCTCCATCCCAGCTCCAATGCCAGAGACCCATGTCTTGGTTGGAAGAGTGTCAAGCTCACATTGTAGAGGACCTTGAGAGATGGAAGACACTAGAAGCATCTGTGGAAACCCTAATCTGCCACTTTGCTTCTCTGCCTCTTACGACCAGAGTCCTGGGCAGTGTCCTCTCTTACATACTTTTCATGTGATCCCATCCAAGGCAATTTCTTTAACGTCAACTAAGAAGGTGTTTGCAGAATTGCCTAGCCTGTCTTTTCTTCCCTTTCTGGCTTGTTTCTGTTTTATCTTTTTCAACTGCTTATAAAACAATGGAATTTATAGAAAATACAGGGAAGATCACTGACAAAGCAATAAAAATGCAAAGAACCACGTGAATGATTTTTATCTAGAGAAGATCACTGTGAATAATTTGATGGACATTGAATGTTTATAAAGTCAAATTCCGTTTCCTGAAGTGGTTATATCTTTAATGCAATGAAATGTTTCCTTTCTCCTTTAGCATTATGTAAGTATTCATCCATATCATTAAAATCTCTTCATGAATATAATTTTAAATAAGATTTGGTCAGAGATCTAAAACAAGAAGAGTTCTCTATATAGAGAACTTAAAAATCACAAAGATGTAACCGGTTGAATGCAGAGAGAACTATTTATTGACCACAATATGTGAAAGGTGGTGTCCCCAAACCATCTTAATTGGGGAAGTTTGGCTATCATGGGGAGGATGGGAATTAAACTTGCTTCCTTTCCTAACAGGTGTGAAAGTGGTCACACGGTTTCACTTCCAAATGCTGGCCGTTGATTTCGGAGGTACTAGAGGGCATCCCTTCCGCTTCTGCACTTCAATAGCCGGAAATAGGCACATTTAGTGCCTTTGGTTTCTGAAAAACACTGTAAGGTAAATATATGTGTAAGTTATTAACAATCATCCGTGGTGATGAAATGGTTAAGTGAGTCAAATCTGTGCTCCTGATGTGCTTCTGTTACATGTGATTTCTCTCCCAGGACTTCCCTCAGAGCAGTACAGAAGCGATGGCTGAGTTGTAAAGTTGTGAAAACCTGCATGGCCTCAAGGTGAAACCTGCCACAAACTGTCAGAGGTGTATTTTTCATCTTGCTGTAAAAAACAAACGTTGCATTTTTCAAATCTTTGGGAAATACATTAAATAAAAAAAAATTCTAAATATAAATCAGGGAGGAAAAGAGTTCTTGATCATTCACAGGAAGTTGCTCTTGAGAAATAAGAGAATTTATTTGAACTGGAAGAACGTTGACTTCGTTTCATTAGAAGGAAAAAAGGATTCATCTTATTTAAATAAAATAACTTTCAAAATATTTAATGATGCTTATCCTAGAAACACAGAAACAGAAGAGTCTTAAAACTTCAACTTATCTGGTTGTTAGGGGTTGAACGGTGTCCTCCTGGAATACTTACGTGGAAGTTCGAACCCCCAGGACCTCACCATAGGAACTTACTTAGAAAGAGGGTCATTTGCAGATATAAGGAGTTCAATTGAGACCCTAGCAGAGTGATCCAGGATAGTGAGCACCCCTTTGAAAAGGGGAATTTGGACACAGATGCCCACACAGGGAGGCCACGTGAAGATGAACACAAACGTGGGAGCCATGAGTCTACTGGCCAAGGGTCGCCAGAGACGCCAGCGAACACCAGAGGCTGGGAGAGGCAGGGACACGGTCCGCCTCACGCCTCAGAGGCACCCAGCCCTGTCGACACCGTGACCTCCAACGTCTGACCTCCAGCTCTGAGAAAACAGCCTTCCTTCCGCTGTTGAAGTCACTCATTTTGCGGGAGCTCATCATGGCAGCCAGAGCAGGTCAACATGACAGTCAACTGTGATTTTATTTTATGTCTTTCTAAAAGGGTCTTCCTTGTTCAGAATCAGAGACCCTGCAGAGAAGAATGCACTGTGCAGTCACATCCAAGAAGTAGCAAATGGAGGGGAAATTAAGAAATGTATTAATGTGAGGCCCAGCCCGGAAAAGAACGTAGACCCCACTGGATCTTAGTGTTGAGTTATCGGGACCGCGAATGCTTTCTAAACAGAGGGCAGCATCAACAACTGTGAGAGACCCACAAGATTTAGGGACAGCCTCCCCTCTGCTCTCACCACAGGCGCCGTCTTGTTTTTATTCCTCACTCCTGATGGGTGGGTATGTCTTGCCGACGAATGCTGACGGATGTCAATAAACACTAGTTTCTTTTCTCGGGGGCACTGTGAACATGGAGAAACACTTCACTGACTTTCACGTGCCTCAATTTTCCAAGGAACCGAGAGGATGACCTTAAATTCATTATTTCAATATTTTCATCATGTTCACTCTTACTAAAGCAAAACAAAACCCGCACTCTCCCGCTTGAGAGAGCATGTGGGACAAGGAGCACTGAGGGTGAGGCAGGACAGAGAAGGGAGCTAATGGGGGTCAGGTCAGCACCCTTGTTCATGGCAAATTGTGCCCGTCTAAATATCGTCACCACCTGCTCCCGCGCAAATGAGTAATAAATCAGAATTCTTTCCGAGGTTCACCTGACCTTTCTAATGACTGGATCCATTTTCTGAGGGAATATAGGTGCAATGTTACAGGAAAACAGAAACAAAATAAATGAAATTATTGACTCGGAGGCCGTTACCATACTAGCGAGGGAAATGGCCTTGTGAGAAATTGCTGCTAAGTACTAGGGGCTCTCGTTTTGGCTTTGGGAAACCACGATGGCCAATCAGCATGGTGGGGAGGGGCTGCTGGCGCCCATGACCCGGTGGACCGCAGGGAAGGAGGCGGTAACTGATTACAGTGATTCACCAACATAAACAGGGGTGGTCATCGATAGGGTCAGAGACATTTGCGGACGCAGAGTAAAAGGTTAGTGGCCAGTGTTTCCCATGAGTCACTGTGTGTGCCAGAAGGGACATCTGTGAAGTTCACCTTCACCTGACACGAAGTCCTTCCCATAGGATGTCTGTCACCCCCGGGGTGCTTTACCTGTCCTCAGGGTCCTGACTGATTTGCGTCCACCTGACCTCTTCCTGCGGGTGGGGAAGGGACAAACCAATGCCAGCAGCAGGATGGACACCCAGCTGGTGCTGGAGGACAGGCCCGGGAGACTCGCTCCCTTCCCGGGGCTGTGCCACCAACCAGCAGGGAAGGTGGGAGCAGCGCGGTCAGCTATGTGACTGTCACCGTTGGCTGTGTGATCATGTCCCCAGTTGGGATTAAGTGACCATCATGGTCAGATGAGATGGTGGATTGGGGAACCAGAATGGGTCAGCCACCATCCTCCATTAGGACCTGTGGCCATCTGTGTGCACCCTCCTTCCCACACAGAGGATACCCTCACAGCCTCTCTGTGTGAACTGTCCCCAACCCCTCTGGTGACAGCATCTAACCCCAACTCGACACCTGCTTGTTGCTATGTGTCCCCAGGACGTGAGGACGCTGAGGGTCTGCTGCTGCACAAGCCAGCATTCGGGCGGCCTGTCCAGCACGCATCCGGTATGCAGGGTTCCGCAGGAGGAAAGCACTCGGGGGGCAGGTGCTCAGCCCTCAGTGTGCCCCCTGCGGCAGGCAACCTGCACCCGGGGCGAGACCGGGGCTGGATTCAGGACAGCGCTCCAGAGTTCTCTCTGCCAAGAACCATCCAGCGTGCCCCCCCCGGACGCGTCTCCACGTCCCTGCAGATTATCTTTGCGTCTATTTTCCTTCCCGGCCACCTGACGTTTGGGTGTTGGAGAACAGGCCTTGGTTGGGGGCTGCCTGGCCCTCGGCTACCAGAACCTGGGGGTGCATCCTCGGCTTGCTTGGCGTGGCACGATCATTTTCTTTACAAGAACTCAACTTCTGATCCCTTTGCCTCTCCGCAGTTGCCTGTGCAGGGTACACCACCCGGTTTTCTTATCTGCAATTGCTTCTTAAACTTCCTCGCTTCTGCCCATCATGCCCCTCTTGTCCTAATTTTAAAATTGTTGAATCTGTAGCAACTTTGTATTTTCAACTAAATTCTTAGTGTTCAACTGTGATACTTTTTATTTTATTGTATTCTGTTAGTCCCCGTACAGGACATCATTAGTGTTCTGTGATTCGTTGTTTGCATATAACACCCAGTGCTCCGTGTAATACATGATACTATTTTACATGTTTTGTATGTATCACTGTATGTGTGTGTGTGTGTGTGTGTGTGTGTGTGTGTCTAAACTACCGGTGTATGTATGTATGTATCTAAACGTAATGGGAAACGACCATTACGGCACGTTGTTACCTCCCTTGTTGACTAGGAATGAGCGGCAGATATTATCTGGAGGAAAGGAATCATTGCTTAATTGCATAAAGACTCTAATGCCACAAGGTGTGTCCCCTGGGAGCATGTCCCCTCCGCACACATGGGGGGTCCCGATTCCAGCCTGGGTTCCCGACCACCCCTCCTCCCTCCTCCCTTTCTGGAAGCAGAGGCTCTGTTGCCCGCTGCTGTGGCTCACGTCTGCTCCCTGCCGGGGGTAGCACTCCCTGCACAGTCTCCCATTTTATTACTTAGTCAATTGATCCTAAGACATCGGTTTTGTGCTGTGGAATATAGGCCGAGTGATTTTCTAAATCTGGGCCTGGAGCAGTAAAGAAAACAGATAATCTGTTCTCTTTGGAGAGATAAGCAGCAAAAAATGAATTAGTAAATTGTAGAATTTTTAGAATGTTGCATGGCCATAAATGTGATGTGTGAAAAAGAAAAGAAAAGGAACAGGAAGAAAAAAAAAGGGAAGGATGGGGAAGGGTAGGAACGGGTGTCTGTCCTGACCAGAGTGATCAGGAGACCCCTGAACGGAAGGGGTTGGTGTCTGGCAGGGAATCGCAGGTGCAGAGCTGAGCCCACGCCCCAGCCCAGAGGAGACCCCTGTGCGGAGTCCTAGGGAGGGGACGTGCTGGGAGCAGAGGAGGGCAGGGGGGGCAGCCAAGCGGGGTGAGGATCTGCCTGGCAAGGGGAGGTCAGGGTCAGAACCTTGTGGACACTGTGGAGATTCCACTTCCACTGTCAGAGACTGGACGTCACTGCGGAGTTTTTGAAGGAGAAGTTGGAAGTTGCTGTCATGTTCATAAAGCGACGGTGACCAATGAGAAGAAGCTATTCACATTCATAGAGACTTTAGGTCCAGGTCACCAGTGTGAACTGAAATATTAGGCAAAAATAAACTAAACAGTCCTAGGGGAAGCTGTGTGTCTGTTGAGCGAGCCAGTCATACATATAAACCAGCAAGCGCTTTCTGAGTGACCACCGCATGCTGGGCATTCTGAAAAAAGAATTTTGTTGCCGGTAAGTATTTAGGATCTATGTGCAGAGTCTTGGGGAGTCTATGTGTAGAAAGTGATAAAAAGTACAATCCGCATAGACTTAAGGATCAAAAGGGATCAGTAATTTTCCGGTTTGTGGTCTGGTTGCAGGTTCCATATGTGTTTTCTTTCATTATCATTATAGTATCCCTCAGGACCTCGCGCGTGCGTGCACACACACACACACACACCCCCAGCACATATGTATCAGTGAAATAGTTCATAATATGAAGTTACAAAAAAAAAAAGCATGGCACAGATGATAGTAATAATCTGACTTAGCGTGGTGGAGATGCAACGATCTTCCCAAGAATTAGGACAATTTTCTTGGAGATGGTGGCTTTAATGAAGGGCGGGTGGACACGTATGAAGAGATGGAGAGAGAGACCGGGGAATCCTGCACCGCAGTGGGCTGGTCTTTAAGGCAGGGACATTCCACCTTGAGGCCAGAGAGGGTATAGGTCATTCCAAAGCCACGTTCAGGGAGGGGACAGCAGAGAGATGGCACCTGCAGGGACCAAAGCCTGCGTGACAGCTCAGACCTTGTCCAATGGGCACCCGCAGGAAAGGCAAGATGGCAGCAACGCAGAGCACACGTCCAAGAGACTTTCCTGGTTGTGATGTTACTGCTTAGAAAGCCGGAGAGCCCTGCCCTCGAAGCTTTGCAACCAACAAATAGATGAAAGGATGGTGGGAGGAACCATTTGGTGGTGATGGGTACGTCCATTACCTTGACGGTGCGACGGTTTCTTCCGTGTAGTTATGCATCCAAACTCACCACCTGCATACAGTCAAGACGTGCCTTGTTTTCTCCATCAATCACATCTCAAAAAAAATGTTCCTTAAAGTAAGAAGCATATTCTGAGCCCAGCTTCCAGCATGTAGAAATAATGACAAATTTAAAACCGGCCACTCGTATCAACATTTATGAACAGTGGGAAGGGCAAATTCCTCAGTGCAGTTAATCTAACCATCTGAACTGACCAAAATCACTGGGTTCGTGTTTAAAGAGGAGATGCCTTATTTCTTGTGTATTTCTGATTTAAAATATAACTGTTTTAAACCGATTTTTAGTAAATAAAGCATGAGGTAATAATCACACTGGACATATGTATTGAATTTGGAGCAAATGGTTCATTAGCTTTGTTTCACTGGGAAAAAAAGAATGTCTGCCCGCGACAGTGCGCAAAGTCTCACTACACTTCAGAACATTGGACGGAAACTCTCAACTCCGGGATGACGGCTGATGGCCACGGTGAGGACTTACAGATGCCAGCAACCAGGCAGCATATGACCAGAAATAACTGTCAACATGTTTTTCTCAGAGGCTCTCTCCCATTAAAATTCAATTTGTCAAATTGGAGAATTTCTAATGCCTTTAATTACATTTCGTGGTCACAGGTTTTGTGGCTCCCGTTTAAGCAGAATCCCTCCTATCTTGTCAACAATAAGAGAATCCATATTTTTGTCACGTTATCCCCGTGAAAACCACCAGGTATCTGCTGAAGCATACTACACATATTTGTGATTTTGATTTATACGTCACAATTAATATTGCTCATATTTTGCATGGGTTTAAACAGGCATGATTTTTACCTCATTTTTACCACTGAATTCAATTACAGAATTCAATTACAGGCCTTTTGCCACTCACACTGCTTTAAATCTCTGCGGATGGTGTGATTATTGCGAGAACTGACTGTCTTCCTAAATCACTGTGCACTGTATGAAAGAAACAAAACTGCCCAACAATAGGTTAAAAATGATCGGACATCTATTAGACGTTTGGTGCCTTTACCTGGTGTGGTGATTTATGACCTGGGTTGATACAGATCAGGTTCAACCAGGAATATTTCACCTACATCTCTTGATTTAAAAACTACATTCTACTAAATTTCCATGAAACCCAATGTCTGATTTGAGGAGAACACTTGTCTTAAATTGTGTCGAAGTGTTGACTAAGGTTCCTGTCTGTCTGAGAAAGCATCTCAGGGCTAACATCACCGTAGAAATCACTTAAAGTTGGAATATGATGCACGAGACAGAAACAGAACCCTTTATGAGTTTCAAACAAGGGGCTCTCACGATGAAGTTGCATTTTTTAAAATGTCACCCAGCTGCCATGTAGGGACAGGCCTGGGAGGATCTCAAGCAGCAGAGGTAAAAGCAGAGAAGCCACACGCTCACATGGGATGGAGGAAGGTGGTGGCTTGGATGCTAGCGTTGGGGACAGGAGGATAGATATCAAATATTTCGGGCACAGACCAAGATTTGGTGATACATATGATGACAGAGGCAGGGTTCAAGAGTCACAGCATGGGAGCATTTGTTACAGGATGCAGTTCTAGAAAAGGAAGTGTTTTGGGGGCTATGGTTCCACTGACATCTCTATTAGGCTTAAGGACTTTGATCCACTTGAGTTAAGATGTCTGGAACCTTACCACGTGGGTTTGGGGACCACAGGGAAGAATAAAGAGACTCAGACAATGTCCTTTTTGCATTGCTGTTCTTTTCTATGGTTCCGATTTATCCTAATTTTGTCAGCAGTGGAAACTAATGCTTCTGGCAACAAAACACTATGCTGCCTTTAGCCTCTACACTAATAGCTACTTTCTTTCCTTTTTCACGTGTTTAAGCAACTGGACCCATCACTTTCAACCACCAAAGCAGCACCCGCAGGTTGTTGATAAGCACCCACAGTTTGGGGCTATAAGCTAAGTTGCTGTAACAAAGAATGATTTAAAAGAGAATCACAGAGGTGTGCTTCCCTTTGACATAACCGTCTTCAGGCAGTTGGCAGCCCGGGTCCGCCAGCCGCTATGGCTCTTGGAGCTCACAGACCCAGGCTCTTTCTGTCTTGTTGCTCACCGTCACCGTGACTGGTCACCGTGACTGGACTGTCTCCGCTCCACCTCCAAGTTATAATCTGAGGGAAAAATAAAACAATGAGGGGAGAAAAATCCCTTCTCAAATAAGTGAAGAAATGGATGATTATATTCCTACTCTAATGTCAATTTCTTTTCTTTTCTTTTTTTTTTTTTTAAACAACTGTTTTGTATAATTCACCAGAGAAGAGAGACCGACCATCTGGGCTTTTCTTTCTAGGGAGGTTCCTGATTTCCAAGTCGACCTGTGTGGCGTACAATGATTCACAGTCCTCTCTTATCATCCCTTTTTCCTGTGAAATCAGTAGCCACATTCCTGCTTTCATTTTTGATTTGAGTTATTTGAGTTTTCTCCCTTTTTTCTTAGTCAAGCCCACCAAAAGTCTGTCAACTTTTAAAGAAGCAAGTCTCGTTTTGGTTGATTTTTTAAATTGTTTTCCCATTCTCTATTTTATTTATTTGTGCACAAATCTCTATGGATCTCTTTCTTCTTTCAGCGAGCTTCAGGTTAACCTGTGACGGTGCAGTTACGCCCCAGTTGCCACCCCCCACTGGCTGTGCGCTCAATCTCCAGGCCCCTGGAAGACAACTGAGCGCTCGCTTTGACAGCACATCTACTAAAAGTGGAAGACAGTCGACATATGGGGACATCTCTCAGACCATCTCTGTCCAAACACAGCTCTGTAAGCATGGGGTCCTGTGTTCTCCAGTCATGTCTATATTCTGAACTTAAGAGACAGCATCACATCCTTTCACGTTTTATGTATTTATGAACTAAATTGTAACTGTATTTTACAACTCAATAAGTCCTGAGACATACCTCAGTGAAAGACGAGAGTCCCTGCTCTGTACGGTTTACCATCTGCTAGAGAGACAGCAAAAGCAACAAAACTAGCTAATAGATGAAGAATTACAAACACCGTAAGAGTCATGCTGTTAAGGTCCAGAGATAGACATGAGGACAGAAAGGTAGCGACCATAGACTGGGTAAGGGATACCATTTAAAACCGTTGTTTCCTCAAAGCGTGTAAGAGGAGAAAGATGCAGGGTAAAGAAAGAATTTGGAAATGGCTATTGGCAGCCGGAATTTTTGGAGAGTGTGTGGAGAATAGGGAAAGATGACTCAGCATGTCTTAGAGTGCAGGGACTGTTGATAAAACAGATTAGGATTTGAGGCACGGTACCCTTGTCATTACAAAGGTGACGCAAAAATTATCACAGTACAATGATTCTTTTGGTGTGCAGTTCTGTCTCCATACAAACCACCTGTTGGGAACACAGAGGTTCTTCAAGGTCTGCTTCCAAAATGTAACTCTGTTATCTACCAACACCATAGCCGTTCAAATGGCTCCCTTCCTTTTCATAGACTTATGAAAATGTCTTACATAAGAAACCCATTTCTAGAAACCTAAACCCTAAATCCTATGTGTGGAGTGCTTGGGTGGTTCCGTGGGCTAAGTGTCCAACTCTTGGTTTCACCTCAAGTCATGATCTCAGTGTTGTGGGATCGAGCCCCACGTCAGGCTCTGTGCTCAGTTCAGAGTCTGCCCTCTCCCCCTACGCTGTTAGCTCTCACTCTCTCTCTCTCTCAACAATAATAATAATAATAATAGCAACAATAATTCATTTTTTAAAAAGTAATAAAGGGAGAAGAAGAAGGAGGAGGAATAGGAAGAGGAGGAGGAAGAGAAGGGGAAGAGGAAGAGGAAAAGGAGAAGGATAAGAAAAAGAGGAAGAAGAAGAAGGAGGAGGAGGAAGAGGAGGAGGAGGAGAGGGTGGAGGGAGAGGAGGAGAAGGGGGGAAGGGGGAGGAGGAGAGGGAAGAGGAGAAGGAGGAGGAGGGGGAGGGGGAAGAGGAGGGGGAAGAGGAGGGGGAGGGGGAGGGGGAGGGGGCGGGTGGGGGAGAAAAAAAAATCTAGTGTGTTATGAGCTCACAAGTGTCCTGGCTCTCCTAAGAATGTACCCAGCAGACCAAGCAGAAGTAACCAACTACACACTTAAGCCCTACGTGTCTTAGGAATCATCAGGACTGAGGCTAAGTCTCGCTTATAGACACAGAAACCTGTATTGAGGTCTTATCATACACAGGAGCCTTGTGCAGATGTTGGAGAAGTAGAGCAGGAAAGACTTAGGGCCCTGGACAACCAGGGCTCCTGCAAATGTCCAAATTCCTGAAATAAAACTTGGGTGCCAAAAGGGAGAGGCAACATGACAAAGCAAGTTGTCTGATCAGCTCCCATAATTAGGAGGCGACATAAATCATCCTGTTTCGTTTTGTTTTGTTTTGTTTTCAGATTTTATTTATTTGACAGAGAGAGAGACAGCACAAGACGGAACACAAGCAGGGGGAGTGGGAGAGGGAGAAGCAGGCTTCCCGCTGAGCAGGGAGCCTGGAATGGTGACCCTAGCTGAGGTGTCCCAATCATCCCTTTAAAAAACAAAAAACAAAAAACTGGGGTGCCTGGGTGGCTCAGTAGGTTAAAGCCTCTGCCTTAAGCTCAGGTCATGGTCCCAGGGTCCTGGGATCGAGCCCCGCATCGGACTCTCTGCTCAGAGGAGAGCCTGCTTCCCCCTCTCTCTCTGCCTGCCTCTCTGCCTACTTGTGATCTCTCTCTGCCAAATAAATAAAATCTTTAAAAACAAACAACAACAACAATAAACACCACTGAGACCTACATGTGTTAAGAACAGGGCCAAAAACAAAACAAATGGACAATCTAGGCATCTCGTGAAACTTCAGTATGTAAAGTATAAAGAAAGCATGCTGGAAGTGCAAGACAGAACACGTAAACTGATATATACATATACACGAAGTGTATATACCGTCTATTATACTCCTAGAAAGAGATACTCTGTATCCCGTGAGTCTAGAAGACAAATGCATAAATCATTACAGTATACACATTTCACTGCGTAGCTCATCAGTGATATCCAAATAGATCGGTATGACCTAGTTGAGATTGTGATAGGCCAAATTTTCTGATCATCGTCAAAATTAGACTCCAGAAGTCAGTGAAACATGTCATTACAGGTGGAAACCATTTTTCCCCTCAGATAGACAAAATTTTAATCTATTTTAAAAAAAAGTCAAGGATCTGAGAGTTATCCTATCCTATTGGTTGGAGTGGAAGTAGTAAAGCCAAGTTGAAATGAAATTTGTAGTGCCCAGCTAAAATGAAACATGGACACCCACGTCCCAAGAAATCTAAGTACATAACCAAGAGAAAAACCTTATTTTCATGCAGGAAGACAGGAACAAAGTGCTCCTTTTACAGGTGAAATTTTGGGGGAAAAAAAGGCAAGATGTCCTCTGGAATAGTGATGTATAAAATATGACAAGTTCCTATGGCAAATTTCAATGCATAGCAATTAAAAATATGGAATGGCTCCATAAATATCAATCTAGAAAACACCAAGATGTTATCATATGCTTTGGTACATAAAAAGGCTCATGTGGGTAAGACATGACATAGCACGACAAGACCTTTAATAAAATATGCCAACTCTCACAGACACATACATACACGCACAAACACACAGATACACAGAAGGATGAACTCGAGGTCGTCAAGTGTCTCACCTTCTTACGAAGAAATAGACTCCCTGAGTGAAACTGCGATTCTCATTGTGTGATTGCTATTCAAGCGACATGGGACATTATCTTTGTCTATCAATTTATGTCTCTCCATCATGCCTTAAAAAGCCATCACTTGCTAGTTGCTTGCTGTCCATCCAAAATCCCAGGGAGGGAAAATCTCCATTATTTTTTCTTTCAACCTCAGGCACTGTCATTTCAATTGAAGAAACAGGATGAAGTTCAAAGAACCCATGAGCGCCCCAGCATTTAGCATTGATCCAACACAATATATATGCTAGGTCATGTACACTGTGTGCCAAGCCATATCCACAAGAATTGGAAAATTGGACACCTGAGGAGATTGTTGAAATAGAAGTTACTCTTCTCCTGTGTTCAGAGAACAACAAAGACAGTGTTTGATGATAAGCTTTGAGAGTCAGGTAATCCAAGGTTCATCACAAAATTTTTTTCCCAGTGCTTTCATTCCTGGTATTGAAAAATACTCCAAAGAAATCCTATTTCTAGAGGAAATTTGTATCTCAAAAAATATATTAAAAATACATGCAAATAATCTCTAAGACATATTTTATGTTATCTTAGGCCAGTAAAGGGTCTTGTAAAATCTAGGTTATTATACTCTTCAATAGCATGCAAAGCAAATGTAATCCAGTACTTTTTTTAAAGTAAATTATCAGAATGATCTTAAAAGGAATAATTTCTTTGGAGCAACAACTTTCCTTATCTGTGAACTCTAAACTGCTATGTGTTGAATTCTAGTCTGTTTGCATATTCCTGCTTGATGAGCGATGTCATGGAATCTATATAGTATAATATATTGGCTGATTAGTGCATTTGTCTTCTAGATTTATGGGACACAGAATATCTCTTTCTATGAGCAGTAAAATGATTAGATTATAACATATAAATTGAATATGAAATATTCCTGGGAGAAAGAGACTCCTATGGTTAAATATTTCTTTTGGAAATGTTCTGATCAAATCAAATCAGTTTTGGAAGGATTTTTTTCCTTTTTACCAATTACAACATAATTTCTCATACATTTTTATTTTTATTATACCTATAAAACACATAATTGCAGTAAAAGTTTCAAATGGTATAGTTTTGTGTAAAGTAGTAGCTGAAAGACCCTTTTCTTCCCACACCCAATTCTACTTTATGGAGATTACAGTGTTAACTCCTGTGATGTATTCTTCTAGATAGTTTGTCTTTATGAATAAATATATTTCACAATTAAGTACCTATCCATACATGTATGTACATATGCATACGTTTTGTAAAAAGTCACATAAACAGGGGTGTCAGATGGAGTCTAGGATAGCCTACCATGAGCCCCAAGTCCGGGAGTGATCACCTTCTGGGATCTGCTCTCCTGTAGGGTGGGCGCTGCTGATGACTTCCTTCCAGCCAACAGAATGCGGCAGGTGAGACAGGACGTGTGTGGTTACCTGCAGCTGGTGATGTGGCTACACTACCCACGTTTACAGCCTCTGTCGTGTTGAACGTGATCTCTGCTCTCTTGACTCTGAAGAAACTATCCACAAAGTTGGGGGCTTTGACAAGGAAATGTGGGTGTCATCTAGGGTGAAGGGTAGCCCCGGACAGGAAACAGAAACCCTCACTTCTAAGACTGCAGACATGGGTTTAAGGAGGGCAGGGATTGCACAGAGCACAATGAATCATGGAACACTACATCAAGATCTAACGATGTTCTTCTTCTTCTTTATCCATTCATCTGTTGACGGACATCTAGGTTCTTATATATACAATGGAATATCATGCAGCCATCAAAACCCCCCAAAATCTTGCCATTTGCAGCGACGTGGATAGAACTAGAGGGTGTTACGCTAAGTGAAATAAGTCAATCAGAGAAAGAAAATTATCATATGATCTGTCTGATAGGAGGAGTTTGAGAGGCAGGGCAAGGGGTTGTGGGGGGAAGGGAGGGAAAAATGAAACAAGATGAAACCAGAGAGGGAGACAAACTGTAAGAGAGTCTTAATCTCAGGAAACAAACAGGGTTGCTGGGAGGTGGGGAGGCTTAGGGTGGCTCGGTGATGGACATTGGGGATGTTGTGTGCTATGGTGAGTGCTGTGAATTGTCTAAGACTGATGAATCACAGACCTGTACCCTTGAAACAAATAAAACATTATGTGTAAAAAACAACCACAAAAAACCCCAAAACAGGAACAACAACAACAAAGCTAATGATGTACTGTACAGTGACCAGCATGACATAATAAAAAAAGGAGTTCTTCAAGATGAAGGGAAATGATACTAGATGTGAAGTCAAATCTATATAAAGAAATATAGAAGACCAAAAATGGTATTTAAGTATAAAAATAAAAATGCAGAGAACTTCACTCTGCCGAAAACCTCAGTGGGAAGCCGAGCCTTCCCCAGTCAAGTGTGATGCACCTTCAGTCCCTGTTACCAGGTGACACAGTTAAGCTGTGCTCAGACTTATAGCTACACTTGAGCTAATACTGCTGTGTACCATCAGATAACGGTTGTGCTGGTATCAATCTTATTCACTATATCGTTCCACAGTTTGCCTTTTTTACTAAGTAATATGTAATATGTATTGTGTACATATTACATAACATATGTAATGTGTTATGGAGATTTATATATATGGGTGTATATATATGCAGTTAGATGAATATACATCCAACTATGGATGAAAATTAAACAAAATTATATAATTTTATACATAAGTAAACACACAAACATATACATCTTAGAATTTACAATGAATGTTGTCGACTAAATCCTACACTCTCAAGGCAATTACTATTAACAGTCTATTTCATGGTCATAATTTTAAATAATTTACATAGTGGCTTCTGTTTCTCGATTCTTTATTTTTTTCCTGTTTTAGTCATATATTTTTAATGAAGGAGGAGTTATTTAGTGAACACTCTTTGTCTCTTGCTCCTTCTCTTGTTTTCACATTTCCAGTATATCCTAATTAATTTTCTGCTCCTACATTTTGCATCATTGCATAATTCGCCTCTGGCTATATAAGACAGAAATACGGTGTTAGTTACAATTCTGAGTTGTACTCCAATGACTGGTGTGAAAAGTCATCGTGGGAGTGTGAACACCAGCCAGGAGAGACCGTCGGAAGCATTTTGCCTGCAGGTCAGGTCCAGAGGTCCGTCACCAGTGTCCCACCTCTGGCTTTACCAGCTCACTGGCTTTACATCATGAAGTGGTCCACACTGGGGCTCGTGTCTGCAGTACAGGGAGTAACAACACATCTAAACACCACGGGAAGACGTCCATGTGCCATCTAAGTCCCACAAAAATGCCAGAGCCTGCCACTGGAATGAAATTTCTAGGGTCTGTGACCTGTTCCAATATGGTTCTAAGGCGAGCCACGTGCTGCTGCATCTGGACCCTTGTATGACCAAGAAAGAGGCGCAAAGCCTCACAGAAATATTTGACCTTAAGGGACCAAAAATGACACACACGGAGTTATGTTGTTCCAAACCAATAAAGGGCTGACATTTTTGAATGGGGTCTAGTACATGAGATTATCCCAAAGCTCCTGGTGGTCCCACACAGCTCTCCACTTGAACCATCGTCCAGATTCAGGGGTCACTGGAGTCTGCTGCAGACGGGAAAGCTTGGGCAAATCATGGTGTAGAACCTCATGGTTTTCAAGCAAAGCCCTGCCATTCTAGACAGAAAACCATTTTTTTTAAATAAATAGAATCTGACCCATTTCAGGCTCTTAATAGACCCTGAATGCTTGACCATGAGCCACCAAGTTACTACGTGACATAAGCTGTCCATCATGGATTCAGTCTCCCCTGACTCACTGTGGTAGACAGCGTAATGCCCATCCCAAAGATGTCCATGTTCCAGTCCCCCAAATCTGTAAAAATATTAACTTTTATCCCAAAAGGGACTTTGCGGATAGGGCTAAAAGAAGGATTATAATTATTTATTTATTTATTTACAGATTTGTTTGTTTGAGAGAGCGTTTGAGTAGGAGAGGGTAGAGGAAGAGAGAGGGGCTCTGTGTCACCATCCTGAAATCACGGCCCGAGCCAAAATCCAGAGTTGGACACTTAACTGACTGTGCCCTCCAGATGCCTGAGGCTAAGGTGAGGATTTTAAGATGAGAAGATTATCCTGGATTATCTAGTAAACCTCATATGATCACAAGGATACCTTTAAAAAAGAGTCTGTGTGACACTCAGGGACGGGGATGTGAGGGCTGAAGTTCTTTAGGAAGCAGAGGGGGACTTGAAGGCGGTAAGCTGCTGGCTCTGTGGATGGGGAACGTAGCGTTCAGCTGCCATATTGAAATCAGCCAGTCATGTCTCTCCAACCCCGCCTCCCCCAGCCCCACGCGAAGTCATTTCTCTTTCGTTCCAATTATACATATGATGTACATTAAACCCCTTTTACTTTTCCTATGTTATCCAAATTCTCTCTTTAAAATGACAGCTGCCACTTTCTGAAGCTTCATCTAAGAAAACAGATGACTAAACCAAAGGAGGAGTCCAATGTTTCTTCAAACTGTTAGGGATGAAGAGTTGAGAGAGTGTCGCTCAGCCTGGTTCATGGTGAAAACTATCAGATTTCAGCCTTCAAGAGTTTCAGAACCTGTGTGCTGCCCTAATTTTTCAAAATGAGCATGCTTCCCTAAGTCCATGAGAAATGTTATCACAAAACACAAATGCAGACAATTTTCAACTGGAGAAGAATGTGATGGGGCATCCATCGACGGAAGGGGGTGTTTTCCAGGGAAAAGCAAATGATCTGTGAGGACTGAATCCTCTGTCAAACACAGCATTTTCAGGATTTCTACCCTAAAGTCGAGGGCTGTTTTTCAGAGCAGCATTGGCAGTGACTCGTTTCAGTGATAACCACCTCCATCATGTTTCCAGGCATGTCCACACTGGGCACGTCACCATGGATCGCCACTGTTGGTCACATGGGACCGCCTTTCCCAGTGGCCATACTCTTCAATATTCATGAAATCACAGTGAGCTCCAATTCTCTTCAGACCCTGCCACTTAAAGCCACCTGGTTTTGACAGTTGATATAATTTCAAACATCAAGAAACTCCCGATGGCTCCAAGGAACTCTGTGTGATCAAAATGCCCTTGAGCTATCGTCCCCCATTAGGGTAATTGTAATACAATTCAAGTTAGAAGTTAATAAATCATTTTCTCTACTTGGTGTTATATGTATTTATGACTCTCAGGAAGGTGTTTTATAATAAGGCAGCATCAAAATATTTTAGTATGGTCCTGACATACAAAAATTTCACTTTAATGCATTTGCATAATCACGACCCAAACCCCGTAAGTAGGAATGACTACCTTTTGCACACGAGGCAATGGAACCGTGGGGAGAGTTCTGGAAGGAACAGAGCTGGTTATTGGGAGAGCTAGCTAGCTCTCCAACCAACCTCTTCTGATTACATAGGCATTTTTTCATAAAATAATGGGTTCAGCGGTTGTTTTGATTCGTCTTCAAAACATGCAATTTCTTTCTCCTTTGTTTTTATCTGGGAGCATTTCACTTTTCTGTGCAAGCTCAGCTTTACCTCCGTGCAGTGCAGCAGCCCAGCCAGGAACTCCTTAGTTTTGCATATTCAGAATATAGAGAAGTAAAGTCACGGGAATCAAATGTTAGAAAAACTGGTTGGTGGAATATATTTATCTAGAAAGACATTCGGAACTATAATTCAAAGTGGCGTTAAGAATTTTTTTTTGTTGGGACGCCTGGGTGGCTCAGTTGGTTAAGCGGCTGCCTTTGGCTCAGGTCATGATCCCAGCGTCCTGGGATCGAGTCCCACATCGGGCTCCTTGCTCGGCGGGGAGCCTGCTTCTCCCTCTGCCTCTGCCTACCACTCTGTCTGCCTGTGCTTGCTCTCTCTCTCTAACAAATAAATAAATTAAAAAAAAAATTTAAAAAAAAAAAAAAAGAATTTTTTTTTGTTGTTATCTTTTATCTTTTTTATAGAGAGAGACACATGGGAGTGGGTGGGGTGGGGGGTGGGAATTAAGGGAGAGGGAAGGGCATGCCTGGCGCAGGGCTCAGGGCTCAGACTCACAGCCCTCAGATCACCGACTGAGCTGAAACTAAAACTTGGACAATTACCCAACAGAGCCTCCTAGGTGCCCCAAATTTTTGATGAAAATCTTAAGTTATTGATGCTATGAAAATATCGTTGTATGTTTTTCTCTCATTTTAAACCTTTGGAAAACTCATTTTAGGTTATTTTGCATGTTAAGGTGCTTGGGTTCTGGCGAAAAATGAGAAATGGAGTAAAGAAAAATAAAATTGAGGGCACCTGGGTGGCTCAGTCGTTAAGCCTCTGCTTTTGGCTCAGGTCATGATCCCAGGGTCGAGCCCCACATCAGGCTCCCTGTTTGGTGGGCCTGCTTCTCCCTCTCCCACTCCCCCTGCTTGTGTTCCCTCGCTCGCTGCGTCTCTGTCAAGTAAATATAATCTTTAAAAAAAAAAATGAAAGAAAAAAATACAATTGATTAGTACCTATGCTATTTCTTAATACCTAGGGGATGTTCCCTTGATATTTGCTGAAGGGTTTGAGGAGTATGCAGAAGAAAGTATTAAATGCATCTAGAAAATTAAGTATAAATTTAACAATGTGAGGAAGGATAACACAGGTGGGATATTTAAGAGATCTTATTATAATATTTCTTATTATTGAAGTATTTATTTGTCCCCTATTTCCTTCCCAAGCTCCTTTATGTAAAGTGACTATACTCAGGTTATATTTCTCTTTTCAGCGTGTTCTCACACCAAATGCAAAACACAGGGTGGATCCTGCACCATTGCACTGGAATGTTTACTTCTGAAAGCAAACAGTGGCTCTTTGCTGGGTAAAATGCACACACGTGTTGCGTCTATTCCTGAACAAATCAATGGGAAGTTACATTTCTTAGCACTATTTGTTCTATCGACTTTCACACGGTAGTGATAACTCAGTTACTAAGATGGGAGGTTTATTTTGGAGTCCTGTCAGTGTTCTGCAAGACAAATTAAAGGGTTTTCCCTCTGACGGTAATATAAATATATTTTAGACTGAAAGTTTCAAAGCAGTCTTGTCATATTTCGATTAGATGAAAACATCATGGGATAATTTGTCGCTGGCCGTATCTGCAGGTTTTGCGGTCTGGGCGTTTAGAAACCAATGCGGTGTGAGGCTGCTGCGATTGCTCCGTGCTTTCTGGAAGCTTGTGCACAGTCAGGCTGTGACAATGCCTGATAACCCATTTGCACAGGCATCCTGTGACTTCTAGACAGACTGTCGAGACAGGAATCGGAACGAAGAACGGCAATTCTGCCCTTGCAGGAAAAACTGGGCCCTTTTACAGACATGCCCTGACACGTGGAAAGAATTCAGAGAAGCACCAAGTATCTTGCAGAATGGTATCTGCAAAGGGGCTGCCTGCCCATCATGGTACTTTCGTTGACCTCCTCTTAGTGAGCACCAAGCTCGTCGAAGTCAGTGAGGATGTCCTCATAGGCTCCGGAAGAGATGGGATTCTTGGCAAAACATGCTCACATAGAGTCTTCCTAAAACCTAACAGTGGAAGTCTCTATTCTAGCTATTGGAATATTGTATCCAATAAACTCATTTGGATACCTGCAGATTCCCAACAACCGAACAAGGAACAACCGTGTACAGTGATCACAGCAGAAAACCGCCACACGTCGGGGAGCTGACTGTTTCCATCTTTAAAGTCAGGTCTCAGCAGTCTGCAGCCTGTGTGCCCGACGGAGTCAGGAGGCACTGCGGGCCTGAGGAGCGGGCCGGCCTCCGTGAGGTGTGCAGAAGCTCGGGGCCGCCTTCACGACCGCTACACGGCAGTGTGTCCATGTCGGGGACAGCACGTCCGCACCCCGGGCCTCGGCAGGCTCAAGAGGCAGCTCTCCGGGAGTTCCTCGTCAGAATCAAGGCCGGGGCGCCTGGGTGGCTCAGACCTTAAGCCTCTGCCTTCAGCTCAGGTCCTGACCCCAAGGTCTTGGGATGGAGCCCCGCATCGGGCTCCCTGCTCAGCGGGGAGCCTGCTTCTCCCTCTCCCACTCCCCCTGCTTGCGTTCCCTCTCTCGCTGTCTCTCTCCGTCAACTAAATAGATAAAATATATACTAAATAGATAAAATATATTAAAAAAAGAAAAAAGAAAAAAAATCATGGCGTGGTGGACAGATGGATGAATAGACAGAATGTTGTATAAATAAAATGGTTTTTTAGTGCTACTGAAGTCACCACAGTGTGTCATACAAGTGCCGTATTAACGTGTCAATAAGCCGTAGTCCAGGCAAACTGCTGTGGATTCTGTGATTCTTTGTTCCTCATCTCTTCACCGGTTCTGCTCAGACCTGTGTCTGCAGCGGCGGGTGCACCTGCTGCTTCTCTCACTGGCTCCTACACCAGTCCTGGGAGGATTAAAGCCGTGTGTCTCTAGTATGGCTTTTTTCTTAGGCTTTTGGTGTCCTTCTGTTTGAGAAATCAGCAAGCCCATTTTCCTGAACGGCCTTGAACGTATGTGTCTCAGAGAAATGACGCCTGTGCTTTTGTGATTCTGTTTGCCCCATTTCCCTGTCTGTGGGTGCAGCTGGGGTCATGGCTCCTTGAGAGGCTCACGTCTAGGCTGTTCGCTGAGTTCTGAGTCAAGGACAGACCCCGATGATTGCTCCTCTGGGCACTTCTCCCTCCTTGGGGTGCATTTCCAACAGGAAAGATCTAAAGCGGGCTTTGGGAACTGTCATTCCTCAGAAACCAGTTTCCAGGCATATATAGTTTCAGTTGAATTCCTTACGTGTCAACAATCTTATCAATAGATTGGCAAATGCCCTAATTTTCCAAATGAAGGACAGTAAGTTCCAGATTAAGCTATTTAGTAAAAAAAATATATATATATAGTTGGATAATGGCCTTTTGAAGATGAATTCTAAATGGAGAAATCTTTTTCCTTAGTATCTTCTTCACACAATGTTGTCAAAATGGGAATCTATTAAATATTTTATGAAATGATCAAAAATCCGTAACCAAATACACATGTGCGTAGGTATATAATGCATATTATACATGTTTGTTTATGTAGAAATGGGTTAAGTATTTATTCAGGATCATGAATGACTATTTTGAACTATTTAAGTGAACATTTCCTGGTTATGAAAAATACAAATGGTTTTCTCTTAAAATGTCACTTCAATTTCTCATTACAGCTGTATTTCTCATTACAACATAAGCCCCAAATGTTGACTTGCTGCTAAATTATTGGCCTATCACAGTGAATATGCTGGAGATATACAGAAGTACGGGACTTAGAGCTTTTAAATATATATATCCCAAAAGAATAAAAGAGCTTTACAGGTGTCTGTGTGTGTCTGGATCCCTACAATGCATGAGCCAATCACAATGTACGCAGTTTCAGACAACTTATGTCAGAGCAATAATTTAATATTTTTTGTTCTTCCCTCATCAAGGCCTATTTGATACTTTCTCGCATAAACCACCCTATTGTTGGAGCTCCCGTGGTAGGTGTGCTTCGTCATATGAATGCACAGTTGGCTGAGGAGACGTTGGGACAATAGACAGAGAATTGAAATGAGACTAATCAACATAAAATTGAGAAATCAAAACCACATCTGAACCCCAAATTACACACCC
Organism: Martes martes; assembly: GCF_963455335.1. Taxonomy (NCBI): domain Eukaryota; kingdom Metazoa; phylum Chordata; class Mammalia; order Carnivora; family Mustelidae; genus Martes; species Martes martes. The sequence continues at coordinate 2,564,294 of NC_137889.1, read as the reverse complement.
TTTTCATCTCACAATTACTCTGCTTTTCTGCATCCAGAGACGGAGGTGTGCGGCAGGGGGGTCTTGAGGAATTCGGAATTTGTAATGTAGCTACTTTAAAATGTTTTTATTACAATGAGAAAAGCACATTTGGAGAACTTCACTGCTTCTAATAGCTGTTTTTATATGAGAGAATTTACCTTTTTAATTTGCATTTGTACATCTATTGCCTCCTTTAAGATGCCAAAAAAGAAAAATACAAGAGATTTATGAGGGTTTAAAAGTTGGATCAATTAAGATTTGTCATAAATATATTTGGAAAAGGTTGACGACTTCGGGATTTCTGAGTGACGCGTTGGCGTAGACTCTTCCCGTTCGTTTACTGAGACAGACGAGTGCTGAGAAGGAAAGTCGTTCTTCAGCCAGAAATCAGGCAGACGAGAACATCCGGCCGGGCCCCCATGTGCCCTGTGTGTCCCAGGGAGCCTGTACCTACTGAGGGGACGCTTGGCTTTTCAAAAACCTGCACGTTACAGTCAAGGGCATTAGAGCAATGACAACTCTCTGTCACATTAGATCTCTGTACACCGAACACACCGGTGTAAAAATGGAAGGTATTACATTTTCAGCTGCTTTCTCAGGGCGTCTGGAAAAGCAGGAGTGGGTTCTGCAAAATCCCTGGGAGCAGGAAGCATCCCTTTGTTCCCTTTGGTGTTCTTCCGAGAGCTCAGTAAACTTCAGTTAGTTAGCTATTTTTGAGGAAGAAACAGCTGCTCACGTGTAACAATATGAAGTTCAAGGGCCCTGGACGGCGCATGTGCCAGTGACAGCGAGCCCTGCCTCCAGACGCCGTGTGAGAGGGGCCCTGCTTCCTGTGCGGGCCCTGGTCTGCGGAAAGCTGGCTGGGGCGGGGCATGGGGGTGGGGAGAGGAGTCGTTGAGCAGGGGTCCTGAGATCAGGAGCCAGTCCAGGCCGGGTGACGGCAGAGCCAGGAGGGACCGGGGCGGGGAATGGGAGAGGGTATAATCCCAGTCACACACAGGAGGGGCTCAAAGCCACGGTGTGGCCACCCGGCGGCACAGTTAGTAGGGGACTTCGGATGGACATCATCTTGCTCACCTGTGACTTCGGCTCAAACCATCGCAATGGACAAATCCTGACCCTCCCTGATGGCATCACCTGCTGGCAGACCTGCGCGGAGGGGTGATCTGGAGACACAGCTCAATGGAGCCCTTGTTCTTTACCCTAAATGTTACTTCTGTAGCTCATCCTCTCCGTGTCCGTGACTCCACCGCCCGGCTCTTCCCAGATGTACAGTGCGCACCGACGTCCACCTTTCTCGCGTGCTCTCCTCCACGAAGTCACAAGCACGGGCACGTACTGGTCTTACCTTCCACCTCTGCTAAATAAAACACAGCGGCCCCGAAAAACGGTCCTGCGCCTTGACAAACACACCTTCCTACATACTTAAACCCTATTAAAATGTGTGCAGCCGTGGTTAATGAACTCGTGTGAGCAAATTTTATCAGTGTTTTACATTTTGCCTTTCTTCTGGAAATTTTACTGGAAAATCTCAGGTGACTTGTCATTTGATAAAACCCCAACAGGTCCTAGGCAATGACGAAATAGGAAATGCACAGTGTTTTTCTTTACAATCACACAAAAATGCGTGAAACTCCTTCACATGAGGACCTTTACTTGAAAGTTGAAACTCGGATCCCTTTTGTTGGAAGCACACGCATATCACGTCCTCGGTGCTGCAGAGTCGTTTTCCGACTTATCCGGGGTGGTTCGTCTCTAACACTCTAACGTTTACAACTTCACTTGCACTTCCAACAGAGATATGTCCATTTTAGAACTCAGTGTTTTCATGCAAACTTTTACATGTTACAGGACTATACTTACGAAGTCAATGTCTGTATTGGAATGAGTAGAAGGCTTTGGTGAGGCAAATGCTCCTGAACTCCATGCGTGGGCTGCATGTGTAGTTCTGTTACTGTTTATATGATACAGAATAGACATATAGAGCACCAGGAAGTGTAAGTGTGAAGATGAATGAGTTGTCAAATATGCTTAATGAATTCAGAAACAAATGCCTACACCCCTCCGGTCAAGACAGCAAAAACAGCGTCATGGAAACCTCCCAAACGTCTCACCTCCCCAGCACAATAACCATGAGCTTGACTTTAATGTTATTCGATTTCTTGATTTTTTTTCCTTCTTCTGTTTAAGCCTAATTAAGCATTCCTAATAATATAACTTATTTTAAAATAGACTTTAAATAGATGGTAGGTATTAAGGAAGGCACGTTTAACAAGCACTGGGTATTTTATGTAACCGAGGAATCCCTGAATTCTACTCTTGAAACGAAGATTACACTTTATGCAAACTAACTGGAATGTAAATAAATCTTGAAACTAAAAATAAATAAATAATCAAAATGGACTTTATTTCATAGAGCAATTTTAGATTCCCAACGGAACGGAGCAGGAAGTACAGAGATTTCCTGCTCAGCCCCTGTCCCCATACGTGTTCAGCACCCCCAGCCATCCACCAACCAGAGGCTTCCCTTACAATGGATGAACCTACATTCACACATCACTCTACCCACGGTTTACGTCAGGGTTCACTTTCGGGGGCGCTTCTTCTATGGGTTTTCACACATGTGTGATGACATATACTCACCATCAGAGTAAAACACAGAGGCTTAACGGCCCTAAAAATCCCCTGTATGCGTCTCGTCTCTCCTTCCCTCCCCATAACCTCTGGCAAGCACCGACCCCTTTACTGTTTCTGGAGTTTTATTTTTTCCAGAAGGTCATACAGTTGGAACTACAGTATGTAGCCTTTTCAGACCAGCTTCCTCCACGTAGCAACGACCGTTTAAGGCCCCTCCTTGTGTCCTCCTGGCTTCGACGGCTCAGGTAATGTTAGTGCTGAGTAACAATGCATCATTCGGATGAACCACGGTTCACTTATCCATCACCATGCCGCTTTCCAAATTTGGGCAACTATGAATGAAAGAGCTTATATAAACCTACGTGCAGGTGTTGATGTGAACATAACTCTTTAACTCACCGGGTTAAACCCCACGCAGCCGGATGGCTGAATTTTCTGGTAAGAATGTGTTTAGCCTTGTAAGAAACTGTTAAAGTGCCTCCCACAGTAGCTGCCGCATTCTGCACTCCCCGCGGCGGCGAGTGAGAGTTTCTGTGTCTCCACTTCCCCGTCAGCACTTGCTGCTGTCTGCGCGACAGAGTGTAGCCGTTCTCATAGGGGTGAGCTGCTGTCTCTGTTTCGATCTGTGCTTAGAGTTGTATTTGGCTTTTTTAGCGTATTTTATGTAAGTGGGACATATTCTGTATCATTTGGTGTTCTTTGCTCGGTACTAAATCTCTACAATTCGTTTGCGTGTGTCTCTCCTGCTGGGCTTTCCCCCTGCACAGGACAAGGCGGCAAGGATGTGGCAGGATTGTGTACCTGCTGCCCAGTAGACACGGGGTCTTTTCAGTTGGGTGCTGAGTCGCCGTGTGCCGGGACTCAAGAGCTCATAAGCACACGTAATGGGAGCTACATTCTTTGGAGTTGACGTGTATTTTCAGCTTTACCAGAAATCATTTTTTAGACTAATTACGTTGTGTAATTTATTCTGCCACCAACAGCGAAGGAAAGTCCCACTGTTCCACATAATCGCCCACACTCTGTGTCATTAGCCTTGATATATTTGCCGGGCTAGTGGTTATGTCGTGTTATCTTACTGAGGTAAATTTCTCCATTTATAATTCGTCATTTGGATTTGCCCTTTGTGCTACACGTGGGCACATCTCTTCCCCATTTTTCTAATAGAGTGTCTTTTTAATTTATGCACTTTTCTAGAAATGAGCTCTTTGCTAATTAATATATGGCAGGTATCTGCTCCCATGTGCTGGTTTGCCTTTTCTGGATTACAATCCTTTTTGTTACTATTTAAAACTTGATTAATTTGTTTACTTCGGACCCTTGTTCCTTACAGATACTGCCTGCACGTCAGTATATGCGATCCAATCCTGTAGCACTTTTGCTGTAGAGAACGTTCCCACCTTCCTTTCCGCACGTGCCCGCCTTTGCCTCTCTGCCCTTCTGTCCTGGTCTGTCATACGTCCCTGTGTGCGCACTCAGCTCTTTGTTTGGTTACCGTCCCAATATTGCCGAATTTAATTATCTGTAAGGTACCTGCCCCCTCCGACTCTCCTTCCTTCTCAGGACTGTTTTTAATATTTTTCCATTTTAATTTGACACCTAAATTTCAGCATCAGCCTGTCCTAATAGGATTTGGATTGTAATGTCGGTGAGATTTTAGGTGTTTCCAGGGAATGCACAGACTATCTGTGACACTGAGTATTCCCACCAGCAGAACCACATTATAGATCATATTTCCAGAATCTTCTGTAAATTGGGTTTGCTTTTATTCTGTTAGTTACCACATTTAACTGGGACATCTTGTGCACCTGCCCAGGATTGAGAAAGACCTATCCAATTTTTTAATATCTCTGTTAGCAGCAAGCCCCATTCCCAGCCTTGATTCTTTTTCTTTATGATGTCATGTTAGTCACCACACAGTACCTCATTAGTTTTTGATGTCGTGTTCCATGAGTCATTGTTTGCGTGTAACACCCAGTGCTCCATGCAGTCCGTGTCCTCCTTAATACCCACCACCAGGCTCCCCCAACCCCCACCCCCTCCCCTCTAAAACCCTCCGTTTCCTGGAGTCCATAGTGTCTCATGGATCCTTTTCCTCCAATTTCCACCCCCCCCCTTAATTTTCCCCTTCCTTCTCCTAATGTCCTCCACGCTATTCCTTATGCTCCACAAAAAAGTGAAACCATATAATTGACTCTCTCTGCTTGACTTATTTCGCTCAGCATCATCTCCTCCAGTCCCGTCCATGTTGATACAAAAGTTGGGTATTCGTCCTTTCTGATGGAGGCATCATACTCCATAGTGTATATGGACCACATCTTCCTTATCCATTTGTCCATTGAAGGGCATCTTGGTTCTTTCCACAGTTTGGCGACCGTGGCCATTGCTGCTATGAACACTGGGGTACAGATGGCCCTTCTTTTCACTCCATCTGTATCTTTGGGGTAAATACCCAGTCGTGCGATTGTCCAGCCCTGATTCTTGAGTTTAGCCAGGGGTGAATTCAGCGCCAAACTCTTAAGCAATCAAACAAGCAGACATTTAATAGTGGTCAGAATGAAAGTACGCTGCAGAGCAGGTGGGCCCCGAGGTGGCACCTGCACCGGGGATCAGGGTTTTCTTGTTTTTCATGCTCGCATGGCTTATGGGTCAGAGCCAGGGAAGTCTCTGACTGAGATTGTTTGCAGTCATCTAAGGGACCCCTGTTACCCACTGGGAGGGGGAGTTTTTGGCCCTATGTGGTCTTTGTGGTCAAAACCACGATGTCACTGTATTATCTTGAAGCTACAGGTTACTTTAGGGCCGTGGTTATAGGGAGGAGTGCAGGGACGTGCTGGAGTTTCCCTGGTGTTTGCACTCTGGAGGTGCTATAAGGGTTTCTGTTGCTCTGTGGTGGGTCACTGCCTTGCTCTGCTCACATCTAGCTAGCTAATTGCCTAGCTATCGTATTTTCTGATTTTTTTTTAATATTTGTGTATGAAAACACTATTTTTTCACATGCCGATTCTATACAAAATGTTTGTGTATTCTTGCCACAAACCTTATAAAAAATTTCTTTCTTTCTTTAAAGATGTCCAGATAGATAGATTATTGAATGTCTTGTGTAGCGCAAGCTTTGGTTATCTGTGTCTTTCATTGTCTCTGAGCTATTTTACAGCTCTCTCCACAAAGCTGAGAGTGATGCCAATTAGACTTGTGCATGGAAATGCAAATGATTTTTAACCATTGGACACTGACTGGGTTTGCATCCATAATGTGCGTTCCTTTCAGGCTTTCCGATTTCCTAGATGCCTGTGCGCTGATTGGATTCTCTGAGTCCGCTGCGAGGCCTTATGGTTCCTTGGTTGTCAGTTAGACGTATGTTGGCTGCGTGTTCACCTTATGTTTCCTTGATAGTCATGACCTGACCTGTCAAACATTATATTTAAGCAGCTCAAAATTTTGTGTTTAAATTGTTGATCATGATATTTATTTGGATACTACCAATACTCTCCAAACGATCATTGATACACAGTCATTCTCACTAATCACAGTAGTGATGTTCTGTAAAGTTGCCACCGAGCCAATGTTCCAAGACCAAGGTAAGGGTCTACTCAGGACTACTACTACTCATGAGTGCTACTACTACTCACTACAGCAAGCCTCTACTCACAACATTTTCATCAACAGGTCAATACATAAACTTGTTCTATGTGCATTTTAATTTAAAGTCACCTTATTTAACATATATTAGTCATGCATTAACATGCATTAGCAGCCCAGCAAAAGGATCACAAAACAACGTTTTCCTGTCAGGTACATTTCCACTTTCTTGCATTAGAAACCTTAGACAGCTGAGCTTTGAACAACAGGGGTTTGAACTGTGTGGGTCCACTCACACTTGGCTGCTTTCCAATAAACACAGCACAATATCATAAATGTATTTTCTCTTCCTTATGTTTTTTCTTAAAAAAGAGGTTTGAAAATATTTATTTATTTATTTAGAAGACTGAGAAGGGGAGAGAGAAAGCAAGAGAGAGAGCGAGGGAACACAAGCAGGGGGAGCGGCAGGCAGAGGGAGAAGCGGACTCCCCACTGAGCAAGGAGCCCGAAGTGGAGTTTGATGCAGGACCCTGGGATCATGACCTGTGTTGAAGGCAGACGCTTCACAAACTAAGCCACTCAGGCATCCCTCCGTATGATTTTTGATGACATTTTCTTTTCTCTAGCTTACTTTATTTTAAGAATAAAGTATATGAATACATATGATGTACAAAATATGTTCTGTTTTTTTGTTATCGTAAGGTTTCTGGTCAACAATAGACTATGAATAGTTAAGCTTTTGGGAACCAAAAGTGACAGGGGCGTTTCCCACCGCATGGGAGGCTCAGCATGTTTAACCCTCATGATTTTCAAGGTCAACTGCATTTCTCTTCACTTTAGATGGATAAACGTTAGCGCCACACTCAGAGGCCATTTTGAAGGGCAAAATCACCAAGGTCAAGAACAAAAATGTGAGAGACATGGTAGTCGGGAAGATTCCGGGGAAACGCTCCCCTGCACTGCATGCATGACTGGAACGAGAAAGCAAAGTGTTGCCTGTTCAACTTCAGATGAAAACAGGCACGGAGGGAGACGTGTTTTTCACCTGGGCAGGTCCACAATGACGAGGAAAGCACCAGAAGTGTTGATTTGGGGTTAGAGGTACATTGTAGCAAGTTCACAAGTCCGGGATCCATGCAAAATGAAGCCGGCCTGCCTCTGCCTTGTATTCCTGGCCATCCCGCCGCCTTAATTTTGGGAAGGGGGAGGGATGTGGGTCTCCCTGCATCTCCCTGCGTCTCTCTGACTCCGATGGTGATGACTTGAGTCTGCACGATCTCAACCAGAACAGTCTTCAGCACATTATCTGAGCTCACATCTAGTCCTAGTTGGCTTCATTTTTCTAGAATAAATGTTCAATTTTTATGCTAACATTTGCATCAGCTGAGCACAACCTGTTCTTTTCCTCTTTATCCTCTGGATATAGTAGCAGGTTCGCTTTTGCTCATTTTGAACTCTTCTTCCATTTTTAAAATAAATCTCACTTATTCACATATATACATTTTTCTGGATCCTATATCCTGACATTTTAACAATGGAGGACATTTATACGCATAACTGAGTTTGGCTTATATTTCTTTCCTTCCTTTTGGAAGTACAGTTATATTAACAATGTTACTCACAAAAAGTACGCGCCCCCCCCCAAAAAAAAATGAATTTGGGAGGTGTTCCGAAATTTCTGCTTTTGAAACTGTTAAAAAAAAAAGTGTCTCAGAAGTGTTTGCCAGCATATATTTATAAGACTTTTACTAGATTTATTTGGAGAGTGGGTACAGAGAAGGTAGAGACTTGGTTAACTGTTCAAACTTCCTCAATCTTTTTTTAAATTTAGGTTTTTCTACTTCATCTGTTTAATTTTCAGTAATTAGTATTAACCTAGAAAATTTATCTTTGTTTTATATTTATAGGAATAATGTTGCTATAATTATTACTCAAATTGCTGTACTGTATCTATAGTTTGCTGAATTTTCTTTATACTATTTATTTTACTATCTTTGCTTGATATTCTAGAAGACTATTTCCCGGTGTTTCAAAGAATGTGGTTTTAAAAATCTCACTGAATATTTGTTCATGTTTTATTCATTTCCACTCATATGTTTATTAGTTTCCTTATACTAACTCCTGTGTGACTCTCATACTTTCCCCCAGTACTTTTAATGCAATGCCTGGCTTACTCATTTTGTATTTGTCCTTGATATAAAGAACTTCTTTTAGGTTCTGTTTCCTTCCAATTATCTCTAAGTGGGCTCCACATCACTTGATATATAATTGTTTCCTTGATGCTTTGTATCATTTCTTTCATTGGTTTTGGAGTGTTTTCCTTTTTAATAACTGTTTTGGCCATTCTGAAGACCCAAGGTGGATTCTCCCCAGAATTGGCTTTAATGTCCAGATGCCACAGAGTCACCGAAGAATGAAACGTGTATATTCCTGAAATCACGGGGCTTTGGGGGAAAAACAAGGTAGGCTTCTTAAGAGGGTATGGAAACAGTTTGAGAAGGCAAGCAAGGGACACCTTTGGATCTTTCCTGGAGGGTCCCGTGAGTGAGAAGGAGCCCTGATGGACTGACCTTCCTGTGGTGTTCGAGGAGGGGGCCGAGTGCCTCGCTCATTACCAGCTTGCTCAGCGGAGGGCCCAGGGTGGGGGGGGCGGGTGTGCCGCAAATCTGGTGCAGGCAAAACCGAAACAGAGCCGGCCGGCCACACCCCTGGTTTGTTTAGAAGTCTGTATCGTTTCTAAAAGCAATGTTGCTTCCAACTATATATTAATTGTTCATTTAAAACTTAATTGAATATAATCAGAAAATTGTATCCATATTACATTGTTTGGAAAATATTGAGACTTCCCCTGTGGCATTTACGTGACTGACTTTCATCAATGTTCCCAGTGCACTTTAAAAATAATACATCCATTTCTATTCATTCAGCGATCATCTGCAAATTTTCAGCATAAATATTTAATCTAGATCTCTCCCAAAATATAAGAAATTAAGAATGCATTAAATTTTTATCTCCTTACTGCCATCAACCATATTATTTTGGTATTATAATTTTAACTTCTTTTAAGTATCTCCCTTTTCCCCGTTTTAAAAAAGTGTGCACTTAAATGTAATAAACATTTTTACTGATTCCTTTATTTCTTTGCTCAAAAATACTTCTCATATCCGACTTCCTCCGGCTTTGATTGCCTTGTGGTTAAAACGAATCATCCGGTAGGTCTTCCAAACGGCATTTGTACGTTAAATCTCTTAGTTCTTATGCATCCAGTATAGATAAGAAATATGTTCTTCCCAAACAGATGGGCCTCAGATGAGGGGCAGCAAGTATTTTGAGCAGATCGTGGAATCTGTCACATTATTCTTCTGGACTGTTACCTAATACCTTGATGGGAAGTCTGGTGATGGTCTTTTTTTTTTTCAGTTTTAGATGTTTGATTTTGTGTGTCTATACGTGTATGTGGCTATTAACATTTTTCCTTTGTCTCTGATATTCAGTAAGGTCACCATAAGGTTTTTAAAAGTCAATATTTTTTATTGTTGTTTACCCCATTTTGGACTTTGTGTAACTTTTGTTATGAGGGCTGACGTCCTCTCTTCATTTTTGAACAACTATCATGAAGTCTAGCTTTCAATATTACTCTCCCTTAAGTCTTTCTAGAATTCTTACAGAGTACAAGTTGCATTTTCTTGTTCTATCTTTCTGTGCCTTTCTATCACTTTCATATTTTTTCTCAACCGCATTTATTACTTTTTTCTGTTCTGTCTCAGGAGTTGCTAGTGCTTTCCAGTATCATCATTGATCCGCACTTCCAATCATTCGTTGAGTTACTAATGTCCATGATCTTATTTTTCCTTTCAAAAACTTTTTATATCTTCCTAATGGCCCTTAACCTAGTTTGATCTTGCCTTGTTTGTTTATTTTTACGATCTGTCTGAACACTGGAGAGGCTTACTTTGATTTTTCATTCACACATACTTGGGGGAGGCCAACGGCGCCTTAGCCTTCTTCATGGCGGTGGATGACGGGGGTAGCTGGTGCTCTGTGACAGGCCCCCCTCCTGTGCGGCAGTGGCCTCTGAGAGCTGAGGGATCGGGCTCTGCGGGCCTTCCCGTGGAGCAAAGCCTAGGGGCCTCCTCAGGGTTTTAGGAGCGCGTGAGGAAGCGTGGAACCCCCAGTGGGTCAACTCTGACCTCTTTTTCCACTTGTAACCCGGGCGTTTTGCAAGATGTCCTCACACTCCTAAAATTTAGTAGGAGCAAATTTTTTTCTAGTCTGTATTTCCCACTCACCTCACAGATAACAGAGAACTCTGTAACTCTTGTCTTCATGTAAGGAACGGGTTATGAACAGGTACAACCCAGACAGCCCTCGGCTCGATCTCAGAGCTGCCGTCCAGCCAGCAGGGGCCTCTCGTTCTGGAAACCCGGGAGGTGTTTTTAGGCTCGGATAACCCTCCTCACTGTGATGTTAGAATATCTTTTTCCGGTTTCTAGTCGTTGGCATATCCATCTTCTGATGTCAAGGTCTCGGCTCAGAAACCCATCCTTTTTACTTTGTATGACGCAGCATTGGCAACTTCGGGCATGCCCGTGAGAGAGAAGTGGAGGAATGATTCCTTATGGCCTTCGTCTACCATTTCAGAAAGAGACTCCCCTTCTGATCAGAATCTTACTAATTTGTTTTTATGCTGATTCGCAGTCTAAGCCCATGTCCCTTCTACATATTACCCTGTGTATATCCTAAGTGTAGACTCTGCTTCTACCTTACTTCAAGCCCTTCATATACCTTGAAGTGTTCGTTCCTATACCTTCTTTGAACCTCCCTCTTACCTTATCATTTTAGCTCCTTAAATACTGGTCACTTGACTTAACGTTGCCCTGCTTGTCTCCATTTTAAATTGATCGGGATTTATCCAGCATAACTAAGTCATACAATTACATCAAACCCCAGCTGGTATAGAGGAAATACTATTTGCAAATACAATGAACCCCCGCAATATCTTAGCATGTAACTGGAAGAAAGGTTAGTAAATGATTAGCATACTTTGGCATGACCTCATGCAATGAACCCTCTTAGAAGAAGACTTCTCTGTGTTGACACAAGAGATGTTCTATTTGAAAGTTCTATCCAAAAGAGTCCATCTTTCGCTTTTGTAGATATTTAATTTGACTTCCTGATTAAAATAGATATAGAATAGTGAAAATGGTTAGCTCTCTGTCAATTTCATATTTCAGATGTGATTCATTTCAAAGCAAAATATCATCTCCTGTCCACAAGACATAATAAACACCTAATAAAATTTAATGAAATGCATTATTTCCTATCACCATGTGATAATTGCCAAATTAACTGGTATTACCACTAAAATCATTTCCTTCATTTTCTTTTTACATGTTCTATGGCTGATACTTGTAGGGACTTGACAATTTATAGTTCAGATTAAAATCACAGGAATTAGTTGACAGAAATTCAATTTTAGTTTAAAACAGTTCAAACTGAGCTTATATGTTATCAGAGCAGTAGAGATTATCAAGTTTGGTCTCAAACTTTGCTGGCCTACAAAATGATTTATGCCAACATGTGAATTATAAATAATAGTGTTTGGGGAAAAACCTTTGTAAATCAAACGCTAGAAGAGGCTTAATAAAATCATATTCACATGAACAGTTATTGTGAGAGAAAAGGTAATATTTTTCACCAAGACTAATATATTTTTGAGCAAATAATTTCGAAAGTTATGTCTGCCTAATAGTTCATGGAGAGACACAAGCTGGAGCCAGATGGGGAGAGGCTGAGAGGGAGCGAGCATAAACCCACCTTTCAACTAGGAAGTGTGAGCGGGTCCTCAGCTCGCCCTCTCTGCCCCGACAACGCACTGTGTGCTTCGCGGAATGACAGTGAAACTGAACTTGCAGTGCCTCAAGTACGTCGTGGGGCAATTAGGATACCGTCTGTCCCTCCTTGCTGGAGGAACGCATGACCACCTACCTACCCGAGGTAGTTTGGCACAACGGTGGTAGAGCTGGCAAGAAGAGCCCTGTGCAGCTCATGCCCGAGGGTTCTGGGGATAAGGAAGTGTGGACAGACCTCGTGGGCCATACACTCCCGTCCCAGGTGAGTGCTGGCCAGAGTTCCCACGGCAGAAGCAGCATCGGGTGGACAAGGGGGGTTATCACGGTGGGGAGGGGGGTCAGTCTACCTCTTGGACTTCACTTTGTTTTGCTTTTTAGTTTAATTATGTTATCTTGTTTTGGGTAGGAGGGTTTTGCCAGAGTAAAAACGGGCTGAGGAGTCGCCTAGCCCCCTGACATCTGAAACAGCCGACGCATGAACCCACTCAGTTCACGTTCTGTAATCAAAGTAATCTTTCTTCTACTGATAGAGCTTTACACCTGCCCTGTATTTTCATTCGTACTTCCAGCAATGAATTCAAATTTCCTATAAAGTCTCGAGTCAGTTTGGGTACTATACAATCTGTGTGGAAAATTACCTGGTGTATCCAAGCTCCCTTATTAGATGACAGAATACAGCTGTGTACATTATGAACCTGTGATATTTACTCTCTCCTGAATCCGCAGTCACCCTGTCTGGCATCACCACTCCCACTTTCTTTTTGTTTGGATTTGATCAATCTCTCTGCGTCATTATATTTTCAAACTTAAGCCTTGCTCGAGTATGAAGTGTGTGTGCGTGCTATGATTTTTAAATTCCATTTCAACATGCTGTGTTTTAACAGAATAATTGTACGTTTCACGCTGAGTGTGACCATTTATATACTTGATATGGTTCATTGTATTTTACTCTCTGGTTACTTCATTCCAAGTTCTTCCTTCCTCCCCGTCCCCCTTTTTTTTTATTTGACTGATCTAATTTTGTGTCTTTCACTCTCTGTATCCAGAAGTTCTTATGCAATATTTCTAGTTACTAGTGGTTGCCTTTTGTTTTCCCAGATTCATGATAATAGGTGTGTCACTAGCTCGTAAGACCGAGACACCAGCCATTACCCATGCAGAGATTCTCTCTGTACCCAATGAAAAGAGGGTATTTAAAAGCCACTGTACCTGCTCCGTCACCCAGAAAATGAGGCATTTATTAAACTTTGTTTTCTCCTTCCCTGTTCTTCATCCCAACCTATCACTGTGTTTCCCTCACATGGGACAGCCCTCTGAGTTCCGGGCTACCAATCCAATGTTTGGCTCATCAGGCTTCTTCCTTCTGTGTTTCCTGTTCCTCAGATGGGCTACAAGGACCAGTTATTATTTTAGTGCATAAGGATGTGATCATCCATGTTCTCTGTCCACATGTATCATGGTTGTACACACAAAATAGGGCTGAACTTTTCTTTCCAAGTCCAGATGCTTTCATCATAGGAAGCCTCAAGATTTGCAAATGAGAAACCTATTTCACAGGTTGCCAAGTTTAACAAATAAAAACGCAGAATACCCAGTAAAATTTGAATTTCCTTCAAGAACAAATGTGTTTTTGGGTATGTCTCAAATACTGCATAGCGTATACTTATACTAAAAACATTATTCATTCCATATAGTGTTTGGAATAGACTTTTATCAAACATGCATTCACTGTTCATATGAAATTCAAATTTAATGAGTGTCCTGTCTTTTATACCCTACCATGGACAGTCTGATTCATTGTTTTTCTCTTGTATGTAATTTTTTTAAAGTGTTTGAAATGTCATTCAATATTCTCTTTAGCTTTTGAGGTACTAACATTGAGTGCAACATGCCTTCAAGGTGAAACTTGTTTTGTTTTGTTTTTGAATGACCAACCTTGAGCAGAACTGAGGAAATCTTTCACAGTCAAGACTGGAATTTGCTCACCTGCCCCTTTCCCCCAGTTTCAGAGCTGCTTGGTGGTCAGGGCACCAGTCACGTAGAAACACCCATTCAGGTGAAGGAAGCATCTCTCTTCCCAGCCTCCTAACCTCTGTGGTCCAGGATTTCTCCGTAACATGTGGTTTCCTTCAATCCTCACTCTTGATGTCTTTGACCAGCAACGTGGCTGAGCCCTGGAAGACGGTCAGGCAACATCTGGTCTCTGGAGGCAGGTCTCCAGGCCAAGAACCACGTACAGACACCCCACTCTGCTATGGGCTCTGCTCCGGTCTGGAAGGTCTGGGAATCCGGTGGTAGCTGGGACGTGTGGTGGATGCAAAATTTGCATCATCTCAAAGGGCGCTCATAATATGTACCCGATGGTAGGAGCCACAAGGTATCACAGATCTTCACAACTTCGGAGACAGCATTTCTGCATGCTGTATTTTCTTGTCAGCATCACAGGAAGATGAAACGGCCCACGTGGACTGCAAGCCAGGTCAGGCCATGTCCACACCATGCACTTGCTTTCTTACCGTGTCACTCAATCAGAAAACACATACAATACATGCTCTGGTGACAAAGGGATGCTGTCCCCTGTGTTTTCCCACCGGGACACCTGTGCTTCTTGCCCTTCTATTTTGCCTGTTGTCACAGCTGGAGTCTGCCCGTCCCCAGGAGATTCTTAAGAGCTTTCCCAGGCCGAGAACTATGCATCACTCATGACCTTCTCAGCAGACACTGCAAATATAAACTTCTTATCAATGTCTTTCCATTACTGTTCCCCTAAGATGGCCTTTTAGACATTTATTTTCCTAATCAGCATTTTTTAAATCATCCCAGGAATTTTTATTACCAGTATACTAGATGCCCACTTACGTGCTGTGTTTTACACGTAAAAAGAAGACCACCGCTTGCAGGAAGCTGTCCTCCCCCACCCTCGCTACCTTCAGAGTCCAGTGGGCGCCGAGCTTCTCAAGGGCTTCGGGGTGGTGTTCCCTCACCAAAGCACCTGGGTCGACGGAGGGAACCCTGGACCTTCCCTGAGGAGTCTTCAGAGGTGAAAGGTGGGGTTGGACATGATAATCCATCCCAACATTCCTGTCTACTGACACTGTTGAATTCCATCCCCGATCTCATATCCAGGATGTTCCAGAATCTCAAATGCATTTGATGTAAGCCACAGATGAGACCAGAACTCACTCAGGCACCAGGCGCTGTCCTGGCCTATCTCTCAACTATTGAGCTTAATATATTTGATCGAGAATTCCTGATAAACCCGTTTAAATCGATGAATTGTATCCAGTTAAAGAGGACGTCCCATTGTGCCTTATACGGCACCCGTGTCATCTAGGTGTGTTTCTCTAGCTGTCCCGCGTGGAGAGCCCCGCACAGGGCAGGAGCCGACAGAACCGTCCGGCACCGGTACAACTTTCTCATGGCTCAGACCTTCGGGCAGGCGCCGACCCTCAGAGCCCCTCGGCAGCCCGGACGCTTCCTACCGCTCGCCGCGCGGCTCCGCTGCCCCGCAGGACGCCTCACAAGTAGCCCAGCTCCCGTCCTACCTCCCGTGGTCTTACGGATCCCACGACGTCCTTGTCGGTCTGCTCCCTGGAAGGTCTTTGATCGTCGTGGGGAAAAGTACATTTATCTTCAGTCCCCTGTTTGTGACGACCGGCGTCACGGGCTTTGAGTTCGGTATCTGGAAAGTAGGGATTTACAAGACAGATTTGGACGCTCCCCTCAGGGCGGTCGTATTCTAGAGAGATCCGACGGGCAAATCACTAAACAACAGGCTCAGTGTGACGCGTATGACTGGGTGTGCAATAGAGAACGTTATGAGGAAGCACAGGGGGCTGGTGATTTAGATCTGGGTGAACGTTAGGACTAATTTGAAATCTGAAGGACGTAAAACCTGAAAGCATCATAACTTTTTGCTCCCGAGTTGAACAGTTATGAGACTTGGAATAATTCCCTGCCTCAATAAATGCAATTTCTTGTATCTGTGCTAAAACACAACGAAACGAAAGCCCCACTGAGGCCAATCAAAAGGAACGTAGCCGCCCTCTCCATAAAATATTTCATCTAGGACGATAGGGCTGCGGGGACAACGGAGGACAGCGACTGTGAAGGGCTTGTCGGTCAGGTCGGATCTTGGAGGAGGAGGGGCTGAAGGAAGGAATTGTATTCAGACCCTCCGCGGGCAGCTTATCTGATGGGACCTGACGTTTGACTGTGTGTTCGGGGCGAGCGAGGACATACCCCAGGGGCCCAGGCTGGTCTCCAGCAGCGGGCGGGTATTTGAAGACCTCCCAGGAGCTCCGAGAAGAACAATTCTTTCATCAGAGGTTTGTACCTGATGACGCAAGGGCTGCTCTTGGCCTTGATTTGTCCCAGGTTAGTAGCTCAGATAAGAAATACGTGTCATCGGGCTTTTATCTGGCTGAAAACTAACAGCGGCTCCTTGCTTTAATCAAGGATTGTGAATTCAGCAAAGAACACTTTGCACGGCTCTGGAGAAAAACAAAAGCGATAAATACTATTCCCGAGTCCAGTTTCTTACCAAATGGTTGTATTTCTCTGAAAGGTTAACTTGTGCAATTTAAAAATCACTTTAAACCCCTTTCAGCATTTTATCTCATTAAACTCTCCCACAATTGATTCACATGCTCAAACACACTCCACTGCCATTATATCTGATGCGGTCATCAAGCCAGAATTTCGCAGGGTTTTTATCACTCGCTGCAATCAACCTCACTCACCTCATGGTGGCTTCTCATTTCCCTTCTGCAAAGTCGTGCTAAAATCCTTGAGAACAATCTGTGTACAATTTCATGATAGGATTTTTTGGGTAAGGTACACACCGTGTTTTCAACGAACACGCATTACAGAAGAGCATAAACCTTGTGCATTTTTGTATATCGTGGTACTAATTAAATGTAGTGCTTGAATAAAATAGATTGAATTTCCTGGCATCATTCCTATAGACTTTGCTTCTCTGCACGGATTCCGAAACTGCAATTCAGGGAACTCCAACAGATGGTAATGATGTTCTGTAAATAGATATAGGTCAGTTCATGCAGGGGTCTGGTATAAATAATGGAAGCAAATTAAAGAGGCTTGTTTTAAAAATTGTCATTGTTTTAAAATGCAGACACAGATAACCAATTGTCTTCTCTAAGAGATGTATGGCCTGAGTACAGTTTCCATAGTAAATATGGGGACCGTGTGCTGTGCATATATTTTCTATGAGGAGCTTTTTAACATTTTGCATTTAAATAAAGATCAACTGTGATATATGTAACCATGGGTCCTAGTGCCTGGTACTTTTAAGTACCTGGTAAATGTTTGATGTTTTTATTCGTATAATGGATGATGCCATTTAGTCTCATAAGAACTCAGGGAAATAAGACTTCTAAGACCTCTGCTTTGCAGACGGAAGGAATGGGGCTGAGTGTTCCAAGGGGTGACGAGGAAATGGTGTGGGAGGCCAGTGGGGGCACAGCTACAGACTGGCGTGCTTTAGGGGCTGCTCCTTTCCTCTGTTCTAGAGGGAGAAGTGGGGAGAAGGACCGGAATGCCACTGCTCTCTCTGTCCCTCTCCTTTCCCCGCCCCATCTAGAAGCGATGCCCTCTGACGGCGACCTTCGTGGCAGGGGACTCACTACCGCAGACACACTCTTGTCTCTGCTTAGCACCACCCCCAAGTCTGCAAAGCACAAGTCGCTCCTCTGTGCGGGACTTTCTCTCTCTCCCTTCCCTCATGCTCTCCCACCTCCTTCATTTGTACGTTCCCGAAGGTCCGTACCTAGTAAGGATTCACTTTTTAAAAATAACTGAATTAGTTTTACCGGGAAGTTGGACAGAGTCTTGCAATCGTCCGTTCCACGGTGGCGTAACATGGCACAGATACATTCCTCCTGGGATTTTGCCACGGGTCGCAGAGTAGGAGAACGGGCCACCGACGCGTCTTCCAGGAAGGAGACGTGTTCATACAACGTGGCGGGTCTTCTGGCCAAAACGACCCAAACCTGCTCCTTGGATCGAATAAGCCTCCCTAAACCCACAGCAGTACCAATCCTTCGGGAAACCACTGAGGAAGTAGAGTGAGTCTTCTTAAAAAAGCCTCTTTACAGAAGAGGACCAGAACATAAGTATAAGGAGTAAAATAATTAGAAACACCACCGCTTTGCAACCACGACTATAATGGACTCCTTTAAGGATTATCAACTAAGGCTACCATTATCCAGTGAAAGAGCGTTTGCTCAAGGATGGTATTCACGTAGTATCAAAACCCCACCCAGCCAATTAATTGTTACCTACAGATGGAAAGGGTGCCTTCTCCACAGATAAATGTGGCAGGAACCCCTTAACCAAGCATTGGTTCCCTGATAAGATACACTGAGGAGAGAACATTCTACCAAGTCATTTTACTCACAAAGTGTCTGATCAGAACTTAAGATGATCAGACAAATGCAAATGTGTAAAGATTACAGAAGTCAAAACCCTCTGGTCTGATTAGAAACACCAGGTCATGAGAGAAAGGAGGGAAAGGGACTGTCTGTAGAGAAAAGTTTACGAGATTGAGTAACAAAACTGAGACAGGATGCTTTCATTTTTTTTTTAAAAAAAGCACATATAACAGTCATTACTAATAAGTGGGGGAATTTGATGATAAATTTTATATTTTGTAATATAATATTAAATACATTAATTGATATTTGTGTTGATGAATTAAATTTATTGTATTTGATATTAATGTTACAATGATGTAAAAAGTTTGTCCTTAGAAAATGCATGCTATAGTGTTTGGGAACATGATGTCATGGTATTTGTAACATATTTTCCAATAGTTGAGCAAAAACTGCAAAATGATGACTGTTGATCTAGGTAAAGCCACACTGCACCATTATTTCAGGATGGAGATATGTTGAAAACTTTAATGACTGATAGGAAAATTTATAAAAATTTTTGTTAGAAAATTTACCAAAAAAAAATGTTACTGGTAAAAAGAAAATTAAATAAAAGACAATTAAATAAACACTATCTTAATAAATTTCAAAATAAAAAAGTAAAAAAAGTTCTATATCTACAAGTATGCAAAAATATTCAAGGTATATTTTAAAGTAAATGAGGGAATAAAAAGAACGGTGTAGTCAGTATGCTTCTATTTATGTATAAAAAAATAAAAACTACCTTTACATTATCATTTTATTTTCATCCCAAGTTAGTCTTTTTCCAGAGGAGCCCTCCAAAAGCAGTACATAGTTCTTTATTTTTTTTTTAAGATTTTATTTATTTATTTGACAGAAGAGAGAGATCACAAGTAGGCAGCGAGGCAGACAGAGAGAGAGGAGGAAGCAGGCTCCCTGCCGAGCAGAGAACCCGATGCGGGGCTCGATCCCAGGACACTGAGTCACCCAGGCGCCCCTATAGTTCTTAAGTCTGATACAGGGAAATAGATCTGTATGGAAAGAGCTGAGAAGTAGATTTTTTTTTTTTTTTGTAGCTTGCTCATCTTTATCAAATGCTTATAATAAAATACATTAAAATCTAAATGATTTATTTTAGGGTAATTACTGTGACAACTTTCAGGGTGCTTTAAAATAAATCCATAACTAAATTTATTATGTATACATCTCAGAAAATCATTAATGAGATAACCTATATGCAAAGTTAGCAAAGGAGTGACAGACTGAAAGCAGGTGTCTGAGCAAGGAAGTTTATCTTCAAAGTGCATGGGAAAGACGCTGAAAAACTAGGTGTTTATAATCAGCTACACTACTATCCAGGACAGGTGAACATCTTGATATTTTTTAGACCATATGGAGGCCGTCAACACTGCATGCCTTCTCCAGTAAAAAAGAATGTCTTGTAT